>NW_022993946.1:1126178-1726178 GCF_012275295.1 Melopsittacus undulatus | reverse complement strand
GTGCTAAATAAAAAGTTTCGCTATGAAGCTTGTAGACTTCGCAAACCTGGAGAGACAGGAATTACAAAGGTCAAAACCAGTGTTAAGAGTAAAAAACAGATGTTACAGATGTATTAAAAATACCAACAAAACCAAGAGCTAGACATAAAATTCATATAGTCTTTCTGATTCACTGCTATTGTGGAGGAATATGTTAACTAGGAGCATGACTTAAACAGTTTTCTTTGACACAAGATGACTGCCACTACAGTAACTCCCCCCCCAAGACAAAAACAAACACACACACACACAAAAATCACAAAAAGAGTGAAAATCCTTTTAGGAAATGCAAGCACATATTCTAGCAATGTCAAAACATCAGTTTGTCATTTTTGCAAAGCTGCATCATTCCAACACATCAAAAGAGAAAATTCTCACAAATACTTCATAATTAAGAACAGAGACTATGCTGCCAATTTATCTGAACAGCAAAAGACACTCACAGACAGAAGACTTGTAGTACATTCTACATAGCCAGTAACAGAGAGGTTGTAAGATGCACCTGATCTCCAAACCATTCATTTCCATTTTACATAATCACTTCTGCAGCTTTATCTGCTTACATCACTTTAGGGACAAATTCACTATCAATCTATCAATGAGTAACAGCAAATATTGTCTGTTTGTACACTATCAACTCAATCCATTATACATTCTTTTTTAAAGTTTGGTGCCATTCACTGACAAACTTTAAGGTGAAGGTCAGTGTCTACTGTTAAATGGGTTATGCAAAGAACTTTAAGTGTACTCATGACAGCTATTAGCACACTTCAACAAAAGCACACTTGAAATACTTACAAGCATGGAAAAACTTACCTCCATTAGCCAGTCTAGAACAGTTGTTATCATTTTAAGTTGCAGGATTAGGTGCCTTTGCACATAAAGTGGATCCCTCACATATGCCTCCCCTTTATTTATCATGTTTTTCCATGTCATCTCTGTTTGCCCAGCTAAGACAGATCAATACGTTTAGTCTCAAATAATAAAAAAAGGAAAATAGACAACCAGCAGCAAAACAGCACTTACCCTAGAACTGGTAACGGTGAAGCTCTAGTTGGAACAACACTTAGATATATAAAGTGAGAGTAATCAACACCAACTGGATCATCATCTTTATCCACAGTACAAATCAATATATGGGCATTTTTGGGAACACTATTCCAGGATGGCTGTTAAATGAAACACAAGATTTTACACTATGCCTTTTAAAATAATTATTTTAGCTGTAAATAGAATATATTGGCAAGAAACTATGACAAAAACTATGATTACCTCTTTAAACTGCACAGAATCACAGAATTGTTGAGATGGAAAGATATCTGTTCAACACCTTGTCCAACATCCCTGCTCAAGCAGGGCCATCTAGAGTCAGTGGCCCAGGACTACATCCAGACAGCTCTTGTCCCATCACTGGGCACCACAGAAATGAGCCTATCTCCATCTTCTCTACATTCTCCCTTCTGGTATTTCTATACAATTGATAGAATCTCCCCAAGCCTTCTTTTCTCATGGCTAAATGGTTCCAGCTCCCTCAGCCTTTCCTTATAGGAGACACTCTGGTCCCTTAATCATGTTGGTGGACCTCTGCTGGACTCTTTCCAGTGTGTTGAAAGTTTCTCCTGTACTGAGGAGCCCAGAACTGAACACAATATTCCAGGTGTGGCCTCACCAGTGCCGAGTAGAGGGTTGTTGCTTATTTTCACAGCAGAGGAAGTTTGCAACTAAAGCTGAAGAACATTTACCCTGTCCTCCTCTTGAAGGACCACAACTGCTTTGTGGAAAAATATCCAAGTCAGTCTCCTATTGTAATGTTGCATTTTGGCTTTGCCAGAAATATGCTTGCCTACAGGTAAAGAATAAGTGGACGGAACCTTAACCTCCCCCCCCCAAAAAAAAAAGCAATCCTGACAATGAACACAGCAAAACAGTAGTTTTTTTATAGAACTTCTTTTTCATCCAGCAGTGTTAAGATGGAGGAGAAAAAAAAAAGCACTTGTGACCCAAATGTTTTCAGAATAAAGCAAATACATGTTAATTAATTATTATTAAAGTATCAAGTTGACTATCTCATATACAGAATTTTGGCAAGGTCTGTCAGCATCAGACATCCAACACCCATCATATCCTTTTATTTGGATGAGAACTTGAGGTTTACCTTTCTCCTGCCTAATTCCATTTAACAAAGGTCTTGGTGTACACTTCACACAGCTACCCAGGAAAATACTACTTGTTCTATTTGGCAGTAGAATACAAAGCCAGCCCCATGTCATCATACCCAAGCAAATTAAAGTTTTGGCTTTTCTGCCTGACAGTGAAGTCAGCCATCTTGCTGCAAACTGATCTGTTCTGCACCACTAAAAGAACAGAACTTCCTAACAACATTTCTGATGTACTTTATGAAAAATAAACAATCAGAAGAATCATCAGGTGCTAACAAGTAAAACACTCTACATGAAGTTTTGCCTCTTGCAAAGAAGCTTCCACAAATGATTTTTGCCCTGTCCTTGCTACAAATGACATCACTTTCCAGCAAAATGGCTACCTCCTAGCACCAGCTTTAGAAATAGAAACCACTGACTTGATGAAACGAAACCCACAGTTCACTCACAGCTAAGATTTCTTTGTACTTTTGAGTTACTGAAACACAGATGGGTAGCTTTTCTTCTTGGAGTTCTACATGCAAACCCAGCATAGCTACATAACCAGCCATGCCACAATTTAATTTAGGTGGGGCAAGGCAAAAAGAGGGAATAGTATCTTTATCTTAAAAATTACAAATTCCTTACAAAGTTAAAATTTAAATAAGTGTCACATCAGCATTGTTATAAGTTATTTTTTGTCCTCCCTCAAAACTAGACTTTAGTCACACTTTGTTCTCCAAACCACCTGGCAAGCCCAGCTGCCAACAGCCTTTGGAGAAGTGCTGTCTTATCAGTTAATCAGCAAACCAACAGAAAAGCAGCAGATCATATAGTATCTTTTAAAGGTGCCTACAACACAAGCAGCTTCTGAAGAACGAGGGACCTGCTCCACCAAGTTCTCAAACAACATAGGTATCTCACATGCTACATGGCAGCAGGAACAATTTATTTAAGATATTTCACCACCCCAAATCTCCTATAAGGAAATAGAAGTCAAGGGTCAGGAGCCTCTTAGGTGTTTTGAGAAGTGAAAATGAAGTTTTTTGAATAGATAATGTCACCCACTACAATGACTGGGGAAGAGATGCAAGTAACAGAAAAACCATATGGCTTATCAAGGGACAAGGAGAAAACACGTGCAGAGCCCGCAAAAGAAAAGAGGCTATTGAGAAGAGACAGGAGTCTAAATTAACATTGGTGAGGGAACACCATAGCTGTTAATCAGAATCTTGAGTCTTCAAAAGCAGATTTAGCAAGACATTCAACCAAAACTAAGAAACCATATCAAGAAACTGCATTACATCACACTAACTGTAAGGAGCCACCACCAAAAAAAAACCAAAAACCAAACCAAACCAACCAAACAGTTTAAGGTGGGGAGGGTGCAAGGAAACCATAAAAAGCTTCCTTTGGGCTTGCACAGAGGCAACCCAAAATAAGAGAGCTACCAAAAACCGACAGATGTTACAGAGAATCTGTGCAGCCTAGTAGAAGAAAACCTACAGTCCTAGGCTTACTTCTGAGCCAAACAGGAGCTGAAACAGGATATAAGCCAGAAATCAGCAGAGAAAACTGTCTCTACAAATCTATATAGAGCCCAGCAAGAAAGCTTGGTGACACTCACAGTAGAATTCCAGACACAGAAATAAGAATGATTGATCATAGTTAAGATCTGACCTCAGACCTGAGAATTAGATACAGATTGGAAGGTGACCAAAGCATCCATCAGAGCATCCAAGAACATACAGCTCCAAACAAAGAAAAACCAGGAGTTCAGAGGTGGGTTTTTTGGGTTTTTGTTGTTTGTTTTTAAAGCTCGAATATTCCCATGCCACAGTTTTCTGCAGCATGTTGTCATTCACTGATACATCAAACATTCATTTTTAACAGACCTTTTGGACATCCTTTGAGCATATAATCAAGACACAAAATGGAGCAGGTAGTGACAATTGAGGTTATTGGTTACAGACTAGGCAGAGGCTTCAGTGAAGCAGCCACACCTAAGAATACAAACTGCTGAGACACCCATGCATCTCAACATGAGCTGGGAGCTCCCAGAACAAGCTTCCAGAGTCAGGGCAAGGAGGGCAGCAGGAACGCAGAGGAAAAGGTTGCCTTCAACTCCATTGAAAGAGCAAGGTCAGAGGATTTCCAGCATGGAAACTGAAGGGAAAGGAACAGGAGAGGAACAGGCCTGTTTGTCTTGCCCTAAAGAGTAGCAGCTTGTAACAAAGACAACAATATCAGGCTACTAGACTTCAGCCTTAGTTTGTCCATCAGAAAGACCTATAATTCTTAGCCATTTTTCACCCACAGGAGGCATCAGTTTGAAGTATAGGATTTGGTGTGGGTTTTTTGGGGGGTCATTCCCCCCCCCCCATCAGAAAGAGATTCCAGTATTAATAGGAAAGAGAAGAGCAATTTGCATTAAGATGCTCTCATTCTTTCTGGATAGCATTGGAGCTTCTACTACTTTTAATTTTCTAAATAGTCTGAATATTGTCCTACTGCAGATTAGAGCCAAGTCAGCCTGGATAGTTTACATTCTTCATCTATTTGTCTGAAGACTTGTAAGCTGTTTTTTGAGGGAGGTTTTTTTAATTTTTAATTGGATCTTCCAAAGGTAACCTAGACTAATTAAAGAAATGTTTTGGAGGATATTTTCAAAACTGTTAGGTGGAACATTCTGACAATAGTAAGACCAGATTCTGGAAAAGTGTCTCATGAGAAATCAAACCTATTCTCTGAGAGTTTACTCCATCTTCTTTTCACCTGAAAGCATTAATTAGTTTCATACACAAAAACTAACTTCTGGATTTAATTCTCCACTCTAGATGAAATTGGCCATATAATTTGTATTATAATTGCATAGATGAGTCCACTCTAGTTAAAATTACTTTTGTTTTACATGGAGCCTTGGAAGTGTATCCATGCACGGAAAGCAGCCAGAATTAGTATGAGAATTGCTAGCAGAATTACAGCAGTGCAGTGCATTACAGCAGTGGTTTTAGTGTCCTCTAAAACCAAACACAGAATTTATGCAATATTCTGCTGTCACAAACCTGATGATACAGCCACCCTTGCATCACATAAAGGGTAACTGCATCCTAATTAAGAACTCAGACCTTATGTTTAACAGAAACAAACTAATGAATTGACTATGAAGATGCTATAAAGTGGGATGTGACTATGATATTTTGCCTTGTGTATAAACTAGTGTCAGTAAACAACTTATTTAATATAGAAGTCATGTGGCATAGGCTGCAGTGGATTTATAGCTACTTGCATTTTAGAATTGCTGTGCCTCAACAGAATAACTGTCTCACTGGCTATCATACAAGCCTGTTATACTGCTGCTGGAACCATAAACTTGTTCTTATTAGAGGCACATGGCAAGAGCTGCTGCACATCTGTAACAATCTGCCTACTTGATCACCAGAAAAAAAAACTTCTCTGTGTAGGGATGGATACACAGGTACCCATTTTATTTATTGTTTACAGAATCAAAGGGACAAATCCCACCAGCATTCTAAGCTTAACTTGAAAAACTTCTAAGTAAATATTTTGGATGCCTACTGCCCAAATTATCTGAATTTTAATTTAGATATCATTCCCAAAATCATACTGAATGGCTACCAGGCCAGGAACACAAACAGGAACACAAAAATTAAAGTCTATCTACTTTCAAAGTTGAAGGTCAATGAACAGAAAACATTTCAAGTTCCTTTCCACTGCCTTTATGAAAGAAAGTAAAACTGAGTTCCTGTTGAAGATTTTTTTAACAACACATTATTATTAGGCAATAAACATGCACAAGAAATCCTTGCTCAGATCAAACAGAATTAACTTTTTGGTGAAGGAGAAAGCAGTGGTGAAGGACAGGCAGCTCTTGCTTGTCAGAAGTGAGAAATTAGTTTCATATAGCACACAAGAGAAAGACAGAAGGGAAAAAGAGATCCCCTCATTAAATGCTCTTCATTTGAGCCCTGCTTAATATGTTGACTGATAACTAGTATATGCAGTTGCAACAAGTGGAAGCCATTCCAAACAATGATGTCCATCTGCTATGGTAGCACTTTAGCCTTTGAACTTCCATCTGCCACTTCTGGTTAGATGTGCCACATGATGAATAACTTTGTGTACCAAATGAGCATGGTCTGTGCTCCCTGATCATGACTTTTGCAGCTTAAGTATCACCCTGCATGTGCATTAACAGGTATAAGTCCTAGTGCCAGTGACTGAATGAACAGGTGTGTACATGCAGTAGAAAAAGAAAAAAAAAAGAGTGGGATAAACGTATTTCAGAAACCAGGCTATTCCGGTTTACTTAGGGCATCTTGATGGACAAAAGCATCATGCTTTCAACACAGCATCCAATATAGATACCAATACCACTTCAGTTATGAGGAACATAGAAAGGGCACCGAGGGAACTAGAGGACACTACTAAAGCTAGTTTTTACTAACTCAGATCATTCTAGATGTCTTATGGAGAAAACTGACAACAGTCACTACCAACCTCCACTGCAGGCCTGATTTCCACAGGTGACTTGACAGAAATTATCCCTTCGCTCCATGAGGAAATGAAGCCCATTTTACTACAATATTAGCATCTACTAAAACCTCTAAAGTTATAATCAGGAAACTCTTATTTTCTGTCAGTCTGATAATAACCCTTGTCAATGTGAATGGAGATGACAGTGGAAGGTATCCTGGGTATCCTTTCTTTCCCAGGTGATACATAAAACTTGACTGTGAAGAAAACCACCTCAAGATAAGATTCTGTTCATCTGCTTAAAAGGTCTCATGCTTTGGCCTGCAAGGTACAGCACATTAGCACTGACTATACTCTCAAAACTCTCCAGAGGTCAGTGCAGAATCCCTCCACATAAGCCTAAAGGCATATGAAGACTTTTGTAAGGTGCATCCTTGCAATCCCAGGACAGCTGATTATACTGAAGTATTAACATAAGGCTTTAAATCAACATTGCTTGCAAAGACTCCAAAGCAAATGGTATGGACTGAAGTGGTTTGAATACTTCATCAGCCAGGGTTAATAGTCCCCCTCACCCATTGCTATACTGCTGTGGAATGGACTCAGTCCAGTGGAGTTCTCCCACCATCTTAATTTGTTCCATTACCTGCTTTATAACACTACTGTCATATTAGAATCTTTCTAGCTTTTACCTTGATTCGGAGAAAACTCCAGGTACAAACTCGCCAACAGAGTTTCAAGTTGACAAGCAGGTATTCTTTATTACGGCGCCGGGAGACACGGGGGATAGCTCCTCCTTACGTGTGTCCCCGTATTGCTCTACAGGTCATCCTTATATGGTCACTGAGAACATTACATCATTTCCAGAAAGTTTCCCGCATTCATACAAAATATGATGGTGGTTCCCAGCTTAATTAACATTACAGATATAGCAATCATCCTGTTCTTTTACTTATCAATAGGTTTTAACTACTGCCATCCTGGCCATCAGCTAGTCCCAGGTGCTACCCACCCCTTGGTCGTTTTCCATTCTGTTCTTGTCACACCTTTTGTATTGAGGTTCTGAGGACCTGAAACTGCCTTCAGGCAAAAACGGTTACTTTTCATTACAAAGCCAAACTTATCATTACTTTAGAACTGATTACATTTTGTGCCTCTTTGTTTCAATCCCCCCTTTTTCTGTCCTTTTGCAAATTCTTTTGCAACATTTTATATAATACCATTACCATCTAGAGTCTTTTGAAAGTTTCCTGTTTCTACTTGATACTTAAATTTCATTTCTTTTTCCAGTCTTCATAACTTATTATAGATCATTTACAATACCAGAAAGAAAATTTTGTTATACCACAAGTAATTAATATTAACACAATATCCTGCAACCAGTTGCCTTAAACAGGAGAGATCAAGTAACCATGAAGTTAACTTTTTCCATATTTCTTTAAACCCCCAGGAGGTATTATCCTTGGCCATTTTATGAAAGATTTTAGTTTATTTCCAAATTTCCTCCAGATTTGTTTCAGGAACAGCAACTTTCACTGATTATGGAACAAACCCCTCCTTGTGAAGCCAATAATGTCTAGAGCCATTCGGCTTTGTAATACCATTTTAGATATCACCCACAAATTTGTCCATGAGATAGTGTTGGAAACTGGAATGCCAATTAATGGACGGCCCTGATCTCCTGATTCAGGCAACTGTGCACACACTCAACAGCTACTACAATTAACAATTTTAGCAACATTCTGCATTAATTTCAGGTATAAGTATTGGTCCCAAACTAGTATGCCAGTTATCATATAAGTTCAAATTACGACCGATACAATTTCATACACCAGGAGCCTGAGGGTTCAATCCACCATGTCTTCTCTGGTTCTGGTGCTTTCTTTATTCTTGAATAATGTATCCAAGCAGGTTGTTCCTTTATCTTCACTGCTGTAAAGGTGGTCAAACTCTCAGAGATGGCCTTCTCCCACTTCCAGAAGACTTTCTCTTTTAAACTGGGACTGATATGGTCTTCCATATAAAATTTTACATGGTCTAGCCTTTTCTTTCGACCGAGGTTTAGTTCAAAGCCTTAATAGAGCCAGTGGTAAGGCTTGGTACCAATATTAATTTATTTCCTGACATATTTTACCAATCTGATGTTCTGATCAGATGAACCATCTTTTCTACTTGCCCACTGACCTGGGGCCTGTATGGTACATGTAGTTGCCAATCAGCTTCTATTTTTGCTAGTTTCTTGTAACTATTTTGCTCTAAAGTGTAAGCCTCGGTCAGAAGAAATTGCCTCTGGTGCTCCAAAACAAGGTATATCATACAACGATGTTCCAATTACTTGTCTTACATTATTTATTCTACAAGGGAATGCTTCTGGCCACCCTGAAAAAGTATCTGTTAACACCAACAAATACTGGTAACCTGTTCTCAGTAACTCAGGAAAATTTATTTGCCAGTACTGTCCTGGGTAGCTTCCTCCCCAGTTGTACCAATTTGATTTCTATTTTCTCCTTCCTACAATTTGCCTGTCTAAGTATTTATACAAAGAGTTGCGCCCCCAATGAGTTTTATTAGGTTCCTCCTGAAGTATCTTCCAGAGTTGATTACAGGGAATTACAATTCGCCCATCATGTATCTGAACCCAACCCCCTTTTTTCCTGTCCTTTGAGATCTTCAATCAATTTTCTATCCTCCTTTGAATATCTAGGTTTAGATTTCTCAATTGTTAGTTTGCCATCAGGGATTAAAAGAATGATTTTAAGATTGCTCAGCTTCTTGTTTGGCTCCAATATTGGCCAAATTATTTCCAGTTTCCTGATCAGAGTCACCAGCTTAAATTTATTTATTTATTTTTTTTTTAAAAAAAGTTTTCATTCTTTTCAGACGTCACCATGTCCATGGACCACAAATGCATATTTAGAATCAGTCCAAATATTTATCCTTTTGTCTTTAGACAGTTCCAGGGCTCTTGTTCAGCATGTTCCAGGTTTCTTTCAAATTTGGTAAAAACAAAAACCAAAAGAAAAAAAAACATGAAGGAGATGACCAGTGGGCTTCTTTCTGTTCCAGAACTGCTAATACAACATGAGACACTAGTACAGTAAACTTTTGTCCCAAGGTAAATTTGCAAGCCTCTTCAATGTTCATGACAACTGCAGCCACAGCTCTTAGGCATCTGGGCTATCCTTTGCTTGCTTCATCCAGCTGTTTTGAAAAATGCACCACTGTCTTCTTATAGGGTCCTAGCTTCTGAGCAAGGACCAAATCTGTTCCCTCTTCATAGGAATATAGCCAAAATGATTTAGTCACATCCGGAAGTCACAGAGCTGCAGTTCTCATTAGCTCTGTTTTAAAGCCCTCTTCTACAGAATCGGTCTATTCCAAAGAGAGGTTTCTTTTAACAGTTCATATAGTGGTCTTACCAGAACACCATAATCACGTATCCATGTCTGCATCATTCAGTCATTCCCAGGAACGTACAGAACTCCTTGATGGTTGATGGTCGTGGTGTTTGATAAATGGCTTCTTTTCTAGCAGTTCCAACTTCTATGTTCTCCTGTTGTTTCATATCCTAGGTAGGAAACTCAGGTTTGAATTAGTTTGGCCTTTTGTCTGGATACCTGATAATCATTCAGTCCCAGAAAATTCAATAATCCCACCATTAACGAGACATATTCTTCCTTTGTTCCTGTAGCAATTAATAGGTCATTCACATATTGTAACAGAGTCCCTCTGAGTGGGTGGATTCCATGTTTCTAGTTCCAGTGTTAACTGATTTCAAAACTTGTTGGACTGGTTTTAAACCCTTCAGGTAATACTGTCCAAATTAGTTGAGTTTTCCTTACTGTGTCAGGATTTTCCTTATTCAAAAGCCAATAAATTCTGGTTTTCTTTGGCCAATATTAAGCAAAGAAAGAATCCTTTAAATCCAAGACAGCAAACCATTTGATTATTATTCAATTTAGTAACAAATGCCTATACCCCCCTTCCTTGGCAGTTCTGTAAAGTCAATCTGCCATTGTTGGCCTGGTCCATTTGTTCCCTTTTAGATTTTTCCAGATTGCAGGGTCACTTATATTACTCTCCATTGCCTCCCAGGGCCATCTCTCTCCCCGGTTATTTCCCCCACAAACACAGCAGTTAGTTACATTCAGTGCTTTAGCTATATTTTCAGCAAGATTTACAAAGAGATTTTTTTAGCAACTGTGGGAATTTCATATTGGACTCCAGTTTCCATTTCATGATAATACATGATGTTGTATTGACTCTTTATATTTTTCTTTGATCTTAATACTAATAATCACATTTGGGTCTTTTTCAGTTCCATATATTTTAAGTCCAATTTTAGTTACTTTTTTTTTCTGTTTCTAATTTTTCAGTTAAATTTACTGGCTTGCAGGCACGGGTTGTACAGCTATTCCTGCTATTAAATTTAGTCATATCTCCAGCCTGCAGTATTCCAGCATACACAAGACCATCCTTTTCTTCCACAGAGGTGTGATGACTGATATCTAGCCGTTTGACTAGGTACATCATCAGGATTTATGTGACATTGGTATCCACCTGGGCAAATATATTTTGGTTGGCTACTGTAGTACCGCCTCTACTCTGAACTTCCACAATTAGTATCTAAATCATCATCTATAATATCACATGCATCAAAAATTATTGACAGTGAGGTACTCAAATTGGTTATAACTTCATTATAACTTATTCCAATTAATCTTCCTTCTGAATTTGCTCTCACTGAGTTTGATTGTATATGCAACTGCCTGTCTTTGTTCCTTTGCATTCATAAAAGGTGTGGTAGATCAGCATTTGAGAGGTTACTCTCCCTTGTCTAGTTGTGGTAATGCATTCACTACAGTTGTTGTGAATGATTTTAGAAGCCACGGCATTTTCCCATATGGTTCCTATCAGAACCGACACCAAAAGAGGTCCGGTCAGGATCATAGTGCTCAGTGGTCACAGCCCCAGGGGTTGCAGCCCTCGGCAGACCTTTTCAGCTGCAGCACCGATTCCCTCCGGTCTTGCCCTCTCTGGTAGGTTAAAGGTATATTCCCCGTCGGCTACTATGGCAGTAGTATTTGACCCACAACAACTGTTCCAATGAGGTGGTAATTTCACACCGAATGCAAAAGAACTGTAATTGATTTCTCAAAAAATTGTTCCTGGTCTCCCCTCCGAGTAATAATATGCTTCAAACAATTGGGACACTTAGGTCTAGTATACAAATTGCAGTGTTTGCATATAGGACATGGACTGGTACTGGCCCTTATCCTATGGTTTCTTAAAATAATTTCAACTATGTCTGCATTTCCCATATCAAATTTACAGGAGTCAATATGAATTCCCTCAGTTACTTATCCCAAGTCCTCTTGAGGGTCAACTTGGCGTCTCTGGGTTCAGTCACAACTTTTCCATTCTTTTATGGGTCCTTTTACTCAAGACGCATGTGTCCACCTTTTTTCAGCAGTTCTTATCGCCATTTCTGGAACTTCAGATGCCCATACTCCCAGATATACTTGATTATGGATTTCTTCTATTTCAGGGGGTGTCCTCCTGTTCGCTTTTCTGTTGAAGATACAAACTCAAAACTGAAATTAACTGATTTTTAACTCTCAATTCCATTTTACCTTCTTTAAATGCTTCTTCTAGTCCTAATACAGATTTTGGAGAATTTAGTATGCATAAAAATTTATGCATTCTCCTTTTTTTTTTCCAATTGTCTGAAAGGGTTTCAGAAAGTTTTTTGTTTGTTTTGTTTTGTTTGTTTTTTTTCCTTGGTGACCATTAGCTCCCACATCTGTAACAAATTCTTTTCCCTCTGACTTAACTCTGAACAAGTTGCTCCTGTATCCACTAAAATTCTACTTTATTTCCTCTAGTCCCCGGTTTTAATTTAACCAGTAGATCTACTAGGGTAGATTACCCAGGTCCCCATCAGTCTAGCTCCAATTCAGCCACCGGAGCCATCCCATGCATTTCCCCAGCACTCATCCCACTCAACCACAGGAGCTGCCCGAGCTCCCCTGCTTTCCTTCTTGGTTTTCCTTAACTTTAAACATCTTTCCCCAGTATCACGATCTGAACAACATCTCTCCAGCTTAGCTTTCAAGTTTTTCCCTGTCCTTTTCCAAAGCCAAAATTAAGGGATCTGGCGAAGGTATATTAATTTTGCATTCCGTCTGTCATATCTGCATACATTACTTAATTCAATTTTCCTTGCCACCTCAAAAACAACATTAATTATAACAATGTATCATAATTAAAAGTTCCATTTTTAGGCCATTTTTCCTGATCTTTTAAACTATACAAAGGCCACCATTGGTTACAATATTTCACCAATGTTTTCTTATTTAGCGAGCCCCCAGAAGACCCTCCCAGTTCTTTCCAATGGGCCAAAATGCACCCTAAAGGACTCTTTTTCAAGATTTCTCCACTCTGCTGATTTCCCATTATCAATCTCGCATTCACACACACACACACACACGGGATCCCACACACACACTCCACACAGCTGCAACACTTGAGACAAAGACTAAAATCGTATCAAACAATTAATAGTTATAACCTGCTGCCAACACTAACATCACAAGACGAAAATCATCACTATAACAAGCCACAGAATAGGCACTCCACAGTTACAATACTTGAAACAGAGACTCATTTATAGTAGTCTGTCACCAATACCAAAAATCACAAGACCAAAATCACAACTGTAATAAGCCACAATAGAAGTCAAATACCAGTAAAATCCAAAACCCTTCCTATAAGACACCCACTGTGTCTTGCAGGACTCTCTATAAGACACCCACTGTGTCTTGTAGGACCTTAACCACAAGATGCCCACTGCCTCCTGTGATTGTAAACCACAGGAGGCCCGCTGCCTCTTGTTTTACACCTTTACCCAAACCACAAGATGCCCACTGCCCCCTGTGTCTGTAAACCACAGGACGCCCGCTGCCTCTCGTGCGTAAAACCTTTTGTTCACTGTGCCTTGCGGACCCGAACCACAAGATGCCCACTGCCCCCTGTGTCTGTAAACCACAGGGCGCCCGCTGCCTCTCGTGCGTAAAACCTTTTGTACAAGACACCCACAGTGTCTTGCGGACCCAAACCACAAGATGCTCACTGCCTCCTGTGATTGTAAACCGGTAAAACCTTTTCTACAAGACGCCTACTGCCACTGCGTCTTGCATGACCCAAACCACAAGATGCCCACTGCCTCTTGTGATTGTATACCGGTAAAAACCTTTTCTACAAGACGCCTACTGCCACTGCGTCTTGCATAACCCAAACCACAAGATGCCCACTGCCTCTTGTGATTGTATACCTGTAAAAACCTTTTCTACAAGACGCCTACTGCCACTGCGTCTTGCATAACCCAAACCACAAGATGCCCACTGCTTCTTGTGGGTGTATACCAAACGGACGCTAGCAGCCGGGTATACGCCTTTACCCACGAGATTTCCTATCTCGATTTACGGAAGGCTTCCTCACCATGCGTACGCTTACCAAACCAATATACAATGCCTTCTACAAGACGCCTTCTGCCACTGCGTCTTGCAGGATCCCCCCTTAAAATATAGAAGAATACATTTTCTGAAGATGGTCCTTGTCTGCTCCTGCAGTGATCCGAATGAGTCGAGGGGTCCCTCCAGGAAAAACTCCCGAGGGCCCTAGGGAGCCCTGTCCTCAGCGGGTCCTGCAGCCGAGCAGAGAGGGTCCCATCTGGGGTGCCAAATTGATTCGGAGAAAACTCCAGGTACAAACTCGCCAACAGAGTTTCAAGTTGACAAGCAGGTATTCTTTATTACGGCGCCGGGAGACACGGGGGATAGCTCCTCCTTACGTGTGTCCCCGTATTGCTCTACAGGTCATCCTTATATGGTCACTGAGAACATTACATCATTTCCAGAAAGTTTCCCGCATTCATACAAAATATGATGGTGGTTCCCAGCTTAATTAACATTACAGATATAGCAATCATCCTGTTCTTTTACTTATCAATAGGTTTTAACTACTGCCATCCTGGCCATCAGCTAGTCCCAGGTGCTACCCACCCCTTGGTCGTTTTCCATTCTGTTCTTGTCACACCTTTTGTATTGAGGTTCTGAGGACCTGAAACTGCCTTCAGGCAAAACGGTTACTTTTCATTACAAAGCCAAACTTATCATTACTTTAGAACTGATTACATTTTGTGCCTCTTTGTTTCAACCTTAGCATTTTCTAGCAGCTGCAGCAAATTTGCATGCTCTAACATCTCTTTTACAAGTGACAAATCCATACAGTACAAGGTGTAGTTTCTCATTAGCAACTGGCTAGTAAATACAGGTGGTTTTACACACAAAATCACAGCCTCTAAAAATCTACAAGCATGTATATTCAAGCTGTTACTTTTCAGTTGCCCCCAAGTGATGTTTTGCAATCATACATTTTTCTCTTCCTCTATCTCATTTTGCTTGGGGTATTCACAGTCAGCTCCTGTAGCTGAGGCATTGGGCTCTTCTGTGGAGACAGTGTTCTCACAGGAGAATGGATATTTGGTACATGAACACTGAATAACTCTGGTGTCATGGGTTCAGCAGTAGCTCATGCTCTGCCAGTGAGGAGGGAGAGATAGGGCGCCTGGTCTGGGCTAGTCGGGGAGGTATTCCATACCACAGCACGTCCTGCTTGGGGAGGGGACTGGAAGCTGGCCGGGAGGGAAGGAGTTAACACGCCGGGCTGAGCTCGGGGAGGCAACGGGAAGCTCTCTCTGTTAAAAAAAAAAATGTCGTGGTTTAAATCATGTCCCCCTACTCCCGGAGAGTTAGGAAGAAGAATCCAAAGAATGTAGCCCCCACGGATTGAGATAAAAACGGTTTAAACTAAATCTGCACAGTTCCCCCCCTGGTTCCCTTCCCCCCCCCCCCCCCCTCACCTTCCCACTCCCGGAGGGATGGGAAGGAGAGCCGGAGGGATACAACTCCCATAGATCGAGGTAAAATCAGTCCAGCAATCAAGGTATAACAGAAATAACTACCGGTACCAATAACAAATCAATGTTAAAGGAGACAAACAGGGAAAGAGAATACGATACCATCCGCCGCCTCGAGGCCAGCAGCCGGAAGCCCCAGAGAGAGCTTCCCGTTGCCTCCCCGAGCTCAGCCCGGCGTGTTAACTCCTTCCCTCCCGGCCAGCTTCCAGTCCCCTCCCCAAGCAGGACGTGCTGTGGTATGGAATACCTCCCCGACTAGCCCAGACCAGGCGCCCTATCTCTCCCTCCTCACTGGCAGAGCATGAGCTACTGCTGAACCCATGACATCTGGAAGATACAGCAAGGCCATGAGAAGCCAGAGGAAGCTTAAGCAAGATAAGAAGAAGCTGGAATTCACCGAGCTATGAGAACTGTGGACTCTTGGCAAGCTTTCGAGGTCAAGTTCTCACACCTGTGCTTGACCAAATATATGTTAGTCACTAAGGGTCTTCAAGGCATGTATCTAATCATGATATGCCAAATCGCTGTAGGTGTGTGTAAGCAATAGTATATAATGAGTTAATGCTTTGCAATAAACGGCTTTTGGTCTGATCATATTGATTTCTGACTGAGTCCATTCCATGGCAAATGGTGCCTGAACAGGGACCCTCTATATTTTCACACTGAAACTGAAGAAATATTTTCACATTGAAACTGAACAAATTGAAATTCGGGGAAATCGGCTGGATTCGATCCAGCAGGACCAGGATTGGGAGGTAGACGTCTCGGAGGTAGATGCCTCGGAACGGAGCCTTGTGAGCCATGAAGACACTGCGCAGTGCAAATAAGGTAAGAGCCGACATGGGTGGAAGAAAAAAAAAAAAAAGAAAAAAAACAACTCTTCCAACATATCCTCTCTGTGAGAGGGATAGTGTTTGATGAAGCGATGCTAAAATGATTGCTGCTTTGGAGTAAGGAGAAGGAGTTAATTGTGGAGGTCGGCGAAGCTTTTAATCTCGAGACTTGGAAAAAATTACTAAAGAAGAAGCATCCCTTTTATGGAGCAACCTTTAAAGAGACAGACTTAAAGTTAATGTTGAAATGATTGAAGATGCGTTACCCAGAGATTGATGAGTCTATTGGATTTGAGATCTCTTTGTGGAATGGGGCAGCAGTTAAACTGTGGGACGCTGCCACAAAAGGCAATGACATAGTGAAAATTATTTTAGTCATTTGGAGAACTATTTTAGAGACGTAAAAGTCAAAAAATGAGATCGTGGAGTCCAGTGCCCCCCCCCCCGCCCCCCCTCCAAACTCTGCTGGTTGCTGCCACAGCTCTGAAGACTGAGGACTGTGATGAAGACGATCCTCTCGATTCAGGACCTATTGACCCCGAGAAGGAGCCTGTGCACGTTCATCAGTCTGCTGTTGCTGCTCCTGAGATTCTGACGCCTGATAATTCCGATGCTGACCTGGATAGTCCTTTTGACCTGGAGCCTATTCATCTGGAAAAGAAGCCTGATTTATATCCCCCAGATCACAGAATCACAAGGGTTGGAAGGGACCTCAGAAGATCATCTAGTCCAGCCCCCCTGCAAGAGCAGGGTAACCTAGAGTACATCACACAGGAACTTGTCCAGGCGGGCCTTGAATATCTCCAACATAGGAGACTCCACAACCTCCCTGGGCAACCTGTTCCACTGCTCTGTCACTCTTACAGTAAAGAAGTTCTTCCTGATGTTAACGTAGAACCTCCTATGCTCCAGTTTACACCCATTGTCCCTTGTCCTACCACTGGATATCACTGAAAAAAGCCTAGCTCCATCATCCTGACACCCACCCTTTACATATTTGTAAACACTGATGAGGTCACCCCTCAGTCTCCTCTTCTCCAAGCTAAAGAGACCCAGCTCCCTCAACCTCTCCTCATAAGGGAACTGTTCCACTCCCTTAATCATCTTTGTGGCTCTGCGCTGGACTCTTTCAAGCAATTCCCTGTCCTTCCTGAACTGAGGGGCCCAGAACTGGATGCAATATTCCAGATGCAGCCTCACCAAGGCAGAGTAGAGGGGGAGGAGAACCTCTCTTGCCCTACTAACCACACCCTTTCTAATGCACCCTAGGATGCCATTTGCCTTCTTGGCCACAAGGGCACGTTGCTGGCTCATGGTCATCCTCCTATCCACCAGGACCCCCAGGTCCCTTTCCCCTTCACTCCTTTCCAGCAGGTCAACCACCAACGTGTACTGGTACATGGGGTTGTTCTTCCCCAGATGCAAGACTCTACAATTGCCCTTGTTGAATTCCATCAAGTTTATCCCTGCCCAACTCTCCAGCCTGTCCAGGTCTCACTGAATGTCAACACAGCCTTCTGGTGTGTCAGCTACTCCTCCCAATTTAGTGTCATCAGCGAACTTGCTGAGGGTACACTCAGTTCCCTCATCCAGGTCGTTGATGAAAATATTAAACAGCACTGGTCCCAGCACTGACCCCTGAGGGACTCCACTAGTCACAGACCTCCAGCTAGATTCTGCCCCATTGACCACAACTCTCTGCCTTCTTCCTTTCAACCAGTTCTTGATCCACCACACTACTACTTGATCATCAAGCCCACATTTCCTTAGCTTATCTATGAGGATATTGGGAGAGACAGTATCAAATGCCTTACTGAAATCAAGAAAAACCACATCTACCGCTCTACCATCATCCCTCCACCTAGTCACTTTCTCATAGAAGGCTGTAAGGTTGGTCAAACATGACTTCCCCCTCATAAAACCATGTTGGCTGTTCTTAATAACCCCTCATCCTTGATATGCCTAGAGATGGAGTCAAGAATAAGTTGTTCCATCACCTTTCCAGGGACGGAGGTAAGGCTGACCAGTCTATAATTACCCGGGTCCTCCTTCTTGCCTTTCTTATATACTGGTGTGACATTTGCCATTCTCCAGTCCTCAGGCACCTCTCCTGTTTCCCACGATTTACCAAAGATGATGGAGAGTGGCCTAGCAATGACCTCCGCCAGCTCCCTCAGCACCTGTGGGTGCATTCCATCTGGACCCATCGATTTATAGAGCTCCACATTGCATAGCTGATCCCTAACCCAATCCTCACCTACCAAAGCAAACTCCTCCTTTGTCCTGACTCCTTCTGGGGCTAGAGGAATCTGGGGCCCCTGGGGAGAGTCTGCAGGAGTAAAGACAGAGGCAAAGAAAGCATTCAACACTTCTTCCTTCTTTGTATCCTCTGTCTCCAGGGCACCCACCTCGTTCAACAGTGGGCCTATATTGCCTATTGTGTTAGTTTTATTTGCTATGTATTTGAAGAAGCCCTTTCTATTGTCCTTAATCCGACTAGCAAGATTAAGTTTCAAGGAGGCCTTAGCTGTCCTAATTGCCTCCTTACATCCTCTAACAACTGCCCTATATTCCTCCCAAGTGGCCAGCCCCTCTTTCCATAATCCATAGATTCTCCTTTTCCACTTGAGTTTGCCCAGCAGCTCCTTGTTTAACCACGCTGGTCTCCTAGATCCCTTACTTGATTTCCTACCCATTGGGACACTCCGATCCTGAGCTTGGAAGAAGTGGTCCTTGAATGCTGACCAACTATCATGAGCCCCTTTACCGCCTAGTACCCTTTCCCATGAGACTTCCCTTAGAAGTTGATTGAACAGGCCAAAGTTGGCCCTTCAGAAATCCAGAACTGTGGCCTTGCTAGGTATCCTATTCCTCCCACACAGGATCCTGAACTCCACCATCTCATGGTCACTGCAGCCAAGGCTGCCATTGACTATCACCACTTCAACGAGACGCTACTTGTTGGTGAATACTAAATCTAGCAGCTCTCCTCTCCTAGTTGGTTTGTCCACCATTTGCATTAAGAAGTTATCATCAATGCACTGGAGGAACCTCCTAGACTGTGAATGATTGGCTGTGTGAGTCTTCCAGCAAATATCGGGGTAGTTAATATCCCCCATGAGGACCAAGACATTTAGTTGCAAGGCTACTTCCAGTTGCCTGTAGAAAGCCTCATCAACTCCTTCGTCCTGATCAGGAGGTCTATAATAGACTCCCACAACTGTATCACCCGTACCAGCCTGTCCCTGGTACGTGGATGGTGAGCACTTGCCATATGACCAGGGTGCGGTCTGGGATTTCTGCCTTGGCTGCCCCGGTGGTGGCCAGAGTAGGTACCTAGACAGAGCTGGTAAGAGGGGAGGCTGTGGTGCAGAGCTCAGAGTGTAGAGAGTTCCCGCACTGGTCTTCTGAGGAAAAAGTGCAGAATGGGCAGGGCTGCACTCAGTGCTCCCTGGTGGAGGTCCTTCTGCAGCAGGTGGCTGAGCTGCGGGATGCTATCAAGAAGCTGCAAGATGTCAGGGAAGCTGAGAGGAAGAAGGACTGCTTGCTCCAGGACCAAACAGTGCAGGGGCCTCAAGCTTCCCCTCTAACTCATGGAGGAAAGAAGGGGGCTGTTGATCAGGGAAGCTGCAAATTAGTAACAAAAGAAAACAACAAAAGGAGGAAGAGGGCAGCTAAAAGCAAGGGGCTTCCTCCTAAATCTGCTGTACCCACCCAGAACCGCTTTGCTGTCCTGCAGGGGGCTGATGAGGAAATGCACTTGCACCAGAAACAGCCAGCTGGTGCACTGGTACAGAAGATCTCTACTGGTGCCGCCAGGAAAAAGTGGTGGGTTGTAGTAGTAGGGGACTCTGCCTTGAAAGGGACAGAAGTGCTCATCTGTTGGCCTGACCTGGTCACAAGGGAGGTGTGTTGCCTACCTGGGGCACGGATCAGGGATGTTACGGAGCGGCTGCCTGCTCTAGTAAGTCCCACAGACCATTACCCCCTTCTAGTGATACATACGGGTGCTAGGGATACAGATAGTAATAGCCTGAGGAGTATAAAGAAGGACTACAGAGCCCTGGGACAGCTGGTTAGGGCCTCTGGAGCTCAGATAGTCTTTTCGACAATTCTCCAAGACACAGGGTAGGACCTTCCAAAGGCTAGGAGGATTGGACTGGTTAATAAATGATTAAAAAGGTGGTGTCATAGTCAAGGGTTTGGGTGTCTTGAACATGGGGCCCAAATTTGTAGGCCAGGCTTACTGGGGGCTGGTGGGTCTGCTCTGATAAAGAAAGGGAAGAGTGGTTTTGCTGGGAGGCTTGCCAGACTTGTCAAGGATGCTTTAAACTAGATGAGTTGGGGAGGGGGGCATCATTCCATCCCAACACACCCAGTCAGTTGGCAGCACCTATAATAAATGATCGGAGTAATTTAGTGATATTCCAGCTCCTCCAGCCAATGAGCTGGCTTCATTTGGAGCTCGGATCAGATGCCTCTATACAAATGCCCGTAGCATGGGGAACAAACAAGAGGAATTAGAGATGTGGGCACATGTGGAGACAGTATTCTCACAGGAGAATGGATATTGGGTACATTAACTCTGAATAACTCTGAAAGATACAGCAAAGCCATGAGAGGCCTGAGGAGGCTTAAGCAAGCAAGATAAGAAGAAGCTGGAATTCACAGAGTTATGAGAACTGTGGACTGTTGGCAAGCGTGCAAGGTCAAGTTCTCACACCTGTGCTTAACCAATTATATGTTAGTCACTAAGGATCTTCAAGACAAGTATCCAATCATGATATGCCAAATTGCTGTAGGTGTGTGTAAGCAATAGTATATGAGGAGTTAATGCTTTGCAATAAATGGCTTTTTGTCTGATTACATTGATCTCTGACTGAGTCCATGCCGCGGCAAATGGCGCCTGAACAGGGACACTATGAGTTCACACTGAAATGGAAGAGGGTGTGAATCACGGTGCCGTGAAGAAATCAGTTGGAATCGATTTGTGTGGACCAAGATCGGGAGGCAGAAGCCTTGGAGGTGAAATCCTCGGATCGGAGCCTTGTGAGCCCAGAAGACGCTGCACAGTGCAAATAAGATGAGCAGCCGGACGGTTGGAAGGGAGCTTAAGGATGAAGAAGAAGCAATACTTAAGCTCTTCCAACATATCCTCTCTGTGAGAGGGACAGACTATGATGAAGCTATGCTAAAAAGATTGTTGCTCTGAAGTAATGAGAAGGAATTAATTGTGGGAGTCAGCGAAGCTTGTAATCTCGAGACTTGGGAGAAAATTATTAAGGAAGAAGTCTCTGTTTTATGGATGTTTTCAGTCCTTCTTAGGGTGAAGGGAGCAACCCTTAAAGAGACAGACTTAAAGTTAATGTTGAAATGGTTGAAGACTCATTACCCAGAGATTGATGAGTCTACCATATTTGAGATCTCTTTGTGGAATGAGGCAGGAGTTAAACTGTGGAATGCAGCCACGAAAGGCAATGACACTGTGAAGAATTTGTTAGTCATTTGGAGAACTATTTTAGAGACATTAAAGTAAAAAAACGAGATCTTGGAGACCAGTGCGCCACCCTACCCCCCGAATCTCCGCCGGTTGCCAGCACGGCTGCGAAGACTGAAGACGGGGATGAGGATGATCCTTTCAACTCAGGCCCTATTGACCCCGAGAAGGAGCCTGTGCACGTTCCTCAGTCTGCTGTTGCTGCTCCTGAGATTCTGACGCCTGATAATGCCGATGCTGACCTTGATAGTCCTTTTGACTTGAAGCCTATTCATCTGGAAAAGAAGCCTGATTTATATCCCCCAGATCCTCTTGATAAATGGGCATCTGTAAGGGAGGAGTGAGAGGAGTGGGGGATGCCGATGTATTGCACGGTTTCCCACGGTGTGTGTGCTGGATCAAGACCCACGGTGGGAAGGTCTCTTGTATGCTCTTATCAGGGGTATCAGGCAGAATGTGTCAGACCATGGAGTTGGGATCCCATATACAACTCCTTTGATACAGTCTCTCTGTGATACTCATGTACTAGAAGTTGGTAAGTATAAGTATGTCCATGTTTCTATCAACCCTTGGAAACCTTTATAGATATGGCTGGCAACTTCTTCCAACATAGGCTGGCCACCTGTGTCGGAATGAGTGTGCTTTTTGGTCAGTATAAAAGCCCAAGCGTCATGCAATGTGAGGGAGGCAGATCCTCTGCGGGGACGCCCGCTAAGGTTGAGCCTGCCACCTTGCAGTGCAATGATGCTTCTCAGAGCTGGTTTCCTGATAGTCTTTACAGCGTCCTTGTGCCACACTCTGCATGTGGGACCGTGTACTGGGAGTAATGATTGTCTGGATTTTGTGTTTCAAATATTGCAGATGTGTGAACTGTGCTTGTGGGATTCCATGTGTGTGTGTGTGTTGAGGGCAGATGGTGTTCTGTATATTTTTTGTTGTCAGGTTCATGTAAATTTTTAATGAGTATCAGTTTAACATTTTCGGGAAGAAAGGGTTAATGCAAAAGCACAGTTGCTGGCAGATATTTATTGATGCCGCCGAGCAGGCTGTGCAAAGCAGGGTGAACGACTTTGAAAAAAAAAAAAAAGAGGAGTGGAGAAGTTCATTGGAACTTCTGGGATCAGTTGATGGGCTGAACCTGCCTTCTCCCCATAGGGACACCTTTTGGGTAAGAATTTCATGCATGCTAAATAATTAATTCATTCTAGCTGTTATTAGTGACTGTAGTTTTGTTATGTATTGCTTCAAGCTTGTTTTCCAGCCAGTGTACTGTCAACAGCACGTAAAGGATTTGATTAAGTGACGCTGTCAGAGTGGGTCCCTGAATAGGTTAGTCTTGTCACCCTCTGATACAGTGGGCTGTCCAGTACGGTTTCCACAATGGGATGCAGACAGGCTGGTCGGACACAAGGGTCTTGTCTTTCTTGGGACACTGACAGGTTGATCAAATATAAAGGGTTCAAGGAAACCCCCTTTATAATGTTACAATGGGATCTGAGCCATAGGGGTTAGGAAGTACTGCTTTTGATTCTGCATATGTGAGAGAAAAAAAAAAAAGGGTGTATAATGATAGAGCAAACTCCTTGACTGTTAACACTGTGCAGTCTATTTCTGCAGCTGCTTCACATTCCTTTTGCATCAGAATGCTTCTGCTTTAAGGAATCACTTTAACCTGACTATTTCTCAATAACTGATAACCTGGGGGAAGGAGTATATTTGTGTCCTCCTACATACAGGTCCACTCTGGCTGCCTGCAAAGTTTGTCAAGCCTTGCCATGAGTGAGACAGATGAGTGGAAGAACTCGATGCATCAGCTACAGGAGCTGACCATGAATACCCCAAGCAGAATGGGACAGAGGAATCTAAAAACGAATGATTGCAAAACATCACTTGAAGGCAACTGAAAAGTAACAACTTGAATATGCGTGCTTGTAAATTATTAGAGGCTGTGATTTTGTGTATAAAACCACCTGTATTTACTAGCCAGTTGCTAATAAGAAACTATACCTTGTATTGTATGGATTTGTCACTTGTAAAAGAGATGTTAGAGCATGCAAATTTGCAGCAGCTGCTAGAAAATGCTAAGGCAAAAGCTAGAAAGATTCTATGATGGTAGTGTTATAAAGCAGGTAATGGAACAAATTAAGAGGGTGGGAGAACTCCACTGTAAGAAATTTCTTTGGTTAGTCACTCACTGCCATCAGCATCTTCAACATGCTGCTGCACTCTGTAATAGTTACTCTGCTAATGTAAATCTGTGTGCACTTTGCCGTAGTAGTGACTTGTTACTGTATGAAGCAGGTGAAACTCTGCATTGACAACAAGGTGCAAGGACTGAGATTGACCAAGTGCCTGCTACCACAGTCAAGGGCAAGACTGGGTTGGCCTCTGTGTCTGCCACCAAGAAGAACCTTTAGCTCCAATGTTGCCTGCAACCCAGCAGGTGTGGAACGGTGGGGACAAACTCCATACCAGACCTTGATGTGAGGGATGGCCTCCCCTGTTATCAGAGAGCCATCCAGGAGAAAAGGGGCAGACCCAGCAGTGTACAGCTATTGACAGGACCATACTGACTGCCAGAGAAACGTATAAAGCCGCAGAACTCAACAACATAAAGAAACGGCAATGACAGAAATCTTTGTAATATCTGTTCTATTATGTGTGACCATGGGTAATGGACAAGTATACTGAGCACATGTGTTAACTCTCAAATATTCCAACCTGTTCCATGGTGTGTAGAATTCACTGGTATGCCACATGTTATAAAGGTTCAAGTCACTTCAAATCAGATTAATCATACTGAAATAATGGTGCCTAGAATAGTGGGTGGTTATGTTACACAAGCCAAGCAGTGATAGAGCAGACACACCAAATTGAAATAACTTTTAGTAAAACTAAAAAGGGGGAAATGTGGAGACAGTGTTCTCACAGGAGAATGAATATTTGGTACATGAACTCTGAATAACTCTGAAAGATACAGCAAGGCCATGAGAGGTCCGAAGAGGCTTAAGCAAGCAAGATAAGAAGAAGCTGGAATTCACAGAGTGATGAGAACAGTGTTGGCAAGCGTTCGAGGTCAAGTTCTCACACCTGTGCTTAACCAATTATATGTTAGTCACTAAGGATCTTCAAGACAAGTATCCAATCATGATATGCCAAATTTCTGGAGTTGCGTGTAAGCAATAGTATATAAGGAGTTAATGCTTTGCAATAAATGGCTTTTTGTCTGATCACATTGATTTCTGACTGAGTCCATGCCGCGGCAGGCACATCTGAAAGGCTATGATATAATAAGCATCACAGAAACATGGTGGGATGGCTCCTTTGACTGGAGTGTTGCAATGGAAGGTTACAGGCTTTTTAGAAAAGACAGGACCGGTAGGAGGGGAGGCGGGTTGCCCTTTATGTTAGGGATAGGCTGGAGAGCATGGAACTCTCTCTGGAGACAGGTGATCAGTTAACAGAAAGTTTGTGGGTCAGGGTTAAGGGGAAATCAGTGATAGGAGACATTAATTACTGTGGGGATATGTTACAGACTGCCTGATCAAGAGGAACCTGTGGATGAAGAACTCTACAGACAAATAGGAAAAGCCTCACACTTGCAGGACCTTGTGCTCACGGGGGACTTCAATCACCCTGAAATCTGTTGGGGCGACGGTACAGCGTGGCACAAACAATCCTTGAGGTTTCTCGATTGTGTGGAAGACAACTTCCTTCTGCAAGCAATAGAGGAGCCAACAAGGAGAGGTGCCCTGCTTGACCTCGTGCTCACCAACAGGGAAGGGCTCGTTGGAAATGTGACTCTCCAGGGAAGTCTTGGATGCAGTGATCACGAGATGGTTGAATTCGAGGTCCTCAAAACAGTGAGAAGAGCGTGCAGCAAGCTCACTGCCCTGGACTTCAAGAGGGCAGACTTTGGCCTCTTCAGGAACCTGCTTAGCAAGGTTCCATGTGATATAGCCCTAGAAGCAGGGGGGCCCAAGAATCTTGGTTAATATTCAAGGATCACCTGCTACAAGCTCAGGAGTGTTGCATCCCAACTAGAAGGAAGTGCAGCAGGAGGGCCAGGAGACATCCTTGGATGGATTAGGAACTGCTGAGAAAAATTCACAGGAAAAAAGAGGCTTATAAAAGGTGGAAGCAAGGAGAGGTGGCCTGGGATGAATACAGGGATGTTGTCAAGGAAGTTAGGGACCAAGTTAGGAAACCTAAGGCCCAGTTAGAGCTAAACATGGCTAGGGATGTGAAAGATAACAAGAAGGGATTTTATAGGTATATAGTGACTAAAAAACATACTAGGGACAATGTAGGCCCCGTCCAGAAGCTTTCGAGATAACTGGCTACACAGGATTTGAAGAAGGCTGAGGTTCTGAATGGCTTCTTTGGCACGGTCTTCACTGGCAAAGGCTCTGACCACAGCACCCAAGTCTTGGAAGGCAGACACAGGGACTGTGAAAACCTAGACCTTGGGCCCACTCTACAAGAGGATTTGGTTCGAGACCATCTTAAAAAAGAGAATGTACACAAGTCCATGAGCCCTGATGAAATCCATCCACGTGTCCTGAAGGAGCTGTCGAATGAAGTTGCAAAGCCACTGGCCATCATATTTGAAAAATCATGGCAGTCAGGTGAAGTTCCAGACGACTGGAAAAAGGGAAATATAACCCCCATTTTCAAGAAGGGGAAAATGGATGACCTAGGGAATTACAGGCCAGTCAGTCTCACCTCTGTGCCTGGCAAAATCTGGGAGCAGATTCTCCTGGAAGGCATGCTAGGGCACATGAAAAAGAGAAATGTGCTTGGTGACAGCCAGCATTTCACTAGGGTGAAATCCTGCCTGACCAATTTGGTGGCCTTCTATGACAGGGCTACAAAAGTGATGGACAGGGGTGGAGCAGTTGACGTCATCTACCTGGACTTGTGCAAAGCATTCGACACTGTCCCACACGACATCCTTGTCTCTAAATTGGAGAGACATCAATTTGATAGGTGGACCACTCGGTGGATAAAGGACTGTCTGGCTCGCCGCACACAAAGAGCTGTGGTCAACCGTTCAATGTCCGGCTGGAGACCAGTAACGGGTCGTCTCCCTCAGGGATCAGTGTTGAGACCGGTCTTGTTTAATATCTTTGTTGGTGACATGGATAGTGGGATTGAGTGTGCCCTCAGCAAGTTTGCTGATGACACCAATCTGTGTGGTTCTGTTGATACGCTAGAGGGAAGGAATGCCGTTCAGAGGGACCTTGACACAGTTGTGAGGTGGGCTGATGCCAACCTCATGAAGTTTAACCATGCCAAGTGGAAGGTCCTGATTCGGAGAAAACTCCAGGAACAAACTTGCCAACAAAGTTTTCAAGCTGACAAGCAGGTATTCTTTATTGCGGCGCCGGGAGACACAGGGGATAGCTCCTCCTAACGTGTGTCTCCCTAGTGCTACACAAGCCATCCTTATATAGTCCCTGGGCATACATACATATTCATGAGGCTATGTATGGATTACATCATTTTCCAGAAAGCTCCCTGCATGCGTACAGAATTGTGGTGGTGGTCTCTGAGGGTCGTTTACTTCTTCCAACAATCTTCATCACTTCTGGCAGCCTTTGAAGCACGCGCAGTAGATGCTTATACCAGTTTAATTTGTTCGTTAGCACCAGAGACATAATAATCCTCCTATCCTCCTACTTAGTTCAGTAAACAGTTAGTTTACCCGTAGCGTATCCTGGACACCTGCTATTCCCAGATACTCCTTATCCCTGTGTCCTGTTTTTCTAGACTGTTTTTCTTAAGACCACATCAACTATAACGATTTATCTTGTGCCAGTATGTTCTCTATCTGTGCTCTACTTTTTCTATGCATTATGCACCTCAGTAATTTTCCACTGCTACTTTTACAAAGCCATTGAACTTAACATTGCTTAAAACTAATTCTAAAGGTTTATATATTCCATTTTGTGTTCCCCTTGTTTCAATTCCCCCCTTTTTCTGCCCTTTTGCAAATTCTTTTGCAACATTTTATATATTACCATTACCATCAAAAGTCCTTTGAAATAATTTCCCATTTTTACTTAATTTCATTCTGCTTAATTTCATTCCTTTTCCAATCTTCATAATTGATCATAGATAGTTTACAACTAGAGGGAACATTGTATCATACCACAAGTAATCAATATTAAAATAATTAACATCCATATTCTTGCAATCAGTTGCCTCAACCAGGAGAGATTAGGTAACCATGAAGTTAACTTTTTTCATATTTCTTCAAAACCACAGGAGGTGTCATCCATGGCCGTCTCATGAAATATCTTAGTTTGTTTCCAAATTTCCTCAAGATATGTTTCAATTATGCCACTTTGGTCTACGTAGGAAAAACAACTTTCATTGATTATGGAACAAACTCCTCTGTGATGCCAGTAACATGTCTGGAGCCATTTGTTTTATACCACTTTAGATAGGCTCGTTATGCCTTGTTGTTCTGCCTGCATCATATCAATGTCTTCACTTTCCATTTCCTCTATGGTTGCTGAGATATTTACAATTGCTTTCTCTAATTAACTTACACCCAAAGATGGAATTAGCCCTCTCACAAAACTATGAAATGCAGTGTGCCATTCAGTAATAGGGTTAAACCTTTGCTTAATCCGTTTAACAAAACTTCTAATCCAGGTTCAGGAAGGATACCTGTCGATAATAGTAAAATTGGGTATTATAGCACCTAAGGTGCCTGCCCCTTTCCAGTTGGGTGGGTAAAGTTTTATAAGCATTTTCTCCACATAACCAATACCATCCTTTCCCTTTAGGAACGGGCCACCACTGAACTACGATACCATCTATAATTTGAATGGTGACCTACATCTGTGGCATTTAAGCAAGTATAGTCGCCTACCCTGGTTCCTGGTGTAATACATCTTTGTGCACAGGTGTAATATTTATTGCCTGGATTAGGATTAACTATTCCAAATTTTAACCTTTCCTTTGAATACAAATTGCTAGTGTTCACCCACAAATTTGTCCATGAATCTGTGTTAGGAATTGGAACTCCAATTAATGGGAGTTTCAGGCTTTCTCCTGATTTAGGCAACTGTGCTCACACCCAACAGTCACTACGATTAAAAACTTCAGTGACATTTTGCATAAATTTCAGGTATAAATTCTGGTCTCAAGCTTGTGCACCAGTTATCATATGAGTCCAAATTATGACCGATGCAATTTCATACGTAAGGGTCCTGAAGGTTTGATCTGCCATGTCTTCTCTGATTCTGGTGCTTTCTTTATTCTTGAATAATGTATACAAGCAGGTTGTTCCTTTATCTTCACTGCTGTAAAGGTGGTCAGCAATATCTGGTACAGTCCACTCCAGTTCTCCTGTAGAGGATCTCCTGAAAAATTCTTAACATAAACCCAGTCTCCAGATCTGAAAGGGTGAATTGGATAATCCAAACCTCTTGCTCTTGTCCCTGCTACTCTCTTATTTATCTCCTCCAATTCTTTTCCCAGATTGACCAAAAACTGTTGGAGATAGCCTTCCCCCACTTCCTGAAGACTTTCTCCTTTAAACTGGGACTGTTATGGTCTTCCATATAGAATTTCAAATGGGCTAACCTCTTCTTTTGACCGAGATCTAGTTCAAATTCAGTTGTAAACCTTGGTACCAATATAATTTCATTTCCTGACATATTTTACTAATTTGTTGTTTGATCAGATGGTTTATCTTTTCTACGTGCCCACTGGCACGAGGCCTGTATGGAACATATACTTGCCAATCAATTTCCAATTTTTGCTAATTTCTTGTAATAATTTTGCACTAAACTGCAAACCTCGGTTGGAAGAAATTGCTGCTGGTATTCCAAAGCAAGGTATTATCTCATTAAATAATATTTTAATCAGTTGTCTTGCATTATTTATCCTACAAGGGAATGCTTCTGGCCAGCCAGGAAAAGTATCTGTTAACACCAACAAATATCGATAACCCCCTTTTCTTGATAATTCAGAAACATCTATTTGCCAGTGCTGTCCCAGGTAAATTCTTCTCACAGTTTTCCCAATTTGATTTCTATTTTCAGTTTTATGCTTATTCTTAAGACATAGCTGACATTGTTTTGTCACTGATTGAACGGTGGTGTATAGATTTCTTCCTACAATTTGTTTGTCTAAATATTTATATAAAGAGTTGCTACCCCAATGAGTTTTATTATGTTCCTCCTGAACTAACTTCCAGAGTTGGTTATAAGGGATTACAATTCACCCATCAGGTATCTGAACCCAATCCTCTTTATTTTCCTGTCCTTTTAGATCCTCAATCAATTTTTATCCTCTTTTGAATACCTAGGTTTAGATTTTTCAATTGTTAGTTTGCCATCAGGGATTAAGGACATGATTTGTGATTGTTCAACTGCTCATTTGGCTTCAAAATTGGCCAAATTGTTTCCAATTTCCTGATCAGAGTCACCTTGTTGATGTCCTTTACAGTACACAATAGCTACTTCTTCAGGTAACTGAACAGCCTCCAGTAATTGTAGAATTTCTGTAGCATGTTTGTTCACAAGTCCTCGTTCTTTCCAGATAGCACCATGTGCATAATCAGTCCAAATATTTATCCTCTTATCTTTAGCCAATTCCAGGGCTCTCGTTAATGCTATTATTTCTGCCTTCTGGGCAGAGGTATTTGAGGGTAAAGGTTTAGCCCGTATTACCTGTGAAGTGGTGTTAATGGCATATTCTGCCTTTCGTTTACCATTTTTTATGAAGCTTCTGCCATCAGTAAGCCAAGAATCAGCATCTTCCAGAGGTTTTTCTTTCAAGTCTGGTCGGCTCAAATATACAGTCTCTATGGTGGCCAAGCAGTCTTGTGTTAGTGGTTCTGTCGATTGTTCCTGCAAAAGGATGCTGGATTGACAACGTTAGTGACCACACTTTCTATATCATCTTGTTCCACAAGGGTGGCCTGGTATTTAAAAAAAACATGAAGGAGATAACCAGTGGGCTACTTTCTGTTCCAGGACCGCTGATACAACATGGGACATTAGCACAGTAATTTTTGTCCCAAGGTGAATTTGCGAGCTTCTTCAATATTCATGACAACTGCTGCCACAGCCCTTAGGCATCTGGGCCATCCTTTGCTCGCTTCATCCAGCTGTTTTGAAAAACACATCACTGCCCTTCTGTAGGGTTCTAGTTTTTGAGCAAGGACCCCCAAAGCTATTCCCTGTTCTTCATAGGAATATAGCCAAAAGGATTTAGTTACATCCGGAAGTCACAGAGCTGCAGTTCTCATTAGCTCTTTTTTTTTAATTTCTAAAATCCCCCTCTGCTGAATTAGTCCATTCTAAAGAGGGAGGGTTTCCCTTCAACAGTTCATATAGTGGTCTTACCAGAACACCGTAATCATGGATCCAAAGTCTGCACCATCCAGTCATTCCCAGTAATGTCCAGAGCTCCTTGCCAGTTGATGGTCGTGGAGTCTGACAGATGGCTTCTTTTCTAGAAGCTCCAAGTTCTCTCTGTCCTCCTCCTCCTGTTATTTCATATCCTATGTAGGAAACTAGGGTTTGGATTAGTTGGGCCTTTTGCCTGGATACCCAATAACCATTCAGTCCCAGAAAAGTTAATGATTCCACTGTCCACTGGATACATTCTTCCTTTATTTCTGTAGCAATTAATAGGTCATCCACATATTGTAACAGAGTCCCCGTCTGAGCAGGTGGCTTCCATGATCCTAGTTCTCGTGCTGATTTCCAGAAATTGCTGGACTGTTTTAAACCCTTCAGGTAATACTGTCCAAGTTAATTGAGTTTCCCTTCCTGTGTCAGTATTTTCCCATTCAAAAGCAAATAAATTTTGGCTTTCTTTGGCCAATGGTAAGCAAAAGAAAGCATCCTTTAAATCCAAGATGGCAAAACATTTCTGATTATTATTCAATTTAGTCAATAAATCATACAAATTAGCTACTACTGGACAAATATCCTCTGCAGTTTTGCTGACTGCTTTGAGATCTTGAATCAATCTGCAACTTTTATCATCCTATTTCTTTACTGTCCAGAGTATTATATTCCAATTCACATTCAATTAATAATATATATTTTAAAATTTATCAATGACTTTTTTTTCCCCTTTGATCTTCTAATTTTCAGGGATATTGTTTTATTCTAATTGGGCAGGCCCCCCTTTTTATTTCCACTTTAACAGGCAAAGCATTTTTCACCTTACGTGGAACTTCAGATGCCCATACTCCCAGATATACCTGATTAAGGATTTCTTCTATTTCAGGGAGGTCCTCCTGTTTGCTTTTCTGTTGAATTAAAGATAAACTCAAAACTGCAATTAACTGATTGTTTTTAACTCTAAATTCCATTCTGCCTTCTTTAAATGTTGCTTCTCACCCTAAGAAATATTTTAGAAAATTTGGCATGCATAAAAATTTATGCATTCCTATTTGTTTTCCCAATTTGTACTTTAAGGGTTTCAGAAAGAATGCCTTGGGTTGTTTGTGGGTTTTGTTTTTTTTTTTCCTCTTTTTTCTTGGTGGCCAGTAGCTCCCACATCTGTAACAAATTCTTTTCTCTCAGATTTAACACCGAATAAGTTTCTCCTCTATCCACTAAAATTCCACTTTATTTCCTCTAGTTCCTACTTCTCATTTAACCAGTGGATCTGCTAGGGTAGATTCCCCAGGTCCCTGTCAGTCTAGTTCCAATTCAGTCGCTGGAGCCACACCATGGCACTACTCCCCCCGCAGGGTAGTCTCACTTCCAGCTTCCGAGCTCTCCCCCCCCAAGTTTCAAAGCAACCACCGCAGCTGTGGCTATAGCATGACCCAGCTTTTTCTTTTCTACCTGTTCCCGATTCCTATACGCTCCCCATGCTTCCTCCTGTCCACATTTATTCAACAGCCCCTCAGTCCCGTCCGTGAACGTCTGTTCCCACTTGTTTGCCTGCCCCAGCACCCATTCCACGCTCAAACACAGGAGCTGCGCGAGCTCCCCTCCTTTCCCCCTTGGTTTCCCCTTTTTTTTTTTTCCTCATAGTTGGTCACCCTGCTCTGCAGGGGCTGCAGATGCCTGCCTCTGCAACAGCACTGCTGGTTTAACCCTTTCTGAACTCGGAATGTGCATCTGCCGATTGGTGCCAGTGACAGCGATCTGTTGCTCCTTATGAATATCAGATAGGACAGATGCAGAGGGTGCTCCTCTCAGAGGTACCTGTGAGAATTTTACAGGCGATCTTCCTGATTACTGTTTATTAACTTTATACATCTTTTCCCAGTATCACAGGCTGAACAACATCTCTCCATCTTAACTTTCAGGTTTTCCCTCTCCTTTTCCAAAGCCAAAATTAAGGGATCTGGCGGAGCCTTATTAATTTTGCATTGCGTCTGTCACTCCACGTGGTCTCTTAAAGTGAAGAACATATCGGCATACATTACTTCATGCCATTTCCTTGCAGCCTCAAAACAACATTAATTGTAACAATGTTCAGGTTCTATTTTTAGGTCATTTTTCCTGATCTTCCAAAGTATACAAAGGCCACCATCGATTACAATATTTTTCAAAACAGCTGGACAACATTTTCTTATTTACAGAGCCCCGAGGAGACCCTCCAAGTTCTTTCCAGTGTGCCAAAATGCACCCTAAAGGACTCTTTTTCATGATCTATTCACTCTGCTGATTTTCCATTATCAATCTCTCACTCACACACACTCGAGATCCCACAGACACATTCCACACAGTTACAACACTTGAAACAGACAGAGACTAAAATTCTATCAAACAAACCTCAGTTAATAACACAGTTATAATATCCTGTCACCAATACCAAAATCACAAGACCAAAATCCTTAATGTCACAAGCCACAACAAGATCCAAAACCATTTCCACAAGACACCCCCTGCGTCTTGCAGGACCCAAACCACAAGAAGCCCCCTGCTTCTTGTGAGTGTATACCAAACGGACGCCAGCAGCCGGGTATATGCCTTTACCCACGAGATTTTTTATCTCAATTAACGGAAGGCTTCGAAACCTTGCGTAGGCTTACCAAACCAACTCAATTACCAATGTAGTCTTTATGCAAGATGCCCCCTGCACCTTACAGACTATAAAAAAAAAAGAATACCTTTTATGAAGATGGTCCTTGTCTGCTCCTGCAGCGATCCGAATGAGTCGAGGGGTCCTCCCGTGAAAAATTCCCAAGGGCCCTAGGGAGCTCTGTCCTCAGCAGGTCCTGCAGCCGAGCAGAGAGGGTCCCATCTGGGGTGCCAAATTGATTCGGAGAAAACTCCAGGAACAAACTTGAACAACAAATTTTCCAAGCTGACAAGCAGCTATTCTTTATTCCGGCACTGGTAGACATGGGGGATAGCTCCTCCTAACGTGTGTCTCCCTATTGCTACACAAGCCATCCTTATATAGTCCTTGGGCATACATATGTATTCATGAGGCTACGTATGGATTATGTTATTTTCCAGAAAGTTCCCCACATGTGTACAAAAATGTGGTGGTGGTCTCTGAGTGTCATTTACTTCTTCCAACAATCTTCATCACTTCTGGCAGCCCTTGAAGCACGCGCAGTAGATGCTTATAGCAGCTTAATTGGTTCGTTAGCACCAGAGACTTAATAATTCTCCTATCCTCCTACTTATCAGTTAGTTTACCTGTAGCCCATCCTGGACACCTGCCATTCCCAGATACTCCTTATCCCTGTGTCCTGTTCTTCTAGACTGGTTTTCTTAAAACTATGTCAACTATAACAATTTATCTTGGACAAGAATTCTCAGTATGTTCTCTACCTGTACTCTATTTTTTTTCTATGTATCATGCACCTCAGTAATTTTCCACTGTTACTGTTACAAAGACATCAGTTTTAACATTGCCTAAAACTAATTCTAAAGGTTTATGTATTCCATTTTTGTGGTTTTGTGTCCCCCTTTTTTCACCATGAACCTCTCAATAAGAGGTTTATTGAAAACCTGCTTATGTTTTATTTGCACTTCCAGGCCATACTGGAAATGAAGTCAATTGCCAGCTTCAAACCGAGTCACTTAGCATTCAACAGTGCTTGACCCCACCTTCCTGCCTGCCCCATCTGCTCCAGCTGCTATCTTGGGACCACAGCACCAGCTGCTGTGTCTGTTCAGAGATTTTATGAACAACTGCATGGGCAGGAGAGGCTCCTTCCCATCCATGTGCTGCATGGGACTGGGGTTTCTCCTGCCTGGGACATGCAGCATAAAGCAGACCTGGCTGTATATTGCCCCTGTGCTTCCCTGGAGTACCTCACTCCTCCCCAGAAGGTCTGTAGAGCATCTCCAGCACTCAGGTCTTGGGCAAGGGTTCCTTGGAGCTGTTTTGCCAAATTATGGGCATCCTGACAGTGACAGTCGTGTAACATCTTATTCCTGCCAACACTTTTCTTAAAGATCCATTGCCTGGAGCAGAGTCAGAAACAGAAACCTGTATTTTTTGTTGGGAGATACAGTGCTTTAAACCTCAGCAGTATATGGGACCTTCTGTGCTCCTCATTTCCTCCTGCTAACCAAAAAATCCTAGGCTGAGGATAACGAAAACTGCCTTGCAGCAGCAGTGAGTCAGAAGAGGCTGTGGGCTGTGGCAGAGCCAGAACTGCTTGGATGGATACTGAGTAACTGGGAGCAAGACTGACTGAGAAGCTGGCTCAGTTCACCCAGCTGCCTCCAAAAGCTTGTGAAGTGCTGAGTCAGCGCCATGCTCTGGAGGTGGTGATGTGTTTTGTCTATCCCTTGAGATGGCAGAGCATGCATGTCCCATTGAACCTCTTTGATCCTTTCTTTTCAGTTTATTCACAGAACAAATCTCCCGTTAACTTTCCTTTGGCTTTTGCAACTGGCTGTTACAGCAATGCATCTACTTCCTACTGACTTTGGCGAGCAGAAGAGGATTGTCTCACTGCATGGCCCCTTACTCTGTTTTCCTCTCTTTTTACTGGAGAATCCCCAGCAGTTGCAGCAGGTCTGACGCTGACATTCAAGTTTTGCTTTGTGTGTTTAGTGCACTAGTGTTCTTCCTGCTCCTGACAGCTACAAGGACTGTCCTCTGGCTCTTGTGTGCCCAGCTGAAATGGAACCATTTTTCTAGAAGTGCCTGGGCTCCAGTTTCTGCTTGAGGGAGCTGAAGGAGCATTTTCCAGTGTCTGATTTTCTGAACCAGTGCAGCCCAGGACCAGGCAGTGCCGAGGCTTGTGTGCTGCAGGGATGGCTGCACAGTGCAGTGCCTTTTGGGCCATGATACCATCAGGCAGGGACTGAGCAAGGAACCTCTTCTGGCAACTGATGCCCACACACAGTGTTTGGGAGCCTTTCAGGAGGATGCGACCCCACAAAACCCCCAGCCTGCAGATGTTTTTCTGAAGCAAGCATTCACGCTACCACTTTTCCTAGTCATATGGGCTTGCAAACTATAATGAATCCCGGTTAAGGCATTTATTTAGCTCAAAAAAGAAAAAAACAAACAATCAGGAAATGCCCCATTAATACACTGGAGATAGAATCAAGCTGCAAAACTCCAGGCTGGACTGTAACATTCCCACGTCTCCCTGCCAATACCCCATTGGTGCCTGCATGGAATGGGGATGTTCCACTTGTTGGAAGGTATGTGTGTGCTTTCCATAAGGCCATCAACTACAGCATGCACAGAACAAAAACAGGACTGGTTGGTTTTGATGGCGTTTGCTTGGGTTTTGTGGGTTTTCTTTCCTGCTGTGATTAAGAAAAGCCCTTGCTCAACAAGAAGGCATTTGTTAGAGGCATGCCTGGTTTTCATTAGTGGATAAAAACAGTTCATAGCTCTCAGGACTGATGATAGTAAAACCTTTGGACATGCAAGATAAAGAAAAGCTGATCTGACAACTAAGTAGTTTCAAAACTGGAATACAGTTCTGGAGCCAGTTACGAGGAAGAAACTGCGAGTTTCACCTCAGGAGCAGGGAACTGGAACTCCAGCTATGGATGTGGAATCAGCAGCTGGGCTAGTTTTGGCTTGTGAACCATTCTAACAGCTGTTTATTTTTAAGGTAATTTTCTGTTTACATAGCATGTGGGTGGGTGGCTTTACAAAAACAATCTGCTGCACAGATCTATGAACTAAGCTTAGAGAGGGATGGAAAAAATAGAACACTCTGTACTTATTGCTTTAAAACCTAAACACATCTGCTTAGGTCATAAAGTTTGTTGGCCTACTCTAAGCTGTGCCCTCACCAGAAAAATACCATTTCAGTTAATACAGAGTACTGCAGGGGATTGCAAAAGACTTGGGAAAACTCAGTTATAAGATAACATGGTATAAATAAAAAGGAAGCATCAAATTTGTCTTTTTCCTTTTCACTCATGCTTACCTTGGTAGCAGTAAATAGAAACCTAGCTCATTCACCCACAGCTGAGGGGTCAGAACTTGTGCTGGCCAGCCAGGCCCAAATCTCAGCTCTTGGTTAAGGCTCTTGTTAAATAACCGCATGCTTTATTGTCATGTTTTCCTGGTTACTTCCTGTTGGCTATATCTTTATTTGCACACAGTCAAGTGATACAAATTCATTGGAACAGTGACAGTTTACAAAAGACAGTAAAAATTATTACTTTGAACTAAAATTTATAAAACTCCAAATCTGGCCATCTGCAATAAGTCTCTCCCTCCTCATCTCACTCCTCTGTATAATTTTAACCATCCCTTTCCCCTCTCCTTCCTCCCTCCTGGCCTGGTACCATCAAAATGGTCTCTTTCCATGTGAGATTGATGGATGTTCCAGTGCTTTGCTAAGGCTTCTCACACTGAGCCTTGCACAAGCTCCTTGCATTTCCCTTAGTGTTTCCAAAGTTGAGACACCTGCACATAGAAGTGGAAGCCGGTGCCGATCTTACTATGCAGTGATAAGTGGCTATCCCCTCAGGCCGGCAGGCTTGCAGTGAGCATCTCTGATGTAGATGGTAAACAGAAGCTGGAGTGCCCCTTGCCATAAGAGAGGAACACATTGCTAGCAAGTGTTTAACTCAAGTATTTCTTGCTTCTTTCTCTCTCAAGAGCCAATCTCAAAGCATTTAAGAAAAGTCAGTATTGCTTTGTATTTGCAGACAGGAAGACTAAGGCACAGAAGGTTGAGGTCATTTGGCCAAGCTTGATCCACAGGTCTCTGCCTAGTCTGTGTTCTTCACTGAGCTGTTGCTTTCTGAACTCATGTCATATGAGACATATTGTCAGAGAGGTAACCCCATCTCTGTTCCCCACACAGACACCACACACAGGGGGCTAAGATCCACCTTCCTAAGCACAGCCTCCAGGGAAAACATCAAGAAGGGTTGGAGGCCAGATGTTGGTTTCCCAATGCCTAAATTCCACTGATTCCCAAGGAGGTCAGCTATGAAAAGATGACCAGGATACTTCTGAGGTATAAAACTGTGTCTACTGGCCACTGGTCAGCTTTATCATTGTCAGACTTATCGCTGTCATCACCACTGGAGGGTTCATAGCCTGGGATGGCAGAGCAGATTGGCTCCTGCTGCCTGCAATCTGCCTCTTCCTCGTTCTTTTCTACCAGCAGCTGCCTGTAGCACAGATTGTAAACCCTCAGGGGCCTGGGGGACAGTCAAGGCATCAGGAACCTCTGCCTGAAGCAGTCTGCACAGACAACAAAGCTGCACTTCCAGCAGAGGTGCCTTCAGGTGAGCATGGCGAAGTTGGTCTTCGTGCAGTGCATGCAGATGTCTGTCACCTTGTCTGGAATCCAGGGAGCCGCATGCTCCATGGAGGGCTGCCGGCCTGTCTCCATCAGCAGGTGCCTGATGCATTCCTCCAGATGGCAAATCCACTCCTTCCTCACTATCAGGGAGGCCATGGAAACCAGAAAGGACTTCTTGGAAGTTTCAATCATCCAATGGTTCATCTGCAAAGTGTCTGGCAGTGTCTCCAAAGTGACAAAGGGGAATGATGTGCTGGGAATTTTACTTCCTTTTGCTTATGACTGTGTTCCCATAGACAAGGATGTCATTGAAGAAGAAGATTATGCGAGGCTTTGGTTTCTTGTGGCATTCTTTGGTTAAAATCCTTTCTCCCAGAAGGACTCTTCCCAGCACAGCTAAGAGCTGTCCAGTAGCCCCAAAGAAGCTTTCCACAGTGTTGTGGTTTAAACTAATCCGCACAGCTTGTGCACTCACTCCCCCCCCTTGCTCCCCCGACACCCAGAGAGTTAGGAAGGAGAATCCAAAGAATGTAGCCCCCATGGGTTGAGATAAGAACAGTTTAATAGCTAAGGTATAACACTAATCACTACTGCTACCACTAATAATAGTAATAAAGATAAAGCAAATAACAAGTGAAGAGAATACAACATCTCACCAGCCACCGACCCATAACTCACCCCACCCTGCCCGACCGATCACCGACCAATACCTCCTCCATCCCCCCAGAGTCTCCAGCCCTTCTGGGTAACTCCCAGTTACATCCTGGGTATGACATGCTATGGTATGGAATACCTCTTTGGCTAGCCTGGGTCAGGTATCCTGTCTCTCCTTCCTCCTAGCCTCCCCTCCTCCTTCCTGGCAGAGCATGAGGCTCAGAAAAGGCTTTGGACAATCCAAACATTTGAGCAGTAACTCAAAACATACTTGCTATCAGCAACCATTCCCAGCCTGAAAGTCAAAACACAGCACTGCACCAGCTACCAAGAAGGAGAAAAAATGACTGCTACTGCTGAAACCAGGACACACAGCAGTGATACGCTGGCTGTTGATCTCAGTGTTTGCAAGATGGTCCACCATCTCCAGCTGGCTCTGAGGAAAGTAAAGAGGGAAGTGGTGAAACTGCAAACATCTGCACCAGGGTAAGGTTGAGGCAAATGCATGCACAGGTGATGAGATGCTTCTAATGCAACCTGAGGTTACAAGTAATCTCCTTACCATTCATCACTAGCTTGTTACCTTTATAAATTAAATTTTCAACCTTTCTGATACCACTTTGCAACAGCCTGATCTATACTGGTATAATTCAGCTTGCAGCAGTGGAAGCTCTTAAAGGCAGAGCCAGCTCTTCCATTATGGCTGTGCTTTTCACCAGTATAACTGTGTGCCCATAGTAAAGGGAACTGTTTGGTCTGAACCTGCTCTTATGCAGACATAAGTACTTGCTCAGGAGTAACTGTACTGTTACAGGACCCCCCTTCTTTCCCTCTTGGTGCTGGAAGCTAACTGATGCTGGGCTGGATGCAGGCTCAGGGAGTGTGAGATATACAGGAATGATTCGTGTCAGGAATTTAGGCGTCCTTGTCGCCATTGCACTTGGTGTGAAACCAGCCCTCCTTTGTGACCGTAATTACCATAAGTGCTCCTGTCAATAAGGAGAAACAAAGGGGATAATCTCTCCTAATCAATCGCTTTGTTTTTCAAAGGGGACTTCCGTTTAACGGTTTGACTGGCCTAAGGAGGTTAGATAACCAAGAGATACATTTTGTTACAGGATGTTGCAAACTTGGGTACTAGGCAAATAACCATATAAGGTATAGAACAAAATGTTAAGACTACGTTAAGCTTGTAAGCATTTTTCTGTTAATACATTACTAAGAAAATTCAACAACGTCTTCACCGGAGAAAGACCCCAGCAAACAAAGAAAAGAACAAAGGAAAAGGGCCACGTCGACATTCAGGTAAAGAAGACAACAGGATTGGCTAAAACCCAAGACTGAGAAGTATAAGAGACTGTACTCCAAAGATCCCGGGGTGCGTTGCTGGTGGAGCGGAGACTCCCCTGCGCACCCAGCGCTGTTTTGCTTATTGCCTCTCTTTTATATTTCTAATCAATTGTAAATAAAATCGATTGGGACAAAACCCGGTTTGCGGTAAATTTTTATAACAAAATTGGTGACCCCGACGTGATCTCTGTGTGGCTGCTGGGGACTATGGCTCTTACGAGGAGGCGCCCCACACTTTGTGGCTCGGGGGGTTCTAGTCCTGAGCAGTTCCGCGAGATCAACGAACAGAGAGAGACAATAAGCAAAAGAATTGAGCTCCCTGAAAACTGCAGTACAACCTCCTGTAATTCTTGTGCACGAAGACCCGGACGAGAACAGCGGACTGTAAGTATCGTTCGGTTGGGAGGAAAGCCGGTGTGTGTGTGTCTGTGTGGAACGCAACTACAGTTGCGTTGCGTGGTTTTCTCGGACCAGGGTTCCAGTACGGAAACCAAATGGTAGAGATGGAGTGTGTGGTGAGACATGAACCAGATACCCTGAATCTGTAAGAATACAGGTTGGGTTATCAGGATTCATGAAGTGAGTGTGGACCTCTTCTAGGCGCGTTTCCAAACTCCCGCGAGGGACTTGGCCGCTGAAGGAGGGAAGCGATAGTAATTGAGTGAAAGAGAATACACCCGGCAAACGGGTCAGAGTAGTGGTTGCAACTCTGACCCAAGGAAGGGGCCCAGGCAGAGGTCCCATTCCCGGGGCCCCAGGCAGAGGTCCCCGTCCCTGGGGCCCAGGCAGAGGTCCCAGTCCCGGGGGCCCAGGCAGAGGTCCCCGTCCCTGGGGCCCAGGCAGAGGTCCCAGTCCCGGGGGCCCAGGCAGAGGTCCCCGTCCCTGGGGCCCAGGTAGAGGTCCCAGACCCGGGGGCCCAGGCAGAGGTCCCCGTCCCTGGGGCCCAGGCAGAGGTCCCCGTCCCTGGGGCCCAGGCAGAGGTCCCAGTCCCGGGGGCCCAGGCAGAGGTCCCAGTCCCGGGGGCCCAGGCAGAGGTCCCCGTCCCTGGGTCCCAGGTAGAGGTCCCAGTCCCGGGGGCCCAGGTAGAGGTCCCCGTCCCTGGGTCCCAGGTAGAGGTCCCCGTCCCGGGGGCCCAGGCAGAGGTCCCCGTCCCTGGGTCCCAGGTAGAGGTCCCAGTCCCGGGGGCCCAGGCAGAGGTCCCCGGAGTAAGACAATGGGTCAGAATACGAGTCGTAATTATAACCCAGGAAAGGATCCAAGGAAAGGCCCTAAGAATAAAGCAGGGAGCAACCTACCAGATATACCACCGGAAAGTCCCCTGGGGTTAATGATAATGTACTGGGACATTCGGCCGTCCCAGGAAGGAAAAAGGAAAAACTGGTCCATTACTGTATGGAAGTATGGACAAAAGAAAAAAAAAAATTCGACCCGATCATTTGTATTGGCCGGTATTTGGGTCTTTTGATGATTGGATATGTCAAGCTTTAAATTTATATGTGAATAGAAAAGCACCGTTTAGCCAGAAAGAAAGTGAGTATGCAGCTCTATGGAAGGGATCATCAGCGAAAGTTTCATTGTTCCCCCTAAAAGAAAAAAAACCCAAAAGGGAGAAATCAAACAGACCATCTTGGGAGCCACTAGATAATTTACCACCCCCGTATCTGGGGCAGGATTCGGAAGAGGAACAAGGGGATAATTATCCCCCATTAACACCTAACTCCTTCCCGTCGGCTCCCCCTCCTTCCCCTCCTGCCCATACTAGAAGTAAAATGAGGACACAGAAAAATGAGAAATTAGACAAAGCGGAGGAAATAATAACATTAGCACCCCTCCGCGAAGTTCCAACGGGGGGAGAGAAAGAAAAAAAAAAAAAAAGTCCATTACAGTATGGAAGTATGGACTAAAGTGTAAATTTGGCCTGACGCATGGCCTGGGGCTGCTGGTAAGGCGCGCAGAGACGTCTGGCGCACAGCGAAATTCCCCTTGATAGGTAGGGCTTGCAAGCGAGGTGCTCGTCAACCAATAGAGCGGCTGCCGGCGATCCTGGAAGCGGATCGGGCGAGTTCGGGTTTTCGCTACATCCCAAGTTTAGGCGGAACCATGGTGTGAGTGTGTGGGATCCCGTGTGTGAGTTTGTGTTTCTGTGTGACTGAGACGTAGCAGAGCTACGAAGTGAATGTGGAGTCCCAGTCCGCGGTCTCCGCGAGGAGAGCGGCCGGAGACGGACGAAGCGTCTATATTTTTTGGACCTGTGTGTCCTGTCTGTGAGCGGGGGCCTGGCTGCCCTCCCGCTGTCCTTTCTGTGTAACCCTGTGTGTGTCCTGTCTGTGAGCAGCTTAGAAAAGGGCGGAGGGGGAATGTCCGGCTGCCCCTCTCGCTGCGTTTTTCTGTCCTGTGTATCTTGTGTGTGTACAGCCATTAAGTAGCTCAGAAAATCCCTGTGTGCCTTGTGGGAGTGTAACTATATGTGACTAGTGACATTTTGCTTGGATACTGTGGCAGTGCTCTCGGTGCAGATTCCACTTTCACAGACATGCAGAGTGCCAGTGGGGCAGATATTGCTCTGGGTTTCTTATGAAACACTGGCGGGTCGGAAGTTATAGATACCCAATCGGTAGTTCTATGAGAACAAAAATAAAATGATTAGTTTATGGAAAAGGCCACAAGAGTTCTGGAGGACCTCTGGGAGGGTAAAAAAGGAAAACTGGGAAAGGGTTTGTAAAAAAGTATCAAAGAAAATTTGAAGAGGCATGATTGCAAAGGAAATTTTGCTGTAACCAAAACTATGATCTAACAACAGGGGAGCTGATCTTCAGAACCCAGAGATATTATTGTACTGACCCCCTTAATAATATCATACAACTTGTGTGTAGGTGCTCTCATTTTCATAAGTGCATTTGCAGAGCACTGGGAAAGAGAAGCTATAGAGATCTGTAAAAGATTGGCTGAAATGGGAGCCGGTCAAGACAAGGAAATTCTGAAGAAAAGCCCATTGGGTTACATTTTGGCACATTGGAAAGAACTGAGAGGGTCTTCTGAGGCCTCTGTAAACAAGGAAAGGTTGGTAAAGTATTGTAACCAATGCTGACCTTCATACACTTTAGAAGATCAGGAAAAATGACCTAAAATGGAACTCTGAATTATGATACATTGTTATAATTAATGTTGGTTTTGAGGTGGCAAGGAAAATGAAATGAAGTAATGTATGCAGATGTGACAGAGTGCAAAATTAATATACCTCTGCCAGATCCCTTAATTTTGGCTTTGGAAAAGGACAAAAAAAAAAATTCAAAGCTAAGCTGAAGAGATGTTGTTCAGATCGTGATACTGGGGAAACGTGTTTAAAGTTAAGGAAGACCAAAGGGAAAGGAGGGGAGCTCGAGCAGCTCCTGTGTTTGAGCATGGGATGGGTGCCGGGGTAGGCAAACAAGTGGAAACAGACATGTTGATAGATGGGACTGAAAGGCTGTTGGATAAATGTGGACCGGGAGTAAAGGAAGAAACGTGGAAAGTGGATTAAAAAAAAAAAAAAAAAAAAAAAAAAAAAAAAAGTTGTTGCTTTGAAACTCTTGGAGAAGGAATGTTGAGCAGAGGTGGAAGTGAGACTGCCCTGGGGGGAGTGCCATGGGGCGGCTCCGGTGAATGAATTAGAACTAGAATGACAGGATACTAATAAAAAGCTGAAAAGAAGAGAGTTTATCGCCTCGTTGGGAGGGACCATTTCTTGTTCTTTTAACTACAGAAACGGCGATAAGAGCTGCTGAAAAAAAGGTGGACACACGCGTCTCGAGTAAAAGGACCCATAAAAAGAATGGAAAGTTGTGACTGAACCCAGAGACGCCAAGCTGACCCTCTAGAGGACTTGGATAAGTAACTGAGAGAATTCATATGGACTCCTGTAAATCTGATATGGGAAATGAAGATATAGTTGAAATTATTTTAAGAAACCATAAGATAAGGGCCAGTACTAGTCCATGCCCTCCTATATGCAAACACTGCAATTTGTATATTAGAGCCAAGTGTCCCAATTGTTTGAAGCATATTATTACTCATAGGGGAGACCGTGAACAATTTTTGAGAAATCAATTACAGTTCTTTTTGCATTCAGTGTGAAAGTACCACTTCGTTGAAACAGTTGTTGTGGGTCAAAATACTACTGCCATAGTAGCCGACGGGGAATATACCTTTAACCTACCAGAGAGGGCAAGACCGGAGGGAGTCGGTGCTGCAGCTGAAAAGGTCTGCCGAGGGCTGCAACCCCTGGGGCTGTGACCGCTGAGCACTATGATCCTGACCGGACCTCTTTTGGTGCCGGTTCTGATAGGAACCATATGGGAAAGTGCCGTGGCTTTTAAAAACATTCACAACAACTGTAGTTGAATGTATTACCACAACTAGATGAGGGAGAATAACCTCTAAAACCTTGGTATATCACACTGTTTATGAATGCAAAGGAACAAAGATAGGCAGTTGCATATATAATCAAACCCAGTATGAATTGTGTCAGGAAAAACAAGCAAAACTGGGTGTTATGATCCAAAGGAACTTCCAACCTTGTATTGGGTAGAAATGAGAACAAATTCAGAAGAAGGGAGATTAATTGGAATAAGTGAAGTTATAACCAATTTGAGTACCTCACTGCCAATGATTTTTGATGCATGTGATATTATAGATGAGGATTTAGATACTAATAGTGGAAGTTTAGAGTGGAGGCGGTACTACAGTAGCCAACCAAAATATATTTGCCCAGGTGGATACCAATGTCATATAAATCCTGATTATGTACCTAATCAAACAGCTAGGTATCAGTCATTACACCTCTGTGGAAGAAAAGGATGGTCTTGTGTATGCTGGGATACTGCAGGCTGGGGATGTGATTATCAATGTAAGACTTTACAAGCTTCAATAGCAAGAATGCAAACAAACAATAACTGTACAACCCGTGCCTGCAATCCAATAAATTTAACTCTCATAGATTTGGAAAAAAAAATAAATTGGAAACAGAAGCAAGTAACTAAAATTGGACTTAAGATATATGGAACTGGGGAAGACCCAGCTGTGATTATGATACACGGGTAACCAATGTACAGGGGGGTAATACAGAGAAATTGTACAAGGGAGTTAAAGGAATTCCTTTGCAAACAAAAGTCTTGTCTGTCCTAAGTACCTGCCATTGCCATCTTGCCAAGGCATTGATTACTGCTGGAGGACAAAAGCAGATGAAAGGTCCTGCTGATAGGCGGCAGGAGAGGCAGACTGGGTGACCAAGCCTTAAGACCATGACAAAAGCACAGGTGTTGGGTCCTACTGATAAGCGGCAGGAGAAGCAGACTGGGCGCCGACTAACCCTAAATCCATGTCTGAAGATTAAAAGGTGTAAAGGTTAAGAAGAGGAAGACTCATTTACTTCATCTTGAAGACCCCTGCCCACAGGAGGAAGACTCATTTACTTCATCCTGAGACCCCTGCCCATGATCAGAAGGGGCACTGCGCAAGTGCAAAGGACCTTCTGGCTCATTATAATACGAAGCGGGGATAGATAATACATATGTATAGGCGGATTGAGCAACCTCATGTCTATGTATACCTTAAGAGAATAAATGTAAAGGGACAACAACCCTGAGGTGTGCATGCTTTGGAGGAGCTATCCCCATGCACCTCAGCGCTGAATAAAAGCATACCTACTTTACAACTTTAACTAGTTGTGGAGTCTATCCGCGTATCAATTTGGCGAGCCAGGCAGGAGGCCTCTGTCCGGCTGCAGGATCGGCCAAGGGGTGGACATCCTCGGCGCCACAGGCTGTTTGCCTGGAGGACCTCCACTTCTCTTCTGCTCACTGCGGGGACAGACAACAACCTGTGCCGGCTGCGGAGAAACGGTATGCTTGGGGTTTTGGTAATTTGGGTTTTGGTAATTTAGGTTTTGGTAATTTAGGTGGCCTGTAAGGCGTACGCGTGGCCCGGGGCTGCTGGTAAGGCGCGCAGAGACGTCTGGCGCACAGCGAAGTTCCCCTTGGTTGGTATGGCTTGCAAGCGGGGGGCTCGCCGACCGATAGAGCGGCTGCTAGCGATCCTGGGAGCGGATCGGGTGAGCCCGGGTTTTCGCTGTATCCCAAGTTTTGGGAGCCAGGACGGACCTGCTAGGGGGGCAGGTGAAGGGTAAGCGAACCCACCAGGTTTCTGCTGTATCTCAAATTCTGAGAACCGTGAGGATGGTAAGCGGAACCATAGTGTGAGTGGGGGATCCCATGTGTAACTGTGTTTCTGTGTGACTGAGACGTAGCATAGCTATGAAGCGAGTGTGGAGTCCCAATCCGCGGTTCCGTGTCTCCGCGAGGAGAGCGGCCGGAGACGGACGAAGTGTCTATGTTTTGTGGTCCTGTCTCTGTCCTGTGTAGGCATGATTGCAAAGGTTTTCTGTAACTGAAACTTGTGTAGGTGCTCTCATATTTTCGTAAGTGCATTTGCAGAGCACTGAGAAGCTATAGAGATCTGTAAAAGATTGGCTGAAATGGGAGCCGGTCAAAACAAGGAAATTCTGAGGAAAAGCCCATTGGGTTACATTTTGGCACATTGGAAAGAACCGAGAGGATCTTCTGGGGCCTCTGTAAACAAGAAAACGTTGATAAAATATTGTAACCAATGCTGACCTTCATATACTTTGGAAGATCAAGGAAAATGGCCCAAAAATGGAACTTTGAATTATGATACATTGTTATAATTAATGTTGTTTTGAGGTGACATGGAAAATGGAATGAAGTAATGTATGCAGATGTGACAGAGTGCAAAATTAATATACCTCTTCCAGATCCCTTAATTTTGGCTTTGGAAAAGGACAGGAAAAACTAAAAGCTAAAGAGATGTTGTTCAGATTGTGATACTAGGGAAAGATGTTCTTCTGTGGAACCGGATCTGTGTGTGTGCTATGGGGAGTCTGGACCCTGGAAGTGAGACTGCCCTGGAGGGGAATGCCATGGGGCAGCTCCAGTGAATGAATTAGAACAAGAATGACATAAAAGCTAGAAAGAAGAGAGTTTATCCCCTCGTTGGGAGGGACCATTTCTCGTTCTTTTAACTACAGAAACGGCGATAAGAACTGCTGAAAAAGGTGGACACATGCGTCATGGATAAAAGGATCCATAAAAGAACGGAAAGTTGTGACTGAACCCGGAGACACCAAGCTGACCCTCAAGAGGACTTGGATAAGTAACTGAGAGAATTCATATTGACTCCTGTAAATTTGATATGGGAAATGCAGATATAGTTGAAATTATTTTAAGAGCCAAGTGTCCCAGTTGTTTGAAGTATATTATTACTGGTAGGGGAGACCACGAATAGTTTTTGAGAAATCAATTACAGTTCTTTTTGCATTCGGTGTGAAATTACCACCTCGTTGGAATAGTTGTTGTGGGGTATACCTTTAACCTACCAGAGAGGGCAAGACCGGAGGGAGTCGGTGCTGCAGCTGAAAAGGTCTGCCAAGGGCTGCAACCCCTGGGGCTGTGACCGCTGAGCACTATGATCCTGACCGGACCTCTTCTGGTGTCAGTTCTGACAGGAAAATCATTCACAACAACTGTAGTGACCACAACTAGACAAGGGAGAGTAACCTCTCAAATAATGATCTACCACAGCGTTTATGAATGCAAAGGAACAAAGATAGGCAGTTGCATATATAATCAAACTCAGTGAGGACAAATTCAGAAGAAGGAAGATTAATTGGAATAAGTTACAATGAAGTTATAACCAATTCGAGTACCTCACTGTCAATAATTTTTGATGCATGTGATATTATAGATGATAATTTAGATACTAATTGTGGAAGTTTAGAGTGGAGGTGGTACTATAGTAGCCAACCAAAATATATTTGCCCAGGTGGATACCAATGTCACATAAATCCTGATGATGTACCTAGTCAAACGGCTAGATATCAGTCATCACACCTCTGTGGAAGAAAAGGATGGTCTTGTGTATGCTGGAATACTGCAGGCTGGAGATAACCCGTGCCTGCAAGCCAGTAAATTTAACTGAAATTTAACTGAAAAATTGGAAACAGAAAAAAAAAAAAGTAACTAAAATTGGACTTAAACTGGAGAAGACCCAAATGTGATTATTAGTATTAGGATCAAAGAAAAATATAAAGAGTCAATACAACATCATGTATTAAACTGGAGTCCAATATGAAATTCCCACAGTTGCTAAAAAAATCTCTTTGTAAAGCATTGAATATAACTGTTGTGTTTTTCGGGGAACTAACCGGGGAGAGAGATGGCCCTGGGAGGCAATGGAGAGTAATATAAGTGACCCTGCAATCTGGAAAAATCTAAAAGGGAACAAATGGACCAGGCCAACAATGGCAGCTTGACTTTACGGAACTGCCAAGGAAGGGGGGTATAGGCATTTGTTACTAAATTGAATAATAATCAAATGGTTTGCTGTCTTGGATTTAAAGGACTCTTTCTTTGCTTAATATTGGCCAAAGAAAACCAGAATTTATTGGCTTTTGAATAAGGAAAATCCTGGCACTGTAAGGAAAACTCAACTAATTTGGACAGTATTACCTGAAGGGTTTAAAACCAGTCCGACGAGTTTTGAAATCAGTTAACACTGGAACTAGAAACATGGAATCCACCCACTCAGAGGGACCCTCTTGACCTATTAATTGCTACAGGAACAAAGGAAGAATATGTCTCGTTAATGGTGGGATTGTTGAATTTTCTGGGACTGAATGATTATCAGGTATCCAGACAAAAGGCCAAACTAATTCAAACCTGAGTTTCCTACCTAGGATATGAAACAACAGGAGAACATAGAAGTTGGAACTGCTAGAAAAGAAGCCATTTATCAAACACCACAACCATCAGCCATCAAGGAGTACATACCTGGGAATGACTGGATGATGCAGACATGGATACATGATTATGGTGTTCTGGTAAGACCACTATATGAACTGTTAAAAGAAACCTCTCTCTTTGGAATAGACTGATTCTGTAGAGGAGGGCTTTAAAACAGAGCTAATGAGAACTGCAGCTCTGTGACTTCCGGATGTGACTAAATCATTTTGGCTATATTCCTATGAAGAGGGAATAGCTTTGGTCCTTGCTCAGAAACTAGGACCCTATAAGAAGACAGTGGTGCATTTTTCAAAACAGCTGGATGAAGCAAGCAAAGGATAGCCCAGATGCCCAAGAGCTGTGGCTACAGTTGTCATGAACATTGAAGAGGCTTGCAAATTTACCTTGGGACAAAAGATTACTGTACTAGTGTCTCATGTTGTATTAGCAGTTCTGGAACAGAAAGAAGCCCACTGGTTATCTCCTTCATGGTTTTTTTTGGTTTTTAAATTTAAGCTGGTGACTCTGATCAGGAAACTGGAAATAATTTGGCCAATATTGAAGCCAAACAAGAAGCTGAATCCCTGATGGCAAACTAACAATTGAGAAATCTAAACCTAGATATTCAAAGGAGGATAGAAAATTGATTGAAGATCTCAAAGGACAGGAAAAAAGGGGGTTGGGTTCAGATACATGATGGGCGAATTTTAATTCCCTGTAATCAATTCTGGAAGATACTTCAGGAGGGCAAATAAATTTTCCTGAGTTACCGAGAACAGGTTACCAATATTTGTTGGTGTTAACGGATACTTTTTCAGGGTGGTCAGAAGCATTCCCTTGTAGAATAAATAATGTAAGACAAGTAATTGGAACATCGTTGTATGATATACCTTGTTTTGGAGTACCAGAGGCAATTTCTTCCGACCGAGGCTTGCACTTTAGAGCAAAATAGTTACAAGAAACTAGCAAAAATTAGAAGCTGATTGGCAACTACATGTACCATACAGGCCCCAGGTCAGTGGGCAAGTAGAAAAGATGATTCATCTGATCAAAACATCAGACTGGTAAAATATGTCAGGAAATAAATTAATATTGGTACCAAGCCTTACCACTGGCTCTATTAAGGCTTTGAACTAAACCTCAGTCGAAAGAAAAGGCTAGACCATGTAAAATTTTATATGGAAGACCATATGGGGTCCAACAGGGAGTGCCTCTCCAAGTGGGAGAAGAAAACCATGTGGCTGGAACTCGAAGCAGAGGACTGGAGAGTCCAGTACATAAAATCTTTCAGACCACAGAGGAAGAAGATCTCGAACCAAGGTAGAAGGGGCCGTTCCAGGTATTACTCACAACTTTCACTACTATCAAAATTAGAGAACAAAGCGTCTGGATTCAAAAAGGCTCCAAAAGCTCCCTGGAAAATCACATCGAACGGTAATAACAGAAGGGCAGTACAAGTGCTGCACATACTACATGAAGCTTGGCCTAATTAGGTGTATACCCGGCTGCTAGTGTCCGTTTGGTGTACACCCACAAGAGGCAACAGGCATCCTGTGGTTTACAGTCACAGGGGACAGTGAGCATCTTGTGGTTTGGGTCCGCAAGACACAGTGGATGTCTTGTACAAAAGGTTTTACGCACGAGAGGCAGCGGGCGTCCTATGGTTTACAATCACAGGAGGCAGTGGGCATCTTGTGGTTAGGGTCCTGCAAGACACAATGGATGTCTTGTACAAAAAGGTTTTAGGTGTAAAACAAGAGGCAGCGGGCGTCCTATGGTTTACAATCACAGGAGGCAGTGGGCATCTTGTGGTTAGGGTCCTGCAAGACACCGTGGGTGTCTTGTACAAAAAGGTTTTAGGTGTAAAACAAGAGGCAGTGGGCGTCCTATGGTTTACAATCACAGGAGGCAGTGGGCATCTTGTAGTTAGGGTCCTGCAAGACACAGTGGGTGTCTTGTAGAAAAAGTTTTGGTTTTTAAGCAGCAGGCATCTGGTGGTTTGAGTCCTGCAATATACAGTGGGTGTCTTGTAGAAAAGGTTTTGAGGATTTCAAAGGTATGTGCTGCATGAACGTAATCTGACCATTCTGAGTCAATCCATGCTAAGCTGGGAAAACTGCAGGGGAATATGCAAAAGCTTAAAATTGTTGGAAGTGGATTGGATGAGGAGTTACTGAATGGTTCAGAGATATACTTAACCAAGGCCTTCTCCAGGTATAATTTTAACATGGATAGGTCTGTCATAAATAATAGAGTAAAAGAATTTACTCACTTTATAGAAAAAGGGGGGACTGATACACGGGTAACCAATGTACAGGGGGGTAATACAGAGAAATTGTACAAGGGAGTTAAAGGAATTCCTTTGCAAACAAAAGTCTTGTCTGTCCTAAGTACCTGCCATTGCCATCTTGCCAAGGCATTGATTACTGCTGGAGGACAAAAGCAGATGAAAGGTCCTGCTGATAGGCGGCAGGAGAGGCAGACTGGGTGACCAAGCCTTAAGACCATGACAAAAGCACAGGTGTTGGGTCCTACTGATAAGCGGCAGGAGAAGCAGACTGGGCGCCGACTAACCCTAAATCCATGTCTGAAGATTAAAAGGTGTAAAGGTTAAGAAGAGGAAGACTCATTTACTTCATCTTGAAGACCCCTGCCCACAGGAGGAAGACTCATTTACTTCATCCTGAGACCCCTGCCCATGATCAGAAGGGGCACTGCGCAAGTGCAAAGGACCTTCTGGCTCATTATAATACGAAGCGGGGATAGATAATACATATGTATAGGCGGATTGAGCAACCTCATGTCTATGTATACCTTAAGAGAATAAATGTAAAGGGACAACAACCCTGAGGTGTGCATGCTTTGGAGGAGCTATCCCCATGCACCTCAGCGCTGAATAAAAGCATACCTACTTTACAACTTTAACTAGTTGTGGAGTCTATCCGCGTATCAATTATTAGTATTAAGATCAAAGAAAAATATAGAGAATCAATACAACTTCATTTATTATTCAATTCCTTCTATAATGAAATGGAAACTGGAATCCAATATGAAATTCTCACAGTTGCTAAAAATCTCTTTGTAAATCTTGCTGAAAATATAGCTAAAGCATTGAATTTAACTAACTGCTATGTTTGTGGGGGAAATAACCAGGGAAAGAGATGGGCCTGGGAGGCAATGGAGAGTAATATAAACGACCCTACAATCTGGAAAAATCGAAAAGGAAACAAAAGGAGACAACAATGGATCTTGCAAATGGGTATAATCGGAAAAAGTTGTTGGCAAAATTTAGAAAATGGTGTAAAACCAATAGGAAATTTACTTTGTGAAGGGGGTTATATGTGGAAGAGAGCAAGGAAAGACTGGGAAAAATGGGGAAATCCCATAGAAATAAATCAACAATTCAGTAACTGGGCTAATGGAACTAACATACCAAACAGTTGGCCCACTCCAAATGGATATTATTGAATCTGTGGTAAAATAACCTTTGCATTTTTACCCCAAAATTGGACAGGATCATGTATATTAGGAACGATCAGACCTAGTTTCTTCTTATTAAGGAGAAAAAGATTTAAAAGAGAGCTACAAAATGGAAAGACAATGAGTGGCCACCTGAATGAATAATCTCTTATTATGATTCGGCAACTTGGGCCGAAGATGCATCCTGAGCGATACAGGACTCCTATATGTATGTTGAATAGAATTATAAGGTCACAAGCTGTGGTAGAAATAGTAGTAAATAAAACAGAAAATGCATTAGGATTAATTGCAAAGCAGAATACTAAAATGAAAACTGCAATATATCAGAATCGTGTGGTTTTAGATTACCTGTTGGCTCAAGAAGGAGTGGTCTGTGGAAAATTTAATCTTAATGATTGCTGTTTGCAAATAGATGATGAAGAAAAAGGTATAAGTGAACTTGTAAGGAAAAAAAAACAAACAAACAAAAAAATAGCCCATGTTCCAGTACAAACCTGGAATGGAATCGATTTCGGAGGGCTAGGGTCTTGGGGACAACTTTTCAATGGGGATTTGTTTACTAAAGTTGGTATAGTGGTATTGGGAATATTTGGGGGATTATTAATTATTCCATTTATAATTCCATGTTTCACCACACTGATACATACGGTCGTACAAAATGTGCAATCAGAAATGGCAAATAAGAGGGAAACCCACTCACTGATGATATTAAAAATTAAGGCGACTCCATTATTATCCGCGGCTCAGAAGGCGGTTATTAGATTAGACACGAATCAATAAGTTACACAAAAACAAAAAGGGGGGAATTGTGAGATATACAGGAATGATTCGTGTCAGGAATTTAGGCGTCCTTGTCGCCATTGCACTTGGTGTGAAACCAGCCCTCCTTTGTGACCGTAATTACCATAAGTGCTCCTGTCAATAAGGAGAAACAAAGGGGATAATCTCTCCTAATCAATCGCTTTGTTTTTCAAAGGGGACTTCCGTTTAACGGTTTGACTGGCCTAAGGAGGTTAGATAACCAAGAGATACATTTTGTTACAGGATGTTGCAAACTTGGGTACTAGGCAAATAACCATATAAGGTATAGAACAAAATGTTAAGACTACGTTAAGCTTGTAAGCATTTTTCTGTTAATACATTACTAAGAAAATTCAACAACGTCTTCACCGGAGAAAGACCCCAGCAAACAAAGAAAAGAACAAAGGAAAAGGGCCACGTCGACATTCGGGTAAAGAAGACAACAGGATTGGCTAAAACCCAAGACTGAGAAGTATAAGAGACTGTACTCCAAAGATCCCGGGGTGCGTTGCTGGTGGAGCGGAGACTCCCCTGCGCACCCAGCGCTGTTTTGCTTATTGCCTCTCTTTTAAATTTCTAATCAATTGTAAATAAAATCGATTGGGACAAAACCCGGTTTGCGGTAAATTTTTATAACAGGGAGGAAACCTGGTCTGCACCCATGCTCCACAATGCCATTTGGGGCCACAGCTGAGGCAGGAACTAAACAGTGCAGAATAGCTTTTTCCCATTGGTCCTCCATTCATGACAAAAAGGAGGGGAAAAAAAGTAAAAAAAAAACACCCACTCTGTGAATAAACCCACACAAGCCAAGCCCTTCCTCCCTTACGCCATTTATGCCAGGCTGCCAGTGCTTCCATTTGAAAGATATGTTATTCTGAAAATAGCCTAATCTCTGCTGAAGGGGAATCAGGTTCATCCTTTCCACACCTCTGCACTCTCCTTCTCATACAGTCTCAGATGTCAATAGTCTGCTGGTTTTTTTTTTAATAGAAAAGCCTAGATAAGGGTACCTCTGCAGTGAAAGCAGATGTTTGCTACAGTAGTTTGCAGTGAGGAAAATGCTTCTTGCTATTTTTGTTGCACTTAGTCCCTCTTGCATTGAAGGGTGTTGCCCTGAGGCCAGCTGGCCTTGGGAACCTGAGTCATTTCCTCCTCCAGTGAGGTAGCTCAGCCATGATGAGGCAGCTCCGAGGTCACAGGGATGTGTGTCCCTGGCTGCTGTTAGCAGTTCATTGAATCATTAATGCAGAGCTGCTCCCCACCATTTTCCCTGCATTCCTTGCCCAGAGTCCCTGTAGCCATGGAGGCTAGAGGGAAAAGGAAAAGAGAGATAAGACCACATGCCTGGTCCTGTGTGTTTGGGACAATGATGATTTGCATTCTTGCCTTGCCTTTCACCCCAAATCACCCCTTCAGTATGCTAGAAGGGAAACCACAGAGCCATTGCTCAAGGCTGCTGTGTGCCATTTACCTCTCACCTGAGTTAGCTGGCAGACAGACTCATTAATTCCCCTGAGTTCCTAGAATTTTCTTCTCTAGGGCAGGCCAGGATATAAAGGCACAAAGCTAAGATGCATGATAGGAGAGGACTCGTTTTACTGATTGTTAGCTGAAGCAAACCACCAAGTTGAACTTTAACTAAACAAAACCATACATATGTCAGGAAGGAACAAGACAACAGGTAAAGAACAGTCTTTGACTATCCAGCTCATTGAACTGGGAACCATTTCTCACCAAGTCAGAAGAGAAGACATAATCCCATAATAGGAAGATGAGAGTTCAGCTGAAGGACAGCAAAGATATGACCACCAGGGGTCCCCAAAGACCCTTGGGACCCTCACTCAAAATAAACTGTGCATGCTCTAGTGGGTAGTAACCAATGTTAATTAGTTCTGGGAAGAAATAATATGTATACCATTTCTGGGAATTATAATGTATATGTATGAGATAAATGCTTATAAGAAAGAAACCTGCAAGAATCAGCATGCACATTAGGCAGAGCTATCCCCTTTGAATCCTGCACTGTAATAAATAATGCCTGCTTCTTAATGCTACATTGTTATTAAGGAGTTGTATTCTCCCTACTTTTGGTGACATACAGGTTTAGCCCCAGGAGACCTAAATGAAGTGACCTACCTTTCAGAAATAGCTTTCAAACAGAAGTGCTGAGTGGCCAGTGCCCCTGAAAAGCTCTCTGCTTTGAGGCCTCCCTTGAATTAACAAGAGGATACTAAGGCCTCCACCTTCCTTCTGAAAGGATGTGTATCCTCAGGGCCTTGAAGCACCAGAATGGATTTGATATAGTCTGACAGCATTAAGCATATCCTCTCATATGGGTGTTCAGCAGCAGTTTGGGAAGCATTATGAAGGACTACAAACCCCTGGGAAAGGCAGTTAGGGGCTCTGGGACTCAGATAGACTTTTCATCTATCCTCCAAGTCAAAAGGGAAGACCTTGAAAAGGGCAGACCTTGAAAAGGGCAGGAGGATCTGGCAGGTTAAGGACTATTGTGGTTTAAGCCCAGCCAGAAATTCAGAACCACGTAGCTGCTCACTCACTCCCCCCCTTCTTCTCCTCCCGCTCCCAGAGGGATGGGAAGGAGGATCAAAAGAATGTAAATCCCACGGGCTGACATAAGAACAGCCCAGTAACTCAGGTATAATACAAAACCACTACTACTACCACAAACAATAATGATAAGGGAAATAAAAAGGGGAGAGAATATGAAAATAAAAAGGGAAAGGAAAAAAATAAACACAGGTGATGCAAAATACAATTGCTCACCACCCACCGACTGATACCCAGCCTGACCCAATGTCGTGGTTTAAACCAAGTCCCCCAACTCCCGGAGAGTTAGGAAGGAAAATCCAAAGAATGTAGCCCCCACGGATTGAGATAAGAACGGTTTAATTGCTAAGGCATAACACAAATCACTACTGCCATTACTACTACAAATAATAATGATACAGCCAATAACAAGCGAAAAGAATACAACACCCCACCAGTCACCGACCCATAACTTACTCCACCCTGCCCGGCCGAGCACCGCGTGCTCCCTCCTCCATTTCCCTCCAGAGCTCCACCCCTCCCACTCTCTCTCCCCATTGCATCCTGGGCATCACGTACTATGGTATGGAATACCTCATTGGCTAGCCTGGGTCAGGTGTCCTGTCTCTCCTTCTTCCCGGCCTCTGTCATGGTTTGAGCATGTTTTGAGGGTGTTTTTGTTCAAGGTTTTTTTCCAGCCAGGTGGAGGATGGGAGGCCGGGAGGAAGGAGAGACAGGGCACCTGACCCAGGCTAGTCAATGAGGTATTCCATACCATAGCACGTGATGCCCAGGATGCATACTGGGAAGGAGAGAGCTGGAGGGATAGAGCTCTGGAGGAAAAATGGAGGAGGGAGCACGTGGTGCTCGGCCGGGCAGGGTGGAGTGAGTTATGGGTTGGTGGCTGGTGGGGTGTTGTATTCTTTTCGCTTGTTGTTTGCTGTATCATTATTATTTGTAGTAGTAAATGGCAGTAGGGGTTTTGTGTTATGCCTTAGCAATTAAACCGTTCTTATCTCAATCCGTGGGGGCTGCATTCTTTGGATTTTCCTTCCTAACTCTCCGGGAGTTGGGGGACTTGGTTTAAACCACGACCGGGCCCTCCTCCCCGGCAGAGCACGTGCTCAGAAAAAGGCCCTTAACAAAAACACCCCCAAAACATGCTCGCCACCAAGCAACTGCTCCCAGCCCAGAAGTCAAAACACAGCACTGCACCAGCCACAAGAAGGAGAAAAAAATGACTGCTACTGCTCAACCCATGACACCCAAGTAGCGAAATGAGCCTTTTGGGTGACTCCCCCCAGTTTATATACTGGGCATTATGTGCTGTGGTAGGGAATACCCCTTTGGCTAGTTTGTGTCAGGCGTCCTGTCTCCGCTTCCTCTGGCTTCCTGTGCCCCTCCTCACTGGCAGAGCATGAGAGACTAATAAGTTGTTGATCAGGGTAAACATGACTTGACACACTGATGCCTTTAGTTGTTGCTATCAGCAGTGTTCTCAGACTAAAGCCGTAAGAATGAGAAAAATAACTGCTACAGCTGAACCCAGGATAGTATCCACCCCTTATTCCATATCATCCATGTCAATGCTCAGATCCCACATATTTCAATATACCATTGCTTTTTGTCTCATATATATGTATATACATATATATATACACACACACACACAAAGAGAGAAATATCATTACTTAGTCCATGGACCATTACTAAAAAGTTTGCTGAATGGATTCAGTCCATGATGTCAGGCTCCATCTGTTGTAGCAGTCTTTCAGGGCAAGAAAGCCTGTGTGTAGTGTTGGACTGTTGACTGCTGAACTCGTGAACTCAGGACATCGTAACTAGACCTGTAGGAGTTGTTTTTCTCCTTCTTAATAGCTGGTGCAGTGCTGTGTTTTCGACTTTAGTCTGGGAACAGTGCTGATGACACGCTGATGACACACTGATGTTTTTAGTTGTTGTTAAGTAATGTTTACTCCAACCAAGGACTTCTCAGTCTCATGCTCTGCCAGTGAGGAGGGGCATGGGAAGCCAGGAGGAAGCAGACAGAACACCTGATCCAAACTAGCCAAAGGGGTATTCCATACAACACATCATACCTAGTATATAAACTGGGGGGAGTCACCCAGAAAATGCAGATGGCTGCTTGGGTTGGGATGGGTATTGGTTGGCGGGTGGTGAGCAATTGTATTGTGCATCACTTGTCTTTATTAGTTGGTTGGTTGGTTATTTCCCTTTTCGCCTCTTAGTTTTATGTTCTCTGCCTTTGTGTCCTGGGTTCAGCAGTAGCAGTCATTTTTTCTTCTTGGTAGCTGGTGCAGTGCCGCGTTTTGACTTTTGGCCTGGGAACAGCATTGATAGCACTTATGTTTGTAGTTACTGCTCAAATGTTTACTCTGATCAAGGACTTTGTGAGTCTCATGCTCTGCCAGGGAAAGAGGGGAGGCCGGGAGGAAGCAGAAACAGGACACCCAATCCAAACTATCCAAAGAGGTATTCCATACCACAGCACGTCATGCCTGGGGAGGGAACTGGCAGTTGGCCGGAAGGGCTCTCGCTTGGTCTCTTCCGGGTCAGGCTCGTTTCAGTGGGTGGTATCATATTCTCTTTCCTTATTTATTTCTTCTATCATTATTTTATTGGTGGTAGCAGTAGTGATTTGTGCTATACCTTAGTTACTGGACTGCTCTTATCTCAACCCATGGGAGTTACATTCTTTCAATTCTCCTTCCCATCCCTCCAGGATTGGGGGGGGGGGGTGGGGGTCGTGGGGGGTGGGAGTAATAGAGAGAGAGACTGTGCTTGGGTTTTAAACCACGACAGTTCTTTTTAAAGTATAAGAGAAACAGGATAGAAAAACAGGATGTGGCCATGGGGAGTATTTGGGACTAGCAGACACTTTGTTATTTCCCTTATCATTATTATTATTGGTGGTAGTAGTAGCAGTTTTGTATTATACTTTAGTTATTGGACTGTCAAACTATAGAATTTGTATTCCTTCGACTCTCCACCCCATCCCTCCAGGACCAAAAGGGAAGAAGGGGGGGGGGGGGGGGTAGTGAGCGGCTTTGTGGTTCTGAATTACCACCTGGGACTAAAAGACAACAGTGCTTTTAAGCACGCAACATGGGTTACAAAGGGTTGAGATAATGACAGATCTGACCAGAGTGTGTCTAATCATATTTGTGATAAGCATTCATTGTTTTGGATTAATAGATGCTCATCACAATGTTGATTTATTTGGTCTTAGAGTTGTTACACTTGGTCTTGTCATACCTTACTCACAGCCAGTATTTGCAGGTTTATTATCAGCTGGGAGACCTGGGCTAAGGTTTTTGTTTCACTGTACTTTATGGTAATGACTTGTAATACAATAGAATCATTAATAATGAAACTGGTCTGGCATGAGTTCTCAGCATGATCATGAACGCTATACTTTGGGAGGCATATAATGGGAATTTTTGGAAGTTACACATCTTTTTTCATCTCTCCTTGGAGAGTCAACCTATGAAGGAGACATTACCTCACACCCTCCGCTCCCCCACCAGTCTATTTAAAGCAGCATTGGAGAATTCAAAAGGTTTTGGATGTCCTCCTGATACCCTTGAAACCCGCCTTCTTTTTGTGCTGGGGATAAACATGTTGACACACATAGTGCATGTGTTATAGCCACGGCCATACTACCTTGAGAACACCCTATTTCGTCTGATCTCGAAAGTTAAGCAGGGTTGGGTTCATGTGCTGTCTAAGGTTAAATGCTGATCTATGAGGACCACCAAGAGTTCTTCCCAGAAGCTGGAGAATTATGAGTGGCAGGATGCATGGGATTATATGGGAAAGTACCTGGGCCACTGGGCCCCTCCAATGCTTTGGAATTTCACCCCTGAAAAAGTGTGAAATCCAGAAAAATTAGTTGAACCCTTACTGAGGTGTGCTGTTGTTCTGGCAATACCAAAGAGGGACAACTTAATGGAACATGCTGGTGTTGGGGGTCGAGCATGGGCACTTGAACAGGCCTACAGCAAGCTGTGAGAAAGTGAACTTATGACCCCAGGTTAAAAGAGGAAGAAGTGTCAGGATCAGCAAAACAGGAACGCAATAACAGGATGCCAGTAATTGCAAAAGCATGATGTAACGCTAAGCTGAAGCAAAGGTGTGAAACCAATCAGGAGAGGTAAAGGGGAGCGTGTATCCCTCGTGGGCAAAGCGAGGCAGCCAATCAAGTAATGCGTGATCGCGTGTAAGACAGTATATTAAGAGCAGCCTTGTAATCAATACACGGAGCATTTTGTGAACCTACATCGTATCGGTGTTTTCTCCCCTCCACCTGGCCGCGGCATTCTGGTGACCCCGACGTGATACCAGGAGAGAGAGAGACCGCGGACGAGAGAAGGTGGAGATCCCGGCTGCCCGAGAGAGGCAGGAAAGGAGCTCAAATTACGTGGCCACGGCTGACCGGTGAGTCAGGCAGACTGCGGTCTGGTTCGGGATGGGTTTCGCTGTATCAGCGATAGAAAAGGCTACGATAGAAGCGTAGCGAAGAAAACAGGGTACTCGATACCCCGACAGGAACTTTTTATTTTGATGCCGACGAAGGGGGTTGTTAGAAAATATGGGACAGTTATTCTCCAAAGATCAATGGCGTAAGATAGGGGAAGAATTGTGGGAGTCGGTGAAGCTTTTAATCTCGAGACTTGGGAGAAAATTACTAAGGAAGAAGCCCCTGATATATGGATGTTTTCAGTCCTTCTTAAGGTGAAGGGAGCAACCTTTAAAGAGACAGACTTAAAGTTAATGCTGAAATAGTTGACCCAGAGATTGATGAGTCTACCGGATTTGAGATATCCTTGTGGAATGGGGCAGGAGTTAATCTGTGGAATGCAGCCATGAAAGGCAATGATGCTGTGAAAAGTTTGTTAGTCATTTGGAGAACTGTTTTAGAGATATTAAAGTCAAAAAAAATGAGATCATGGAAACCAGCGTGCCCCCCCCCCCCCCTCCCCCCAGAATCTCCACCGGTTGCCGCTATGCCTGCGAAGATTGATGTCGGGGATGAAGATGATCCTTTCGACTCAGACCCTATTGACCCCAAGAAGGAGCCTGCGCATTTTCATCAATTTGCTGTTGCTGCTCCTGAGATTCTGTCGCCTGATAATGCTGATGCTGACCTGGATGGTGCTCTTGACCTGGAGCCTATTCATCCGGAAAAGAAGCCTGATTTATATCCCCCATATCCTCATGATAAATGGGTAGCTGTAAAGGGAGAAGTGAGATGGGTGGGGGATGTGGATGTATTGCACAGTTTCCCGTGGTGTGTGTGATTCCCACCTGAGATGGGAAGGTCTCTTGTATGCTCTTATCAGGGGTATCAGGCAGAATGTGTCAGACCATGGAGTTGGGACCCCATATACAATCCCTTTGATACAGTCTCTCTGTGATACTCATGTACTAGAAGTTGGTAAATATAAGTATGTCCATGTTTCTATCAACCCTTGGAAACCTTTAGAGGTATTGCTGGCAACTTCTTCTGACATAGGCTGGCCACCTGTGTTGGAATGAGTGTGCATTTTGGTCAGTATAAAAGCCCAAGCCTCATGCGATGTGAGGGAGGCAGAGCCTCTGCAGGGACGCCTGCTAAGGTTGAGCCTGCCACCTCGCACTGGGATGATGCTTCTCGGAGCTGGTTTCCTGATAGTCTTTACAGGGTCCTTGTGCCACGTCCTGTATGTGGGACTGTGCAGTGGGAGCAATGATTGTCTGGATTTTGTGTTTCAAATACTGTAGTTGTGTGGAGTGTGCTTGTGGGATCCCATGCGTGTGTGTGTGTGTGTGTGATGAGGGCAGACAGTTTTCTGTGTATTTTTTGTTGTCAGGTTCATGTAAAAGTTTTAACAGGTAGCAGTTTAACCTTTCGGGCAAGAAAAGGTTAATGCAAAAGTGCAGTTGCCGATAGGCCGGTGGTTTTAGCTGTGCAAAGCAGGGTGAGCGACTTTGGAAAAAAAAAAAAAAAAGGGTAATGATAACACATTCTAGCTGTTATTAATGACTGTAGTTTTGATGTATATTGCTTCAAGCTTGTTTTCCAGACAATATGCATGTGTAATCAAAAAAAAAAAATCACTTGAGGGCAACTGAAAATTGTAAAGTAGCTATTATTAGAGGTTGTGATTTTGCATATAAAACCACCTGTATTTACTAGCCAGTTGCTAACAAGAAAATGTACCTTGTATTGTATGGAATTGTCACTTGTAAAAGAGATGTTAGAGCATGCAGATTTGCAGTAGCTGCTAAAAAATACTAAGGTAAAAGCTAGAAAGATTCTAATATGATGGTAGTGTTATAAAGCAGGTAATTGAACAAATTAAGAGGGTGGGAGAACTCCACTGTAAGAAATTTCTTTGGTTAGTCACTTGCTGTCATCAGCATCTTCAACATGCTGATGCACTCTGTGATAGTTATTCTGCTAATGTAAATCTGTGTGTGCTTTGCTGTAGTAGTGACTTGTTACTGGGTGAAGCAGGTGAAACTCTGCATTGACAACAAGGTGCAAGGACTGAGATTGACCAAGTGCCTGCTACCACAGTCAAGGGCAAGACTGGGTTGGCCTCTGTGTCTGCAACAAAGAAGAACCTTTAGCTTTGCTGCTGGCTGCAACCCAGCAGGCATGGAGCGGTGGGGACACATGCCATGCCAGACCTTGATGTGAGGTATGGCCTCCGCTGTTATCAGAGAGCCATCCAGGGGGAAAAGGGCAGGCCCAGCTGTGTAAAGCTATCAACAGGACCATACTGACTGCCAGCGAAATATATAAAGCCCCAAAACTCAACCACATAAAGAAACAGCAATGGTAGAAATCTTTGTAAAATCTTTGTAATATCTGTGCTATTATGTGTGACCATGGGTAATGGACAAGTATACTGAGCACATCTGTTAAATCCCAATTATTCTATTCTGTTACATGGTGTGTAGGATTCACTGGTATGCCACATGTTATAAAGGTTCAAGTGACTTCAAATCAGACCAGTCTTACTGAAATAATGCTGCCTAGAGTAGTGGGTTGTTATGTTACACAAGTCAAGCAGTGACAGAGCAGACAAACCAAATTGTAAAAAACTTTTAATAAAACTAAAAAGGGGGAGATGTGGAGACAGTGTTCTCACAGGAGAATGAATATTTGGTACATGAGCTCTGAATAACTCCGAGGGTTACAGCAAGGCCATGGGAGGCCTGAGGAAGCCTAAGCAAGCAAGATAAGAAGAAGCTGTAATTCACTGAGTTATGAGAACTGTGGACTGTTGGCAAGTGTTCGAGGTCAAGTTCTCACACCTGTGCTTAACCAATTATATGTTAGTCACTAAGGGTCTTCAAGACAAGTATCCAATCATGATATGCCAAATTGCTGTAGGTGTGTGTAAGCAATAGTATATAAGGAATTAATGCTTTGCAATAAATGGCTTTTTGTCTGATCAAAAAAAAAAAAAAAAAAAAAAAAGGGGGAGTGTAACTCCTTGACTGTTAACACTGTACAGTTTACTTCTGCAGCTGCTTCACATCCCCTTTGCATTAGAATGCTTCTGGGCATGTGTTGTATGAATCTTTCTGATCATTCTGAATCTATTCACAAGAAGTTGTTTGAACTTAAAGAAAATATGAAAAAACTTACTGTAGAAACAAATCCTATAGACTCTTGGTTAAAATTGTTAGGAATAAGTAGTTGGTTAAGGAGTTTAATCATGATGTTTAGCGGACCAATAATGATTATGTTGTTAATTTTGTTTTTTGGACCTTGTTTGTTACAATGTATTATGACTAACGCTTTATTTGAAAAAAGAGGGGGAGATGTTGGGGGTCGAGCATGGGCGCTTGAACAGGCCTACAGCAAGCTGTGAGAAAGTGAACTTATGACCCCAGGTTAAAAGAGGAAGAAGTGTCAGGATCAGCAAAACAGGAACGCAATAACAGGATGCCAGTAATTGCAGAAGCATGATGTAATGCTAAGCTGAAGCAAAGGTGTGAAACCAATCAGGAGAGGTAAAGGGGAGCGTGTATCCCTCGTGGGCAAAGCGAGGCAGCCAATCAAGTAATGCGTGATCGCGTGTAAGACAGTATATTAAGAGCAGCCTTGTAATCAATAAATGGAGCATTTTGTGAACCTACATCGTATCGGTGTTTTCTCCCCTCCACCTGGCCGCCGCATGCTGGGGCTTGGCTTACACCTAGAGAGCCCTGCTCTATAAGAAGCAGGAGAAAGATGCCTCTGGATTTGAAGGCAAAGCAACAGACAACACAGCTACTCAACCCCCAAGCACAGCAGCTACACCAACCCCAACAACAGAAACTGCAGCAACTCCAACACAGGTGACAGACACTGCAGCTAAAGCAAAGGATGAATCTGTGCCAATGTCAGTTGGCCCCATGAGCAAGGGTAAAAGCAAATGAGAGCAACAAAGTGCAACTCGTGCAGTGAAGAAAGATGAAGACCCAATGAGCACACTAGAGGGGACACCATCTGAATGAGAAAAGAAGAGGTAATTTTTCGGTCAAGGACCTTGACCGAGCTCCAAAAAAAGTGAAATATTTCATCTGTCTTCCAGGGTATCACAGCAATGTTGCACCAATGCTGGGGCAATGGGACCAAAAGTCACAAACTAGAAGGTAAAGAAGCCAAGCAGCTGGGATCACTTGCTAGGGAAGGCAGAATTGACAAAGCAATTGCAAAAGAGAAACAGTCCCTCAGCCTTCAGAGGTAGCTCTTGGCAGCTATGAAAGAAATGTTTCCCTACAAGGACAATGTTATGTGTCAGCCGACTGAGCCCTCATAGAGAGAGGCATCCAGTCCCTGAGAGAATCAGCCATTCTAGAGATGATCTATCATAGGCTGGATGCTGGGAATACACCTGTAGATCCAGATGAAGCTCAATGTACATGACCCATGTGGCAGAAACTTATATGGAATGTGCCATCATCATATGCCCACTCATTGGCAGCAATAACCTGGAGTAAGGCAGCACCAGCAACAGTAGATGAATTGACTCTCCCCCACCAAGAATTCAAAAACAGTGTCACCCCTTTCATCATTTTGGCTGTGGAAAAACTATCCCAGGACTTAAAACAATTGAGAGATGATCTATGTGATCTATCCAGCTCCCCACATATACCAACCTGCATCTCAGCTATTAATGGAAGGTGCTTTGCTTCCCTAGACGGAAGATACAGGAGATACACACCATAGGTCACCCTATGGTTTTACCTGCAGGATCATGGAAAAAGCACGAGAAAGCGGGATAGAAAACCTACCTCAGTTCTGGAGGAATGGGTGCATGAACTGAAGAGGAGAACAAAGGTCAAGGATGACTCTCTCAGGAAAGTTGCTGCTCCAGTCTTCGGTGAGCAGCTTCCCAGACAGAGTGGAAGAGCTGATTTTACTCCAGCTCCTGTAATAAGGAATACCAATCCCTTTCTACAAGACGTAAGTGGAGAACCTTATGATCACTATTAAAAGGACCCTGCTTACAGGCAGATGAAGGAGAGGGACAATCAGGTTCACTGGACTGTGTGTATCAGACAGCCTGGCACATCAGTCCCACAGGAGTATAAGCCTCTTGTAGATACCAGTGCAGTGTACCCTGATGCCATCAAGCTATGAAAGAGTGAAACCAATTTGTATTTCTGGAGTGACAGGAGGATCCCAGGAGTTGACGGTACTGGAGGCTGAAATCAGTCTGTCTGGGAGGAACTGGCAAAAGCACCCCACTGTGACTGGTCCAGAGGCGCCATGTATCCTTGGCATAGACTACCTCAGGAGAGGGTACTTCAAAGACCCAAAGGGTACCAATGGGCTTTTGGTATTGCTGCTTTGGAGACTGAGGAAATTAAGCAGCTGTCCACCTTGCCTCATCTCTCAGAGGATCCTTCTGCTGTGGGATTGCTGAAGATCAAAGAATAATAAGTGCCAATCACGACCACAACAGTGCACCGGCAGCAATATTGCACCAACTGAGACTCCCTGATTAGAATCCATAAGCTAATCCATAGACTGGAGAGCCAAGGAGTGATCGGCAGACCCCCCTATTCCTTTAATAGCCTCATATGACCACTGTGAAAGTCTAACGCAGAGTGGAAACTAACAGTAGACTACTGTGGCCTGAAGGAAGTCACACCACCATTGAGTGCTGCTGTACCAGACTTGCTAGAACTTCAGTATGAACTTGAGTCAAAGGCAGCCAAGTAGGATTGCCGCGGCCAGGTGGAGGGGAGAAAACACCAATACGATGTAGGTTCACAAAATGCTCCGTTTATTGATTACAAGGCTGCTCTTAATATACTGTCTTACACGCAATCACGCATTACTTGATTGGCTGCTTCACTTTGCCCGCGAGAGGTACACGCTCCACTTTGCCTCTCCTGATTGGTTTCACACCTTCGCTTCAGCTTAGCGTTACATCATGCTTCTGGCATCTTGTTATTGCGCTCCTGTTTTGCTGACCTTGACGCTTCCTCTTCCAGCCTGGGGTCAGAGGTTAACTTTCTCACAGCTTGCTGCAAGCCTGTTAAAGCGCCCATGCTCGACCCCCAACATCTCCCCCTCTTTTTTCAAATAAGGCGTTCGTCATCTGCTGCATGCATTGCATAATACATTGTAACAAACAAGGTCCAAAAAACAAAATTAACAACATAATCATTATTGGTCCGCTAAACATCATGATTAAGCTCCTTAACCAACTACTTATTCCTAACAATTTTAACCAAGAGTCTATAGGATTTGTTTCTACAGTATTTTCTTTAAGTTCAAACAATTTCTTGTGAATAGATTCAGAATGATCAGAAAGATTCATACAACACATGCCCAGAAGCATTCTAATGCAAAGGGGATGTGAAGCAGCTGCAGAAGTAAACTGTACAGTGTTAACAGTCAAGGAGTTACACTCCCCCTTTTTTTTTTTTTTTGATCAGACAAAAAGCCATTTATTACAAAGCATTAACTCCTTATATACTATTGCTTACAGACACCTACAGCAATTTGGCATATCATGATTGGATACTTGTCTTGAAGACCCTTAGTGACTAACATAATTGGTTAAGCACAGGTGTGAGAACTTGACCTCGAACACTTGCCAACAGTCCACAGTTCTCATAACTCAGTGAATTACAGCTTCTTCGTATCTTGCTTGCTTAGGCTTCCTTGGGCCTCCCATGGCCTTGCTGTATCCCTTGGAGTCATTCAGACCTCATGTACCAAATATTCATTTTCCTGTGAGAACACTGTCTCCACATCTCCCCCTTTTTACTTTTACTAAAAGTTTTTTACAATTTCGTTTGTCTGCTCTGTCACTGCTTGGCTTGTGTAACATAACAACCCACTACTCTAGGCAGCATTATTTCAGTAAGATTAGTCTGATTTGAAGTCACTTGAACCTTTATAACATGTGGCATACCAGTGAATCCTACACACCATGTAACAAGTTGGAATAGTTGGGATTTAACAGATGTGCTCAGTATAATTGTCCGTTACCCATGGTCACACATAATAGAACAGATATTACAAAGATTTCTGTCATTGCTGTTTCTTTATGTTGTTCTGTGGCTTTATACTTTTCGCTGGCAGTCAGTATGGTCCTGTTGATAGCTTTACACAGCTGGGCCTGCCCTTTTCCCCCTGGATGGCTCTCTGATAACAGCGGAGGCCATACCTCACATCAAGGTCTGGCATGGCATGTGTCCCCACCGCTCCATGCCTGCTGGGTTGCAGCCAGCAGCGGAGCTAAAGGTTCTTCTTGGTGGCAGACACAGAGGCCAACCCAGTCTTGCCCTTGACTGTGGTAGCAGGCATTTGGTCAATCTCAGTCCTTGCACCTTGTTGTCAGTGCAGAGTTTCACCTGCTTCACCCAGTAACAAGTCACTACTACAGCAAAGCACACACAGATTTACATTAGCAGAGTAACTATCACAGAGTGCATCAGCATGCTGAAGATGCTGATGACAGCAAGGGACTAACCAAAAAAACTTCTTACCAGTGGAGTTCTCCCACCCTCTTAATTTGTTCCATTACTTGCTTTATAACACTATCATAATCTTAGAATCTTTTAGCTTTTACCTTAGCATTTTCTAGCAGCTACTGCAAATCTGCATGTTCTAATATCTCTTTTAAATCCATACAATACAAGGTATAGTTTCTTATTAGCAACGGGCTAGTAAATACAGGTGGTTTTATATGCAAAATCACAACCTCTAATAATAGCTACTTTACAAGCATGCATATTCAAGCTGTTAATTTTCAGTTGCCCTCAAGTGATTTTTTTTTTTTTTTTGGATTACACATGCATATTGTCTGGAAAACAAGGTTGAAGCAATATACATCAAAACTGCAGTCATTAATAACGGCTAGAATGTGTTATCATTACCTTTTTTTTATTATTATTATTATTTTCTAATTTTTTTCTATTTTTCTATTTTTTTTCTTTTTTTTTTCTATCTTTTTTTTTTTTTTGTTTTGTTTTATTTTTTCAAAGTCGCTCACCCTGCTTTGCACAGCTAAAACCACCGGCCTATCGGCAACTGCACTTTTGCATTAACCTTTTCTTGCCCGAAAGGTTAAACTGCTACCTGTTAAAACTTTTACATGAACCTGACAACAAAAAATATACAGAACACTGTCTGCCCTCATCACACACACACAAACACACATATATGCATATATGGGATCCCACATACACTCTCCACAGAACTACAATATTTGAAACACAAAATCCGGACAATCATTGCTCCCACTGCACAGTCCCACATACAGGACGTGGCACAAGGACCCTGTAAAGACTATCAGGAAAACAGCTCCGAGAAGCATCATTGCTGTGCGAGGTGGCAGGCTCAACCCTAGCGGGCGTCCCCGCAGAGACTCTGCCTCCCTCACATCGCATGAGGCTTGGGCTTTTATACTGACCAAAATGCACACTCATTCCGACACAGGTGGCCAGCCTATGTTGGAAGAAGTTGCCAGCAATACCTCTAAAGGTCTGCAAGGGTCGATAGAAACATGGACATACTTATATTTACCAACTTCTAGTACATGAGTATCACAGAGAGACTGTATCAAAGGAGTTGTATATGGGGTCCCAACTCCACGGTCTGACACATTCTGCCCGTTACCCCTGATAAGAGCATACAAGAGACCTTCCCATCTCAGGTGGGAAGCACACACACCACGGGAAACCGTGCAATACATCCACGTCCCCCACCCATCTCACTTCTCCCTTTACAGCTACCCATTTATCATGAGGATATGGGGGATATAAATCAGGCTTCTTTTCCGGATGAATAGGCTCCAGGTCAAAAGCACCATCCAGGTCAGCATCGGCATTATCAGGCATCTCAGGAGCAGCAACAGCAAACTGATGAACGTGCACAGGCTCCTTCTCGGGGTCAATAGGGCCTGAGTCGAAAGCATCATCTTCATCCTCATCTTCAGTCTTCACAGCCATGGCAGCAACCAGCGGAGGTTTGGGGGGAGGGGGGGCACGCTGGTCTCCATGATCTCATTTTTTTTTTTTTTTACTTTAACATCTCTAAACCTGTTCTCCAAATGACTAACAAACTTTTCACAGCATCATTGCCTTTCGTGGCTGCATTCCACAGCTTAACTCCTGCCCCATTCCACAAGGATATCTCAAATCCGGTAGACTCATCAATCTCTGGGTAACGTGTCTTCGACCATTTCAACATTAACTTTAGGTCTGTCTCTTTAAGGGTTGCTCCCTTCACCTTAAGAAGGACTGAAAACATCCATAAATCAGGGGCTTCTTCCTTAGTAATTTTCTCCCAAGTCTCGAGATTAAAAGCTTCACCGACTCCCACAATTCTTCCCCTATCTTACGCCACTGATCTTTGGAGAATAACTGTCCCATATTTTCTAACAACCCCCTTCGTCGGCACCAAAAAATAAAAAGTCCACAAGTTCCTGTCGGGGTATCGAGTACCCTGTTTTCTTCACTACACTTCTATCGTAGCCTTTTCTATCGCTGATACAGCGAAACCCATCCCGAACCAGACCGCAGTCTGCCTGACTCACCGGTCAGCCGTGGCCACGTAATTTGAGCTCCTTTCCTGCCTCTCTCGGACAGCCTGCCTCTCTCGGGCAGCCGGGATCTCCACCTTCTCTCGTCCGCGGTCTCTCTCTCTCTCCTGGTATCACGTCGGGGTCACCAGAATGCCGCGGCCAGGTGGAGGGGAGAAAACACCGATACGATGTAGGTTCACAAAATGCTCCGTTTATTGATTACAAGGCTGCTCTTAATATACTGTCTTACACGCAATCACGCATTACTTGATTGGCTGCTTCACTTTGCCCGCGAGAGGTACACACTCCACTTTGCCTCTCCTGATTGGTTTCACACCTTCGCTTCAGCTTAGCGTTACATCATGCTTCTGGCATCTTGTTATTGTGCTCCTGTTTTGCTGACCTTGACGCTTCCTCTTCCAGCCTGGGGTCAGAGGTTCACTTTCTCACAGTTTGCTGCAAGCCTGTTAAAGCGCCCATGCTCGACCCCCAACATAGGATGCCACACTTGATATTGCCAATGCATTTTTCTCAGTTCCTTTGGCAGCAGAGTGCAGGCCACAGTTCACTTCTACTTGGAGAGGCATCTAGTTCAATTGGAATCAACTGCCCCAGGGGTGGAAACACAGCCCTAATATCTGCCATGGACTGATTAAGACTGCACAGGAACAGGGGCAAGCTCCAGAACACTTGCAATACGTTGATGACATTATTGTGTAGGGTGATACAGCAGAAGACATTTTTGAGAAGGAGAGGAAAATAATCCAAATCCTGCTGAAAGCCAGTTTTGCCATAAAACAGAACAAGGTCGAGGGACCTGCACAGGAGATTCAGTTTTGGGGAATAAAAAGGCAAGATGGATGTCACCAGATCCCCACACATGTGATCAACAACATAACAGCAATATCTCCACAAACTAATAAGAAAGAAACACAAGCTTTCTAGGTGTTGTAGGGTTCTGGAGAATGCACATCCCAAATTACAGTTTGAGATCTCTTGGGTCTTTGAAGTACCATCTCCTGAGGTAGTGTGTGCCAAGGATACATGCAGCCTTTGCACCAGTCACAATAGGGTTCTTCTGCCATTTCCCCCCTAAGTAGAGTTGATGACCACACTGGGAACACAAGACAGGTCACTTTCATGATCAAGGAGCCTACTGTATTACAACTCATTACCATAAACTAAAGTGAAACAAGACCATTAGCACAAGCACCCCAGCTGATAAACATTAAAACAGCAAATACTGGCTGTAAGGCTTGACATGCTGAAACTCTGAGATCAAGAGTAACAACTTTGAGAGCAAATAAACCATCACTGTGAGGAGTGACTATTAATCTGAAACAATGAATGCTTATCACATACACAACTAGACACACTCTGGTCAGATCTGTCACTATCTTAACCCTTCAAGACTCACGCTGGGCTCCACAAAAAACTATCATGGTTTAAACCTAGCCAGTAACTCAGAACCATGCAGCCACTCACTCACTGCCCCCCTGCTCCTGGAAGTATGGGGAGGAGAATCAAAAGAATATAACTCCCAAGGGTTGAGATAAGAACAGTCCAGTAACTACAGTATAATACAAAACTACTACTGCTACCACCAATAATAATAAAGGAAATAACAAGGGAAGAGAATACAACCACTCACCACCCACCGACCGATACACAGCCCGACCCAAGCAGTGATCTAGCCCTTCCAGGTAACTGTCCCCAGTTTATATAGTGGGCATGACATGTTGTGGTATGGAATACCTCTTTGGCTAATCTGGGTCAGATGTCCTGTCTCTGCTTCTTCCAGACTTCTCCTCTTCCATAGCAGAGCATGAGACTCAGAAAGTCCTTGGTCAGAATAAACATTAATTAGCAACAACTAAAAACATCAGTGCTGTTCCCAGGCTGAAAGGCAAAACCACAGCACTGTACCATCTACTAAGAAGGAGAAAAACAACTGCTACTACTGAACCCAGGACAGATTTTTCTTTACAACATGAGAATTATTTTTGGCCCAGTGGGCCCATGACACCTCAGGCCATCTATGCAGAGATGCAACATATAGATGGGCTCATGATCGAGATATGGACTCAACAGTGGACACTATTGCCCAGGCTATTCATAAATGTAAAACGTATTGCAATTAAGCAAGCCAAGCGGTTAAAGCCTCTCTGGTATGAAGGATGACATCTGAAGTACAAATATGGGGACCTAGTGATACAGGGGTAACCAGTGTACAGGGGGGGACAATACAGAGAAATTGTACAAGGAGATTAGAGGAATTCCCTTGCTTAAACAAAAGTATTGTCTGTCATAAATACCTAACATGCCTACTAAACAATACCAAGGCATTAACTACTGATAAGGGGGAAAAGCAGATGCTTAGTTCTACTGATAAGGGGGAGAAGCAGATGGCATGAGCACCTACCAAACCCTAAGGCCATGTGTGAAGATTAAAAGGTGAAAAGTTTAAGAAGAGGAAGACTCATTTACTTCATCTTGAAGACCCCGACTCACAGGAGGAAGACTCATCTACTTCATCTTGAGACCCCCGCCCATGACCAGAGGAGGCACTGCGCAGGTGCAAAGGACCTTCTAGCTCATTATAATATGAAGTGGGGATGGATAAGAAATATGTATAGGCCTATCGAGTAACCTAATGCATATGTATACCTTAAGAGAATAAATGTAAAGGGAAAACAACCCTGAGGTTTTCATACTTTGGAGGAGCTATCCCCATACACCTCAGCACTGAATAAACCATACCTACTTTACAACTTTAACGAGTTGTGGAGTCTATCTATGCATCAATTTGGCAAGCCAGCCAGGAGACCTCTGTTCGGCTGCAGGATAGGCTGAGAGGCGGACATCCTAGGTACCCCAGGCTGCTTGCCTGGAGGAGCTCCGCTTCTCCTCCACTCACTGCAGGGATAGACAACAACCTGTGCCCGTTGCGGAGAAATGGTATGCTTGGAATTTAGGTAATTTATGGGGCCTATAAAGTGTACGCATGGTCCGGGGCTGCTGGTAAGGCGCACAGAGACATCTGGTGCACAGCGAAGTTCCCCTTGGCAGGTAGGGCTGGCAAGCAAGGGGCTCGTCAACTGATATAGCGGCTGCTAGCGATCCTGGCATTCACAAATTTTTATATATGCCCAACTCCCCAAATCCCTCTTGGAGAGGGATTTATTAGAAAAGTTGGGGGCAGTCATCACCTTCAATGAAGGCGAGATCTCCTTAAAGGTAAATGACCAGCAATACATAGAAGTGCTAAGTTTAATTTTAATTACACATCAAAAAGGGGAAAAGATTAGAGAGGATGTATTAGACGAAGGATTTCTGGAAGTATGGGCTACAGATATACCCAGAAAAGCCAAAAATGCACCCCCGATATAGGTCAAGCTCAAGGAAGGGAAACAGTCACAATCAGACAATACCCTTTGAAAAAGGAAGACAGGGAAGGAATCTGCTTGATATTTGAAAACTTCTTGCAGTTAGGGCTATTAAAGGAGTGCCAGTCTGACTTTAACACTCCTATTTTACTGGTCCGTAAACCCGATGGCACATATCGGATAGTGCAGGACTTACGAGCTGACAACAAAATAACTGAAGATCTTTACCCTGTGGTAGCAAATCCATATACCTTGTTAACATGGCTGACACCAGAGCTAACCTGGTTTACTGTTTTAGATTTGAAAGATGCTTTCTTCTGCCTCCCTCTCCATGAAGCCAGCCAGAAAATCTTTGCATTTGAATGGGAAACCCCTATGGGTGGATGCAGAACTCATCTCACATGGATGATGCTGCCACAGGGATTCAAAAACAGTCCCACCCTGTTTGCAAGATACAACTGGCAAAAGATTTTGAATCCTGGGAGGCCCCATCTAAAGAGGGAAAACTACTGCAGTACGTAGATGACATCTTAATCACTACCCAGACAGAAGAGGTTTGTGTGGCCTGGATGGTAAGCCTTTTAAATTTTTTAAGACTTCAGGGATACAGAGTATCCAAGGAAGACCCAAATAATGAAACAAAAGGTAATTTACTTGGACTATGAGATAAGTGCCAGAGGCAATATGCCAAACCCCAAAGCCTCAGACAATAAAAGAACTTACAATCTTCTTTTGAATGACAGAATGGTATAGGCTGTGGATTTACAACTATGGGTTGCATATAAAGCCTCTATATGCACTCATTGCTGATGGAAGCAGAGATCCTCAGTGGACAAAAGAGGGTACCCAAGCCTTCAACCAACTAAAGAATGCCCTTATGTCAGCTCCGGCACTGGGACTTACAGACATGAGTAAACCATTCTTTCTGTTTTCTCATGAGAGACAGGGGATTGCCTTGGGAACACTAGCTCAGGATTTGAGCCCATATTGACAAGCAGTTGCTTATTTTTCTAAGCAATTGGACTCTACAGCTAAAGGATGATCTGGGTGCCTTAGAGCCATGGCTGCAGTCGTGCTGAATATTCAAGAAGCACGCAAATTTACTCTGGGCCAGAATACCACAGTGCTAGTGTCCCATACAGTGTCTGCAGTACTGGAGACAAAAGGTAGGCATTGGCTTTCCCATCAGAGGTTCTTGAGACATCAAGCCATCATGGTGGAACAAGATGATATAGAAATAGTAACAACTAATATAGTCAACCCAGCGGAAATGAAGGAGAACTGAAACAAAAGGAACACAAAATCACAAAATACAATATATAAACCTTTAGAATTAGTTTTAAGCAATGTTAAGTTTCATGGCTTTGTAACAGTCGTAGTGGAAAATTACTGAGGTGCATAGTACATAGAAGAAAAAATAGAGTACAGATAGAAAACATACTGGCACAAGATAAATCTTAAAAAAAACCAGTCTATAAAAACAAGACGCAGGGATAAGGAGTATCTGGGAATAGCAGGTGTCCAGGATAGGCTACGGGTAAACTAACTGATAAGTAGGAGGATAGGAGGGTTATTATGTTTCTGGTGCTAACGAACCAATTAAACTGGTATAAGCACCTACTGCGCATGCTTCAGAGGCTGCCAAGAGTGATGAAGATTGTTGGAAGAAGTAAACGACCCTCAGAGACCAGCACCACAATTCTGTACGCATGCGGGGAGCTTTCTGGAAAATGATGTAATCCATACATAGCCTCATGAATACGTATGTATGCCCAAGGACTATATAAGGACAGCTTGTGTAGCAATAAGGGAGACACACGCTAGGTGGAGCTATCCCCCATGTCTACCAGTGCCGGAATAAAGAATACGTACTTGTCAGCTTTGAAAATTTGCTGGCGAGTTTGTTCCTGGAGTTTTCTCCGAATCAATTTGGCACCCCAGATGGGACCCTCTCTGCTCGGCTGCAGGACCTGTTGAGGACAGAGCTCCCTAGGGCCCTTGGGAATTTTTCCCGGAAGGACCCCTCGACTCATTCGGATCGCTGCAGGAGCAGACAAGGACCATCTTCATAAAAGGTATTCTTTTCTTTTGTATAGTCTGTAAGGTGCAGGGGGCATCTTGCATAAAGACTACATTGGTAACTGGGTTGGTTTGGTAAGCGTATGCAAGGGTTGGAAGTCTTCCGTTAATTGAGATAAGAAATCTTGTGGGTTGTCATGGTTTGAGCATGTTTTGAGGGTGTTTTTGTTCAAGGTTTTTTTTCCAGCCAGGTGGAGGAGGGGAGGCCTGGAGGAAGGAGAGACAGGACACCTGACCCAGGCTAGCCAATGAGGTATTCCATACCATAGCACGTGATGCCCAGGATGCATACTGGGAAAGAGAGGGCTGGAGGGGTGGAGCTGGAGAGGGAAATGGAGGAGGGAGCATGTGGTGCTCAGCCAGGCAGGGTGAAGTGAGTTATGAGTCGGTGGCTGGTGGGGTGTTGTATTCTTTTCACTTGTTGTTTGCTGTATCATTATTATTTGTAGTAGTAAATGGCAGTAGGGGTTTTGTGTTATGCCTTAGCAATTAAACCGTTCTTATCTCAATCCTTGGGGGCTACATTCTTTGCATTTTCCTTCCTAACTCTCCTGGAGTTGGGGGACTTGGTTTAAACCACGACATGGGTAAAGGCATATACCCGGCTGCTAGCGTCCGTTTGGTATACACCCTCAAGAAGTAGGGGGCTTCTTGTGTTTTGGGTCCTGCAAGATGCAGGGGGTGTCTTGTGGAAATGGTTTTGGATCTTGTTGTGGCTTGTTACATTAAGGATTTTGGTCTTGTGATTTTGGTATCAGTGATAGGATGTTATAACTGTGTTATTAATTGTGGTTTGTTTGATAGAATTTTAGTCTTTGTCTCTGTTTCAAGTGTTGTAACTGTGTGGAGTGTGTCTGTGGGATGCCTAGTGTGTGTGAGTGAGAGATTGATAATGGAAAATCAGCAGAGTGAAGAGATCATGCAAAAGAGTCCTTTAGGGTGCGTTTTGGCACACTGGAAAGAACTTGGAGGGTCTCCTGGGGGCTCGGTAAATAAGAAAACATTGGTAAAATATTGTAATGCCTTTGTATACTTTGGAAGTTCAGGAAGAATGGCCTAAAAATGGTACTCTAAACTATCATACATTGTTGCAATTAATGTTGTTTTTGAGGCGGCAAGGAGAATGGCATGAAGTAATGTACACAGATATGTTTTTCACGTTGAGAAATCATCCCGAGTGGCAAAAAGAATGTGTAATTAATATAGCACATTCTGATCCCTTAATTTTAGCTCTAGAAAAAGAAAGGAAGCAGGCAGGGAATAAATTGGAAAGATGTTGTTCTGGTTGTGATATTGGGGAAATTTGTTTGAAACTTAAGAAAAGAGCTGAGGATTACAGGGTTGAGGATAGAATGTAGGATTATGTATCCCCAAAAGTACCAGATCAGAGTCCACGTCCGATTGAGGAGGAAACCTCTGATTCAGATGAGAAACAAGAACAAAGTGTAAAACAAATTTCCTCCCCTCCTGTTGCTGCCCGGATTCATAGTAAAACTAAGACTGTTCTGCAAGCCCCTCTGAGGGAAGCAATGGGACTGGAGGGACGTACCAAAATACAAGTGAATTTTTCTTTAGGAGATTTGGATAGATGGAAACAGATTGCAAAAGAGTATCAGAATGACCCTATAGGAGTAGCAAAGAAATTTGACATCCTAGTAAAAAGTCAAGATCCTGACTGGAAGGATATAGATGTAATCCTTGATGCATTAACAGAGACAGAAAAACTGTTAGTTTTAAAAATTGCTTGCACTCAGGTAAATGCCCAGATTACTGCAGGGGCAATAGAGGGGAGGGTTGAAGATCATATTCCCCTTACAGCTCCAGATTGGGATTATGACAATGATGGAGATTATGCATCTTGAAGAGATACCAGAACTGGATTAAATATGGGCTTGAAAATGCTATACCTAAAGCTGTAAATTGGTCGGTGCTGTTTGAAATAAGACAGAGGCTGGGGGAGTCACCTACAGAGTTTGTGGATAAACTCAGAGAAGCTACACGAAATTGCACCACACTGGACCCTTCCTCAGAGGAAGGAAAATTACAGCTTGCAAATTCCTTTATGGGGCAGTCATCAGAGGATATCGGGTGAAAACTCCAAAAGTTATCTGTGACTGAAATAAGAGACATGGAAAAGTTACTGAAAGTGGCTTGGAAAGTATACAGGCATAGAGAGCAAGTTAAAGAAAAGAAATTAGGAAAGGTTGTAACAATGGCTACGATTGCAGCACTGGGCCAAGTGAATGATGGATATAGTGAAATGAGGGGCCGAGGTCGTGGCCGTGGAATGGGAATGAGGGGCAGAGAGGGGGGTTATAAGAGAATTCCCCTTAGTCAGGATCCATGTGCAAACTGCAAAAGGTTTGGACACTGGAAATGGGAGTGTCCTCAAAGAAAACAGCAAACTCAATTGACCACCGAATTGGAATTAGGTTGACGGGGACCTGGGGAATCTACCCTAGCAGATCCACTGGTTAAAATCAAGCTACGGGCTACAGAAAAAGAAGTGGAAGTTCTTATAGATACTGGGGCAACATATTCGGTTCTATATATGCCAAACTCACCCAAATCATTATTGGGAAGGGATTTATTAGAATATTTGGAGGCAGTCATAAGCTTCAAAAAAGGTGAAATAGAACTAAAAGTAAATGATGACCAATTAATTGAAGCTTTTAGTGTGTCATTACTTCCACAAGAAATCAAGAAGTCCAATTCACCTGAAGTAGAAGAAATCCTCTAATCAGGTATATCCAGGAGTCTGGGCATCAGAAATTCCAGGTAAGGCAAAGAACGCTTTGCCTATTAAAATCGAAATAAAAAGGGGGGCCTGCCCAGTTTGAATAAAACGGTATCCTTTAAGAACACAAGATAGAAGGGGAATTAAAAAAATAATTGATAAATTTTTAAGATATGATCTATTAGTGGAATGTGAATCAGAATATAACAACCCCATTTTACCAGTAAAGAAAGCAGATGGGAAAAGCTACAGGCTAGTTCAAGACTTAAGGGCAATAAATAAAATAGTAGAGGACATCCACCCTGTGGTGGCTAATCCATATACTTTATTGACCAAATTAAATTTAAATCAAAAATGGTTTCCCATGCTGGATTTAAAGGATGCTTTCTTTTGCTTACCATTAGCCAAAGAAAACCAAAATTTGTTTTCTTTTGAATGAGAAAATCCTGACACAGGAAGAAAAACTAAATTAACTTGGATGGTATTACCCCAGGGGTTTAAAAACAGTCCAACAATTTTTGGAAATCAGCTAGCACGAGAACTAGAATCATGGGAGCCACCTACTCAGATGGGGACTCTGTTACAGTATGTGGATGACCTATTAATTGCTACAGAAACAAAGGAAGAATGTAGCCGGTGGACGGTGGAATTATTAAATTTTCTGGGACTGAGTGGTTATCGGGTATCCAAACAAAAGGCCCAACTAATCCAAACCCGAGTTTCCTACCTAGGATATGAAATAACAGGAGGACAGAGAGAACTTGGAACTGCCAGAAAAGAAGCCATCTGTCAGACTCCACAACTGTCAACTGTCAAGGAGCTCTGGACATTCCTGGGAATGACTGGATGGTGCAGACTTTGGATTCATGATTATGGTGTTTTGGTAAGACTACTGTATGAATTGTGGAAGGGAAACCCTCCTTCTTTGGACTGGACTGATAGAGCAGAGGAGGCTTTTAGAAATTTAAAGATTGAGTTAATGAGAGCTCCAGCTCTGTGACTTCCGGATGTGACCAAACCGTTTTGGTTATATTTCTATGAAAAACAAGGAATAGCTTTAGGGGTCCTTGCTCAGAAATTAGGATCCTCCAGAAGGGCAGTGGCATATTTTTCACAACAGCTGGATGAAGAGAACAAAGGATGGCCCGGATGCCTAAGGGCTGTGGCAGCAGTTGTCATGAATATTGAAGAAGCTCACAAATTCACCTTGGGACAAAAGATTACTGTACTAGTGTCCCGTGTGGTATCAACAGTCCTGGAGCAGAAAGGAGCCCACTGGTTATCTCCCTCACATTTTTTAAAATACCAGGCCACCCTTGTGGAACAGGTTGATATAGAAATTGTGGTCACTAACTACTAATTGTGGTTACTACTACTTCACAGGTAATAGAAGCTAAACTGTTACCCTCGAATACTTCTGCCCAGAAGGCAGAAATAACAGTTTTAACAAGAGCCCTGGAATTAGCTAAAGATAAAAGGATAAATATTTGGACTGATTCTAAATATGCATTTGGTGTGGTTCATACACATGGTGCTATCTGGAAAGAACAAGGACTTTTGAACACACAAGGGAAACAGGTTAAACATGCTACAGAAATTCTACAATTACTGGAAGCTGTTCAGCTACCTGAAGAAGTAGCTGTTATGTACTTTAAAGGACATCAACAAGGTGACTCTGATCAGGAAACTGGAAATAATTTGGCCAATTTTGAAGCCAAATGAGCAGCTGAGCAATCTAAAATCATGTCCTTAATCCCTGATGGCAAACTAACAATTGAAAAATCGAAACTTAGGTATTCAAAAGAGGATAAAAAATTGATTGAGGATCTAAAAGGACAGGAAAATAAAGAGGATTGGGTTCAGATACCTGATGGGCAAATTGTAATCCCCTATAACCAACTCTGGAAGTTAGTTCAGGAAGAACATAATAAAACTCATTGGGGTGGCAACTCTTTATATAAATATTTAGACAAACAAATTATAGGATGAAATCTATATACCACAGTTCAATCGGTGACAAAACAATGTCAGCTATGTCTTAAATCCTAAACCTGAAAATATAAATCAAATTGGGACAATTGTGAGAGGAATTTACCTGGGACAGCAATGGCAAATGGATTTTTCTGAATTACCAAGAAAAAGGGGTTATCGATATTTGTTGGATTGTCTTCATCCCCGTCTTCAGTCTTCGCAGCCGTGGCGGCGACTGGCGGAGGTTCAAGGGGAGGGCAGAGGGGAGGGGGGACACTGGTCTCCACGATCTCATTTTTTTACTTTAACATCTCTAAAACAGTTCTCCAATTGACTAACAACTTTTTCACAGTGTCATTGCCTTTCATGGCTGCATTCCACAATTTAACTCCTGCCTCATCCCACAAAGAGATCTCAAATCCGGTAGACTCATCAATCTCTGGATAACGCGTCTTCAACCATTTCAACATTAACTTTAAGTCTGTCTCTTTAAAGGTTGCTCCCTTCACATTAAGAAGGACTGAAAATACCCATAAAACAGAGGCTTCTTCCTTAGTAATTTTTTCCCAAGTCTTGAGATTAAAGACTCCCACAATTAACTCCTTCTCCTTACTCCAGAGCAACAATCTTTTTAGCATAGTCTCCATTCCTAGGCTTCTACCTCTGAGTACTTTCCCATTACTGATCTCGTCCCAGAGCGCATCCTATACGTTCCCATTCAGAAACCTCAAATGCTGCCTGCACAGTGAGCAGAAGACCACGATCTCGGGACCATTTCAACAGCCTTTGTGAGGCGGCACTATCATAGTCTAGTCCTCTCTTAGAGAGAATATGTTGGAGGAGCTTCATCACTGCCTGTTCCTCTTTGGATAGCAAGTACCCCATCTCCTCCCTGGCCACTCACCTGATCAGGGCGAGATTCTAAGTTTTGAAGCTAGCTGTCTTCCTGCATCGCCGGGGCAGCGCTGATGTCAGCTGGCTCCTGCCCCTCATTTGTATTGGACTTCAAACCCTCTGCGAAGGTTACCAATCTGAGGGTCCCTGTTTGGGCACCACTTGTAGATGTAGGAGTCACGGACAACGCTGAGACAATCAATGTGATCAAGCAATTGCCAAACTTTATTCGGATACAGAGCTGCTTTTATACCCACACATCCTTAGGTTTCTTATGTCATCCCCTTGGATACTGAGCTTTGATTGGCTAATCTAGAGGTTATTAAAGTTTACAAAGCTAAGCTAATGTTCATAATATGTTATAATTGTGGTTAAATACATTGCTCTAAAAATATAGTGGGAAACTACAACCTTGGCAGAAATCATTCTCTGCACATCCTCAGTGGAAAATTACAGAGGCATAACAAGACAACTGACCTTGCTTATGCCTGCTAAAAATCTTCTTACTTTACAGTAACAAGGTTCAGGATATCGGGATCACTCATTATGTGAACTTGGTTCTTTAAGAATTCCCACAGTCATGGAATACCTCTTTGGTTATTTTGGGTCAGGTGTCCTGTCTATGCTTCCTTCTGGCTTCCCTTCCTCCCTGACAGGGCATAAGACTCAGAAAGTCCTTGGTCAGACTAAACATTTGAGCAGAAATAAAAAACATCTGTGCTATCAGCACTGTTCCCAGGTTGAAAGTCAAAAAACACAGCCCTGCACCAGCAACTAAGAAAGAAAAAATGACTGCTACTGCTGAATCCAGGACAATGGGGCCCTAAGCAACAACAAGCTTTTGAACAAAGCGATAGTTCGTCCATTAGCACTTGGACTAGTCCGGACTAGGCTAGATGTAAAAAAAGTTCTGCAGCCAGGGAGAATGGTCCTACCTGGAGCCTCTGGCAGAAAGCTGCAGGGGAGACTCAAGGTTAACCCCTCAGTTTTTGGAGTCGGGGATACAGAGGACCTGAGGCCAGCTATACCCCAACTGAAAAAGAAATACTGGCAGCCTATGAAGGGGTTCAAGCTGCTTCGGAAGTGATTGGCACTGAAGCACAGCTCCTGATGACATGGAATAAGTGCGCTGCACTATTTCCACAGGAGCTCGAATAGGAAATCCCAGTCATCCATGAATTCGCAAAGTCATCATGGACCGGCCAGAGGGCAAAGATTTTGGAATGTCAACAGAGAAGGAGGTGATGTGTGATGAAGAGGCCCCAGCATAATATAAACTGTCAGAAAGTGAGAAGCAGTATGCCTTGTTTACTGATGGGTCCTACCATATTATAGGAAAGCATCAGAGATGGAAGGCAGCCGTATGGAGTCCTCAATGACAAGATGCTGAAACTGCTGAAGGAGAGGGTGAGTCGAGTCAGTTTGCCAAGGTGAAAGCCATCCAGCTGGCCCTGGACATTGCTGAATGAGAAAAGTGGACAGTACTTTATCTCTATACTGACTCATGGATGGTGGCAAATGCCCTGTGGGGGTGGTTGCAGCAATGGAAGCAGAGCAACTGGCAATGCAGATGGAAACCTACCTGCGCAGCTTCACTGTGGCAAGGTATTGCTGCCCGGGTGCAGAACCTGGTGTTGAAGGTATGCCATGTAGATGCTCATGTACCCAAGAGTCGGGCCACTGAGGAAGACCAGAACAAACAAGTGGATAAAGCTGCTAAGATTTAATTGGCTCAGATGGACTTAGATTGGCAACGACTTCACAATGGACACTCTAGCCCAGGTTATTCATGACTTTGAAACGTGTTGCAATTAAGCAAGCCAAGCCGTTAAATCCTCTTTGGTATGGGGGACAATGGCTGAAATACAAATACGGGGAGGCCTGGCAGACTGACTATATCACGCTCCCCCCAACCAGCCAAGGCAAGTGCCATGTGTTTACCATGGTGGAAGCGAGCACTGGATGGCTGGAAACGTACGCTGTGCCCCACGCCACTGCCCAGAACATTATCCTGGGCCTTGAAAAATGAATATTGTGGTGACACGACACCCCAGAGAACTGAATCAGATAATGGGATTTGTTTCCAGAACAATCTTATTGACACTTGGGCCAAAGAGCATGGCATTGAGTGGCTATATCACTTCCCCTACCATGCCCCAGCCTCTGGGAAAATCGAATGGTACAGTGGGCTGTTAAAAACTACACTGAGGGCAATGAGTGGTGGGACTTTCAAGTATTGGGATACACAGCCACCTGCTTGGTCAACACCAGAGGACCTGCCAAAAGCGTTGGCTTAGCCCAGTCAGAACTTTTACATACTGTAGAAGGGAATAAAGTTCCTGTCGTGCACATAACGAATTTTCTGGGGAAGATAGTTTGGGTTATTCCTGCTTCAGGTAAAGGCAAACCCACTCGTGGGATTTCTTTTGCTCAGGGACACAGATATCCTTGGTGAGTAATGCAGGAAGATGAGGAAGTTTGATGTGTACCTCAAGGGGATTTGATTTTAGGGTAAAACAGCCAATGAACTCAATTGTATTCGTTTGCCTGCTATGTAGCACTTTTATATCCCACCACCTAAATATCTTCAGGTCACCAGCAACTGGCCCTCAGTTCCCTCCAACCATCATCCCAACAAAGAATGAACTTTGAGAAAACCAGACGAGCTTAGCAGTGACCAAACGAGTTCCGCGGTGTCATCAGCAGGCAACAATCCAACACTGCACACCCTCTCTTCTGCTCTGAAAGACTTTTTTAGAAGAGATGGAGCCCAACATCATGGACTGAAAAAGATGATGGATGAACTCACCAGCTCTATGGACATCGGTTTATGCACTAAGGACAGATATCTCTCTCTTTGTGTGTGGACGTGTTTGCATATATATATATATATATATATATATATAAGACAAGAGTGATGGTATATTGAAAAAAGTGGGATCTGGGCATGACGTGAATGGTATAGAATAAGGGGTGGATACTGTCATGGGTTCAGCAGTAATAGTTATTTTTCTCCTTCTTTGTCAGTGCAGTGCTGTGTTTTTAACTTCCAGCCTGGGAACAGCGCTGATAACACCAATGTTTTTAGTTGTTGCTAAGTAATGTTTACTCTGACCAAGGACTTTCTGAGTCATATGCTCTGCCAGGGAGGAGGGTAACCTGGGAGGAAGCAGAGACAGGACACCTGACCCAAACTAACCAAAGAGGTATTCCATACCACAGCACACCATGGCCAGTATATAAACTGGGAGCAGTTACCCAGAAGAGCTAGATCAGTGCTCGAGTTGGGCTGTGTATCGGTTGGCGGGTGATGAATGGTTGTATTCTCTTCCCTTGTCATTTCCCTTATCATTGTTATTGGTGGTAGCAGAAGTGGCTTTGTGTTATGCCTTAGTTACTGGACTGTTCTTATCTCAGCCCATGGGAGTTACATTCTTTTGATTCTCCTCCCCATCTGTTCAGGAGTGGGGGGAGGAATGGGGGGGGCCGGGGAGTGAGCGAGCAGCTGCGTGTTTCTGGATTGCAGGGAAAGCAGGAGAATGTGAATGACTGTTAAGGAATGAGTCAGTTCTTAGACTCAAACTGAGGTTTTTTGATATGAAAATTTTATCATGGTAGAGATGGTCAGGGCAATCTCAAGCACAGCTACAGGTTGGGCGGTGAAGAGATTCAGAGCAGGGTTGCCCAAGGAAGCTGTGAATGCTCCATCCCTGGCAGTGTTCAAGACCATGTTGGACAGAGCCTTGGGTGACATGGTTTAGTGCGAGGACCCCAGAACTGTACACAATACACCAAGTGAGGTCTCATGAGATCAGAGGGGCAGGATCACCTCCTTTGACCTGCTGGTCACACTTTCTTTGTTGCAGCCCGGGATACAGTTGGCTTTCTGGGCTGCGAGTGCACACTGCTGGCTCATGTTAAGTTTTATAAGAACTGAAGTCTTATAAGGCTGACTGAAGTTTTTGACCTATCAAAGGCTTTTTTAATGTTTCTATATTTAACAGGCAAATTAAGTAGTGCAGAAATAGAACTAGAGATGAATCCACACAGCATCAATTCCCTGATCAGCTCAGGATTTATTTTTATGTGCTATTTGCTGTATTTATTAATGAGGAAATAGTTTTCTGTAGACACTTTATGATCTTTTTTCAGTGTAAATGGTTCAGATACCACATAACACCTGTTTTAATGAGTTTTCCCAGCTAACCTGTTATTCCTTTGAATTTTCTCAAGTGCCCCCAAGATTCTTTCAAGCTCCTGCCTCAGTGACAGGCGTTTCAGACTGACTGTTGGTGTTTTTTTTGGTTTGTAGTCTGCAGTGTCTCTCTCCTTTCTGTAGTCTTTAAAGCTTCACCTTTGAACTTCATTTTGCCATTTATAAGTAGTTGAAATAAAGATACAATGGAGGCAGCCACCATGTCAGTACTTGGATGAGACTGAAAACATGACATGACATGACTTAATTGATCTGTTGTCCTTCAGGGAATACCTTAAAGTAAGTGATCCATCTTTTATCTTTTCAGTGCATTTTCTGCAGAGGTCTTGAAGCAAAAAAGGTTGAGAATACTCAGCTTATACTTGTAGGATTAATTAATTTATCAGAAATAAATAATCTTATGTGTCACCCAACAGAAGAAATGTAGGAATAAATCACATGGTAAGGCTGTAGATTAATAATCTTAACAGTAGTAAAGTGTGAAGGATCTAATGAAATATTTCAGCACAGCATGATGATTTTGTGGGAAAGGGTTTATAACATGTCTGGAGCTTCCCTTTCCTTTCTCCTTCACTGTTTCCATCATCTGACTGACCTGACCAGTTATCAGCTGATTCTAATGGTAATTTTTAACTGAAGTTGTTTAAAAAGTAAAAAAAGACTTGTTGTGAGAAGAAATTATTCAGAGGTGCCAGGGGTGATTGAGTCATGTGGAGCTCACTGTAACATTTCATAGGTATATTTAATGTAATATAATTCACTTTCCTTCCTTGTATGGCTGTGTGGGGGTTTGTGTGTGTGTTTAGGGATTTTTCAGTATGTTTTCTATACATATGCCTGTCAATATACATCAGTTAACACTGAGGTGAGAAGGTTATAGTAAAGACAATACAGTCTCTACCAGTACAGCAAGAGAAGTTGCTGGTCTCTGAGCCTGCCACTTAGTGCCAAGAATGATGGTTGAAAGGAGATTAACACTTACTATGCACCCAGTTTCTCTTGACAAATCATGAGTTAATTGTGAAAGTAGAAGGAGGTGCCTACCTAGTCTAAGGATAGAGGAAGGAGTTTGTACTGAGGTAACTGATGAGTCTTTAGAATAATTCATTTTTTTATTTTCAGTCATGTTTGCTAAAGGAGAATGATTCACTGCTGTTGAATTTCACTGTAACCAGGATCTATTAATTTTGTTAAACTGAGTTACTAAGTGATTATGTAGCTAATTTAAGTCATTGTAACTAATAAAATATAGGGAATGGATATAGAAACTTGGTTATGTTAACAAAAATTAAAATGTTTGATGAGGTATTTTGATACTATAGAAGTGAAATACTCTATTATGTAACATTTTCTTAAATGCTAGGAAAATAAACAGCCATTTAAATTATTCTAATAAGAACAACTCCACACTACTGTTTGACTTACAGAACTTCAGCCCTGTGTAGTACTTGGGGGCTTACAGCAGCATTTCTAGTGGGCTTACAGAGAGGCATTTTAGTAAGGGACAAGAATACTTGGTAACTTACTGTCTTTAGAACTTTTTGGTATTTCTAAAACAGCCAGCTCACAGCAGGGCTGTACTAATCATTCTGCCTCCGGACCCAAAGTACAGGGCTGTGCAGGTTTCTATACAAATGTCTCTGCTCTGGCAGCTGGGCTGAAGGTTTAAAGCAAATGTTGTGGTTTCAGCCCAGCCAGTAACTTAGAACCACACAGCTGCTTGCTCATTCTCCCCCACCCCCGAGGGATTGGGAGAATTAAAATAATGTATTCCCACAGGCTGAGATAAGAACAGTCCAATAACTAAGGTATAACACAAAACTACTACTACTACCACCACCAATAATAAGGGAAATAACAAGGGGGTAATATAAAATTAAAAGGGGAAAAGGAAAACAATAAACACAAGTGATGCACAATACAATTGCTCACCACCTGCTGACGAGCTAGCTGGGCCTTTTGGGTAACTCCCCTCAGTTTATATACTGGGCATGATGTGCTGTGGTATGGAATACCCCTTTGGCTAGTTTGGATCAGGTGTCCTGTCTGATTTCTCCTGGTGTCCCATGCCCCTCCTCACTGGCAGAACATGAGACTGAAAAGTCCTTGGTTGGAGTAAACATTACTTAACAACAACTAAAAACATCAGTGTGTCATCAGCACTGTTCTCAGACTAAAGTAGAACACACAATGCTACACCAGCTACTAAGAAAAGAGAAAAATGACTGCTACAGCTGAACCCAGGACAGCAAGTCACCTTTGTGTATACAGAGCTTTGCCTCTTCAGTATCTGTACAAAATCTGGTGAGCTGACTTCTCTGCTGACTCTGGGAAGGAAGCAAAATGAAAGCATTAAAGTGAGTTGTGTAGTGCAGAATAAGTTGTCCAGTGCAGAATGAGTTGATGCTAGAGAAAAGAGTCTATTGCTCTGGATTTGCAAATAGTATAAAATGGAAAGTTAAATGTGCTTAGAAGGGACAAAAATATGTGGAGTTAAGAATTGGAATTCTTTTACTGTGGTTCTGTTGTGAGGCTCCTTTGATCTGTTTTCTGTGCAAGAAATTAAATATTTAAATTCTCTAAGCAGTTTACTGAAGTTTACATTCTCTTTCAGGAATGAATCAAATTAACTTTTAATTCTGCATTTCAGAAAGAGACAAAATTATTTTAAAATAGGCCTATGGCTTTATTTTACAAAAGAGTATTTGTGTTTTGCTCTAGTCACTGCCTGACACAGTAAAAAAAACCCAAACAATCCACTTTCATTTTTTCCTTTTAATAAATATATAACTTTGTAGCTCACAGCATGCTGAATAGCTGTATGACCTTTCAGCAGGGCTTCTTCATCTTGAAGCTCAGGAAAACAAAAGGACTTTCTGTATATTCTTAATCTCTCAGACAGAGGAGGAAAAAAAATTCAAAACCTGGAACTTGTATGGAAAACATCCTGCCTGTCTTCCCTTAAAATAGGAGACTGGGACTCAGAGCCCTCTCATCAGTAACTGGGCCTGGGCAGACTTATAGATGAGTAGATAAGTCTGTTCTGGGTAGAGCTTGCTCAACTCCTTGTAATTACTAATGGGAGTCAGACAGATTTCCCATCTTCTTTTGTATCTAGTCTGCTAGCAGAGTCATGTTTCCATTATTGAAGATTATTTTTGCAATGAGCAAAATCAGTGTGTTGTCTGATGGTAGTTTGGGTAATACAGCCACCTTGAAGGTGGCTTTTAGATAGCATTTGGGAGCAAAACATTTAAGTAACAGAGTCAGGGCAAGCAGGCCTCTAGCAGATGGACTAGGCCATATAAAAATTGGCAGAATACTTGAAGACCTTTGAAGAGAAAGATTCTCATTGAACTTTTGGTGGTGGGGAAGGTTTCAAGACTGATATACCCAGATGTTTGCCGTTGCCTTAGGCTAAGCAGCTACATACAGCTCTGATTCTGTAATGGATGTTTACACATTAGGCAGAAACACTACTTCATTAAAAAAAAATAATTAAAAAAACCCAGAACACTTGGGCTTACCTTTTGTGTTTTAATGGGTACAGTTGTTTTGAAGGCAACTATCAAATTCATTTTGTGATAGTTTTGTTATGACTGTTCCCTAAACTGTTTCCTGTGTTGTTTTCCTTCAGGTGTCTGAATGCTTAAATCAGCCAGGAGTAGCCATAGGCTTGGGTTGGATTTTCCTAGGGGGAGATCGTGTTTGTAAAAGCCAGTTGCATGGATGGAGAAGGTCAGCTCATTTTGACTGGTCAGCTTGGAGATGTGATGAAGGAGTCAATGCATCTTGTAATCAGCTGGCTGTGCAGCAACACTGAGATATGGTAGGTTGGGAAAAAAAATTACAGTGCATCATGGAGATGGTGTGCATGCATCAGCTAGCTAGATGAGTCTATAGTTTTCCTCTAAATTTTAAGACACAGTTTCTGTTAAAAATCAATTTTCATAGTCTAAGCTTTCATATCTTGAGAATTAGTTGGGTTTGTGTGGTAGCTGTTGAGTGCAGTAGGACTTCAGCCAAAGCACCCAACTCTTTTGAACCTCCCAAGAGTTCTGGAACTGGGCTTTCTAGTTGGATCATATGATGAATAGTCAATTGTCCAGTACTTGTCACTATATAAAGATTCAGATAGGTTAAAAAACTAAACTGAATTAATGCATGAAATGCTTCTGGCATTAACTGCGTATACATTTATCTCTCTAGTTTACACTGTTATGTCCTACAGGTTAAGTAAGGTGAAAAGATGTAAATGGGAGATTTATTTTATAATAGTGGTTAATGCTGGGTTTCTGTGGAGTGTTGGTTTTGTGGGATGTTCTCTGAAAATTGATATTTAGTGTTGGGAACGTAAACCTCCCTAAAAATTTTATGTAGGAATTGCTTGGTTTCTACATTACCTCCTACTCAGAATTTCACAACATGTGCAAAGGCCGAGCATATTGATTTACTTGTTCCGGTTTTGTCTGGGAATCTGATGTAGAAACCCCGTTGAGTTGTCTTTTTGTTTGTTTTTCTAGGGCCTCTTAGTTCTCTGGTGGACTGTTAGAATATTCTTTTAGAATAAAGACCAGGAACAAAATTTTTTCACATTCAAACCATTCTTTTTTTCTTTAAGCTTCTAGAAGTTTTGATCTCCTTGACAACACCAACATCCATCTGCACTTCCCAGCTGGAGCTGTCACAAAAGATGGACCCTCTGCTGGCATTACCATAGTAACTTGTCTTGCTTCACTCTTCAGTGGGTGGCTGGTGTGTTCAGATGTAGCCGTGACAGGAGAAATTACACTAAGAAGCCTTGTTCTTCCCATAAGCATCATATCAGAAAAGAGCCAAGTTGTATTAATTTTCCCTATTCTGGGTATAAAATCTAGTTATAGCCATTTTCAGCAATCCAGTCTCTTCTGATGCACTGTCAGAGGCTGAGGGAAGCCAGCACGCTGCAGTGCCACACCGCTCCTGATGGCCTTATGTTGAACGCTAAAGCTCCCCTTAATGATGCTTTTGGGGAAAGCACAGTAAAATATATAGTTAGAAAGGAAACCTGGGCATCTTAAAATTCAAGATGGTTCCAGAATACCTATTGCAATTTCTAAATGTGCTCCCTCAAACTGTTACTACAGAACTATCTCCGTTTTCTCTGAAAAGTTGTTTCTTAAAGCTCTTACAGTAACTGCACATAGGTTATTCTTGGAACCATCTCGATATGTGTATTTTTGAAGTCTTCTTAAATTTTGTTACTTGCATGTAGTTCAGCTGAATGGTTCCTGTGAAGCTTTTTCAAAGCATGAGGGAAAAGGCAAGTTTTCAAACCAATACAGTTTTAGTTTTCAGTATCAAATGGAGCTTGGCATAAGTGATTAAGCAAATATGGGAGAGCATTACCTCTCATATCAAATGATGAACAAAGGAAGTGTGGAGTTAGAAAAAAAACAGAAATAACATGGATAGGTATCAGACTGGAAGGATCTCTGAAGTAGCATTCTGGAGGCAATCAGACTGACAAGACTGCCTGTTGGTCAAAGCTCTAGTGAAAAATAAGCACTGCATTTGACACTGCTCTAGTGCAGTTTATTTAGCTTAGCAGATAAATTGCCTTTACTGTAGCAGTGACCAAATTTTGCCTACTCTTTATGGTGGGTGCAAAAATCAGGTATCTAAATACTACACTGAGTTGACCTTCCTTCTGAATGTCATCTAGAATCTTGTGGAATTGCATCCTTGAGACTACTTTCTCCCAAACCTGGTACTGCCTTTATCTTGAAGTTCTAATGTAGGTACAGGATTTCAGCATACCCTGTGGAAAAAGTAAGTTTTTCTTAAGAAAGAAATCCTGAAAAGTAATGACTCTTCCACTATTGATGTTCTTGTACCTGTATTCCAAGATTAATTTTTAATTCTTTTATTAACTGGTACAGAAAGGATACAGTAGGACATTAACAAATTTCCCTCATTAAGCATATGAGCTAAAACTACAGCTGCATTTTTAATTGCTTTCCTAAATGACTGGGGGAGGGAGAAACCTTTCATTAAAATTTAACTCCTGATGTGATTTGTTTCAATGATTACCTCATTAGATCGATGTCATGGATGTTTTTATATATGTATTTTTTCTCCATATTAGGTAAGGAGAATTAAAAGACAAAGTCCTGGCAGCATACAGAGCTGGACTGAAGAAAATTATCATTCCTCAGAGAAATTATCTTGAAGAAATTTCAGTGAATGTACAGCAAGATTTGACTTTTGTTATGGCAAGCTGCCTGGATGAAGTTCTTGACACCGCTTTTGATGGAGGTTTTGCAGTTAAGCCTGGAGTTGAGTACTTGAATAGTAAACTTTTAAGAGCCAGGCCAAGATTTTGTCTGTTTCAAGTTTCACAAGGATCAAGAGCTATCAACATATCAAGTAGAACTATGAGCTAAATTTGATTGTTAAAATGTGGGTGTAAATGCTCTTCCTGCTCACTAATTCTGAAACAAACTCAAGTGTGATCATGAAATGTATACTTTGTCACTGACAAAAACTATTATAGAAACAACCTATAGATCAAAAGTAAGCATTTGTTTTGCTTTAATTTCAGTAGACAGAAAGCTGATTTACCTCAAACATAACAGCATCATAGTAATGAATTCTAGTAATAGTAATATGTATATAATATGTAATAGTAATGCATAAAATAGCAATATGTAATAGTAATAACGAATTCTAGTAATTCATAGTAATAAATTCATAGTAATGAAATACAGGTATTTCTGTATGTGATTACAAAATACTTTTTAACTGTTATCAAAGACTTGATCTAATAAAATTATAAAAATAAAATAGTGAAACAAAAGGGGTTTTTAAGAATTCTACTTCAGTCATTCACTAGCCACATTCCAAGGGTAAGAGGTAACAACCACCGAGTCTCAGAATACCTTCTGCTTTACAAAATACTTGAACACAGAATGTGCAAAGAAACTAGACAATTGGTGAAACACCACAAAGGTACATCACTAATACACTGCTTCACTTGTTGCAATTTTAAAGCACTACTGCAAACAACAACTAGTAAGAAATGTCAAACAGAACCCAAACATTAATGTCCACATTTGTCAAATATTTTCCTTTTAAGACTTTTTTTTTTCCTCCAAAGGCAACAAAACCCAACAGCAGCAGGGCTAGTGGACAAACAAAAGATCTACTGCATTTCATCTTGTCTATTAAAGACAAATATGAATACTCACTTCCCCATACAGCAATGTAAAACAATGTTTTCTAAAATAAATAGCTAATGTTAAGATAAATAAATGGTGCATAACAGATAAGGTAGTAAACTGTACAGACTTCTAGTACATTTTCCATTTCCATATCTAACTGTAGTAAACTCACCATATCCTCAAACTCTTTCAGTGGATCTCCTCTCAACAGGTTTCTAATACTTTTGAAGATCTGGGCCTAAGGATAATCTCTAATAACTTCATCGGATGGACATACGTTGTTCTATACAGATTTCATAACAAGACCGGAGAGCTGGAAACAAGTTGACCTCAGCAAGCAAATACCAGTGGTAGGCAGCTGATAACACATGAATTAATGCATCCCTCAAAATATCAAAAAGTAGTTAGCCAAGTTCCTGTCAAAGACCAGGACACAAATCAGAGGTAAATACAGACAAGCTTAATTAGGTGAGAGGAATTAGTGAATTTAGTAGATTGCAAAAAATTAGTTGTTCATAAGTGTCATGGGTTCAGCAGTAGCAATCATTTTTTCTCCTTCTTGGTAGCTGGTGCAGTGCTGTGTTTTGACTTTCGGGCTGGGAACGGTTGCTGATAGCAAGTATGTTTTGAGTTACTGCTCAAATGTTTGGTTTTGTCCAAGGCATTTTCTGAGCACATGCTCTGCAGGGAGGAGGGGAAGACGGGGGGAGGGGGGGATAGGGCGCCTGGCATAGGTTGGCCAGGGAGGTATTCCATACCACAGCACGTCATGCTCGGTGAGGTAACTGGAAGTTGGCCGGGAGGGGGGGAGTTAGCTCTCTTCTGGGTTGGGCTCGTTTCAGAGGGTGGTATCGTATTCTCTCTCCTTGTTTATTTCCTCTATCATTGTTTTTATTAGTGGTAGCAGTAGTGATTTGTGTTATAGCTTGATTACTGGATTGGTTTTTATCTCAACCCGTGGGAGTTACATTCCTTTGGTTCTCCTCCCCATCCCTCTGGGAGTGGGGAGGTGGGGGGTGAAAGGGGTGTGTGGTACTGCAGGAGACTGAGGTGGGGTTTTAAACCACGACAGTTCTTTTTGGCGCCCAACGCAGGGCTTGAGCGGTTGAGATAACAACAGATCTGACAGGATTTATAGTCATTCGTCGCAATGCTGATTTATTGGCTCTCACAGTTGTTTCTCTTGATCTCACAGTTTCAGGATTTTGCCAGTTACTTTCAGTATGTATTAGCTGTTTTCATGTTTATCAATCATGGGATTTGGGCTAAGTTTCTTATCTCATTGTTGCCGCGGCCAGGTGGAGGGGAGGAAACACCGACACGATGTAGGTTCACGAAATGCTCCGTTTATTGATTACAAGGCTGCTCTTAATATACTGTCCCACACGCAATCACGCACTACTTGATTGGCTACTTCACTCTGCCCGCGAGAGGTACACGCTCCACTTTGCCTCTCCTGATTGGTTTCACACCTTCGCTTCAGCTTAGCGTTACATCATGCTTCTGGCATCTTGTTATTGCTCTCCTGTTTTGCTGACCTTGATGCTTCCTCTTCCAGCCTGGGGTCAGAGGCTCACTTTCTCACAGCTTGCTGCAAGCCTGTTAAAGCGCCCATGCTCGACCCCCAACATCTCCCCCTCTTTTTTCAAATAAGGCATTCGTCATCTGCTGCATGCGTTGCATAGTACATTGTAACAAACAAGGTTCAAAAACAAAATTAACAACATAATCATTATTGGTCCACTTAACATCATGATTAAACTCCTTAACCAACTACTTATCCCTAACGATTTTAACCAAGAGTCTATAGGATTTGTTTCTACAGTATTTTCTTTAAGTTCAAACAATGATCAGAAAGATTGTGAAGGATGTAAAGCAGCTGCAGAAGTAAACTGTACAGTGTTAACAGTCAAGAGGCTTGCTCCATCATTACACTCCCCCCCCCGGGTGTTTTTTTTTTTTTTTTTTTTTTTTTTTTTTTTTTTTGGTGGTCAACCATAAATACCTGCTGCACTTATGCATTGACCCTTTCTTGCCCAAAATGTTGAACTGCTACCTGTTAAAACTTATTACATGAACCTAACAACAAAAAATATACAGAATACTGTCTGCCTACATCACACACACACAAACACACATATATGCATATATGGGATCCCACATACACTCTCCACAGAAACACAAAATCCAGACAATCATTGCTCCCACTGCACAGTTCCACATACAGGACGTGGCACAAGGACCTTGTAAAGACTATTAAGAAACCAGCTCCAAGAAGCATCATCGCAGTGCAAGGTGGCAGGCTCAACCTTAGCGGGCGTCCCCACAGAGGCTCTGCCTCCCTCACATCACATGAGGCTTGGGCTTTTATACTGACTAAAATGCACACTCGTTCCAACACAGGTGGCCAGCCTATGTTGGAAGAAGTTGCCAGCAATATCTATAAAGGTCTGCAAGGGTCAATAGAAACATGGACATACTTATGTTTACCAACTTCAAGTACATGAGTATCACAGAGAGACCGTATCAAAGGAGTTGTATATGGGGTCCCAACTCCACGGTCTGACACATTCTGCCCGATACCCCTGATAAGAGCATACAAGAGACCTTCCCATCTCAGGTGGGAAGCACACACACCACGGGAAACCGTGCAATACATCCACATCCCCCACCCATCTCACTTCTCCCTTTACAGCTACCCATTTATCATGAGGATATGGGGGATATAAATCAGGCTTCTTTTCCGGATGAATAGGCTCCAGGTCAAAAGCACCATCCAGGTCAGCATCGGCATTATCAGGCGTCAGAATCTCAGGATCAGCAACAACAAACTGATGAACATGCACAGGCTCCTTCTCGGGGTCAATAGGGCTCAGGTCGAAAGGATCGTCTTCATCCTCATCTTCAGTCTTCACAGCCATGGCAGCAACCAGCGGAGGTTTGGGGGGGAGGGTGGGGGTGGGAGGGGGGGCACGCTGGTCTCCATGATCTCATTTTTTGACTTTAACATCTCTAAAACTGTTCTCCAAATTACTAACAAACTTTTCACAGCTTCATTGCCTTTCGTGGCTGCATTCCACAGCTTAACTCCTGCCCCATTCCACAAGGATATCTCAAATCCGGTAGACTCATAAATCTCTGGGTAACGTGTCTTCGACCATTTCGACATTAACTTTAGGTCTGTCTCTTTAAGGGTTGCTCCCTTCACCTTAGGAAGGACTGAAAACATCCATAAATCAGGGGCTTCTTCCTTAGTAATTTTCTCCCAAGTCTCGAGATTAAAAGCTTCACCGACTCCCACAGTTCTTCCCCTATCTTACGCCATTGATCTTTGGAGAATAACTGTCCCGTATTTTCTAACAACCCCCTTCGTCGGCACCAAAATAAAAAGTCCACAAGTTCCTGTCGAGGTATCGAGTACCCTGTTTTCTTCGCTACGCATAGCACTCCTTCTATCGTAGCCTTTTCTATCGCTGATACAGCGAAACCCATCCCGAACCAGACCGCAGTCTGCCTGACTCACCGGTCAGCCGTGGCCACGTAATTTGAGCTCCTTTCCTGCCTCTCTCGGACAGCCTGCCTCTCTCGGGCAGCCGGGATCTCCACCTTCTCTCGTCCGCGGTCTCTCTCTCTCCTGGTATCACGTCGGGGTCACCAGAATGCCGCGGCCAGGTGGAGGGGAGGAAACACCGACACGATGTAGGTTCACGAAATGCTCCGTTTATTGATTACAAGGCTGCTCTTAATATACTGTCCCACACGCAATCACGCACTACTTGATTGGCTACTTCACTCTGCCCGCGAGAGGTACATGCTCCACTTTGCCTCTCCTGATTGGTTTCACACCTTCGCTTCAGCTTAGCGTTACATCATGCTTCTGGCATCTTGTTATTGCTCTCCTGTTTTGCTGACCTTGATGCTTCCTCTTCCAGCCTGGGGTCAGAGGCTCACTTTCTCACAGCTTGCTGCAAGCCTGTTAAAGCGCCCATGCTCGACCCCCAACACATTGTTCTTTATGTTAATGACTTGTAATACAATAGAAACATTCATCATGAAACTGATCTGGTTTATGTTCCCAGTGTGGTCACCACCTTTATACTTTCGGAGGTATATAATAGAAGTGCTTAGCAATTTCACATCTTTTTTCTCCTTCTCGGGTGGTCAACCTGTGAAGGAGACATACTTCTATCCTCACAGTGTTCTCTCCAGATGGTCTACAACATAATTTGAGAGTTTTGAAGTTTTTGAATGGCCTTTTAATACTGTTGAGACTTGTATATTGATTGTGATGGGGATCACCATAGTAGCACGCATACAGAGTGTGTTTTGCCCATTTGTACGTTGCGTCTCTGCCCTGATGGCCTGAAGTGTCATGGGCCCACCGGGCCAAAAATAATTCACCTTTATGTTGCAAATCTAAGTCCATCTGAGCCACTTCAATCTTAGCAGCTTTTTCTACTTGTTGGTTATTGTGGTGTTACCCAGTCGCCTGACTCTTAGGTATGTGGGCATCTACATGGCGTACCCTCACCACCAGCTTCTGCACCCGGGCACCAATATTTTGCCATAATGCAGCAGCCCAGATGGGTTTACCTCTGCATTGCCAGTTGCTCTGCTTCCATTGCTGCAACCACCCCCACAGAGCATTTGCCACCATCCATGAGTCAGTATAGAGTACTGGCCACCTTTCTCGCTCAGCAATGTCCAGGGCCAGCTGGATGGCTTTCAGTGCAGCAAACTGACTCGATTCACCCTCTCCTTCAGCAGTTTCAGCAACTTGTCGCTGAGGACTCCATACAGCTGCCTTCCATCTCCGATGCTTTCCCACAATACGGCAGGACCCATCAGTGAACAAGGCATACTGCTTTTCACTTTCTGACAATTTATTATATGGTGGTGCCTCTTCAGCACGCATCAACTCCTCCTCTGGTGACATTCCAAAATCTTTGCCCTCTGGCCAGTCCATGATGACTTCCAGAATGCCTGGACGACTGGGATTTCCTATCCGAGCTCGTTGTGTGCAGCCCATTTACTCCAAGTAGCATCAGTTGCATGATGTGTAGAGGAGACCCTGCCTTTGAACATAAAGCCCAGCACTGGCAAGCGGGGTGCCAAAAGGAGCTGTGCTTCAGTGCCAATCACTTCCGAAGCAGCTCGAACCCCTTCATAAGCTGCCAATATCTCTTTCTCCATTGGCCTGTAGCTGTCCTCAGAGCCTTTGTATCCCCGACTCCAAAAACCAAGGGGTCGACCTCGAGTCTCCCCTGGAGTTTTCTGCCAGAGGCTCCAGGTAGGACCATTCTCCCCAGCTGTGGTGTACAGTACATTTTTCACATCTGGACCGATCCGGACTGGTCCAAGGGCCATTGCATGAACTATCTCGTGTTTAATTTGCTCAAAGGCTTGTTGTTGCTCAGGACCCCATTTGAAATCATTCTTTTTCTAGGTCACATGATAGAGAGGGCTTACGATTGAACTGTAATTTGGAATGTGCATTCTCCAGAACCCCAAAGCACCCAAGAAAGCTTGTGTTTCTTTCTTATCAGTTGGTGGAGACATTGCTGTTATCTTATTGATTACTTCTGTAGGGATATGTCTACGTCCATCTTGCCATTTTATTCCCAAAAATTGAATTTCCCGTGCAGGTCCCTTGACTTTACTCAGTTTTATGGCAAAACCGGCTTTCAGCAGGATTTTGATTATTTCCCTCCCTTTCTCAAAAACTTCTTCTGCTGTATCACCCCACACAATAATGTCATCGATGTATTGCAAGTGTTCTGGAGCTTGCCCCTGTTCCAGTGCAGTCTGGATCAGTCCATGGCAGATGGTGGGGCTGTGTTTTCACCCCAGGGGCAGTCAGTTCCAAGTGAACTGGACACTCCTCCAAGTAAAAGCGAACTGTGGCCTGCACTCTGCTGACAAAGGAATTGAGAAAAATGCAATGGCAATATCAATTGTGGCATACCACTTGGCTGCCTTTGACTCTAATTCATACTGCAGCTCTAACATGTCCGGCACGGCAGCACTCAATGGTGGTGTGACTTCATTCAGGCCACGATAGTCTACTGTTAGTCTCCACTCTCCGTTAGACTTTCGCACTGGCCATATAGGGCTATTAAAGGGTGAGCGGGTCCTGCTGATCACTCCCTGCCTCTCCAGTCTACGGATCAGATTATGGATGGGAATCAGGGAGTCCCGATTGGTGCTATATTGCCGCCGGTGCACTGTTGTGGTCGCAATTGGCACTTGTTGTTCTTTGACCTTCAGCAACCCCACAACAGAAGGATCCTCTGAGACACCAGGCAAGGTGGACAGCTGCTCAATTTCCTCAGTCTCCAAAGCAGCAATACCAAAAGCCCACCGGTACCCTTTTGGGTCTTTGAAGTACCCTCTCCTGAGGTAGTCCATGCCGAGGATGCATGGAGCCTCTGGACCAGTCACAATGGGGTGCTTCTGCCATTTCCTCCCAGTCAGGCTAATTTCAGCCTCCAGTACAGTCAACTCTTGGGACCCTCCTGTCACTCCAGAAATATAGATGGGTTCCACCCCTTGACAGTTCGATGGCATCAGGGTACACTGTGCACCGGTATCAACTAGAGCCTTATACTTCTGTGGGACTGATGTGCCAGGCCATTTGATCCACACAGTCCAGTAAATACGATTGTCCCCTACCTCCACCTGGCTGGAGGCAGGGCCCCTCTAATAGTCATCATCATCACAATCTTGGACACCTAAGTCGTGTTGAGGGGGATTATTCTTCTTTATCGCAGGAGCTGGAGTAAAATCAGCTCTTCCACTCAATCTGGGAACCTGTTTTCCAGAGACTGAAGCTGCAGCTCTCATGGGGCAATCAGTCTTGACCCTTGCTCCTCTCTTCAATTCACCCACACATTCCTCCAAGGCTGAAGTAGGTTTTCCATCCCACTTTGTCATGTTTTCTCCGTGATCCCGCAGGTAAAACTATAGGGTAGCCCGTGGCATGTATCTTATATATTTTCTCTCTTGAACAATAGGATGCCTTTTGTTAATAGCTGAAACACGTGTTGGCAAATGTGAGGAGCTGGATAAATCAGACAGATCGTCCCTCAACTGTTTGAGATCCTGTTTGAGATCCTGAGACAGTTTTTCCACAGCTGAGATGATGGAAGGGGTAAGATTGTCTTCGAATTCTCGGAGCTTATGAACCATTTCATCCACTGTTAGTAGGGCTATGTCATTCCAGGTTACTGTTGCCAATGGATGGGCATATGATGACGGTGCGTTCCCGTGTAAGTTTTCGCCACATGGGTCGTGTGCATTCGACTTCATCTGGGTCTATGGGTACATTCCCATTATTCGGCTTGGTGTGGTAGATTATCTCTACGATAGCTGATTCCCTCAGGGACTGGATACCTTTGTCTATAGTAGTCCACTTGGCCGAACGACTCATAACATCATCCTTGTATGGAAACCTTTCTTTCACAGCTGCCAAATGCCTCCTCCAAAGACTGAGGGACTTTTTCTCTCTTGCAATTGCTTTGTCAATTCCCCCTTCTCTAGCAAGTGATCCCAGCTGCTTGGCTTCTCTATCTGCTAGTTCATGACCATCGGCCCCATTATCTCAATATCGGAGCAACCAGGTGATGATGTGCTCCCCTGGTTGACGGGTGAAATCTTTTCACATATTCCGCAGCTCAGTTGAGGTCCGAGATCGAGAAGTCACCTCTTCTTCTTCATCATGTGATGATGACCCCTGATTAGATACTAGACCAGGTAGTGGATGCGTAGTTTCTTCATCCTGCCTCCTCTTTCTTGGCTTTTTTTGGTTTTTCTCTTGTGTACAGGAGCAACCAATATTGGTACGAATTGGTCCTCTGGTTCAGCTGCAGTGATTATCACTGTAGTTTGAGTAGCAACTGTACTTGTTGCTGGGGTAGCTGCACTGTCTGTCAGAGCTGAAGTTTGGGTAGCGACTGTACTTGCCGCTGGGGATGGTGTAGCTGCTGTACTTGGAGTTGGAACAGCTGCACTGACTTCTGTGTTGCTCTCAGATCCAGGGAAATCTTTTTCCTTTTGAAGGTGTTGGATAATGTCGAACAAGGCCCTATAGGCGTAGGCCAAGCCCCAGCACGTTGCTGTAATTTGTCCATCTCTGGTATGGCCAGGACGACAACACACCTCATTTAGGTGTTTTACTAATTCTTCCGGATTTTGCACTTGTTCGGAAGTAAAATTCCAAAGTACTGGAGGGGCCCACTGACCTAGATGCTTGCCCATACTATCCCACACACCCTGCCACTCATGGCTGTCCAGCCTCTGGGAAAATCTCTTGGTCCTCCTATGTCGTCATTTAACCCCAATACAGGACCAGACCTGACTCCACTTAACTCTTGAAATCAGATGAAATAATTGTGGGCAAAACAAACTCTGTATGCGTGCTACTATGGTGATCCCCATCACATTAAGCATACAAGTCTCAACAGTATTAAAAGGCCATTCAAAAACTTCAAAACCCTCAAATGATGTTGTAGACCATCTGGAGAGAACACTGGGAGGATAGAAGAATGTCTCCTTCACAGGTTGACGACCCGAGAAGGAGAAAAAAGATGTGAAATTGCTAAGCACTTCTATTATATACCTCCGAAAGTATAAAGGTGGTGACCACACTGGGAACATAAACCAGATCAGTTTCATGATGAATGTTTCTATTGTATTACAAGTCATTAACATAAAGAACAATGAGATAAGAAACTTAGCCCAAATCCCATGATTGATAAACAGGAACACAGCTAATATATATGAAAAGTAATTGGTAAAATCCTGAAACCGTGAGATCAAGAGAAACAACTGTGAGAGCCAATAAATCAGCATTGCGACGAATGACTATAAATCCTGTCAGACTTGTTGTTATTTCGTGGGTTTGTACCCCACGTTGGGTGCCAAAAACTGTCGTGGTTTAAAACTCCACCTCAGTCTCCGGCAGTACCACACCCTTCTTTGTTTACCCCACCCCCCATCTTCCCACTCCCGGAGGGATGAGGAGAGAGCCGAAGGAATACAACTCCCACGGATTGAGGTAAAATCAGTCCAGCAATTAAGGTATCACACAAATCACTACTGCTACCACTAACAAATCAATGTTATAGGAAATAAACAAGGAGAGAGAATACGATACCACCCGCCGAAACGAGCCCAGCCCGGAAGAGAGCTAACCCCTCCCCTCCCGGTCAACTTCCAGTTCCCTCAATGAGCCCAACCTGGGAGAGTGTTAACCCCTCCCCTCCCTACCAGCTTCCAGTCCCCTCCCTGAGTATGACGTGCTGTGGTATGGAATACCTCCCCGACTAGCCCAGACCAGGCGCCCTATCTCTCCCTCCTCCCTGGCAGAGCATGAGCTACTGCTGAACCCATGACACCGTGGGGGCTGCATTCCTTGGATTCTCCTTCCTAACTCTCCGGGAGTTGAGGGAGCGAGGGGGGAGTGAGTGAACGAGCTGTGCAAACTTGGTTTTAAACCACGACAATAAGGAAAAAGATGCTAGATTGCAGGAATTCTGAAGCATTTACCTACTGTCACAAGGCATCAGTAGAATCATAGAATCATAGAATAATTAATAGTTGGAAAGGACCTTAAGTTCATCTAGTTCCAACCCGCTTGCTTCAGGCAGGGACACCTCCCATGAAACCATGTCACCCACGGCTCTGTTCAACGTGGCCCTGAACATCACCAGGGATGGAACATTCACAACTTCCCTGTTGCCCTGGGTTCAGCAGTAGCAGTCATTTTTTTTCCTTCTTAGTAGCTAGAGCAATGCTGTTTTTGACTCTCAGCCTGAGAACAAAGCTGATAACACCAGTGTTTTTAGTTGTTGCTTAGGAATGTTTACTCTGACCAAGGACTTTCTGAGTCTCATGCTCTGCCAGGGAGCAGGGGAAGCCAGGATGAAGCAGAGACAGGACACCTGACCCAAACTAGCCAGAGGTATTCCATACCACAGCACGTCATGCCCGGTACATAAACTGGGGCAGTTACCCAGAAGGGTTAGATCACTGCTCAGGTCTGGCTGGGTGTCGGTCAGCGGGTGGTGAGTGGTTGTATTCTCTTCCCTGGTTATTTCCATTATTATTATTGGTGATAGCAGTACTGGTTTTGTGTTATATCTTAGTTACTAGACTGTTTTTATTTCAAACTGTGGAAGTTACATTCTCTCAATTCTCCTCCCCATCCATCCAGGAGTGGGGGGGTGTTATAAAAATTTACCGCAAACCGGGTTTTGTCCCAATCGATTTTATTCACAATTGATTAGAAATTTAAGAGAGGCAATAAGCAAAACAGCGCTGGGTGCGCAGGGGAGTCTCCGCTCCACCAGCAACGCACACCGGGATCTTTGGAGTACAGTCTCTTATACTTCTCAGTCTTGGGTTTTAGCCAACCCTGTTGTCTTCTTTACCCGAATGTCGACGTGGCCCCTTTCCTTTGTTCTTTTCTTGTTTGCTGGGGTCTTTCTCCGGTGAAGACATTGAATTTTCTTAGTAATGTATTAACAGAAAAATGCTTACAAGCTTAACGTAGTCTTAACATTTTGTTCTATACCTTATATGGTTATTTGCCTAGTACCCAAGTTTGCAACATCCTGTAACAAAATGTATCTCTTGGTTATCTAATCTCCTTAGGCCAGTCAAACCGTTAAACAGAAGTCCCCTTTGAAAAACAAAGCGATTGATTAGGAGAGATTATCCCCTTTGTTTCTCCTTATTGACAGGAGTACTTATGATAATCACGGTCACAAAGGAGGGTTGGTTTCACACCAAGTGCAATAGCGACAAGGACGCCTAAATTCCTGACACGAATCATTCCTGTATGTCTCACAGGGAGGAAGAGGGGAGAGTGAGTGAGCAGCTGCATGGCTGACAGGGCTTAAGCCATGACACCTGGGCAACCCATTCCAGTGCGTCACCACCCTTACAGTAAATAACTTCTTCCTTAAATCCAATCTAAACTTCCCTGGTTTAAGTTTGAACCCCCTTCTCCTATAACTACAGTACCTAATGACAAGTGCCTCCCCAGCATCACTATAGACTCCTTTCAGATACTAGAAGGCTGCTATGAGATCTCCACGCTGAGAGACCCGCCCCAACTTGCTCAGCCTGTCTTCATATGGGAGGTGCTACAGTCCCCTGATAATCCTTGTGACACTCCTCTGGGCTTCTTCCAACAGTTCCATGTCCTTTTTATGTTGAGGACCCCAGAACTGTAGACAGTACTCCAAGTGAGGTCTCAGGAGACCAGAGGGGCAGGATCACCTCCTTCAATCTGCTGGTCACACTGCATTTGATGCAGCTGAGGGTACGGTTGGCTTTCTGGGCTGCGAGTGAACACTTCCAGCTCATGTTCATTTTCTCATTGACCAACACCCCCAAGTCCTTCTCCACAGGGCTGCTCTGAATCTCTTCTCTGCCCAACCTGTAGCTGTGCCTGGGATTGCTCCCACCCAGGTGGAGGACCTTGCACCTGGCATGGTTAAACTTCATGAGGTTGGCATCAGCCCACCTCACACGCATGTCAAGGTCCCTTTGGATGACATTCCTTCCCTCCAACGTATCAACCGAATCACACAGTTTGGTGTCATTGGCTAACCTGCTGAGGGCACACTCAATCCCACTGTCCATGTCACCAACAAAGATGTTAAAAAAGACCGGTCCTAACACCGATCCCTGAGGGACACCGGTTGTTACTGGTCTCCTGTTGGACATTAAGCCATTGACTACAACCCTTTGTGTGTGGCCATCTAGTCAGTTCTTTATCCACCAAGTGGTCCATCTATCAAATTGATGTGTCTCCAATTTAGAGATAAGGATGTTATGTGGGACAGTGTCAAACGCTTTGCACAAGCTTCTCTACCCCTGTCCATCAGTTGCGTAGCCCCATCATAGAAGGCCACCAAATTGGTCAGGCAGGATTTCCCCCTAGTAAAGCCATGATGGCTGTCACCAAGCACCTTGTTGTTTTTCATGTGCCCTAGCATGCCTTCCAGGAGAATCTGCTCCAAGATTTTGCCAGGCACAGAGGTGAGACTGACTGGTCTGTAATTCCCTGGGTCATCCAGTTTCCCCTTCTTGAAAATGGGGCTTATATTTCCCTTTTTCTAGTCATCGGGAACTTCACCTGTCTGCCATGATTTTTTAAATATGATGGACAGTGGCTTTGCAGCTTCATTCGCCAGCTCCTTCAGGACCCGCAGATGGATTTCATCAGGTCCCATGAACATGTGTACGTTCAGGTTCTTAAGATGGTCTCCAACCATATCCTCTCCTATAATGGGCCAAAGGTCTTCCTTCTCACAGTCTGTCTGCCTTCCAAGACTTGGGTGGTGTGGTCAGAGCCTTTGCCAGTGAAGACCGAGGGAAAGAAGTTATAGAGAACCTCAGCCTTCTCCAAATCCAGGGTATCCAGTTCTCATTATAGCTTCTGGAGGGGGGCTACATTTTCCCTACTCTGTCTTTTATTTGTTACGTACTTATAGAATCCCTTCCTGTTATCCTTAACAACCCTGGCCAAGTTTAATTCTCCATCTTTTACATCAAATTTGTGTGCAGTTCCAACAGCCTAAAGATCAGATTTTATGTGAAACTTACTACATGAAGCAAACTATTTGTGTAGTATTTTATTAATCCAACCGGATGGAATTTATGTTCTTTACCTGTAGAACTACTTACCTCATTATGCAAAATAGTAAGAAGAAGAGTTGTCTTAACAAATCAACCTCTGACAAGAAAGTTAAGACAGTGCACAGTAAATAAACTGTATTTTAATGGGTTACAAAAGTAGTTATTAGGCAGCCTAGCTCCCCAACCACATGTCCACTACCACCAGGTTTGACAAAGATCTCTTTCAAACAGCTTTTCACCTTAGTCTCTGTGTCTGGTTTGGAACACAAATACCATATACATTTATAGTTCAATCTTTCACATACAGATGGTATAAAGCCCAATATCCTTCAAAAGTCTTTCTGGCTGGGGAATCACACCTCTAAGAGACTGTTTGTAATGTAACATCCATCATGTCACTAATATACAGAAATCAATTCAAGACAGTTCCTTCAGTAACAACCAAAAGCCATGAAGACAAGCATCAATGTGTCAAACTGAGCTAACACAAAAAGCAAAAGTTAGGTTGGTGTTTTGTTTTTAATTTTCCAGGTATTCTTTTAATGATAAATATAAGACTGAAAACATTTCAGTCTGACTGCCTTTAAAAAAAAAATGGTCAGTGCTTAATATTACAAATACTGCATAATACAATACATTCTTTGTACTGAAAACAAATACAAGAATGCAATCAAGTTTCTAAGCATCTCTAAAATTTGAAGCGTGTATTAGTTTAAATTCAAAAAATTCTTAGTAATTGTTCCTTTTCTGGTTGAAGATAACTCAAAGTACAACATCATCTTGACCTGTTTTTAGAAGAGCTTTGTTTCGCCGATACATCTTTCAATAAAAGTACTTCTTTTAAGTTCAGTACACTCACAAATAGCTCAATTAAGAACAGCATCACCAATGAGTTGACTACTGGAAAGAGACAAAATTTACCAAACATACAGAAATAGAAGTTTAACCATAGCAATTATGCACAGCAAAAGATGACACTGGTAATTAATTTTTTTAAAAAAGATAAAAACTTGAATTACAGAAAAGAAAGTAATATTTATTTAATGAAAAACTAGAAGTTAATGAAAATTAGCAAATACACAGAAAATATACACCAACAGCAGCAATACTATGTAGTGACTTACAAAGGAGGGTACAGTAGCCAGAGACCAGATCATTCAACATGGCTTGTCAGTCAAAGGGGGGAGGAAAAAAAACCACAAAACCATGAAACAGTATCCTTCTCAACAGTACAATGAATCTACAAACAAGTTTTTAGAATTATTTTACAACAACATTTTCTGTAGAATCAATTCTTAATACAAAAGATGCCCATTTTGGGTGTATATATATATTTTTTCAGTGGTTTACTGCTGACTTATTTTAAATATGTTAGTGTTACTACATGCAACTGCTTCCTCTAATTTAAGAGCCTTTCCTTTTATTTACCTTCATATGTCTACCCTCCATCTACCAACTAATTTGACAGTCAAAGGAAGATGGTTACCCTAGTTTCAGCTAAATTAAATGCAACGGTTTAAACACTGGCCTTAAGAAGTTGGACTACCATTTCAACACATGGATATAGTTACATTAATGCCTAAATTGCCATTTTCTGCAAAGAGCTGTGCAATGCTGGTGTCAAAGACTAGACAGTCACTATTCATAATGGCTGTTGCAATTCCTTCATGGATAGATCGAGGAGTTGCTTCCCAAGTCAATCGCCGTCTATGACCATTTAACTCCAGTCGATAAGCAAAGTTTTCTGCTTGCTTGCGGGTTCCTATCAGCTGTACAATCGCAAAGAACTGCTGATGACCATCGTACTTCTCCTGTTTCTCCAATACTAACATGAAATGAAAGCCAAAACAAGACTGCATCATAACCCAGTCAACAGCACCAGGAAGATTAATGTCTGTAGCAAGAAACACTATATCTTCTCCCTGAAGTGTTGTAATGGACTTATGTTGATGCATCAGGTGTGGCATTACAGCATCTAGAGAACCTTGCCATTTACATGAAGCACCAGGACATGGACAGGAATAAGGCCTAAACTCACACAGCTCCTCATGGTCTGCTTTTTCTGTGTGTGGCAAAGTTATCTCACATCCGGAAGAGGCATATTTACAAGGGAACAGTACAGAATTAGCAACTTTCTCCATAGCCAGGTTACGAATGGAGCCCAGTGGGCCTCGGCAAGTCGGACAGCACGTAAGTTTGGGGCGACAGTTGCTACAAACAAGATGACCACTCTGACACTGAAGAATTGGTGGCAGCACATAGTCAAAACACACAGGACACTCAAAGAGACTAGCCAAGTCATTATTGGAAGCTGTAGTGCCTGTCAGTGCAGGGACCCTCTGTGACGGTGTACACTTGGAAGTACCTGTGGGTAGAGCTGTAGCAGTCTGACGGCTCATTTCTGCAACAGAACAGAGAAAAAAAAATGAGTACTCAGACACATTTTATTTCCTTTTGCATACAGATTTTCTTGATTTACAAAGAAGCCTCAAAAGAAACCAGATACAAATGACAGCAAACATGGGGCACAAAGGGTTGAGATAATGACAGATCTGACCAGAGTGTCTACTCGTATTTGTGATAAGCATTAATTCTTTTGGATTAATAGTCACTGGTCACAATGCTGATTTATTGGCTCTCAGAGCTGTTGCTCTTGAACTCAAAGTTTCAGCATGTCATACCTTACTTATAGCCGATATTTGCTGTTTTAGTGTTAACCGGCTGGGGAGCCTGGGCTAAGGTTCTTGCTATGCTGTACTTTATGGTAATGACTTGTAATACAAAAGGCTCACTGATTATGAAATTGATCTGTCTTGCATTCCCAGTGTGGTCACCACCTCTATACTTGGGGAGGTATATAATAAAAGTCTTTAGCAATTACACAATTTTTGTTTCCTCCTCGGGTGGTCAACCTACGAAGAAGACATTCCCTTACATTCCCAGCACATACACCACACACACCCCCCCCCCCAGAGTATTTACAGAAGCTTTTGAGAGTTCTGAAGGTTCTGAATGGCAGTTGGGTAGCCTTGAGACCTGCCTGCTGATTGTGATGAGGATCACAATGTTGGCAAGCATACAGAGTGTGTTTTACTCACAACCATTCCGTCTGATATCAGAAGTTAAGCAGAGTAGGGTTTTGGTCTTGTCTAGGGTTAGACGAAGATATAGGAGGACCAAAAGATTTCCCCCGAGGCTGGACAGTCATGAGTGGCAGGGTGTGTGGGATAGTATGCGCAAGTATCTAGGCCAGTGGACCCCTCCAGTGCTTTGGAACTTGATCACTAAACAAGTGCAAAATACAGAAAAATTAGGAAAACACTTAAATGAGGTGTGTTGTCATCCTGGTCCTACCAGAGAGGAACAAATAATGGCAAAGTGGTGGGTATTGGCCTATACTTACAGATCCCTGCTCAACACTATCCAGCACCTTCAAAGGGAAATAAATGTCTCTAGATCTGATGGTACAGCAATTGACAACTCAGCTGCTCCAACTAGAAATAAAGCAGCTACACCAACCCTAGTGACAAGTACAGCAGCTACACATACTCTGACAGCAACAGACAGGGCAACTACTCCAGCTCCAAGCACAGGAACTACACCAACGTCAGCGACTAGTACAGCAGCTACCCAAAGCCCAACAGCAACAGACAGCACAGCTGCTGCTGCTAATCAAACCCCAAGCTCAGTGGCTGCACCAACCCCAACAACAGATACCGCATCCACTACAACCCCAGTGATAATCACTGCAACTAAACAGAGGGCCAATTTGTGCCAGTATTGGGTGCCCTTGTATGCAAGGGGAAAAGTGAACAGGAGGCACAAAAGCAACCCATACAGTGAAGAAAGATGAAAAGCCAATGAACTTACTACATGGGAAAGTATCTGAACAAGAGTTATTATTAAGTTAATCAGAGGGAGAAGAAGAACAAAAGGCGATTTCTCAACCCCAGACTTCAACTGAGCTACAGAATATGCAGAAAGATTTTAACCGTCAACGAGGGGAGCACATCATCTAGTTGCTCTGATGCTGGGACAATGGAGATGAAGGTCACGAGCTAGAAAGCAGGGAAGCTAAGCACCTGGGATCACTTCCTAGGGAAAGGGGAATTGATAAAGCAATTTCAAAAGTGAAACAGTCCCTCAGCCTTTGGAAGTGGCTCTTGGCAGCTCTGAAAAAAAGGTTTCCATACAAGGACGGTGTTGAGTCATTCAGCCAAGTAGACCACACTAGAGAAAGGCATCCAGTCGCTGAGGAAATTAGCCATTGTAGAATCACAGAATCATAGAATAGTTAGGGTTGGAAAGGACCTCCAGATCATCTAGTTCCAACCCCCCTGACATGGGCAGGGACACCTCACAATAAACCATATCACCCAAGGCTTCATCCAACCTGGTCTTGAACACTGCCAGGGATGGAGCATTCACCACCTCCCTGGGCAACCCATTCCAGTACCTCACCACCCTAACAGTAAAGAATTTCTTCTTTATATCCAGTCTAAACCTCTGCTGTTTAAATTTCAACCCGTTACCCCTTGTCTTATCACTACAGTCCCTAAGGAATAGTCCCTCTCCAGCATCCCTGCTATGAGGTCTCCACGCAGCCTTCTCTTCTCCAGGCTGAACAGCCCCAACTTTCTCAGCCTGTCTTCATACGGGAAGTGCTCCAGTCCCCTGATCATCCTCGTGGCCCTCCTCTGGACTTGTTCTAACAGTACCATGTCCTTTTTATGTTGAGGACACCAGAACTGAACAGGTCTCACGAGAGCAGAGAAGAGGGGCAGGATCACCTCCTTCGACCTGCTGGATCCTTTTGATGAAGCCCAGGGTAGAGTTGGCTTTCTGGGCTACAAGTGCACACTGCTGGCTCATGTTCATTTTCTCATTGACTAACACCCCCAAGTCCTTCTCTGCAGGACTACCATGAATTTCCTTTTTGCCCAACCTGTAGCTGTGCCTGGGATTGCTCCCACCCAGGTGTAGGACCTTGCACTTGGCATGGTTAAACTTCATGAGGTTGGCATCAGCCCACCTCACAAGTGTGTCAAGGTCCCTCTGAATGGCATTCCTTCCCTCTAGCGTATCAACAGAACCACACAGCTTGGTGTCATCGGCAAACTTGCTGAGAGCACACTCAATTCCATTGTCCATGTCAGCGACAAAGATATTAAACAAGACCGGTCCCAACACCGATACCTGAGGGACACCACTCGTTACTGATCTCCAACTGGACATTGAACCATTGACCACAACTCTTTGAGTGCGACCATCCAGCCAGTTCTTTATCCACCGAGTGGTCCACCTATCAAATTGATGACACTCCAATTTAGAGACAAGGATGTCGTGTGGGACAGTGTCGAACGCTTTGCACAAGTCCAGGTAGATGACGTCAACTGCTCCACCCCTGTCCATCACTTTTGTAGCCCTGTCATAGAAGGCCACCAAATTGGTCAGGCAGGATTTCCCCCTAGTAAAGCCATGATGGCTGTCACCATTTCTGTTTTTCATGTGCCCTAGCATGCCTTCCAGGAGAATCTGCTCCCAGATTTTGCCAGACACAGAGGTGAGACTGACTGGTCAGTAATTGCCCGGGTCATCAATTTTCCCCTTCTTGAAAATGGCAGTTATATTTCCCTTTTTCCAGTCGTCTGGAACTTCACCTGTCTGCCATGATTTTTCAAATATGATGGCCAGTGGCTTTGCAACTTCATTCGCCAGCTCTTTCAGGACCCGCGGATGGATTTTATCAGGGCTCATGGACTTAAGGGCTCATGTTCTTAAGATGGTCTCGAACCAGATCCTCTCGTACAGTGGGCCGAAGGTCTAGGTTTTCACAGTCCCTGCGTCTGCCTTCCAAGACTCGGGTGCTGCGGTCAGAGCCTTTGCCAGTGAAGACCGTGCCAAAGAAGCCATTCAGAACCTCAGCCTTCTCCAAGTCCTGTGTAGCCAGTTCTCCCAAAAGTTTCCGGAGGGGGCCTACATTGTCCTTAGTCTGTTTTTTAGCCGCTACATACCTATAAAATCCCTTCCTGTTATCTTTAACATCCCTTGCCAAGTTTAGCTCCAATTGGGCCTTAGCTTTCCTAACTTGGTCCCTAACTACCCTGACAACATCCCTGTATTCATCCCAGGCCACCTCTCCTTGCTTCCACCTTTTATAAGCCTCTTTTTTCCTGTGAATTTTTATCAGCAGCTACTTATCCATCCAAGGAAGTCTCCTGGCCCTCCTGCTGCACTTCCTTCTAGTCGGGATGCAACACTCCTGAGCTTGTAGCAGGTGATCCTTGAATATTAACCAAGACTCTTGGGCCCCTTGCCCTCTAGGGCTATATCCCATGGAACCTTGCTAAGCAGGTTCCTGAAGAGGCCAAAGTCTGCTCTCTTGAAGTCCAGGGCAGAGAGCTTACTGCACGCTCTTCTCACTGTCTTGAGGACCTCGAATTTGACCATCTCGTGATCACTGCATCCAAGACTTCCCTGGAGCGTCACATTTCCAACGAGCCCTTCCCTGTTGGTGAGCACGAGGTCAAGCAGGGCACCTCTCCTCGTCGGCTCCTTTATTGCTTGCAGAAGGAAGTTGTCTTCCACACAATCGAGAAACCTCCTGGATTGCTTGTGCTGGGCCGTACCATTGCCCCAACAGCTGTCAGGGTGGTTAAAGTCCCCCATGAGAACAAGGGCCTGCGAGTGTGAGGCTTTTCCTATTTGTCTGTAGAGTTCTTCATCCACAGGTTCCTCTTGATCAGGCGGTCTGTAACATATCCCCACAGTAATGTGTCCCATCACCGATTTCCCCTTAACCCTGACCACAAACTTTCTGTTAACTGATCACCTGTCCCCAGACAGAGTTCCATACTCTCCAGCCTATCCCTAACATAAAGGGCAACTCCCCCTCCCCTCCTACCGGTCCTGTCTTTTCTAAAAGGCCTGTAACCTTCCATTCCAACACTCCAGTCAAAGGAGCCATCCAACCATGTTTCTGTGATGCCTATTATATCATAGCCGCGTAGATGTGCCCACATCTCTAATTCCTCTTGTTTATTCCCCATGCTACAGGCATTTGTATAGAGGCATCTGATCCGAGCTCCAAATGAAGCCAGCTCAGTGGCTGGAGCGGCTATAATATTACTACATTGCTCAGAGTATTTATTATAGGAGCTTCCAACTGACTGGGTGTGTTGGGATGGAATGATGCCCCCCTCCCCCAACACAACTAGTTTAAAGCATCCTTGACAAGTCTGGCAAGCCTCCCAGCAAAGCCACTCTTCCCTTTCTTTATCAGAGCAGTTCCACCAGACCCCAGTAGGCCTGGCCTACAAATGTGGGCCCCATGTCCAAGACACCCAAACCCTTGACTATGATACCAATCTTTTAACCATTTATTAACCTGTCCAATCCTCCTTGCCTTTGGAAGGTCCTCCCCTGTGTCTTGGAGAATTGTCAAAAAGACTGTCTGAGCTCCAGAACCCCTGACCACCTGTCCCAGAGCTCTGAAGTCCTTCTTTATACTCCTCAGGCTACTACTATCTATATCCCTAGCACCCACATGTATCACTAGAAGCGGGTAATAGTCCGTGGGACTTACTAGAGCAGGCAGCCTCTCTGCAACATCCCTGATCCATTCCTCAGGTAGGCAACACACCTCCCTTGTGACCAGGTCAGGCCAACAGATGAGCGCTTCTGTCCCTTTCAAGGCAGAGTCCCCTACTACTACAACCCGCCACTTTTTCCTGGCGGCACCAGTAGAGATCTTCTGTACCAGTGCACCAGCCGACTGTTTCTGATGCAAGTGCATTTCCTCATTAGCCCGTTGCAGGACAGCAAAGCAGTTCTGGGTGGGTACAGCAGATTTAGGAGGAAGCCCCCTGCTTTTAATTACTCTCTTCCTCCTTTTGTTTTTTTTTTTTTTTTTTTTTGTTACTAATTCCCAGCTTCCCTGATCAACAGCCTCCTTCTTTCCTCCATGAGTTAGAGGGGAAGCTTGAAGCCCCTGTGCTGTTTGGGCCTGAAGCAAGCAATCCTGCTTCCTCTCAGCTTCCCTGACATCTTGCAGCTTCTTGATAGCATCCCGCAGCTCAGCCACCTGCTGGAGGAGGACCTCCATCAGGGAGCAGCGAGCGCAGCCCTGCCCATTCTGCACCTTTCCCTCACAAGACCAGAGCAGGCACTCTCTACACTCCAAGCTCTGCACTGCAACCTCCCCTCTTACCAGCTCTGTCTGGGTGCCTACGCTGGCCACCACCCGGGCAGCCAAGGCAGAGCTCCCAGACCAGACCCTGGTTGTACGGCGAGTGAGATGACCTATCGAAGGCTGGATGTGTGGAGTGGACACACAGATCCAGATGAACTCGAATGTACATGATCCATAAGGCAGAAATTTACAGGGAATGCACTGTCATCATATGCCCACTCATTTGCAGCAATAACCTAGAAGGACATTGCACCGCCAACAGTGGATGAAATAATTCATCAACTCCGAGAGCTCGAAGACAATCTCACCTCTTCTATCATTTCAGCTGTCGAAAAACTGTCTCAGGAGTTCAAACAATTGAGAGATGATCTATCTGATCTATCCAGCTCTCCACATGTACGAACCCACATCTCAGCTATTAACAAAAGGCATCCTACTGCTCGAGAGAGAAGATATAGGAGGTATACACCAAGGGCCAGCCTATGTTTTTACCTGTGGGATTACGGAGAAGTCATAAGGAAGTGGGTTGGAAAACCTACCTCAGCTGTAGGGGAATGGGTGCATGAACTGAAAAGGAGAACAAAGCTCACAGATGATCATCCCATGAAAGCTGCAGCTTCAGTCTCTGGTGAGGAGGTTCCCAGATGGAGTGGAAGAGCTAATTTTACTTCAGCTCCAGTGATAAAGAAGACTAATCCCTGTCAATAAGACCTAAGTGTCCGATGTTCTGATCACTATTAGAGGGGCCCTGCCTCCAGCCAGGTGGAGGTAGGGGACAATTTGATTTACTGGACTGTGTGGATCAGATGGCCTAGCACATCAGTCCCACAGGAAGTGTAAGGCTAAAGTAGATAATGTTGCATAGTGTACCCTGATGCCATCAAGCTGTCAAGGGGTGGATCCCATCTATATTTCTGGAGTGACAAAAGGATCACAAGAGTTGACTGTACTGGAAGCTGAAATCATCATGACTGGGAGGAAGTGGCAAAAGCACCCCATTGTGACTGGTCCAGAGGCTTCATGCATCCTTGGCATAGACTACCTCAGGAGAGGGTTCCCAAAAGGGAACCAATGGCCTTCTGGTATTACTGCATTGGAGACAGAGGAAATTAAGCAGATGTCAACCTTGCCTGGTCTCTCAGAGGATCCCTCTGTTGTGGGGTTGATGAAGGCCTAAGAATAACAAGTGCCAATCGCAACCACAACAGTGCACCAGTGGCAATATCGCAGCAATCGAGACTCCCTGATTAGAATCCATGAGCTAATCCATAGACCGGAGAGCCAAGGAGTGATCAGTACGACCCACTTGTTGACGCAGGAGTCCCGGACAACGCGGAGACGATCAATGTGATCAAGCGATTGCCAAACTTTATTAGATACAGTACTCTTCTTATACCCTTACTCCCTTATGTAACAGCCTTGGATACTGAGCTCTAATTGGTTAGTCTAGAGTTTACTACCATTTACAAAGCTAATGCTTATAACTTGTTATAATTGCGATTAAATACCTTACTCTAAAAATACAGTGGGAAACTACAACCTTGGCAGAGATCATTCTCTGCACATTTTCAGTGGAAAATTACAGAGGCCTAACAAGACAACTGACCTTGCTTATGCCTGCTAAAAATCTTACTTTACAGTAACAAGGCTCAGGGTATCGGGATCACTCACTATGTGGCCTTGGCTCTTTAAGAATTCCCACACCCGCTCACCTTTTAATAGCCCCATATGGAAAGTGTGAAAGTCTAACTGAGAGTGAAGACTAACAGTAGACTATCGTTGCCTGAATGAAGTCACACTACCATCGAGTGCTACCGTACCAGACCAGCTAGAACTTCAGTATGAACTAGAGTCAAAGGCAGCCAGGTAGGATGCCACAACTTATAACATCAGTGCATTTTTCTCAATTCCTTTTGCAGCAGAGTGCAGGCCACATTTTGCTTTTATTTGGAGGGGCATACAGTACTTGGAACCTACTGCCCGGAGGAGTGGAAACACAGCCCTATCATATGCCATGGACTGATCCAGACTGCACTGGAAGAGGGGCAAGCTCGAGGACACCTGCAATACATGGATGACATTATTGTGTGGGGTGATACAGGGGAAGAAGTCTTTGAGAAAAGGAGGAAAATAATCCAAATCCTGTTGAAAGCAGGTTTTGCCATAAAATAAAGAAAGGTCAAGGGACCTGCACAGGAGAGTCAATTTTTGGGAATAAAATAGAAAGATGGATGTCTCCAGATCACCACAGATGTGATCAACAAGATAACAACGATGTCTCCACCAACTAGTAAGAAAGAAACACAAGCTTTCTTAGGTGTTGTGGAGTTCTGGAGAATGCACATCCCAAATTACAGTCTGATTGTAAGCCCTCTCTATCATGTGACCTGGAAGAAGAAGGATGTTAAATAGGCCCCTAAGCAACAAGCCTTTGAACAAATTAAACTAGAGATAATTCATGCAGTAGGAAGTTGGACCAGTCCAGACTGGCCCAGATGTAAAAATCATCTACACAGAAGCCAGGGAGAATGGTTCTACCTGGAGCCTCTGGCAGAAAACTCCAGGGGAGAACTGAGGAAGAAGCCTCTGTTTTATGGATGTTTTCAGTCCTTCTTAAGGTGAAGGGAGCAACCTTTAAAGAGACAGACTAAAAGTTAATGTTGAAATGGTTGAAGACGCGTTACTCAGAGATTGATGAGTCTACCGGATTTCAGATCTCTTTGTGGAATGGGGCACGAGTTAAACTGTGGAATGCAGTCACGAAAGGCAATGACACTGTGAAAAGTTTGTTAGTCATTTAAAGAACTGTTTTAGAGACGTTAAAGTAAAAAAATGAGATCATGGAGACCAGCGTGCCCGCCCCATCCCCCCACCCCCTGCTCTCCCCCCCGAACCTCTGCCAGTTGCCACCGCGGCTGCAAAAACTGAGGACGGAGATGAAGATGATCCTTTTGACTAAGACCCTACTGACCCCGAGAAGGAGCCTGTGCACGTTCATCAGTTTGCTGTTGCTGATCCTGAGGTTCTGACACCTGATAATTCCGATGCTGACCTGGATAGCCTTTTTGACCTGGAGCCTATTCATCCGGAAAAGAATCCTGATTTATATCCCACAGATCCCCATGATAAATGGGCAGCTATGGAGGGAAAAGTGAGACAGGTAGGGGATGCAGATACATTGTGTGCTTTCCCTGCAGTATTGGGGGTATCTTATCAGGGGTATGGGGCAGACTGTAGCAACTGTAGACTTGGGAGCATATACAACTCCTTTGATACAGTCTCTCTGTGATACTCATGTACCAGAAGTTGGTAAATATAAGTATGTCCATGTTCCTATCAACCCTTGCAAACCTTTATAGATATGGCTGGCCACTTCTGACATAGGCTGGTCACCTGTGCTGGAATGAGTGCATCTTGGTCAGTATAAAAGCCCAAGCATCATGTGATGTGAGGGAGGCAGAGCCTCTGCGGGGACGCCTGCTAAGGTTGATCCTGCCAGCTTGCACTGGGATAATGTTTCTCGGAGCTGGTTTCCTGATAGTCTTCACAAGGTCCTTGTACCACGTTCTGCATGTGGGACTGTGTAGAGGGAGTAATGATTGTCTGGATTTTGTGTTTCAAATATTGTAGTTGGGTGGAGTGTGCTTGTGGGATCCCAAGCTTGTGTGTGTGTGTGATGAAGACAGACAGTGTTCTGTATATTTTCTGTTGTCGGGTTCATGCAGAAGTTTTCATGAGTAGCTGCTGCGGAATGGACTCATTCAGAGATCAATATGATCAGACCAAAAGCCATTTATTGCAAAGCATTAACTCCTTATATACTATTGCTTACACACACCTACAGCAGTTTGGCATATCATGATTGGATGCTTGTCTTGAAAACCCTTAGAGACTAACATATAATTGGTTAAGCACAGGTGTGAGAACTTGACCCCGAAAGCTTGCCAACAGTTGACAGTTCTCATAACTCAGTGAATTCCAGCTTCTTCTTATCTTGCTTGCTTAAGCATCCTTTGGCCTCTCACAGCCTTGCTGTATCTTTCAGAGTTATTAAGAGCTCATGTACCAAATACCCATTCTCCTGTTAGAACGCTGTCTCCACTAGTAGCAGTTTAGCATTTCGGGCAAGAAAGGGTTAATGCAAAAGCGTGGTTGCTGGCAGATATTTGTTGCTGCTGCTGAGCAGGCAGGAAGCTGTAGCTGCCGCCAAGCAGGCTGTGCAAAGCAGGGTGAGCAACTTTGCGAGAAAAAAAAAAAAAGGGATGTAATGATGGAGCAAACTCCTTGACTGTTAACACTGTGTGGTTTACTTTTGCAGCTGCTTCACATTCCATTTGCATCAGAATGCTTCTGCTTTAAGGAATCACTTTAACCTCTCTACTTCCCAAGAACTGATAACCCGGAGGAAAGGGTATACTTCTGTCCTCCTACCTAGAGGTCCACGGCAGCTGCCTGCAAAGTTTGTCAAGCCTTGCCATGAGTGGGACAGACGAGTGGAAGAACTTGATGCATCAGCTACAGGAGCTGACCATGAATACCCCAAGCAGAATGGGACAGAGGAATCTAAAAACGAATGATTGCAAAACATCACTTGAAGGCAACTGAAAAGTAACAACCTGAATATGCGTGCTTGTAAATTATTAGAGGCTGTGATTTTGTGTATAAAACCACCTGTATTTACTAGCCAGTTGCTAATAAGAAACTATACCTTGTATTGTATGGATTTGTCACTTGTAAAAGAGATGTTAGAGCACACAAATTTGCAGCAGCTGCTAGAAAATGCTAAGGCAAAAGCTAGAAAGATTCTAAGATGATGGTAGTGTTATAAAGCAGGTAATGGAACAAATTAAGAGGGTGGGAGAACTCCACTGGTAAGAAATTTCTTTGGTCAGTCACTCGCTGCCATCAGCATCTTCAACATGCTGCTGCACTCTGTGATAGTTACTCTGCTAATGTCAATCTGTGTGTGCTTTGCTATAGTAGTGACTTGTTACTGGGTGAAGCAGGTGAAACTCTGCTTTGACAACAAGGTTCAAGGACTGAGACTGACCAAACGCCTGCTACCACAGTCAAGGGCAAGACTGGGTTGGCCTCTTTGTTTGCCACCAAGAAGAACTTTTAGCTCCACTGCTGGCTGCAACCCAGCAGGTGTGGAGCGGTGGGGACATATGCCATGCCAGACCTTGATATGAGGGATGGTCTTCCCTGTTATCAGAGAGACATCCAGGAGAAAAAGGGCAGGCCCAGCTGTGTACAGCTATCAACAGGACCATACTGACTGCCAGCGAAACATATAAAGCACCAGAACTCAACAATATAAAGAAACGGCAATGACAGAAATCTTTGTAATACCTGTTCTATTACTTGTGACCATGGGTAATGGACAAGTACACTGGGCACATTTGTTAAATCCCCATTATTCCATCCTGTTACATGGTGTGTAGAATTCACTGGTATGCCAGATGCTATAAAGGTTCAAGTGACTTCAAATCAGACTAAACTTAATGAAATAATACTGCCTAGAGCAGTGGGTTGTTATGTTACACAAGTCAAGAAGTGTGTCCTGTTTTCAGCAGTAGCAATCATTTTTTCTCCTTCTTGGTAGCTGGTGCAGTGCTGTGTTTTGACTTTCGGGCAAAGAACGGTTGCTGATAGCAAGTATGTTTTGAGTTACTGCTCAAATGTTTGGGTTTGTCCAAGGCCTTTTCTGAGCCTCATGCTCTGCCAGGGAGGAGGGGAGGCCGGGAGGAAGGAGAGACAGGACACCTGACCCAGGCTAGCCCAAGAGGTATTCCATACCATAGCACGTCATAATCAGGAGGTAACGGGGAGAGGTCCGGAAGGGCTGGAGCTCTGGGGGGGAATGGAGGAGGTATCGGTCAGTGCTTGTTCGGGCAGGGTGGGGTGAGTTATGGGTCGGTGGCTAGTGAGGTGTTGTATTCCCTTCACTTGTTATTTGCTTAATCATTATTATTTGTAGTAGTAGTAGCAGTAATGATTTGTGTTATGCCTTAGTGATTAAACTGTTCTTATCTCAACCCGTGGGGGCTACATTCTTTGGATTCTCCTTCCTAACTCTCCAGGAGTGGGGGAGCAAGGGGGGGAGCGAATGAACGAGCTGTGTGCAGTTTGGTTTTAAACCACGACAGTTCTTTTTGGCACCCAACGTGGGGCCCGAGGGGTTGAGATAACAACAGATCTGACAGGTTTTATAGTCAATCATCGCAATGCTGATTTATTGGCTCTTAGAGTTTTTTCCCTTGATCTCACAGTTTCAGGATTTTGCCAGGTACTTTGAGTATAGGTTAGCTGTCTTCGTGTTTATCAGTCATGGGGCTTGGGCTAAAGTTTTTGCTTCACTGTACTTTACGGCAATGACTTGTATTATGGGGGGCTCTGGCAGCAGGGGGGGATGGACATGGCCGTGGACTTAGACTTGTACCAGGCCGTCCCACTGCTCTTCACCGTCCTTGCCCTTGTCCTCGCCTCCGATTGTGTGAGGCTACCTGAAGCCGGGAAGGAGCCGCCCTGGGAGCCGGCAGCGGCGGCTGAAGCTGCCAGGGAGAGCAGCCCGGGGAACCAAACAGCTGTAGCAGAGCAGCGGGAGGAGGCGGCGGAAGAGCAGAAAGAGGCAGTAGCCGGGCAGCAGGACCAGGCAGCGGAGAAGCTGAGTCCCGCGGCCGAGCCCAACCCTGCAGCGGCCGAGAATATCCCCCGGAAGTTGCCCGCCGAGCCCCAGCAGGATGCAGGAGATCACGCAGCACGTCCAAGCAAGGCAGAGGAGGAAGATCCAGATCTGGGAGAAGCTGATAGTAGGAGAGCTGGCAAGCACGACAGCTACATCAGCCCCAGTGACAAGTGCAGCAGCATCATCTGAGAGTTCTGACGGTTTAGAAGGGCTTTTGGGTGCCCTTGGGACCTGCCTGCTGATTGTGATAGGGATCAGCATGGTGGCACACAGACCGAGTGTGTTCAATCTACAACCATTTTGTCTGATCCCAAAAGTCAAGCAGAGTCAGGTTTGGGTCTTGTCTAGGGTTAGACAAGGATATATGAGCACCAAGAGACAGTCCCCAAGGCTGGACAGTCATGAGTGGCAGGGCATGTGGGACAGTATGGCCAGGTATCTGATCCACTGGGCCCCTCCAGTGCTTTGGAAGCATTGGAGGTGGAAGGCAGCTGTATGGAGTCCCCAGCAGCAAGCTGTAGAACTGCTGAAGGGGACGGTGAATGATTTTGAGCCTGGTGGGCCCAGATACTTCAGGCTATCAGTCCAAAGATGCAACATAGAGATTGATTCATGATTGAGGGGTGGACTTAAGAGTGATGTTATACTGAAAATGTGGGATCTGAGCATGACGTGAATGGTATGGAATAAGGGGTGGATAATGTCCTGGTTTGAGCCGTAGCAGTCATTTTTCTCCTTCTTGGTAGCTGGTGCAGTGCTGTGTTTTGACTTTCGGGCTAAGAACGGTTGCTAATAGCAAGTATGTTTTGAGTTACTGCTCAAATGTTTGGTTTTGTCCAAGGCCTTTTCTGAGCTCATGCTCTGCCAGGGAGGAGGGGAGGCCGGGAGGAAGGAGAGACAGGACACCTGACCCAGGCTAGCCCAAGAGGTATTCCATACCATAGCACGTCATAATCAGGACGTAACGGGGAGAGGTCCGGAAGGGCTGGAGCTCTGGGGGGATGGAGGAGGTATCAGTCGGTGCTTGGTCGGGCAGTGTGGAGTGAGTTATGAGTCGGTGGCTGGTGAGGTGTTGTATTCTCTTCACTTGTTATTGGCTTTATCATTATTATTTGTAGTAGTAGTACCAGTAATGATTTGTGTTATGCCTTAGTTATTAAACTGTTCGTATCTCAACCCATGGGGGCTACATTCTTTGGATTCTCCTTCCTAACTCTCCGGGATTTGGGGGAGCAAGGGGGGGGAGTGAGTGAACGAACTGTGTGGACTTGGTTTAAACCATGACACAGTGATAGAGCAGACACACCAAATTGTAAGAAACTTCTAGTAAAACTAAAAAGGGGGAGATGTGGAGACACTGTTCTCACAGGAGAATGGATATTTGGTACATGAACTCTGAATAACTCTGAAAGATACAGCAAGGCCGTGAGAGGCCAGATGAAGCTTAAGCAAGCAAGATAAGAAGAAGCTGGAATTCACTGAGTGATGAGAACTGTGGAGTGTTGGCAAGCGTTTGAGGTCAAGTTCTCACACCTGTGCTTAACCAATTATATATTAGTCACTAAGTGTTGCGGAACGGACTCAGTCAGAGATCAATGTGATCAGACAAAAAGCCATTTATTGCAAAGCATTAACTCCTTATATACTACTGCTCACACACACCTTGCCTGCTTAGGCTTCCTCGGGCCTCCCACGGCCTTGCTGTATCCCTCGGAGTTATTCAGAGCTCATGTACCAAATATCCATTCTCCTGTGAGAACACTGTCTCCACAACTAAGGGTCTTCAAGACATGTATCCAAAAAGGATATGCCAAATTGCTGTAGGTGTGTGTAAGCAATAGTATATAAGGAGTTAATGCTTTGCAATAAATGGCTTTTTGTCTGATCATATTTATCTCTGACTGAGTCCATTCCGCAGCAATATATATATGAGACAAGAGGGATGGTATATTGAAAAATATGGGATTTGAGCATGACGTGAATGGTATGGACTAAGGCGTGGATACTGTCCTGGGTTCAGCAGTAGCAGTCATTTTTTTCCTTCTTAGTAGCTGGTGCAGTGCTGTGTTTTTGACTTTCAGCCTGGGAACAATGCTGATAGGAACAACTAATAAAATCGGTGTTAAGTAATGTTTATTCTGTCCAAGGACTTTCTGATTGTCACATTCTTCCAGGAAGGAGGGAAGCCAGGAGGAAGAAGAGACAGGACACCTGACCCAGACTAGCCAGAGGTGTATTCCATATCAGAGCATGTCATGCCCAGTATATAAACTGGGGGCAGTTACCTGGGATGGCTAGTTCACTGCTCGAGTTGGGCTGGGTACTGGTTAGTGCATGGTGAGCATTTTTATTCTCTTCCCTTGTTTTTTTCTTTATCATTATTATTATTAGTGGTAGCAGTAGTGGTTTTGTGTTATACCTTAGTTACTGGACTATTCTTATCTCAACCCATGGGAGTTACTTTCTTTTGATTCTCCTCCCCATTCCTCCGGGAGTGAGCAAGTGGCTGCGTAGTTCTTAGTTACTGGCTGGGCTTAAACCACGACACTGGGACAAACCAAATAGAGGTTCTGGGGAAGTGTCACCACATGAGCTTGTTACAAGGGAATTCTAATGGTAAGGCCTCTGTGAGAACTGAGCACTGTTGTAATTTTTCCCCACCTCCCATGGGTGGAAAACTCATGATCACTTGCTGCAATTCTGTGGTCTGGAACAAATTGTACACAGAGATTAATTGAACACAGGAGAACAAATTGTGATCATGGTGTTCACTTTGAAAAAGTTCAGAACCATAGAATGGTTTGGACTGGAATGGACCTTAAAGCTCCTCCAGTTGCAACCCCCTGCCATGGGCAGGGACACCGTCCACTACACCAGGTTGCTCAACACGCCACCACGTGCACATTTTTATGTCAAATTCTAAATGTGTTTCCCTTCAAATATTTTAAACATACACTTCTGAAATGTTTGTGTTTCATCTTCCATGATCCTATGGGTCTTGATGCAGGGGATCCCCAGTAACCCGCAGATAACTCTGGTTAAACCCACTGCATTACACCAGTTCCCTGGGCAGTCTGACAGGCTGCTTTCTTTAATTACACCTCTTAGGGCCCATTCAAAAGTTAAATTAAGCAATCTACAAACTTTGCAGGAGACCTTATGCAGAGGTACTTCCCACTTAAACCTTCTAAAAGCCTCAAAACACTAGAGAAAAGAACCAAGTACTAGAGAGAACCATACAGCCCTGTTTTATCACTGTTTCTGCATCTGACCAGCATTCACATATGTGAAAGAAACAGTGCTGTTTTCACATAATTGGGGACGGGGCTTTGCAATATTAGGGCTTTACAATATTAGAGCTTTAAGATCAATATTAAGGCTTTGCAATACTAAGATTTTTCAATACTGGAGCTGGGGCTAAATTAATAAAGAAACAAAACAAATGGTTTTGAGATATCATAACTCAAAAAGGCACACTGTGGTTAAAGACAATATAATCTTTTAGATGAAAGACACTGTAGTTAAAGACAGTACCATCTCTGGACAAAAGATACAGTCTGTGGTTAAAAAGAATACTATCTTTGTATAACCTATGAAACTAAGCAGGTGCAGGCTGGTTAAACAGTAAGTTGGGGTACCACAAGTCTGCCAAAGAGTTATATAATTAAACCATAAAAGGAGATAAATAAATAAGAGGAAGGGGCATACAAAATCCAGTAAGGGAAAAGGTAACCAGAGGCAGGACAGTTAGCATGTAGATTATACGCATCGGACAGGCTGTAAACCTTGGAGTACCCAACCAATGGGGAAACAAGGGGGGGAACTTGTGGATTGGGGGGTGTGTAGGAAATATAAATCACAGTTCTGCTTTAGCTGTGTGCCTACTTTCCAGGACACCTGTTTTTGCACAAGTGTTAATAAACAGCTGCTTCACTGCTGTGTCTACCCTGAGCTTAAGTTTTTATCTAGAGACCATTTCTCACAACACACACCTTCTACAACCAAGAACCATGCAAATAAGCAGGGAATGAAAGTGAGCAGGAATATGTAAATCAGGCCATTGAGATTAGCAAGCAAGGAAGAAACTGGATAAAGCTATAAACTGTAATTCACCAAGACTAAGCCTGCCCAAAGCCTACATTTTCATCACTCTTGTTAACATAAGGATGAATAATACATCATGATGGAATAGTCAGAAGTTAACTTCTTATAGTTATCTTGAAAACAACAAGTTAATTACAAGCATAAGTGTTAACAGTGCAATATATTTAACCCACCAACATATAACAAGATACAATTACAAACCAAGTAAAACCAAATACAGAATTGGAAATAAAATTTAAATATATTTTTCATTTCAAAAGCTTTACTACAGGTAAACCCCCCTAATATGCAATATCTGTTACTATCTTTATTCACACACACTGGGACTAAGTTTCTAAGCAACAGTGACAAACTAAGGCTCACTAGGTGTCACTGTCAAAGTATCAGTTCCTACAACACAAATTATTCAAGATATTGTACAAATTAAGAAAATAAAAATAACCAAGAGGAAGAGTGAAAAGGGGAAAAGGCATTTTAAAATTTCCTAGCTCTAGGTCAAGAAAAACTCTGTCCTTAATGACACCAAAACGCACCAAGCTGTTGATGAAACTGTTCTTAGCACCAATGCACACACCACCAAGGCCTCCTGGGGGACACGATTTCACAGCTCCTACAAAACAGCTTAAAGTCTAGCGCACAACCCAAGTCACATGTTGCTACCGTTCCCCTTGCAGGAGTTACTTCCCAGTAAGCAGGCACACAGCACTCCCTTCCACAAATGCGAGTTGGAGGCATATGTCCCCGTCATGGGGAGCGGAAGAGTTCATCGCATTCCTGCACAGACAAGCGGGTTCTGGGCTGCCCGGGGGGCACAAACCAGGCACTGGCTGTGGCGAACATGCCTGCGATCCCCAGCGGGACCCTGCATGGCTCCAAGCATAGTTGTCACCGCTTCGGGCACAATCCCCCATTTACGACCCGGCACTCTCCGCATCCACATGCTGCATCCAAGCTCCAGCTCAGCGCCCCAAAATGGTTCCCCAACCTCCCCGCCACAGGTGGGCCTACCAGGTCAGGCTGGCTACACCCGCCTGTGATAAACACATAAATGTATTGTCTTTCACAAACCATAGGTGTGGTTATGTGGATATAACTGTACGAGTTTACAATAACAGAAAAAAAGCTCGCTAAAGACACAAGATTAGACAAGTTAAAACAGGGCCGGAACTTTTGAGCATAACGGAGTCACATAGCAAAAGAATTTGTAAAAGTAAAAGAAAGAAAGGGGGGGGGGGTTGATATTATAGTACCTGAAAATAATAAAGTACTATTTAGCTTAACTTAGGTTGTAGAAAGAGAACAATGTTTATGTTATAAGTCTGTGGAATGTAACGGCCCCACTAAACATGAGTTGTTTCACATAAGTCCTCTAAAGTATCTTTAGCTTTAAAGAACAATGTTTGTGTTGTAAGTCTGTGGTGAGATAACAAGATTTAGTGACCCCACTAAACATGAATGAGTTATTTCACACCATCCTTCTACTTATCAGTTAGTTTAGAGACAGAGCCTCCCAAAAATCTGCTAGCTTGGGATACTCCTTGTCTGCCTGTCCAGCAATAAATTTTTCAGGAAGGTCACACTGTTTTAAAACTCTGCTAGTTATGAGGAGAATTACAGATATGGCTGGTTTCAGCTAGTTGTGTGATTACTGGGGTGTCCAATTGTGCCAAAGGTGAAAAGTACACTGTGAGGAAGACTGATTACTTCATCTTGAAGACCCCTACTCACAAGAGGAAGACTGCTTACTTCATCCCCAAGACGACTACCAACAATCACCGGAGAGCAGTGCGCAGACGCCAAGAGGAGGACACTTATAATAATAAGTTCCTGGAGCTGAATATAATATTCCCTGCCTATAAACAGGAATTATGAATATGTATGCGACTAATGTAGTAATATTCTAGCCGCTCCAGCCACTGAGCTGGCTTCATTTGGAGCTCGGATCAGATGCCTCTATACAAATGCCTGTAGCATGGGGAATAAACAAGAGGAATTAGAGATGTAGGCACATCTACAGGGCTATGATATAATAGGCATCACAGAAACATGGTTGGATGGCTCCTTTGACTGGAGTGTTGGAATGGAAGGTTACAGGCCTTTTAGAAAAGACAGGACCGGTAGGAGGGGAGGGGGAGTTGCCCTTTATGTTAGGGATAGGCTGGAGAGTATGGAACTCTGTCTGGGGACAGGTGATCAGTTAACAGAAAGTTTGTGGTCAGGGTTAAGGGGAAATCGGTGATGAGACACATTACTGTGGGGATATGTTACAGACCGCCTGATCAAGAGGAACCTGTGGATGAAGAACTCTACAGACAAATAGGAAAAGCCTCACACTCGCAGGCCCTTGTTCTCATGGGGGACTTTAACCACCCTGACAGCTGTTGGGGCAATGGTACGGCCCAGCACAAGCAATCCAGGAGGTTTCTCGATTGTGTGGAAGACAACTTCCTTCTGCAAGCAATAAAGGAGCCGACGAGGAGAGGTGCCCTGCTTGACCTCGTGCTCACCAACAGGGAAGGGCTCGTTGGAAATGTGACGCTCCAGGGAAGTCTTGGATGCAGTGATCACGAGATGGTCGAATTCGAGGTCCTCAAGACAGTGAGAAGAGCGTGCAGTAAGCTCTCTGCCCTGGACTTCAAGAGAGCAGACTTTGGCCTCTTCAGGAACCTGCTTAGCAAGGTTCCATGTGATATAGCCCTAGAGGGCAAGGGGCCCAAGAGTCTTGGTTAATATTCAAGGATCACCTGCTACAAGCTCAGGAGTGTTGCATCCCGACTAGAAGGAAGTGCAGCAGGAGGGCCAGGAGACTTCCTTGGATGGATAAGTAGCTGCTGATAAAAATTCACAGGAAAAAAGAGGCTTATAAAAGGTGGAAGCAAGGAGAGGTGGCCTGGGATGAATACAGGGATGTTGTCAGGGTAGTTAGGGACCAAGATAGGAAAGCTAAGGCCCAATTGGAGCTAAACTTGGCAAGGGATGTTAAAGATAACAGGAAGGGATTTTATAGGTATGTAGCGGCTAAAAAACAGACTAAGGACAATGTAGGCCCCCTCCGGAAACTTTTGGGAGAACTGGCTACACAGGACTTGGAGAAGGTTGAGGTTCTGAATGGCTTCTTTGGCACGGTCTTCACTGGCAAAGGCTCTGACCGCAGCACCCGAGTCTTGGAAGGCAGACGCAGGGACTGTGAAAACCTAGACCTTCGGCCCACTGTACGAGAGGATCTGGTTCGAGACCATCTTAAGAACCTGAACGTACACAAGTCCATGAGCCCTGATGAAATCCATCCGCGGGTCCTGAAAGAGCTGGCGAATGAAGTTGCAAAGCCACTGGCCATCATATTTGAAAAATCATGGCAGACAGGTGAAGTTCCAGACGACTGGAAAAAGGGAAATATAACTGCCATTTTCAAGAAGGGGAAAATTGATGACCCAGGCAATTACTGACCAGTCAGTCTCACCTCTGTGCCTGGCAAAATCTGGGAGCAGATTCTCCTGGAAGGCATGCTAGGGCACATGAAAAACAGAAATGGTGACAGCCATCATGGCTTTACTAGGGGGAAATCCTGCCTGACCAATTTGGTGGCCTTCTATGACAGGGCTACAAAAGTGATGGACAGGGGTGGAGCAGTTGACGTCATCTACCTGGACTTGTGCAAAGTGTTCGACACTGTCCCACACGACATCCTTGTCTCTAAATTGGAGTGTCATCAATTTGATAGGTGGACCACTCGGTGGATGAAGAACTGGCTGGATGGTCGCACTCAAAGAGTTGTGGTCAACGGTTCAATGTCTGGCTGGAGATCAGTAACGAGTGGTGTCCCTCAGGGATCGGTGTTGGGACCGGTCTTGTTTAATATCTTTGTCGCTGACATGGACAATGGAATTGAGCTTGCCCTCAGCAAGTTTGCCGATGACACCAAGCTGTGTGGTTCTGTTGATACGCTAGAGGGAAGGAATGCCATTCAGAGGGACCTTGACACGCTTGTGAGGTGGGCTGATGCCAACCTTATGAAGTCTAACCATGCCAAGTGCAAGGTCCTAGACCTGGGTGGGAGCAATCCCAGGCACAGCTACAGGTTGGGCTAAAAGGAAATTCATGGTAGTCCTGTGGAGAAGGACTTGGGGGTGTTAGTCAATGAGATAATGAACATGAGCCAGCAGTGTGCACTTGTAGCCCAGAAAGCCAACCGTATCCTGGGCTGCATCAAAAGGAGTGTGACCAGCAGGTCAAAGGAGGTGATCCTGCCCCTCTACTCTGCTCTCGTGAGACCTCACTTGGAGTATTGTGTGCATTTCTGGTGTCCTCAACATAAAAAGGACATGGTACTGTTAGAACAAGTCCAGAGGAGGGCCATGAGGATGATCAGGGGACTGGAGCACCTCCCATATGAAGATAGGCTGAGCAATTTGGGGCTGTTCAGCCTGGAGAAGAGAAGGCTGCATGGAGACCTCATAGCAGCCTTCCAGTATCTGAAGGGGGCCTACAGGTATGCTGGTAATGGTCTCTTCATTAGGGACTGATAGGGCAAGGGGTAACGGGTTGAAACTTAAACAGCAGAGGTTTAGACTGGATATAAGGAAGAAATTCTTTACTGTTAGGGTGGTGAGGTACTGGAATGGGTTGCCCAGGGAGGTGGTGAATGCTCCATCCCTGGCAGTGTTCAAGACCAGGTTGGATGAAAGCCTTGGGTGATATGGTTTATTGTGAGGTGTCCCTGCCCATGGCAGGGGGGTTGGAACTAGATGATCTTGAGGTCCTTTCCAATTCTAACTATTCTATGATTCTATGATTCTAATGCAATTGTGAAAGTATATAAACCTGTAACAAATACTAAACACTTGCACCTCTGGCTACAGTCATGCATGCCAGTGCTGTTGCTTTTGCTTTATTGACTTTGTCCCTCAATAAAACTGTTATCTTTTTTAGAGGAGTGAGTTCGTATTTTACACACTGGCATTGCCCCAAACCAAGTGGCCCCGCCCAACTGCTGCCAGGTCACAAAGGAGAGGGCGCGGTGGTGCCGCTTGGGCGTGGCGCAGGCAGCTGTTCGCACCCTGTGGAGCAGAGGGCCTGGCCTCATAGAACAGGCCCCCGGGACAGTGGAGCCGACCCCTAATGGTGGGCAGCACCTCACCCCAGAGTGGACACCTCCGAAGGCCTCGCAGCACATCATGGCACATCACCTCCTCAGCTTGTGCCTGTACACAGAGATCCCTTCCCATGTCCCCTCTACATCGGTACGTGCTTCTCACCAGTTGTCTTCAAATAGGCGGATCTGATAATCTTTCCCCAATAACTTTCTAAAAAGCTATAGATTCAATTCAAAACATTATCTTTCCATTCCTGCTATTTCAAGGATACTGCTCAATTTAACGTTTTCCACTGTGGATCTATAAAGTACATGAATTTTCACCATTTCTATAAAGATTATTCAATTAAGCAAAAGCATACTAAACTCAAGGAAAAGAAAAATTTGGAACAATGTGACATAGCTGAACATCCAAGTGAACTATTAAAAAAAATAAAAAAATAGAGCAGTTTAAGGATAAAGGAAATGGAAACCAAGTCAACATGCTTGATGCACATTCTGGTCTCAGCAAAGCTTAGGCTTTATGGAATACAGATGTAAGGATGATAAGATCATGAAGGTAAAAATTCCAGTGGAGTAAAAAGAACATACTGCAATAAATTGTTTTGGTCACATAAAAAGGCTACTGTATCAGAGTAAAGAAAATTATTTTTGAAAATGCTTCCCTACTACTTGAAATTCAAGGCCTGTTCAAGGAAGACCGTGGAAGTTTGTTTTAGCACCATAACATGTGCAAATAACACCCCATCACTAGTAATGAAAACTACTGGCTTGATACAAGGCATGCTTCAACCTGACCCCCAAACGCCCAGTATACAACATCTCCACCAGTTAAGAGACGAGAAAGTTTCCAAGCAAAACAGAAAAGCTGAAGAAAAGCAGCACAGGAAAAGCTTTTGAGAAAACAAGAGCATCTTGTTAAGCATCTGAAACATGCCCTGGGCTTTCCCTCCTGCAGCAAAGTCCCCTAAACAAGCCCCTCCACAGGTTAGCGAATGCTGCATGCTCTGCTATGCCAGGATGTAATGTACAATGCCTAAAGAAAGAAATCCTTTGAAAACTCAGATGGATAAAAAAGTTACAGTGAGAAGGGGAAGACACAATCAATCCACTGTTTGAAAAGCTCAGATGAGGTGCATAGGAAAGCAGTTTCAAAAGAAGTTAAAAAGGATGATGTACCTCACGTGACATGAAATTCACAATAATACACAGGAATGGATCAATACCCTTTCAGCTGCTCATCTTTCAAAGGTGTTGGCTTCAGACGCCACATGCTTCTCCAAAATCTTTGCCCTCATCAGATAGACTTAAGCTTAACATTTTAATCTGCTTTTGAGGGAGTAACTGAATATTAGTTTGGGGGAAAAAAAAAACAAACAAAAAAACAAAACAAAACACAAAACTCCTGTAGTCATCTAAATGGCTGGAAGGGGAAAAAAACCTCATTCTGTAATGCTGAAGAGTGGTGCAAGGACAGGATTTGCCTTATCACAGATATGTGATATGTCTATGTGGTGCAATAAAATCTTTTTCAATCACATTTCAGAACTAACTGAATTCAGAGACTTCCTTTTAAAACACATTCTTAATGAATTACAGCCATCAACAAAGTAATACAAAATCTGTCAACTTTTTCAACTCTACATTCATATTTGAAAATGAGACCTTTTTAAAATCAACCCTTTTAGAGAGCACTGCAAATAAGAACATTTCATGACAGTGACTAAAGCTGTAAAGAAACACTGAGAGGTTACTTTTTCCAAGATATGATATAAACCAAAGAATACCAAAACCTAAAAGCTAACCAACCTGTTGAAAATACTCATTAAACAGGTGTAAATAAGATCTTAAAAGAAGACACAGAAAGATTAGCCAGTATCACCAGGCACACGTACAATTCAATATTGGTAACTTCTGCAAAATATTATAAACAATCAATTGAAAATACTAAAGAGTCACCAATATTTCTTTCGCAGCAGCAGCAGGTTTCATGAATGCAACATAAGCGTGTGTATATTTAGAAACAAGAAGGTGTATACATGCACAAGTATACACTAAGTACGTAATATCACACCCAAGAAGCCACAAGCGTTACCAATACAGAAGTCCCAAGTGAATATTATCTTGAGAACAAAAGTACTTAAACAGCATACTTGCTTCTGAATAGAAAGGGGCACCGGTGTATTCTAAGTAGGGAAATTTCTTTCCATTTTTAAGGTAGCATTAGATTAATTTTATATGAAAAATCATAGAATCATACAATAGTTAGGGTTGGAAAGGACGTTAAGATCATCTAGTTCCAACCCCCCTGCCATGGGCAGGGACACCTCACACTAAACCATGTCACCCAAGGCTTTGTCCAACATGGCCTTGAACACTACCAGGAATGGAGCATTCACAACTTCCTTGGCCAACCCATTTCACTGCCTCACCACCCTTACAGTAAAGAATTTCTTCCTTATACACAGTCTAAACTTCCCCGGTTTAAGTATGAACCCATTACCCCTTGTCCTATCATTGCAGTCCCTAATGAAGAGTCCCTCTCCAGTATCCTTGTAGGCGCCCTTCAGACACTGGAAGGCTGCTATGAGGTCTCCATGCAGCCTTCTCTTATCCAGGCTGAACAGCCCCAAATTGCTCAGCCTATCTTCATACGGGAGGTGTTCCAGTCCCCTGATCATCCTCGTGACCCTCCTCTGGACTTGTTCCAACAGTTCCATGTCCTTTTCATGTTGAGGACAACAGAACTGCACACAACACCCCAAGTGAGGTCTCACAAGAGCAGAGTAGAGGGGCAGGACCACCTCCTTCGACCTGCTGGTCTGTCGTGGTTAAAAACCAAACTGCACAGCTCGTCAACTCACTCCCCCACACTCCCCCAACTCCCAGAGAGTTAGGAAGGAGAATCCAAAGAATGTAGCCCCCACGGCTTGAGATAAGAACAGTTTAATATGTAAGGTATAACATAAATCACTACTGCTACTACTACTACTACTAATAATGATGATAGAGCAAATAACAAGTGAAGAGAATACAACACCTCACCAGCTACCGACCCATAACTCACCCCACCCTGCCCAAATGAGCACTGACCGATACCGCCTCCAACCCCCCAGAGCTCCAGCCCTTCCGGGTAACTCCCGGTTGCCTCCTGGGTATGACGTGCTATGGTATGGAATACCTCTTTGGCTAGCCTGGGTCAGGTGTCCTGTTTCTCCTTCCTCCTAGCTTTCCCTCCTCCCTGGCAGAGCCTGAGGCTCAGAAAAGGCCTTGGACAAACCAAACATCTGAGCAGTAACTCAAAACATACTTGCTACCAGCAACCGTTCCCAGCCTGAAAGTCAAAACACAGCACTGCACCAGCTACCAAGAAGGAGAAAAAATGACTGCTACTGCTGAACCCAGGACATGGTCACATTGCTTTTGATGCAGCTGAGGGTACGGTTGGCTTTCTGGGCTGCAAGTGAACACTGTCAGCTCATGTTCACTTTCTCCTTGACCAACACCCCCAAGTCTTCTCCGCAGGACTGCTCCAAATCTCTTCTCTGCCCAACCTGTAGCTGTGCCTGGGATTGCTCCCACCCAGGTGGAGGACCTTGCACTTGTCATGGTTAAACTTCATGAGGCTGGCATCAGCCCATCTCACATGCATGTCAAGGTTCCTCTGGATAACATTCCTTCCCTCCAACATATCAACCAAATCACACAGTTTGGTGTCACTGGCAAACCTGCTGAGGGCACACTCAATCCCACTGTCCATGTCAGCGACAAAGATATTAAACAAGACCGGTCCCAACACTGATCCCTGAGGGACACCACTCGTTACTGATCTCCAACTGGACATTGAACCGTTGACCACAACTCTTTGAATGCGACCATCCAGCCAGTTCTTTATCCACCGAGTGGTCTACCTATCAAATTGATGACACTCCAATTTAGAGACAAGGATGTCGTGTGGGACAGTGTCGAACGCTTTGCACAAGTCCAGGTATATGACATCAAGTGCTCCACCCCTGTCCATCACTTTTGTAGCCCCATCACAGAAGGCCACCAAATTGGTCAGGCAGGATTTCCCCCTAGTAAAGCCATGATGGCTGTCACCAAGCACCTTGTTGTTTTTCATGTGCCCTAGCATGCCTTCCAGGAGAATCTGCTCCAAGATTTTGCCAGGCACAGAGGTGAGACTGACTGGTCTGTAATTCCCTGGGTCATCCAGTTTCCCCTTCTTGAAAATGGGGCTTATATTTCCCTTTTTCTAGTCATCGGGAACTTCACCTGTCTGCCATGATTTTTTAAATATGATGGACAGTGGCTTTGCAGCTTCATTCACCAGCTCCTTCAGGACCCGCAGATGGATTTCATCAGGTCCCATGGACATGTGTACGTTCAGGTTCTTAAGATGGTCTCCAACCATATCCTCTCCTATAATGGGCCAAAGGTCTTCCTTCTCACAGTCTGTCTGCCTTCCAAGACTTGGGTGGTGTGGTTGGAGCATTTGCCAGTGAAGACCGAGGGAAAGAAGTCATTGAGAACCTCAGCCTTCTCCAAATCCAGGGTAGCCAGTTCTCATGATAGCTTCTGGAGGGGGGCTACATTTTCCCTACTCTGTCTTTTATTTGTTAGGTACTTATAGAATCCCTTCCTGTTATCCTTAACATCTCTAGCCAAGTTTAATTCTAACTAGGCCTTAGCTTTCCTAACCTGGTCCTTAGGTTCCCGGACAACATCCCTGTATTCTTCCCAGGCTGCCTGTCCTTGCTTCCACCTTCTATAAGCCTCTTTTTTCCTCTGAATTTTCATCAGCAGCTCCTTATCCATTCAAGCAGGTCTCCTGGCCCCCCTGCTGCATTTCTTTCTAGTTCGGATGCAACACTCCTGAGCTTGCAAAATTGTTAGGATACCATAATTTTTGTACCACAGCTGCTCAGTTATGAAAAGTCTTAAACAGCTCTACAGAAAATCCAGCTTTTCAACTATGTGTACTTACTATTTCTGAAAGTCATTCTCCAAGGAACCTACCCTTCCTTGTCCCCTCTTGCACTCAGAATCATCAATGTACAGCAAAACAGAAGGGAAAATGCTTTTACCAGGCTCTAGTCTAAATATTATGTACTGCACTCACCACCACCAAACCCACACATCAGCAATCAAGCACATGGAACATTAAGTGCATTATGCACAACTGTCCAAGAGAATAGCTTATGAATATTTTTTAATTAATATTTCTAATTTCTATTTAAATTTTAAGACATTTGAGGGCCCAAGGTTTTCCATTTTGAAATGTAACAATTTCTCTCTCAGAGCTCTTGGATGATGTCAGAGCACAAAGGCCTGGCATGGTTAATATCAAATACATGTCTGCTCCCACAAATGTGACAACACTGGACACAGAAAAGTACATCCCAGCTTATCCACTGCCTCTGTACCTACTGGCCTACTTCAAAACTTTTGGAAGACAGTTCATGACATAAATTATTAATCAACTGCATAACACAATTTAGTCTCTATACACTCTCTGGATTCATGAATTATGAATTTTTTTAACCCTTACAGACACTGTTTTCTTTAGTGCCCTTAACTAAATACTATTTGTTATTTCAGACACCCCAGGGGTTTTCATTTCCCACATAATAATCAAAAGCCAGAGCAATCTAATGTGACAGAATATTATAAAACAAGACATAAGCACACAAAAAAATTTACAAAATTGAGGCAAGTTGCATGATGATTTCCTTTTCCAAAATATCACCTGTCCAGTTCATCTCCTTTTCATACAAAATTACAACAATTTCCACCACCTTGTAGTGACCCAGACTGCCTGAAAGTCTTTTTCTTGCACCTCAAGACACTCCCTACCAACCTGTCTTCCCAACCATCAGAAAAAGAAATCCCAGTGGATTTATATAATCATGGAATTAGTCATCCTCTTCATGGCTACCTCTGCAGTGATAATGCCACCACTAGGAAAAGAAAATTCAGCAATACATTAAACAAACTGGTATGAGCAACAATAGCAAAAATCGATATTTAGTAATGTCTTCACTCACTAGCTCTGCATCCTTAGTTCCAGGAGTCAGTCAGTGGACAGAGCCTTCCTTGACATAGGACACCTGAACCTCTAGCATGCCTGCACATGGAACCTATAGCATTAATATATAGCACTCTTTGTGTGTGGCCATCCAGCCAGTTCTTTATCCACTGAGTGGTCCACCTATCAAATTGATGTCCCTCCAACTTAGAGACAAGGATGTTATGTGGGACAGTGTCGAATGCTTTGCACAAGTCCAGGTATATGACATCAAGTGCTCTACCCCTGTCCATCACTTTTGTAGCCCCATCACAGAAGGCCACCAAATTGGTCAGGCAGGATTTCCCCCTAGTGAAGCCATGCTGGCTGTCACCAAGCACCTTGTTGTTTTTCATGTGCTTAGCATGCCTTCCAGGAGGATCTGCTCCAAGATTTTGCCAAGCACAGAGGGGAGACTGACTGGTCTGTAATTCCCTGGGTCATCCATTTTCCCCTTCTTGAAAATGGGGCTTATATTTCCCTTTTTCTAGTCATCGGGAACTTCACCTGACTGCCATGATTTTTTAAATATGATGGACAGTGGCTTAGCAACTTCACTTGCCAGCTCCTTCAGGACCCGCAGATGGATTTCATCAGGTCCCATGGACCTGTGCATGTTCAGATACTTAAGACGGTCTCGAACCATATCCTCTCCTATAATGGGTCTTCATTATTGCAGTCCCTGCATCTGCCTTCCAAGACTTGGGTGGTGTGGTTGGAGCATTTGCCAGTGAAGACTGAGGCAAAGAAGTAATTCAGAACCTCAGCCTTCTCCAAATCCAGGGTATCCAGTTCTGACAGCTTCCAGAGAGGGCCCACGTTATCCCTATTCTGTCTTTTATTCACTACATACCTATAGAATCCCCTTCTGTTATCTTTCACATCCCTAGCCAAATTTAATTCTAACTGGGCCTTAGCTTTCCTGACCTGGTCCCTAGCTTCCCTGACAATATCCTTGTATTCTTCCCAGGCTGCCTGTCCTTGTTTCCACCTTTTATAATCCTCTTTATTACCTTTGAAGTTTCCTCAGCAGCTTCTTATCCATCCACGGAGGTCTCCTGGCCCTCCTGCTGCAATTCCTTCTAGTTGGGACGCAACACTCCTGAGCTTGTAGCAGGTGATCCCTGAATATCTGCCAACAGTCTTGGCCCCCGTGCCCTCTGGGGCTGTATCTCATGGAACCTTACTAAGTAGGTTCCTGAAGAGGCTAAAGTCTGCTCTCTTGAAGTCCAGGGCAGTGAGCATGCTGCATGCTCTTCTCACTGTCCTGAGGATCTCGACCTCAATCATCTCATGATCACTACAGCCAAGGCTGCCCTGGATCATCCCATTTCCAACCAGCCCCTCCCTGTTGGTGACCACAAAGTCAAACATGGCACCTCTCCTTGTTGGCTCCTCTACTACTTGCAAGTGGAAGTTGTCTTCAACACAATCGAGGAACATCCTGGATTTCTTGTGCCAGGCTGTAGCATCCCTCCAACAGATATCAGGATAAAATCTATGAATATGCATGAGTATGCTAAATGTATATCTGCTGTCTGCGCCCAGGGCTGCAATAAAGAATGCCTGCTTTCTAAAACACCAAATTGAGTCTTAGAGAGTTTCTCTGACTGACTTTTACAGTAACATACCAAGTGTACAAAATAGAACTTGGAAACCTTGTATTTCAGTTGTCATCCTCTTGCAAAATATAGAGGATACAGAATCTTTCCTTACAAAAGACCTGTAATACAGACTAAATGGAAAAAACAAAGACAAGCCTTTTAATACACCTATAATTCTAAGTTAGACACCAGCTGTAGCAATTTTTACATAAAGGAAATTATTTTCAAGCTTTCCCTCCACCAATTTAATGCTGAATTGTTTTAAAATACTCCTACTCCAGTTAAAAACCTTTCAACTTTTTGACAATCTGTATGTTAGCAAAATTTAACACACAATTTTACTTCATATATAGTTTTCCTTTGACATATTTCTTCTGAACATGTACTTGAAAATAACTCTTTAAAAAACTGTGGCATTTTAAATGCTCCTCGACAGACTTCAAAAAAAACAAACACTGAAAAGTCACTGTGGTCTTTCATGAAAGACTAAATTAATTTTTTTCTCCATTTAGTACTATATGCAAGTATTTAAAAATATTAACTTAAAGACTTCAAACCAAAGTTCAAAGAAGTGCTATTTCACTTTAAAGAAGCTGATGACTAATTCTTTAAGCAGCAGAAGTTATCACTACATTCCTTGTTTTTCTTCATGTCTCAGCAAGGTCATCAATTGTTACAAGAAAAGATACAAAACTGTTCCTAAATAAGTGAAACAAAAAAAAGGAAATGTTCAACAACTGTCTATAGATTAATTTGCTGCTCTCTTTACATCAATTTCCCTGTAGGAATATATCCACAATAACTTTTAAAAAAGCATTTCCAGATGCAAAAGAACAAATACGTTCTTTACAATTCAAATAATATTTTACTTCCCAACTGAAAACAAAGCCAACCTCAGCTTCCCTATTCAGCTTCTACAAAGAGAAATCAAAATCAGAAGTGCACAATTTGGTTAACTGTAATTATCTAGCACTTTAGCTGATTAAAGTATTGTGGAATTAGCAAGCCAATCTCTCATTATTCCTGTGATAACACTGTTGACGCAGGAGTCATGGACAACGCGGAGACGATCAATGTGATCAAGCGATTGCCAAACTTTATTCAGACACAGTGCTCCTTTTATACCCTTACACCCTTAGGTTTCTTATGTAACAGCCTTCGATACCGAGCTCTAATTGGTTAGTCTACAGGTTACTACCGTTTACAAAGCTAATGTTTATAATTTGTTATAATTGCAATTAAATACCTTACTCTAAAAATACAGTGGGAAACTACAACCTTGGCAGAGATCATTCTCTGCACGTTTTCAGTGGAAAATTACAGAGGCCTAACAAGACAACTGAACTTGCTTATGCCTGCCAAAAATCTTCTTACTGGACAGTAATAAGGCTCACGGTATCGGGATCGCTCACTACGTGGCCTTGGCTCTTAAAGAATTCTTATTCTTAAAGAATTCCCACATAACACCACAATTTTAAAGATTAACACAAACAGGCATTTATTTAAGAGAGTTGTCCCAGGAATTACAGAAACATAGCATGCAGTCTGTATTAAAACTAGAAAATATATATGTATATGAAGTGTGGCATAAAATTTAGGAGTATTAACAGGGCATTAACATAAGTTTTTGTCATGGTTTAAAACCCCACCTCAGTCTCCCTCTCACCACACACACACCCCCCCCCCAGTCCCAGAGCAATGATAAGGAGACCCAAAGGAATGCAACTCCCACGGGTTGAGATAAGAGCAGTCCAGTAACTAAGGTATAACACAAATCACTATTGCTACCACTAATAAAAACAATGATAGAGGAAATAAACAAGAAGAGAGAACACGATACCCCTCGCCGAAACAAGCCCGACACGGAAGAGAGCAAGCCAGAGCCCTTCTGGCCAACTCCCAATTACCTCCCCAGGCATGACCTGCTGTGGTATGAAACACCTCCTTGGCCAGCTTGGATCGGGTGTCCTGTCTCTGCTTCCTCCCAGCCTCCCCTCCTTCCCTGGCAGAGCATGAGACTCACAAAGTCCTTAGACAAACCAAACATTTGGGCAGTAACTCAAAACATATGTGTTATCAGCACAGTTCCCAGCCTGAAAGTCAAAACACAGCACTGCACCAGCTACCAAGAAGGAGAAAAAATGACTGCTACTGCTGAACCCAGGACAGTATTCCCTTATTCCATACCACTCACACCATGCTTAAGTCCCACATTTTCAATACACCATTGTGGAGATAGTGCTCTCACAGGAGAATGGATGTTTGGTACATGAACTCTGAATAACTCTGAAAGATACAGCAAAGACGTGAGAGGCCCAAGGAATCCTAAGCAATAAGAAACTGGAATTCACTGAGTTATGAGAACTGTGGACTGTTGGCAAGCGTTCGAGGTCAAGTTCTCACACCTGTGCTTAACCAATTATATGTTAGTCACTAAGGGTCTTCAAGACAAATATCCAAACATGATATGCCAAATTGCTGTAGGTGTGTGTAAGCAATAGCATATAAGGAGTTAATGCTTTGCAATAAATGGTTTTCTGTCTGATCATACTGATCTCTGACTGAGTCCATTCCGCGGCATACCATCACTTTTATATATATATATATATATATATATATATATATACATCTGCATACTCCCAGGCAAAGAGAAAGAAATCTTTTCCTGGTACATGGACCAATCCCTATAATGCTGCTGAGTCCATTCAGTCCATGATGTCAGGATCCATCCCTTGTAATAGTCTTTCGCAGCAGGAGAGTCTGTGCGCAGTGCTGGATCGTTGCCTGCTGATGCTGATTATTCCTTTACTGCAGAACTCATCTGGTTCTATCAAAGTTCATACTCTGTTGGGATGATGGTTAGAAGGAAGTCAGGGCCAGTTGCTGGTGACGTGAAGACATCTAGTTGGTGGGCTATAAAAGTATTACACAGCAGGCAACAACATATAATTAAGTTCATTGGCTGTTTTCCCCTAAAATCAAATCCCCTTGAGGTATACATCTGACATCCCCATCTTCCCACATTACCCACCAAGTATATCCGGGTCCCTGAGAAAAAGCAATCCCACAAGTGGGTTTGCCTTTACCTAAAACAGGAATAACCCAGACTGTTTTCCCCAGCAAATTCTTCATGTGCACCACAGGAACTTTGTCCCCCTCTACAATACGTAAAAGTTGGGCCAGCCCTGTTGGCAGATCCTCTGGTGTTGTCCAACCAGATGGCCTTTGGTAAGTGTGTATCCCAATGTTAGAAAGTCCCACCACCCATTGCCCTCAGTGTACTCTTTCACAGCCCATTGTACCGTTCAATTTTCCCAGCAGCTGGTGCATGGTAGGGGATGTGATATACCCACTCAGTGCCATGCTCTTTGGCCCAAATACCGATCTGTTCTGGTTGTTCTGGAAATGAGTCCCATTGTCTGACTGAATTCTCTCTGGGGTGCCATGTCGCCACAAAATCTGTTTCTCAAGGCCCAGGATAGTGTTCCGGGCAGTGGCGTGGGGCACAGCGTATGTTTCCAGCCAGCCGGTGGTTGCTTCCACCATGGTAAGCACATGGCGCTTCCCTTGGTGGGTTGGTGGGAGTGTGATATAGTCAATTTGCCAGGCCTCGCTGTACTTATACTTCAGCCATCGTCCTCCATACAAAAAATGCTCTAACCATTTGGCTTGTTTAATTGCAGCACATGTCTCACACTCACAAACAACGTGGGCAATAGTGTCCATTGTTAAGTCTACCCCTCGATCACGAGCCCATCTGTATGTTGCATCTCTGCCCTGATGGCCTGAAGTGTCATGGGCCCATTTACTCAAAGTAGCATCCGCTGCATGATGTGTAGAGGAGACCCTGCCTTTGAACATAAAGCCCAGCATGGGTAAGCAGGGTGCCAGGAGGAGCTGTGCTTCAGTGCCAATCACTTCCGAAGCAGCTCAAACCCCTTCATAGACTGCCAGTATCAATTTCTCCGTTGGGGAATAGCTGGCCTCACATCCTTTCTATCCCCAAGTCCAAAAGACAACGGGTCGACCTCGAGTCTCCCCTGGAGTTTTCTGCCAGAGGCTCCAGGTAGGACCATTCTCCCCAGCTGTGGTGTACAGTACATTTTTCACATCTGGACCGGTCCGGACTGGTCCAAGGGCCACTGCATGAACTATCTCTCCTTTAATTTGCTCGAAGGCTTGTTGTTGCTCAGGGACGCATTTGAAATAATTCTTTTTCCAGGTCACATGATAGAGAGGGCTTACGATTGAACTGTAATTTGGAATGTGCATTCTGCAGAAGCCCACAGCACCCAAGAAAGCTTGTGTTTCTATCTTATTAGTTGGTGGAGACATTGCTGTTATCTTGTTGATCACTTCTGTGAGGATCTGTCTACGCCCATCTTGCCATTTTATTCCCAAAAATTGAATCTCCCATGCAGGTCCCATGACCTTACTCCGTTTTATGGCAAAACCGGCTTTCAGCAGGATTTGGATTATTTCCCTCCCTTTCTCAAAGACTTCTTCTGCTGTATCGCCCAACACAATAACATCACTGATGTATTTCAAGTGTCCTAGAGCTTGCCCCTGTTCCTGTACAGTCTGGATCAGTCCATGGCAGATGGTGGGGCTGTGTTTCCACCCCTGGGGCAGTCAATTCCAAGTGAACTGGACACCCCTCCAAGTAAAAGGAAACTGTGGCCTGCACTCTGCTGACAAAGGAACTGAGAAAAATGCATTGGCAATATCAATCATGGCACACAACTTGGATGCCTTTGATTCTAATTCATACTGGAGTTCTAGCATGTCCAGCACGGGAGCACTCAAGGGTGGTGTGACTTCATTCAGGCCACGATAGTCTACTGTTAGTCTCCACTCTCCATTAGACTTTCGCACTGGCCATATGGGGCTATTAAAGGGTGAGCGGGTCCTGCTGATCACTCCCTGACTCTCCAGTCTATGGATGAGCTTATTGATCGGAATCAGGGAGTCTCGGTCGGTGCAATATTGCTGCCACTGCACTGTTGTGGTTGCGATTGGCACTTGTTGTTTTTCGACTTTCAGCAACCCCACAACAGAAGGATCCTCTGAGAGACCAGGCAAGGTGGACAACTGCTCAGTTTCCTCAGTCTCCAAAGCAGCAATACCAAAAGCCCATTGGTACCCTTTTGGGTCTTTGAAGTACCCTCTCCTGAGGAAGTCTGTGCATGGGGTCTCTGGACCAGTCACAATGGGGTGCTTCTGCCATTTCCTCCCAATCAGGATGATTTCAGCCTCCAGTACGGTCAACTCTTGTGATCCTCTTGTCACTCCAGAAATATACATGTGTTACACTCCTTGACAGCTCGACGGCATCAGGGTACACCGTGCACTGGTATCTACTAGAGACTTATACTTCTGTGGGGCTGATGTGCCAGGCCATTTGATCCACACAGTCCAGTAAATACGATTGTCCCCTACCTCCACCTGGCTGGAGGCAGAGCACCCCTAATAGTCATCACAACTTTGGACACTTAAGTTGTGTTGAAAGGGATTATTCTTCGTTATCACAGGAGCTAGAGTAAAATCAGCTCTTCCACTCCATCTGGAAACCTGCTCACCAGAGACTGAAGCCGCAGCTCTCATGGGACGATCAGCCTCGGCCCTTGCTCCCCTCTTCAATTCACCTACCCGTTCCTCCAAGGCTGAAGTAGGTTTTCCATCTCACTTCGTCATTTCTTCTCTGTGATCCCGCAGGTAAAACCATAGAGTGGCCTGTGGTGTGTACCCTCTATATTTTCTCTCTCGAACAATAGGACACCTTTTGTTAATAGCTGAGACGTGTGTTTGGAAGTGAAATTCCAAAGTACTGGAGGGGGCCACTGACCTAGATACTTGCCCATACTATCCTACACACCCTGCCACTCATGGCTATCCAGCCTCGGGGAAAATCTCTTGGTCCTCTTATATTGTTGTTTAACCCCAAAAAAGGCCTAAACCTGACTCCGCTTAACTCTTGAAATCAGACGAAATGATTGTGGGCAAAACACACTCTGTATGCGTGCTACTATGGTGATCCCCATCACAATCAGTATACAAGTCTCAACAGTATTAAAAGGCCATTCAAAAACTTCAAAACTCTCAAATGATGTTGTAAACTGTCTGGGGGAAGCACTGGGAGGGTAAAAGAATGTCTCCTTCACAGGTTGACCACCCGAGAACGAGAAAAAAGATGTGAAATTGCTAAGCACTTCTATTATATACCTCCCAAAGTATAAAGGTGGTGACCACACCGGGAACATAAACCAGATCAGTTTCATGACCAATGCTTCTACTGCATTACAAGTCATTAACATAAGGTACAATGAGACAAGAACCTTAGTCCAAGCCCCATACTTGATAAACACTGACACAGCAAATACAGTCTCTAAGTAAGTTACAACATTCTGAAACTGTGAAATCAAGAGAAACAATTTTGAGAGCCAATAAATCAGCATTGTGACGAGTGACTATAAATCCAGTCAGATCTGTTGTTATCTCAAGCCCTCGCGCCCCACATTGGGCACCAAAAAGAACTGTCGTGGTTTAAAACCCCTCCTCAGTCTCCCTCTCACCACACACACACACACCCCCCCCCCCCCGGTCCCAGAGGGATGATGAAGAGACCCAAAGGAATGCAACTCCCACGGGTTGAGATAAGAGCAGTCCAGTAACTAAGGTATAACACAAATCACTATTGCTACCACTAATAAAAACAATGATAGAGGAAATAAACAAGGAGAGAGAATACGATACCACTCGCCAAAATGAGCCTGACACAGAAGAGAGCAAGCCAGAGCTCTTCCGGCCAACTCCCAGTTACCTCCCCAGGCATGACCTGCTGTGGTATGGAATACCTCCTTGGCCAGCTTGGATCGGGTGTCCTGTCTCTGCTTCCTCCCGGCCTCCCCTCCTTCCCTGGCAGAGCATGAGACTCACAAAGTCCTTGGACAAACCAAATATTTGGGCAGTAACTCAAAACATATGTGTTATCAGCACCATTCCCAGCCTGAAAGTCAAAACACAGCGCTGCACCAGCTACCAAGAAGGAGAGAAAATGACTGCTACTGCTGAACCCAGGGCAGGTTTGTTTTCTTTCTTTACCTAGTATAGTTAACAGCTAAAAACACTATAGCATGGCATAAAACAACCCCAATTCAATGATTTCAGAATATTTTTGTTACATGTAAGTAAGTACTAAAAGGAGAAACTCAGGCAAACCTGCAGTAACATCTCACAGTAACAACACAGTATTTATGCATATCTCTCCATTTCTAGTCCATGATGTGATACTATACACAGAAGACATAAACCCAAATTGCATTTTTATCATGATGTTGCACATTTAAGACATGAACAGTACCTACACTTTGAAAAAGAGTAAATTGCTTACAACAAATTATCTTATCAATGAAACAAAACACATATATTAAGATAACAGTATTTCTCTACCTGTTGTGTATTTATGTTAGAATCAAAAGGGGTATCTCTTACTATTCTTTTTAATCACAGACTGGCTTGGGTTGGAAAAGACCTTAAAGATCACCCAGTTGCAAGACCCCCTGCTATGGGCAGGGACACCTTCCACTAGACCAGGTTGCTCCAAGCCCAGTCCAACTCTACCTTGAACACTGCCAGGGATGGGGGAGCCACAGCTTCTCAGGACCACCTGTGCCAGTGTCTCAGCACCCTGACAGTGAAGAGAGAATCACAGCTAGTTGTCACTTTTCTTAATGATTTTCTTTCAAAAAAACAAGCAACAAAAAAAGAACAAATGCAGTAAAAAACATCTCCTGCATCTATAATGTTCATAATGTTAACTTCAGAGAAGATATCTTTAGGTCCCAAATTGATGGCTGACATGAACTAGAGCCTGCCAGTGTCCTTACTTCACTGCTACTGCTCTCTGCAGCAGGTGGCATTAACAGCACTAACCAGGATTCAGGTAACTACAGTCTGCAGCTGGAAACAGAGTTTTCACTTTGTCTTTTTGCAGACTGAGTATATGCATCATAACTGCAGAACTTAGTTCCTTGTATGTGTCCAGAATTTCAGACACCATTGATTTACCATAACTCATCTAGTTCAGATTAGGTCCTGATAATGAGACAACCATTAAAGCAAAACACACACCAATAGTCTATTTGGCAAAACTCAGTCTAACTTTTAAAGCTGACAGTTACAAGACCACAAAGACTTACGGGGGGGGGGGGGGATCACAAAGTGATTTGAACTTAAAACATCATGTTTGTCATTGTCTTGGTTTAAGCCCAGCCAGTAACTCAGAATCACACAGCTGCTCACTCACTCCCCCCCTTCTTCCTCCCCCCACTCCCAGAAGGATGAGGAGGAGAATGAAAAGAATGTACCTCCCACAGGCTGAGAACAATCCAGTAACTAAGGTATAATACAAAACTACTACTACTATCACCAATAATAATAACAATAAGGGAAATAACAAAGGAACAGAACACAATTGCTCACCACCCACTGAACAATACCCAGTCCAACCCGAGCAGTGATCTGGGCCTTCCAAATAACTCTCCCCGCTTTATATAGTGGGCATGATGTGCTGTGGTATGGAATACCCCTTTGGTTAGTTTGGGTCAGGTGTCCTGTCTCTGCTTCCTCCTGACTTCCCCTCCTCCCTGGCAGAGCATGAGACTGAGAAAGTCCTTGATTATTTTCTACAACAGATTACTAGTCCAAAGATACATGTTTTATCCTAAAAACCTCTATAATAGCCCACCACATATTCCAATACCACATATTCCAACACCTCAAATCTTCTTGAAGATCAGCTTGAATAACTTGGGCTTGAGAAGAATCACTCCCATTTTTCCTCCCCCTCTGGAATCCACTGTGCTAGCCTCAGTTAAATTGACAAGTGAAACTATGTCCCATGCATAGAATATCCCATGTCCTTCATGACCTAGTCCAATTAGCTATGAGCTTCCTGACATCCACTCATCTGACACGTTAAACAAATTAAGTCACATTATTTATTTAGCATATGAGCAAACCATTTATTATAAAGGAAAGGCAATATTCAACCAGACTGGCTGAAATAGAGACTGAAGAGAGAATATTGTAGAAATATTGCATGTTTACAGTTACAAGCAAAACGTGAACTTATAATAAAAGCACCACCATTTCACTACTGGAAAAGAAACTTAGTTCTTCTCCTGAAGAAATAATTAGGATGCTTTGCCTTTCACTACATATGCTATTGTTTTCCGTCCTTTTAAATCCATGGAGAAGGGAAGAGAACTCCAGCCTTTCAATTTCACAAGGATCAGCAAGAATCTTCCCCCTTTTTATCTCTCACTGTATTAGAGTGGAGGAAAACAGCAGCCTTCACCGAGGAGCACCCAGCGGCCCATTTACTCCTGCAACCTGTTTCCTGCGGCGATAGGGTTCACCAGGGCGCAGGCAGAAGGCCGCCCCTGTCTTCCTCCCTTGGCCACGCTGAGCCCCACTCCGCGAGCAGAAAGCGCACCGCGCGGCGAGGTCGAAGCCAAACCCACAAAGGGGCAGCCTCACGGCCCAGGCCCTCCGCAGTAGCCGGACCGGGTCGCCGCATCAGACTAGCACACAATAGCCCAGCAGAGGGGCTCGCAGCCGCCGCGGAGTCGCTTCCTTCCACCCCTTGGGACCCGCAAGGCTAACCGGGGGAGAAGGTCCCGCAGCGTTTTGCTCCCCTGGGTCACGCTGCCTCAAACCCACATCGCTGGTAGCGACGCGGGGCCCGGCCGCGAGCAGGAAACCGAACACTCAGGCTGGGCTTAGGCCGCAGCGAGGCCTTGTCCTGACTCTCTGCAACCTCCCTTCCGCGGCGCGCTCACCTATGGGCACTGGGCTGGGCGGGACCCCGCTGAGGCGGCCTGTCTCCCCCGATCGTGCGGAGCGACTGACTGCTCCGCTTTCGTCGAAACGCTCGGTGCGCGTCCAACTGCTCAAACTCAGCGCGCGTTGCCTACTGCTCGTTACCGGCCGAGAACACACCACCACAAGAACGCACCAGCTACGGTGGAGCGAGCCTGCCTGTAGGGCGCGCTCCCGACGCGGGCGGGCACCAACGCGCACGCGCACCAGGCAGCGGCACGCGGGGCGGGTTGCCCCGTTCCTGGGGCGGTGCGAGCCGGTGAGTAAAGGCCGTCAGGCTCCGCTTTGAAGCGGAGTGGTTGTTGCATAGCTGTTAGGAGCTTTCGGGTTCCGCTGTGTTTCCACTCGTTTGCTAGGCTCGAGGAGAGGTTGTCTCTTACTCGCGTCGCTGCCCAGCCCCGCCAGGGTCACCCGATTCCCCCGCGGCCTCAACAGTGATGTGAAATACGATTTCACTTCTCTAAACAAGATAACAAGGTTTTATTAAGGGACAAAGTCAATAAAGCAAAAGCAAACAGCGCTGGGCGCGTGACTGTAGCCAGAGGCACAAGTGATCAGTATTTGTTAACAGGTTTATATACTTTCACAATTCCATTAGTCACATACATATTCATATAGGCAGGGAACATTATAATTAAGTCCAGTAATTTATTATTGGAGGTCTCCTCCTCTTGGCGTCTGCGCACTGCTCTTCAATGATTGTGGGCAGAGGTCTTGAGGATGAAGTAAGCAGTCTTCCTCATGTGAGTAGGGGTCTTCGAGATGAAGTAAGCAGTCTTCCTCATGTGAGTAGGGGTCTTCGAGATGAAGTAAGCAGTCTTCCTCACAGTGTACTTTTCACCTTTGGCCCAGTAGGATGCCTCAGTAATTACACAACTCACTAAAACCAGCCATATCTGTAAATATTCTGATAATTAGCAGAGATTTAAAACAGTGTGACCTTAAACTCTATATTTTACAGGCACTAGCTTTTCTTCTATCAATCATGCAACCCCCCCTTTCTTCTTTTTACCTTTACAGATTCTTCTACTATACGACTCCGTTTTGCTCATCTTGTGTCTTTATCGAGCTTTGTTTTTGTTACTATAAACTTGTACTGTTATATCCACATAACTACATCTATGATAATTGCGAAAGCCAATACATTTATGTGTTTATAACAATCCCCCCCTTTTCTTTTTCTTAATCCATTTGGCTTGAGCCATAATTTCCATTTTTGGCTTTTCTCATTTGCTATTTTTTTTTTGCAAAGATTAGTTTTGCCTCCTCAAAGGGATCATCACGAGACCGAATTTTTAACATTTTGATTTTAGATACTATTCCCTCAGGAGTAATTATCTCAAACCGTAATTGTTCTATGATCCTACAAATCATTCTACTCATCAGGGGGACAACACAAGGTATAACAAGTAAACCAGTTATTAGCAAAACAAAACCCAACAGAATTCCTCTTAACCCCCCAAAGTTTCACCAGTTATTGTTCCACCATTTTTCCATATCCAAGTTAAATCCTCTTCAGGTTTGAATGGGAACATGTGCGACCTTTTTCATTTCAGTAATTATCTTTTCAATAGCTTTTCCTTTATCATCTATCTGTAAGCAACAGTTGGATAGATTGAATTTACCACACACACCCCCTTCCTGGGCCAAGAGGTAATCCAGGGCTAGGCGGTTTTGATATACCGCGGTACGAATTTTGCTCTTCTGTTTCGCTAATATAGTTAATGCATCATCAGTTTTGTTAGTTACAATTTCCAGGACTGCCTGCAGCCTAATTATGCAATTTAACATATATATTGAAACAAGGGGAACACAAAATCACAAAATGGAATTTATAAACCTTTAGAATTAGTTTTAAGCAATGTTAAGTTCAATGGCTTTGTAACAGTAGCAGTGGAAAATTACTTAGGTGCATAATACATAGAAAAAATAGAGTACAGATAGAGAACATACTGGCACAAGATAAATCGTTATAGTTGATGTGGTCTTAAGAAAAACAGTCTAGAAAAACAGGATGCAGGGATAAGGAGTATCTGGGAATAGCAGGTGTCCGGGATAGGCTGCGGGTAAACTAACTGATAAGTAGGAGGATAGGGGGATTATTATGTCTCTGGTGCTAGCGAACCAATTAAACTGGTATAAGCATCTACTGCGCGTGTTTCAAAGGCTGCCAGAAGTGATGAAGATTGTTGGAAGAAGTAAACGACCCTCAGAGACCACCACCACAGTTCTGTACGCATGCGGGGAGCTTTCTGGAAAATGATGTAATCCATACGTAGCCTCATGAATATGTATGTGTGCCCAAGGACTATATAAGGATGGATGGGTAGCAAAAGAGAGACACACGTTAGGAGTGGCACCAAGCGGCAGATGCACATTCCGAGTTCAGAAAGGGATAAACCAGAAGTGCTGTTGCAGAGGCAGGCATCTGCAGCCCCTGAAGAGCAGGGTGAGCAGCTGTGAGGAAAAAAAAAAGGAAAACCAAGGGGGAAAGAAGGGGAGCTCGCGCAGCTCCTGTGTTTGAGCGTTTGGTGCTGGGACAGGCAAACAAGTGGGAAAAGACATGTTCACGGACGGGACTGAGGGGCTGTTGAATAAATGTGGACAGGAGGAAGCATGGAGAGCGTATAAGAATCGGGAACAGGTAGAAAAGAAAAAGCTGGGTCGTGCTACAGCCATGGCTGCGGTGGTTGCTTTGAAACTGCGGGGGGAGAGTTCGGACGCTGGAAGCGAGACTGCCCTTGGGGGGGGTAGTGCCATGGTGTGGCTCCAGCGACTGGATTGGAACTAGACTGACAGGGACCTGGGGAATCTACCCTAGCAGATCCACTGGTTAAATTAAAAGTAGGAACTACAGGAAATAAAGTGGAATTCTTGTGGATAGAGGAGCAACTTATTCGGTGTTAAATCTGAGAGAAAGGAATTTGTTACAGATGTGGGAGCTACTGGCCACCAAGAAAAACAGAAAAAAAAAAACCCAACTCACAAACCACCCGAGGCATTCTTTCTGAAACCCTTAAAGTACAAATTGGAAACACAAATCGGAATGCAGAAATTTTTATGCATGCAAAATTCTCTAAAATCTTTCTTAGGGTGAGAAGCAACATTTAAAGAAGGCAGAATGGAACTTAGAGTTAAAAACAATCAGTTAATTGCAGTTTTGAGTTTTTCTTTAATTCAACAGAAAAGCAAACTGGAGGAAATAGAAGAAATCCTTAATCAGGTATATCTGGGAGTATGGGCATCTGAAGTTCCACGTAAGGTGAAAAATGCTTTGCCTGTTAAAGTGGAAATAAAAAGGGGGGCCTGCCCAATTAGAATAAAACAATATCCCTGAAAATTAGAAGATCAAAGGGAATTAAAAAAAAAGTAATTGATAAATTTTAAAATATATATTATTAATTGAATGTGAATTGGAATATAATATTCTGGACAATAAAGAAATAGGATGATAAAAGTTGCAGATTGATTCAAGATCTCAGAGCAGTCAACAAAACTGCAGAGGATATTTGTCCAGTAGTAGCTAATTTGTATGATTTATTGACTAAATTGAATAATAATCAGAAATGTTTTGCCATCTTGGATTTAAAGGATGCTTTCTTTTGCTTACCATTGGCCAAAGAAAACCAAAATTTATTTGCTTTTGAATGGGAAAATACTGACACAGGAAGGGAAACTCAATTAACTTGGACGGTATTACCTGAAGGGTTTAAAACAGTCCAGCAATTTCTGGAAATCAGCACGAGAACTAGGATTATGGAAGCCACCTGCTCAGACGGGGACTCTGTTACAATATGTGGATGACCTATTAATTGCTACAGAAATAAAGGAAGAATGTATCCAGTGGACAGTGGAATCATTAACTTTTCTGGGACTGAATGGTTATTGGGTATCCAGGCAAAAGGTCCAACTAATCCAAACCCTAGTTTCCTACATAGGATATGAAATAACAGGAGGACAGAGAGAACTTGGAGCTTCTAGAAAAGAAGCCATCTGTCAGACTCCACAACCATCAACCAGCAAGGAGCTCCGGACATTACTGGGAATGACTGGATAGTGCAGACTTTGGATCCATGATTACGGTGTTCTGGAAAGACCACTATATGAACTGTTGAAGGGAAACCCTCCCTCTTTAGAATGGACTAATTCAGCAGAGGGGGATTTTAGAAATTTAAAAACAGAGCTAATGAGAGCTGCAGCTCTGTGACTTCCGGATGTAACTAAATCCTTTTGGCTATATTCCTATGAAGAACAGGGAATAGCTTTGGGGGGTCCTTGCTCGAAAACTAGGACCCTACAGAAGGACAGTGATGTTTTTCAAAACAGCTGGATGAAATGAGCAAAGGATGGCCCAGATGCCTAAGGGCTGTGGCAGCAGTTGTCGTGAATATTGAAGAAGCTCGCAAATTCACCTTGGGACAAAAATTACTGTGCTAATGTCCCATGTTGTATCAGCAGTCCTGGAACAGAAAGGAGCCCACTGGTTATCTCCTTCATGTTTTTTTAAATACCAGGCCACCCTTGTGGAACAAGATGATATAGAAAGTGTGGTCACTAACGTTGTCAATCCAGCATCCTTTTGCAGGAACAATCGACAGAACCACTAACACAAGACTGCTTGGCCACCATAGAGACTGTATATTTGAGCCGACCAGACTTGAAAGAAAAACCTCTGGAAGATGCTGATTCTTGGTTTACTGATGGTAGTAGCTTCATGAAGAATGGTAAACGAAAGGCAGGATATGCCATTAACACCACTTCACAGGTAACAGGGGCTAAACCTTTACCCTTGAACACCTCTGCCCAGAAGGCAGAAATAATAGCATTAATGAGAGCCCTGGAATTGGCTAAAGACAAAAGGATAAATATTTGGACTGATTATGTACATGGTGCTATCTGGAAAGAATGAGGACTTTTGAACAAACATGCTACAGAAATTCTACAATTACTGGAGGCTGTTCAACTACCTGAAGAAGTAGCTATTATATACTGTAAAGGACATCAACAAGGTGACTCTGATAAGGAAATTGGAAATAATTTGGCCGATTTTGAAGCCAAACGAGCAGTTGAACAATCACAAATCATGTCCTTAATCCCTGATGGCAAACTAACAATTGAAAAATCTAAACCTAGGTATTCAAAAGAGGATAAAAATTGATTGAGGATCTAAAAGGACAGGAAAATAAAGAGGATTGGGTTCAGACACCTGATGGGTGAATTGTAATCCCCTATAACCAACTCTGGAAGTTAGTTCAAGGAGAACATAATAAAACTCATTGGGGTAGCAACTCTTTATATAAATATTTAGACAAACAAATTGTAGGAAGAAATCTATACACCACAGTTCAATCAGTGACAAAACAATGTCAGTTATGTCTTAAAATTAAGCATAAAACTGAAAATAGAAATCAAATTGGGACAACTGTGAGAGGAAGTTACCTGGGACAGCACTGGCAAATAGATTTTTCTGAATTATCAAGAAAAGGGGGTTATCAATATTTGTTGGTGTTAACAGATACTTTTCTGGCTGGCCAGGAGCATTCCCTTGTAGGATAAATAATGCAAGAGAACTGATTAAAACATTATTTAATGAGATAATACCTTGCTTTGGAGTGCCAGCAGCAATTTCTTCCAACCGAGGTTTGCAGTTTAGTGCAAAATTGTTAAAAGTAATTAGCAAAAATTGGAAATTGATTGGCAAGTACATGTTCCATGCAGGCCTCGTGCCAGTGGACACGTAGAAAAGATAAACCATCTGATCAAACAACAAATTAGGAAAATATGTCAGGAAATTATATTCGTACCAAGGTTTACCACTGGCTCTATTAAGAATTCGAGCTAAACCTCGGTCGAAAGAAGAGGTTAGCCCATTTGAAATTTTATATGGAAGACCATAACAGTCCCAGTTTAAAGGAGAAAGTCTTCAGGAAGTGGGGGAAGGCTATCTCCCAATTTTTGGTCAATCTGGGAAAAGAATTGGAGGAGATAAATAATAGATTAGCAGGAACAAGAGCAAGAGGTTTGGATTATCTGATTCACTCTTTCAGATCTGGAGACTGGGTTTATGTTAAGAATTCTTCAGGAGATCCTCTACAGGAGAAGTGGAGCGGACCGTACCAGATATTACTGACCACCTTTACAGCAGTGAAGATAAAGGAACAGCCTGCTTGGATACATTATTCAAGAATAAAGAAAACACCAGAACCAGAGAAGACATGGCAGATCAAACCTTCAGGACCCTTACGTATGAAATTGCATCGGTCATAATTTGGACTCATATGATAACTGGTGCACAAGCTTCAGACCAGAATTTATACCTGAAATTAATGCAAACTGTTACTGAAGTTTTTAATCGTAGTGACTGTTGGGTGTGTGCACAGTTGCCTAAATCAGGAGAAAGCCTGGAACTCCCATTAATTGGAGTTCCAATTCCTAACACTGTTTCATGGACAATTCTGTGGGTGAACACTAACAATTTTTATTCAAATGAAAGATTAAAATTTGGAATAGTTAATCCTAATCCAGGCAATAAATATTACACCTGTGCACAAAGATGTATTACACCAGGAACCAGGGTAGGAGACTATACTTGCTTAAGTGCCACAGATGTAGGTCACCATTCAAATTGCAATTGCACTATTAATATAGATGGTATCGTAGTTCAGTGGTGGCCCGTTCCTAAAGGGAAAGGATGGTATTGGTTATGTGGAGAAAATGCTTATAAAACTTTACCCCCCCCAACTGGAAGGGGGCATGCACCTTAGGTGCTGTAATACCCAATTTTACTATTATCAACAGGTATCCTTCCAGAACCTGGATTAGAAGTTTTGTTAAACGGATTAAGCAAAGGTTTTACCCTATTACTGAACGGCACACTGCATTTCTTAGTTTTGTGAGAGGGCTAATTCCATCCTTGGGAGTAAGTGAATTAGAGAAAGCAATTGTAAATACCTCAGCAACCATAGAGGAAATGGAAAGTAAAGATATTGATATAATGCTATCAGAACAACAAAACATAACGAGCCTATCTAAGGTGGTATAAAACTGAATGGCTCCAGACATGTTATTGGCATCACAAGGAGGAGTTTGTTCCATAACCAATAAAAGTTGTTGTTCCTACATAGACCAAAGTGGCAGAATTGAAACATATCTGGAGGAAATTTGGAAACAAACTAATATATTTCATGGGACGGCCATGGATGACACCTCCTATGGTTTCGAAGAAATATGGAAAAAGTTAACTACATGGTTACCTGATCTCTCCTGGTTGAGGCAACTGATTGCAAGAATATGGATGTTAATTATTTTAATATTGTTTATTTGTGGTATGATACAATGTTCCCTCTGGTGTTGTAAACTATCTATGATAAATTATGAAGATTGGAAAAGGAATGAAATTAAGCACCGAGTAGAAATGGGAAATTATTTCAAAGGACTTTTGATGGTAATGGTAATATATAAAATGTTGCAAAAGAATTTGCAAAAGGGCAGAAAAAGGGGGGAATTGAAACAAGGGGAACACAAAATCACAAAATGGAATATATAAACCTTTAGAATTAATTTTAAGCAATGTTATGTTCAATGGCTTTGTAACAGTAGCAGTGGAAAATTACTTAGGTGCATAGTACATAGAAAAAATAGAGTACAGATAAAGAGCATACTGGCACAAGATAAATCGTTATAGTTGATGTGGTCTTAAGAAAAACAGTCTAGAAAAACAGGATGCAGGGATAAGGAGTATCTGGGAATAGCAGGTGTCCGGGATAGGCTGCGGGTAAACTAACTGATAAGTAGGAGGATAGGGGGATTATTATGTCTCTGGTGCTAGCGAACCAATTAAACTGGTATAAGCATCTACTGCGTGTGTTTCAGAGGCTGCCAGAAGTGATGAAGATTGTTGGAAGAAGTAAACGACCCTCAGAGACCACCACCACAATTCTGTACGCATGCGGGGAGCTTTCTGGAAAGTGATGTAATCCATACGTAGCCTCATGAATATGTATGTATGCCCAGGGACTATATAAGGATGGCTTGTGTAGCAATAGAGAGACACACGTTAGGAGGAGTTATCCCCCGTGTCTCCCGGCGCCGCAATAAAGGATACCTGCTTGTCAGCTTGAAAACTTTGTTGGCAAGTTTGTTCCTGGAGTTTTCTCTGAATCAGTTTGGTTACCCAGATGGGACACTCTCTGCTCGGCTGCAGGACCTGCTGAGGACAGGGCTCCCTAGGGCCCTCGGGAATTTTTCCCAGTGGGACCCCTAGACCCATTCAGATCACTGTGGGAGCAGACAAGGACCATCTTCATAAAAGGTATTCTTTTCTTTTGTATAGTCTGTAAGGTGCAGGTTGCATAACGACTACATTGGCCATTTGGTTGGTTTGGTAAGCGTACGCAAGGTTTGGAAGCCTTCCGTAAATCGAGGTAAAGGCGTATACCCGGCTGCTAGCGTCCGTTTTGTATACACCCACAAGAAGCAGGGGGCTTCTTGTGGCTTGGGTCCTGCAAGACACAGTGGGCATCTTGTAGAAAAGGTTTTAGATTTTACTGGTATACACCCTCAAGCAGGGGGCTTCTTGGGGTTTGGGTCCTGCAAGATGCAGGTGTCTCGTGGAAATGGTTTTGGATCTTGTTGTGGCTTGTTACAGTAAGGATTTTGGTCTTGTGATTTTGGTATTGGTGACAGGATGTTATAACTGTGTTATTAATTGTGGTTTGATAGAATTTTAGTCTCTGTCTCTTTCAAGTGTTGTAACTGTGTGGAGTGTGTGTGAGTGAGAGATTGATAATGGAAAATCAGCAGAGTGAAGAGATCATGCAAAAGAGCCCTTTAGGGTGCATTTTGGCACACTGGAAAGAACTGGGAGGGTCTCCTGGGGGCTCTGTAAATAAGAAAATGTTGTCCAGCTGTTTTGAAAAATATTGTAACTGATGGTGGCCTTTGTATATTTTGGAAGATCAGGAAAAATGACCTAAAAATAGAACCTGAACATTGTTACAATTAATGTTGTTTTGAGGCTGCAAGGCAATGGCATGAAGTAATGTATGCCGATATGTTCTTCACTTTAAGAGACCACGTGGAGTGACAGACGCAATGCAAAATTAATAAGGCTCCGCCAGATCCCTTAATTTTGGCTTTGGAAAAGGAGAGGGAAAAACTGACAGTTAAGATGGAGAGATATTGTTCAGCCTGTGATACTGGGGAAAGATGTTTAATGTCAAAAAACAGTAATCAGGAAGGTAGGTAGGAAAAATCTCACAGGTACCTCCGAGAGGAGCACCCTCTGCATCTGTCCTATCTGATATTCATAAGGAGCAAGGGATCACTGTCACTGGCAACAAGCGGCAGATGCACATTCTGAGTTAAGAAAGTGTTAATCCAGAAGTGCTGTTGCAGAGGCAGGCATCTGCAGCCCCTGCAGAACAGGGTGAGCAACTGTGTGGAAAAAAAAAGGAAAACCATGGGGGAAAGGAGGGGAGCTTGCGCAGCTCCTGTGTTTCAGCATGGGATGAGTGCTGGAGCAGGCAAACCAGTGGGAACAGACATGTTCACGGACGGGACTGAGGGGCTGTTGAATAAATGTGGACAGGAGGAAGCATGGAGAGCGTATAAGAATCGGGAACAGGTAGAAAAGAAAAAGCTGGGTCGTGCTATAGCCACGGCTGCGGCGGTTGCTTTGAAACTGGGGGGGGGGGGAGAGTTCGGAAGCTGGAAGTGAGACTACCCTGCGGGGGGGGGTAGTGCCATGGTGTGGCTCCAGCGACTGAACTGGAACCAGACTGACAGGGACCTGGGGAATCCACCCTAGCAGATCCACTGGTTAAATGAGAAGTAGGAACTAGAGGAAATAAAGTGAAATTTTACTGGATAGAGGAGCAACTTATTTGGTGTTAAATCTGAGATAAAGGAATTTGTTACAGATGTGGAAGCTACCGGCCACCAAGAAAAAGAGGAAAAAAAAAACAAAAACCCACAAACAACCCGAGGCATTCTTTCTGAAACCCTTAAAGTACAAATTGGGAAAACAAATAGGAATGCATAAATTTTTATGCATGCAAAATTCTCTAAAATCTTTCTTAGGGTGAGAAGCAACATTTAAAGAAGGCAGAATGGAACTTAGAGTTAAAAACAATCAGTTAATTGCAGTTTTGAGTTTTTCTTTAATTCAACAGAAAAGCAAACTGGAGGAAATAGAAGAAATCCTTAATCAGGTATATCTGGGAGTATGGGCATCTGAAGTTCCAGGTAAGGTGAAAAATGCTTTGCCTGTTAAAGTGGAAATAAAAAGGGGGGCCTGCCCAATTAGAATAAAACAATATCCCTGAAAATTAGAAGATCAAAGGGAATTAAAAAAAAAGTATTTGATAAATTTTAAAATATATATTATTAATTGAATGTGAATTGGAATATAATATTCTGGACAATAAAGAAATAGGATGATAAAAGTTGCAGATTGATTCAAGATCTCAGAGCAGTCAACAAAACTGCAGAGGATATTTGTCCAGTAGTAGCTAATTTGTATGATTTATTGACTAAATTGAATAATAATCAGAAATGTTTTGCCATCTTGGATTTAAAGGATGCTTTCTTTTGCTTACCATTGGCCAAAGAAAACCAAAATTTATTTGCTTTTGAATGGGAAAATACTGACACAGGAAGGGAAACTCAATTAACTTGGACGGTATTACCTGAAGGGTTTAAAACAGTCCAGCAATTTCTGGAAATCAGCACGAGAACTAGGATCATGGAAGCCACCTGCTCAGACGGGGACTCTGTTACAATATGTGGATGACCTATTAATTGCTACAGAAATAAAGGAAGAATGTATCCAGTGGGCAGTGGAATTATTAACTTTTCTGGGACTGAATGGTTATTGGGTATGCAGACAAAAGGCCCAACTAATCCAAACCCTAGTTTCCTACATAGGATATGAAATAATGGAAGGACAGAGAGAACTTGGAGCTGCTAGAAAAGAAGCCATCTTTCAGACTCCACGACCATCAACTGGCAAGGAGCTACGGACATTACTGGGAATGACTGGATGGTGCAGACTTTGGATCCATGATTACGGTGTTCTAGTAAGCCCACTGTCCTGGTTTGAGCAGTAGCAGTCATTTTTCTTCTTCTTGGTAGCTGGTGCAGTGCTGTGTTTTGACTTTTGGGCTGAGAACGTTTGATGATAGCAAGCGTGTTTTGAATTACCGCTCAAATGTTTGTTTTTGTTCAGGGCCTTTTCTGAGCACATGCTCTGCCAGGGAGGAGGGGAGGCCGGGAGGAAGGAGAGACAGGACACCTGACCCAGGCTAGCCAATGAGGTATTCCATACCATAGCACGTCATGCCCAGGGTGTAACTGGGAGAGAGCCGGAAGGGGTGGAGCGTTGGGGGGAAATGGAGGAGGCAGCACGCGGTGCTCAGCCGGGCAGGGTGGAGCGAGTTATGGGTCGGTGGCTGGTGAGGTGTTGTATTCTCTTCACTTGTTGTTTGCTGTACCATTATTATTTGTAGTAGTAGTGGCAGTAGTGATTTATGTTATACCTTAGCTATTAAACTGTTCTTATCTCAACCCATGGGGGCTACATTCTTTGGATTCTCCTTCCTAACTCTTCGGGAGTTGGGGGAGAAAGGGGGGGGGAGTGAGTGAGCGAACTGTGCGGATTTTGGTTTAAACCACGTCAACCACTGTATGAACTGTTGAAGGGAAACCCTCCCTCTTTAGAATGGACTAATTCAGCAGAGGGGGCTTTTAGAAATTTAAAACCAGAGCTAATGAGAGCTGCAGCTCTGTGACTTCCGGATGTAACTAAATCCTTTTGGCTATATTCCTATGAAGAACAGGGAATAGCTTTGGGGGGTCCTTGCTCGAAAACTAGGACCCTACAGAAGGACAGTGATGTGTTTTTCAAAACAGCTGGATGAAGTGAGCAAAGGATGGCCCAGATGCCTAAGGGCTGTGGCAGCAGTTGTCATGAATATTGAAGAAGCTCGCAAATTCACCTTGGGACAAAAATTACTGTGCTAATGTCCCATGTTGTATCAGCAGTCCTGGAACAGAAAGGAGCCCACTGGTTATCTCCTTCATGTTTTTTTAAATACCAGGCCACCCTTGTGGAACAAGATGATATAGAAAGTGTGGTCACTAACGTTGTCAATCCAGCATCCTTTTGCAGGAACAATCGACAGAACCACTAACACAAGACTGCTTGGCCACCATAGAGACTGTATATTTGAGCCGACCAGACTTGAAAGAAAAACCTCTGGAAGATGCTGATTCTTGGTTTACTGATGGTAGTAGCTTCATGAAGAATGGTAAACGAAAGGCAGGATATGCCATTGTCATGGGTTCAGCAGTAGCTCATGCTCTGCCAGTGAGGAGGGAGAGATAGGGCGCCTGGTCTGGGCTAGTCAGGGAGGTATTCCATACCACAGCACGTCCTGCTCGTGGAGGGGACTGGAAGCTGGCCGGGAGGGAAGGAGTTAACACGCCGGGCTGAGATCGGGGAGGCAACGGGAAGTGCTCTCTGGGGCTTCCGGCTGCTGGCCTCGTGGCGGCGGGTGGTATCGTATTCTCTCTCCCTGTTTGTCTCCTCTAACATTGATTTGTTATTGGTACCGGTAATTTTTTCTGTTATACCTTGATTGCTGGACTGATTTTACCTCGATCCGTGGGAGTTGTATCCCTCCGGCTCTCCTTCCCATCCCTCCGGGACTGGGAAGGTGAGGGGGGGGGGGGAAGGGAAACAGAGGGGGAACTGTGCAGATTTAGTTTAAACCGTTTTTATCTCAATCCGTGGGGGCTGCATTCTTTCGATTCTTCTTCCTAACTCTCCGGGAGTAGGGGGACTTGATTTAAACTACGACAGCCATTAACACCACTTCACAGGTAACAGGGGTTAAACCTTTACCCTTGAACACCTCTCCCCAGAAGGCAGAAATAATAGCATTAATGAGAGCCCTGGAATTGGCTAAAGATAAAAGGATAAATATTTGGACTGATTATGTACATGGTGCTATCTGGAAAGAACGAGAACTTTTGAACAAACATGCTACAGAAATTCTGCAATTACTGGAGGCTGTTCAGGTACCTGAAGAAGTAGCTATTATGTACTGTAAAGGACATCAACAAGGTGACTCTGATAAGGAAATTGGAAATAATTTGGCCAATTTGGAAGCCAAACAAGCAGTTGAACAATCACAAATCATGTCCTTAATCCCTGATGGCAAACTAACAATTGAAAAGTCTAAACCTAGGTATTCAAAAGAGGATAAAAATTGATTGAGGATCTAAAAGGACAGGAAAATAAAGAGGATTGGGTTCAGACACCTGATGGGTGAATTGTAATCCCCTATAACCAACTCTGGAAGTTAGTTCAGGAGGAACATAATAAAACTCACTGGGGTAGCAACTCTTTATATAAATATTTAGACAAACAAATTGTAGGAAGAAATCTATACACCACAGTTCAATCAGTGACAAAACAATGTCAGCTATGTCTTAAAATTAAGCATAAAACTGAAAATAGAAATCAAATTGGGACAACTGTGAGAGGAAGTTACCTGGGACAGCACTGGCAAATCGATTTTTCTGAATTATCAAGAAAAGGGGGTTATCAATATTTGTTGGTGTTAACAGATACTTTTCCTGGCTGGCCAGAAGCATTCCCTTGTAGGATAAATAATGCAAGAGAACTGATTAAAACATTATTTAATGAGATAATACCTTGCTTTGGAATACCAGCAACAATTTCTTCCAACCGAGGTTTGCAGTTTAGTGCAAAACTGTTAAAAGTAATTAGCAAAATTTGGAAATTGATTGGCAAGTACATGTTCCATGCAGGCCTCGTGCCAGTGGACACGTAGAAAAGATAAACCATCTGATCAAACAACAAATTAGGAAAATATGTCAGGAAATGAAATTATATTGGTACCAAGGTTTACCACTGGCTCTATTAAGAATTCGAGCTAAACCTCGGTCGAAAGAAGAGGTTAGCCCATTTGAAATTTTATATGGAAGACCATAACAGTCCCAGTTTAAAGGAGAAAGTCTTCAGGAAGTGGGGGAAGGCTATCTCCCAATTTTTGGTCAATCTGGGAAAAGAATTGGAGGAGATAAATAATAGATTAGCAGGGACAAGAGCAAGAGGTTTGGATTATCTGATTCACCCTTTCAGATCTGGAGACTGGGTTTATGTTAAGAATTTTTCAGGAGATCCTCTACAGGAGAAGTGGAGTGGACCGTACCAGATATTACTGACCACCTTTACAGCAGTGAAGATAAAGGAACAGCCTGCTTGGATATATTATTCAAGAATAAAGAAAGCACCAGAACCAGAGAAGACATGGCAGATCAAACCTTCAGGACCCTTACGTATGAAATTGCATCGGTCATAATTTGGACTCATATGATAACTGGTGCACAAGCTTCAGACCAGAATTTATACCTGAAATTAATGCAAAATGTTACTGAAGTTTTTAATCTTAGTGGCTGTTGGGTGTGTGCACAGTTGCCTAAATCAGGAGAAAGCCTGAAACTCCCATTAATTGGAGTTCCAATTCCTAACACTGTTTCATGGACAAATCTGTGGGTGAACACCAGCAATTTGTATTGAAAGGAAAGGTTAAAATTTGGAATAGTTAATCCTAATCCAGGCAATAAATATTACACCTGTGCACAAAGATGTATTACACCAGGAACCAGGGTAGGCGACTATACTTGCTTAAATGCAACAGATGTAGGTCACCATTCAAATTGCAATCGCACTATTAATATAGATGGTATCGTAGTTCAGTGGTGGCCCGTTCCTAAAGGGAAAGGATTGTATTGGTTATGTGGAGAAAATGCTTATAAGACTTTACCCCCCAACTGGAAAGAGGCAGGCACCTTAGGTGCTATAATACCCAATTTTACTATTATCAACAGGTATCCTTCCGGAACCTGGATTAGAAGTTTTGTTAAACGGATTAAGCAAAGGTTTTACCCTATTACTGAATGACACACTGCATTTCTTAGTTTTGTGAGAGGGCTAATTCCATCTTTGGGAGTAAGTGAATTAGAGAAAGCAACTGTAAATATCTCAGCAACCATAGAGGAAATGGAAAGTAAAGACATTGATATAATGCAGGTAGAACAGCAAGACATAACGAGCCTATCTAAGGTGGTATAAAACTGAATGGCTCCAGACATGTTATTGGCATCACAAGGAGGAGTTTGTTCCATAACCAATAAAAGTTGTTGTTCCTACATAGACCAAAGTGGCAGAATTGAAACATATCTGGAGGAAATTTGGAAACAAACTACGATATTTCATGAAATGGCCATGGATGACACCTCCTGTGGTTTCAAAGAAATATGGAAAAAGTTAACTTCATGGTTACCTAATCTCTCCTGGTTAAGGCAAATGGTTGCAAGAATACTGATGTTAATTATTTTAATATTGTTTACTTGTAGTATGATACAATGTTCCCTCTGGTGTTGTAAACTATCTATGATAAATTATGAAGATTGGAAAAGGAATGAAATTAAGCACCGAGTAGAAATGGGAAATTATTTCAAAGGACTTTTGATGGTAATGGTAATATATAAAATGTTGCAAAAGAATTTGCAAAAGGGCAGAAAAAGGGGGGAATTGAAACAAGGGGAACACAAAATTGCAAAATGGAATATATAAACCTTTAGAATTAATTTTAAGCAATGTTATGTTCAATGGCTTTGTAACAGTAGCAGTGGAAAATTACTGAGGTACATAATACATAGAAAAAAATAGAGTACAGATAGAGAACATATTGGCACAAGATAAATCGTTATAGTTGATGTGGTCTTAAGAAAAACAGTCTAGACAAACAGGATGCAGGGATAAGGAGTATCTGGGAATAGCAGGTGTCCAGGATAGGCTGCGGGTAAACTAACTGATAAGTAGGAGTATAGGACGGTTATTATGTCTCTGGTGCTAACAAACCAATTAAACTGGAACAAACATCTACTGCGCGTGCTTCAAAGGCTGCCAGAAGTGATGAAGATTGTTGGAAGAAGTAAACGACCCTCAGAGACCACCACCACAATTCTGTACGCATGCGGGGAGCTTTCTGGAAAGTGATGTAATCCATACGTAGTCTCATGAATATGTATGTATGCCCAGGGACTATATAAGGATGGCTTGTGTAGTAATAGAGAGACACACGTTAGGAGGAGTTATCCCCCGTGTCTCCCGGCGCCACAATAAAGAATACCTGCTTGTCAGCTTGAAAACTTTGTTGGCAAGTTTGTTCCTGGACTTTTCTCTGAATCCTATATATATATTTAGCTGATTAATTTAATCCAGATCCCCTAACTTGAGGAATATTATCTCCCCAGGAGGAGAACCAGAGTTTCCTCAGAGTATCTCACAAGGGAGTTTGAGACTTTGTATATGCAAGTTATTTCATATATATATATTACTACATGGTCCTCTTCTTGAGAGTCAGTTTGGTGTCACCTGGCGCAGATACGACAGTCCACTCCTTAGGTTCTTCCACTGGTCCTTTAATCCTACTTGAATGGGTCCATCCTCTTTCTCTGGTCCGGACCGCAGCCTCCGTTTTCAGCAATATCTGAAAAGGACATTCCCATTCTGGAGCTAAAGATTGCTCTCTCCAGGTCTTAATCAATACCCAGTCCCACAGATTAATGTTATGAATTTTAAAGTCCAGAGGCATCAACTGGGGAATTCATCCTCTTAATCTTAAATGTTCCAGAGTCTGAGCTATTGTGGTGATATATCTTCTGATACTCACCTCTCCTCCCTCATAAGTAGCAGTCTCCTTTTGGGTTGTCATAAAAGGTAATCCAATCATCATTTCATAAGGGGATACCCCTAACTCCGATCTGGGCTGTGCTCGAACTCATAGCAATGCTAAAGGTAGACAGTTTTCCCAGGACATCTGGGTCTCAATCATTAGCTTAGAAAATGTTTGGTTTTTTTGCTAGTTTTTTTTTTTTAAGGTTTGATTCATTCTTTCCACTCTTCCTGAGTGTGTAATTCCTATTTTATCCCCAAGGCTTGGGTTAATCGCTGTACAATTTTTGAGGTAAAATGTGTCCCCCTATCTGAGTTAATTTTGCTAATTAACCCATATCTAGGGTGTCATGGTTTAAACCAAATCTGCACAGTTCGCTCACTCACTCCCGCAGGACCACACACTCCTTTGTTTCCCCCCCACACCTTCCCACTCCCGGAGGGATGGGGAGGAGAGCCGGAGGAATACAACTGCCACAGATTGAGGTACAATCAGTCCAGCAATTAAGGTGTCACACTACTGCTACCACTAACAAATCAATGTTAGAGGAAATAAACAGGGAGAGAGAATACGATACCACCCGCCGATACGAGCCCAGCCTGGAAGAGACAGCTAACCCCTCCCCCCCGGCCAGCTTCCAGTTCCTTCTCTGACCCCAGCCCGGAGGAGTGTTAACCCCTTCCCTTCCGACCAGTTTCCAGTCCCCTCCCTGAGCAGGACGTGCTGTGGTATGGAATACCTCCTCGACTAGCCCAGACCAGGCACCCTATCTCTCCCTCCTCCCTGGCAGAGCGTGAGCTACTGCTGAACCCATGACATTATCCACCCCTTATTCCATACCATTCACGTCATGCTCAAATCCCACATTTTCAATATACCATCATGTAGACATATATATATATATACATCTGCATACACCCAGACAGAGAGAAAGAAATCATTTCTTAATACATGGACCAATCCCTATAATGCTATTGAGTCCATTTAGTCCATGATGTTAGGTTTGTAATAGTCCTTTGTAGCAGGAGAGTCTGTGTGCAGTGCTGGATTGTTGCCTGCTGATGTTGATCATTCCTTTACTGCAGAACTCATCTGGTTCTATCAAAGTTCATTCTCTGTTGAGACGATGGTTAGAGGGAAGTCAGGGCCAGTCGCTGGTGACCTGAAGACATCTAGTTGATGGCCTATAAAGATATTACACAGCAAGCAACAACATATAATTAAGTTCATTGGCTGTTTTCCCCTAAAATCAAATCCCCTTGAGGTATACATCGGACTTCCCCATCTTCCCGCATTACCCACCAAGTATATCTGGGTCCTTGAGCAAAAGCAATCCCACGAGTGGGTTTGCCTTGACCTGAAACAGGAGTAACCCAGACTGTCTTCCCTAGCAAATTCCTCATGTTCACTACAGGAACCTTGTCCCCCTCTACAATATGTAAAAGTTCTGACTGGGCTGGGCCAGCCCTGTTGGCAGATCCTCTGGTGTTGACCAACCAGGTGGCCTTTGGTAAATGTGTATCCCAATGCTTGAAAGTTCCCCCACCCATTGCTCTCAGTGTAGTTTTTAACAGCCCATTGTACCGTTCAATTTTCCCAGAGGCTGGTGCATGGTAGGGGATGTGATATACACACTCAATGCCATGCTCTTTGGCCCAAGTGCCTATAAGGTTGTTCCGAAAATGAGTCCCATTGTCTGACTCAATTCTCTCTGGGGTGCCATGTCACCACAAAATCTGTTTCTCAAGGCCCAGGATAGTGTTCCGGGCAGTGGCGTGGGGCACAGTATATGTTTCCAACCATCCTTTGGTTGTTTCCACCATGGTAAGCACATGGCACTTGCCTTGGCGGGTTGGGGGGAGTGTGATATAGTCAATTTGCCAGGCCTCCCCATGTTTATACTTCAGCCATCGTCCTCCATACCAAAGAGGTTTTAACCATTTAGCTTGTTTAATTGCAGCACGTCTCACACTCATGAATAACCTGGGTGACAGTGTCCATTGTTAAGTCTACCCCTTGATCACGAGCCCATTTGTACGTTGCGTCTCTGCCCTGATGGCCTGAAGTGTCATGGGCCCACCGGGCCAAAAATAATTCACCTTTATGTTGCCAATCTAAGTCCATCAGAGCTACTTCAATCTTAGCAGCTTTATCTACTTGTTAGTTATTGTGGTGTTCCTCAGTGGCCCGACTCTTAGGTATGTGGGCATCTACATGGCGTACCCTCACCACCAGCTTCTGCACCCAGGCAGCAATATCTTGCCATAATGCAGCAGCCCAGATGGGTTTACCTCTGCATTGCCAGTTGCTCTGCTTCCGTTGCTGCAACCACCCCCACAGGGCATTTGCCACCATCCATGAGTCAGTATAGAGATAGAGTACTGGCCACCTTTCTCGCTCAGCAATGTCCAGGGCCAGCTGGATGGCTTTCACCTCGGCAAACTGACTCGATTCACCCTCTCCTTCAGCAGTTTCAGCAACTTGTCACTGAGGACTCCATACAGCTGCCTTCCATCTCCGATGCTTTCCCACAATATGGCAGGACCCATCAGTGAACAAGGCATACTGCTTTTCACTTTCTGACAATTTATTATATGGTGGTGACTCTTCAGCACGCATCAACTCCTCCTCTGGTGACATTCCAAAATCTTTGCCCTCTGGCCAGTCCATGATGACTTCCAGAATGCCTGGACGACTGGGATTTCCTGTCCGAGCTCGTTGTGTAATTAGTGCAGCCCATTTACTCCAAGTAGCATCATTTGCATGATGTGTAGAGGAGACCCTGCCTTTGAACATCCAGCCCAGCACTGGCAAGCGGGGTGCCAAAAGGAGCTGTGCTTCAGTTCCAATCACTTCCAAAGCAGCTCGAACCCCTTCATAAGCTGCCAATATCTCTTTCTCCATTGGCCTGTAGCTGGCCTCAGAGCCTTTGTATCCCCAACTCCAAAAACCAAAGGGTCGACCTCGAGTCTCCCCTGGAGTTTTCTGCCAGAGGCTCCAGGTAGGACCATTCTCCCCAGCTGTGGTGTACAGTACATTTTTCACATCTGGACCGATCCGGACTGGTCCAAGGGCCATTGCATGAACAGTCTCGCATTTAATTTGCTCGAAGGCTTGTTGTTGCTCAGGACCCCATTTGAAATCATTCTTTTTCCAGGTCACATGATAGAGAGGACTTAAGATTGAACTGTAATTTGGAATGTGCATTCTCCAGAACCCCACAGCACCCAAGAAAGCTTGTGTTTCTTCCTTATCAGTTGGTGGAGACATTGCTGTTATCTTATTGATTACTTCTGTAGGGATATGTCTACGTCCATCTTGCCATTTTATTCCCAAAAATTGAATTTTCCGTGCAGGTCCCTTGACTTTACTCAGTTTTATGGCAAAACCGGCTTTCAGCAGGATTTGGATTATTTCCCTCCCTTTCTCAAAAACTTCTTCTGCTGTATCACCCCACACAATAATGTCATCGATGTATTGCAAGTGTTCTGGAGCTTGCCCCTGTTCCAGTGCAGTCTGGATCAGTCCATGGCAGATGGTGGGGCTGTGTTTTCACCCCAGGGGCAGTCAGTTCCAAGTGAACTGGACACCCCTCCAAGTAAAAGCGAACTGTGGCCTGCACTCTGCTGACAAAGGAATTGAGAAAAATGCAATGGCAATATCAATCGTGGCATACCACTTGGCTGCCTTTGACTCTAATTCATACTGCAGCTCTAACATGTCCGGCACGGCAGCACTCAATGGTGGTGTGACTTCATTCAGGCCACGATAGTCTACTGTTAGTCTCCACTCTCCGTTAGACTTTCGCACTGGCCATATAGGGCTATTAAAGGGTGAGCGGGTCCTGCTGATCACTCCCTGCCTCTCCAGTCTACGGATCAGATTATGGATGGGAATCAGGGAGTCTCGATTAGTGTGATATTGCCGCCGGTGCACTGTTGTGGTTGCAATTGGCACTTGTTGTTCTTCAACTTTCAGCAACCCCACAACAGAAGGATCCTCTGAGAGACCAGGCAAGGTGGACAGCTGCTCAATTTCCTCAGTCTCCAAAGCAGCAATACCAAAAGCCCACCGGTACCCTTTTGGGTCTTTGAAGTACCCTCTCCTGAGGTAGTCCATGCCGAGGATGCATGGAGCCTCTGGACCAGTCACAATGGGGTGCTTCTGCCATTTCCTCCCAGTCAGGCTAATTTCAGCCTCCAGTACAGTCAACTCTTGGGACCCTCCTGTCACTCCAGAAATATAGATGGGTTCCACCCCTTGACAGTTCGATGGCATCAGGGTACACTGTGCACCAGTATCAACTAGAGCCTGTGGGACTGATGTGCCAGGCCATTTGATCCACACAGTCCAGTAAATACGATTGTCCCCTACCTCCACCTGGCTGGAGGCAGGGCCCCTCAAATAGTCATCGTCGTCACAATCTTGGACACCTAAGTCATATTGAAAGGGGTTATTCTTTATCACAGGAGCTGGAGTAAAATCAGCTCTTCCACTCAATCTGGGAACCTGTTCACCAGAGACTGAAGCTGCAGCTCTCATGGGGTGATCAGTCTTGGCCCTTGCTCCTGTCTTCAATTCACCCACATGTTCCTCCAAGGCTGAAGTAGGTTTTCCATCCCACTTTGTCATGTTTTCTCCGTGATCCGGCAGGTAAAACTATAGGGTAGCCCGTGGCATGTATCTTATATATTTTCTCTCTCGAACAATAGGACGCCTTCTGTTAATAGCTGAAACGCGTGTTGGCACATGTGAGTAGCTGGATAAATCAGACAGATCGTCCCTCAACTGTTTGAGATCCTGTTTGAGATCCTGAGACAGTTTTTCCACAGCTGAGATGATGGAAGGGGTAAGATTGTTTTCGAATTGCTGAGGGGGGTGGCTTGAGAAAGGACGCCTGTGGCACCGGAGCAGAGCCGGGGGAGATCAGCGTCCAGAAACCTCACCACAGAGCGACAAAAGCCACTGAGGAGGGAGCCTTAAGTCCTTGACAGGACTGGCAAAGAGCTCAGCTACTGCGAGGAGGTGACTCACAGGGGGCGGAGACAGGAGGAGGGGCACCAACTGTGAGTGGTTAAAAATCTACCCAGGGAGCGCGGCGACCAGGAGCGCGGCGACCAGAGCAGGCAAACAGAGCAGGTTGAAGCAGTTTGAGGCAGTTTGTGCGGCAGTTCGCGCGGGCAGGCGAGGGGGATGGTGAGCACTCGCCGTATGACCAGGGTCCGGTCTGGGAGCTCTCCCCTGGCCGCCCCGGTGGTGGCCAGCGTAGGCACCCAGACAGAGCCGGTAAGTGGGGAGGTTGCGGTGCAGAGCTTGGAGTGCAGAGAGTGCCTGCACTGGCCTTGTGAGGGAAAGGTGCAGAATGGGCAGGGCTGCGCTCGCTGCTCCCTGATGGAGGTCCTCCTCCAGCAGGTGGCTGAGCTACGGAATGCTGTCAGTAAACTGCAAGATGTCAGGGAAGTTGAGAGGAAGCAGGACTGCTTGCTTCAGGCCCAAACAGCACAGGGGCTTCAAGCTTCCCCTCTAACTCATGGAGGAAAGAAGGAGGCTGTTGATCAGGGAAGCTGGGAATTAGTAACAAAAAAAAAACAAGAAAAGGAGGAAGAGAGCAATTAAAAGCAAGGGGTTTCCTCCTAAATCTGCTGTACCCACCCAGAACTGCTTTGCTGTCCTGCAACGGGCTAATGAGGAAATGCACTTGCATCAAAAACAGTCGGCTGGTGCACTGGTACAGAAGATCTCTACTGGTGCCGCCAGGAAAAAGCGGCGGGTTGTAGTAGTAGGGGACTCTGCCTTGAAAGGGACAGAAGTGCTCATCTGTTGGCCTGACCTGGTCACAAGGGAGGTGTGTTGCCTACCTGAGGAATGGATCAGGGATGTTGCAGAGAGGCTGCCTGCTCTAGTATGTCCCACGGACTATTACCCGCTTCTAGTGATACATGTGGGTGCTAAGGATATAGATAGTAGTAGCCTGAGGAGTATAAAGAAGGACTTCAGAGCTGTGGGACAGGTGGTCAGGGGTTCTGGAGCTCAGATAGTCTTTTCAACAATTCTCCAAGACACAGGGGAGGACCTTCCAAAGGCAAGGAGGATTGGACAGGTTAATAAATGGTTAAAAGATTGGTATCATAGTCAAGGGTTTGGGTGTCTTGGACATGGGGCCCACATTTGTAGGCCAGGCCTACTGGGGTCTGGTGGAACTGCTCTGATAAAGAAAGGGAAGAGTGGCTTTGCTGGGAGGCTTGCCAGACTTATCAAGGATGCTTTAAACTAGTTGTGTTGGGGGAGGGGAGCATCATTCCATCCCAACACACCCAGTCAGTTGGAAGCTCCTATAATAAATACTCTGAGCAATGTAGTAATAATCTAGCCGCTCCAGCCACTGAGCTGGCTTCATTTGGAGCTCGGATCAGATGCCTCTATACAAATGCCTGTAGCATGGGGAATAAACAAGAGGAATTAGAGATGTGGGCACATCTACGCGGCTATGATATAATAGGCATCACAGAAACATGGTGGGATGGCTCCTTTGACTGGAGTGTTGGAATGGAAGGTTATAGGCTTTTTAGAAAAGACAGGTCCAGTAGGAGGGGAGGCAGAGTTGCCCTTTATGTTAGGGATAGGCTGGAGAGTATGGAACTCTGTCTGGGGACAAGTGATCAGTTAACAGAAAGTTTGTGGGTCAGGGTTAAGGGGAAATCGGTGATGGGACACATTACTGTGGGGATATGTTACAGACCGCCTGATCAAGAGGAACCTGTGGATGAAGAACTCTGCACTCAAATAAGAAAAGCCTCACACTCGCAGGCCCTTGTTCTCATGAGGGACTTCAACCACCCTGACAGCTGTTGGGGCAACGGTACGGTCCGGCACAAGCAATCCAGGAGGTTTCTCGATTGTGTGGAAGACAACTTCCTTCTGCAAGCAATAAAGGAGCCGACGAGGAGAGGTGCCCTGCTTGACCTCGTGCTCACCAACAGGGAAGGGCTTGTTGGAAATGTGACTCTCCAGGGAAGTCTTGGATGCAGTGATCACGAGATGGTCGAATTCGAGGTCCTCAAGACAGTGAGAAGAGCGTGCAGCAAGCTCACTGCCCTGGACTTCAAGAGAGCAGACTTTGGGCTCTTCAGGAACTTGCTTAGCAAGGTTCCATGGGATATAGGCCTAGAGGGCAAGGGGCCCAAGAGTCTTGGTTAATATTCAAGGATCACCTGCTACAAGCTCAGGAGTGTTGCATCCCGACCAGAAGGAAGTGCAGCAGGAGGGCCAGGAGACCTCCTTGGATGGATAAGGAGCTGCTGAGAAAAATTCACAAGAAAAAAGAGGCTTATAAAAGGTGGAAGCAAGGAGAGGTGGCCTGGGATGAATACAGGGATGTTGTCAGGGTAGTTAGGGACCAAGTTAGGAAAGCTAAGGCCCAATTGGAGCTAAACTTGGCAAGGGATGTTAAAGATAATAGGAAGGGATTTTATAGGTATGTAGCGGCTAAAAAACAGACTAAGGACAATGTAGGCCCCCTCCGGAAACTTTCAGGAGAACTGGCTACACAGGACTTGGAGAAGGCTGAGGTTCTGAATGGCTTCTTTGCCACGGTCTTCACTGGCAAAGGCTCTGACCGCAGCACCCGAGTCTTGGAAGGCAGACGCAGGGACTGTGAAAACCTAGACCTTCGGCCCACTGTAGGAGAGGATCTGGTTTGAAACCATCTTAAGAACCTGAACATACACAAGTCCATGGGACCTGATGAAATCCATCCACGGGTCCTGAAGGAGCTGGTGAATGAAGTTGCAAAGCCACTGGCCATCATATTTGAAAAATCATGGCAGTCAGGTGAAGTTCCCGATGACTAGAAAAAGGGAAATATAAGCCCCATTTTCAAGAAGGGGATAATGGATGACCCGGGGAATTACAGACCAGTCAGTCTCACCTCTGTGCCTGGCCAAATCTGGGAGCAGTTTCTTTTGGAAGGCATGCTAGGGCACATGAAAAAGAGAAATGTGCTTGGTGACAGCCAGCATGGCTTTACTAGGGGAAAATCCTGCCTGACCAATTTGGTGGCCTTCTGTGATGGGGCTACAAAAGTGATGGACAGGGGTGGATCAGTTGATGTCATCTACTTGTGCAAAGCGTTCGACACTGTCCCACATGACATCCTTGTCTCTAAATTGGAGTGTCATAAATTTGATAGGTGGACCACTCGGTGGATAAAGAACTGGCTGGATGGTCACATTCAAAGAGTTGTGGTCAACGGTTCAATGTCCAGTTGGAGACCAGTAACGAGTGGTGTCCCTCAGGGATCGGTGTTGGGACCGGTCTTGTTTAATATTTTTGTCGCTGACATGGACAATGGAATTGAGTGTGCTCTCAGCAAGTTTGCTGATGACACCAAGCTGTGTGGTTCTGTTCATATGCTAGAGGGAAGGAATGCCATTCAGAGGGACCTTGACACACTTGTGAGGTGGGCTGATGCCAACCTCATGAAGTTTAACCATGACAAGTGCAAGGTCCTACACCTGGGTGGGAGCAATCCTAGGCACAGCTACAGGTTGGGCAAAAAGGAAATTCATGTTAGTGCTGTGGAGAAGGACTTGGGAGTGTTAGTCAATGAGAAAATCAACATGAGCTGGCAGTGTGCGCTCACAGCCCAGAAAGCCAACTGTATCCTGGGCCGCATCAAGAGGAGCGTGACCAGCAGGTCAAAGGAGGTGATCCTGCCCCTCTATTCTGCTGTCATGAGACCTCACTTGGAGTATTGTGTTCAGTTCTGGTGTCCTCAACATAAAAAAGACATGGTGCTGTTAGAACATGTCCAGAGGAGGGCCACGAGGATGATCAGGGGACTGGAGCACCTCCCATATGAAGACAGGCTGAGAAAGTTGGGGCTGTTTAGCCTGGAGAAGAGAAGGCTGCGTGGAGACCTCATAGCAGCCTTCCAGTGTCTGAAGGGGGCCTACAGTGATGCTGGGGAGGGACTATTCATTAGGGACTTGTTATGGGTTCAGCAGTAGCTCATGCTCTGCCAGGGAGGAGGGAGAGATAGGGCACCTGGTCTCGGCTAGTCGGGGAGGTATTCCATACCACAGCACGTCCTGCTCGGAGAAGGGACTGGAAACTGGTTGGAAGGGAAGGGGTTAAATCTCCTCCGGGCTGGGCTCAGAGAGGGAACTGTAAGCTGGCCGGGGGGGAGAGGTTAGCTCTCTCTTCCAGGCTGGGCTCGTTTTGGCGGGTGGTATCATATTCTCTCTCCTTGTTTATTTCCTCTAACATTGATTTGTTAGTGGTACCAGTAGTGATTTGTGTGATACCTTAATTGTTGGACTGATTGTACCTCAATCTGTGGGAGTTGTATTCCTCCAGCTCTCCTTCCCATCCCTCTGGGAGTGGGAAGGTGGAGGGGGGGAGGGGAAACAAAGGAGTGTGCAGATTTACTTTAAACCACGACAGGACTATAGTGACAGCACAAGGGGTAATGGGTTGAAACTTAAACAGCAGAGGTTTAGACTGGATATAAGGAAGAAATTCTTTACTGTTAGGGTGGTGAGGTACTGGAATGGGTTGCCCAGGGAGGTTGTGAATGCTCCATCTCTGGCAGGGTTCAAGACCAGGTTGGATGAAGCCTTCCGTGATATGGTTTAGTGTGAGGTGTCCCTGCCCATGGCAGGGGGGTTGGAGCTGGATGATCTTGAGGTCCTTTCCAATCCTAACTATTCCATGATTCTATGATTCTATGAATTCTCAGAGTTTATGAACCATTTCATCCACTGTTAGTAGTGCTATGTCTTTCCAGGTTACTGTTGCCAATGGATGGGCATATGACGAAGGTGAGTTTTGTGTAAGTTTTCGCCACATGGGTCATGTGCATTCGACTTCATCTGGGTCTATGGGTACATTCCCTTTATTCGGCTTGGTGTGGTAGATCATCTCTACGATAGCTGATTCCCTCAGGGTCTGGATACCTTTGTCTATAGTATTCCTCTTGGCCGAACGACTCATCAACCTTGTATGGGAACCTCTCTTTCACAGCTGCCAAAAGCCTCCTCCAAAGACTGAGGGACTTTTTCTCTCTTGCAATCGCTTTGTCAGTTCCCCCTTCTCTAGCAAGTGATCACAGCTGCTTGGCATCTGTACCTGCTAGTTCGTGACCATTGGCCCCATTATCCCAACATCGGAGCAGCCAGGTGATGATGTGCTCCCCTGGTTGACGGGTAAAATCTTTTTGCATATTCTGCAGCTCAGTTGAGGTCTGAGATCGAGAAGTCACCTCTTCTTCTTCATGTGATGATGACCCTGATCAGATACTAGACCAGGTAGTGGATGCATAGTTTCTTCATCCTGCCTCTTCCTTCTTGCCTCCTTTCTGGTTTTTCTCTTGTGTACAGGAGCAACCGATATTGGTACGAATTGGTCCTCTAGTTCAGATGCAGTGATTATCACTGTAGTTTGAGTAGCAACTGTACTTGTTGCTGGGGTAGTTGCACTGTCTGTCGCAGTCGAGGGTTGAATAGCTGCTGTACTTGTTACTGGGGTAGCTGCACTGTCTGTCAGAGCTGAAGTTTGGGTAGCAACTGTACTTGCCGCTGGGGATGGTGTAGCTGCTGTACTTGGAGCTCGAACAGCTGCGCTGACTTCTGCGTTGCTCTCAGATACAGGGACATTTTTTTCCTTTTGAAGGGGTTGGATAGTTTCGAACAAGGCCCTATAGGCATAGGCCAAGCCCCAGCACGTTGCCGTAATTTGTCCATCTCTGGTATGGCCAGGACGACAACACACCTCATTTAGGTGTTTTACTAATTCTTCTGGATTCTTCACTTGTTGGGAAGTAAAATTCCAAAGTACTGGAGGGGCCCACTGACCTAGATGCTTGCCCATACTATCCCACACATCCTGCCACTCATGACTGTCCAGCCTCTGGGAAGATCTCCTGGTCCTCCTATGTCGTCGTTTAACCCCAATACAGGACCAGACCTGACTCCGCTTAACTCTTGAAATCAGATGAAATAATTGTGAGCAAAACACACTCTGTATGCGTGCTACTATGGTGATCCCCATCACAATCAGCGTACAAGTCTCAACAGTATTAAAAGGCCATTCAAAAACTTCAAAACCCTCAAATGATGTTGTAGACCATCTGGAGAGAACACTGGGAGGATAGAAGAATGTCTCCTTCACAGGTTGACCACCCGAGAAGGAGAAAAAAGATGTGAAATTGCTAAGCACTTTTATTATATACCTCCCAAAATATAAAGTTGGTGACCATACTGGGAGCATACACCAGATCAGTTTCATGATGAATGCTTCTATTGTATTACAAGTCATTAACGTAAAGTACAATGAGATGAGAACCTTAGCCCAAACCCCATACTTGGTAAACACTAACACAGCTAATATATATGACAAGTAATTGGTAAAATCCTGAAACAGTGAGATCAAGAGAAAAAACTGTGAGAGCCAATAAAACAGCATTGTGACAAATGACTATAAATCCTGTCAGATTTGTTGTTATTTCATGGGTTTGTGCCCAACATTGGGTGCCAAAAACTGTCGTTGTTTAAACCAAATCTGCACAGTTCGCTCACTCACTCCCGCAGTACCACACACTCTTTTGTTTCCCATCCCCACCTTCCCACTCCCAGAGGGATGGGAAGGAGAGCTGGAGGAATACAACTCCCACAGATTGAGGTACAATCAGTCCAACAATTAAGGTATCACACAAATCACTACTGGTACCACTAACAAATCAATGTTAGAGGAAATAAACAAGGAGAGAGAATATGATACCACCCGCCAAAACGAGCCCAGCCTGGAAGAGAGAGCTAACCTCTCCCCCCCGGCCAGCTTACAGTTCCCTCTCTGAGCCCAGCCCGGAGGAGATTTAACCCCTTCCCTTCCGACCAGTTTCCAGTCCCTTCTCCGAGCAGGACGTGCTGTGGTATGGAATACCTCCCCGACTAGCCGAGACCAGGTGCCCTATCTCTCCCTCCTCCCTGGCAGAGCATGAGTTACTGCTGAACTCTTGACATAGGGATAACTAGTTCCAAAAGAGTTTTTGATACTATGTTTGTCGTAACCCTGACAACTGGAATTGCTTCTACCCAATGAGTTAAGTGGTCCATTATTACTAACAGGAACTTCCACGCCTGCACAGGAGGGAATTCAGTAAAATCTGTTTGGATGCTCTGAAAGGGCTGCATTGCCAGTTCACGTCCCCCTGAGCTAGTTGTTCTTATAATCTTTTTTATTAACTCTTTGACAAGTCATGCATTTATCAGTTATTTGTTTTGCTAACCCAAAAATTCCAATACATCCATACTCCCTGTCGTGGTTTAAACCATGTCCGCAGAGTTCACTCACTCACTCCCCCCCCTTGCTCCCCCAACTCCCGAAGAGTTAGGAAGGAGAATCCAAAGAATGTGGCCCCCACGGATTGAGATAAGAACGGTTTAATTGCTAAGGTATAACACAATTCACTACTGCCATTACTACTACAAATAATAATGATAAAGCAAACAACAAGTGAAGAGAATACAACACCTCACCAGCCACCGACCCATAACTCACCCCACCCTGCCCGACCGAGCACTGAGCGATACCTCCTCCATTCCCCCCCAGAGCTCCAGCCCTTCCAGGTCTCTCCCAGTTACATCCTGGGTATGACGTACTATGGTATGGAATACCTCTTTGGCTAGCCTGGGTCAGGTGTCCTGTCTCTCCTTCCTCCCGGCCTCCCCTCCTCCCTGGCAGAGCATGAGCTCAGAAAAGGCCTTGAAGAAAAAACACCTGAGCAGTAACTCAAAACATGCTCGCTATCAAGCAACTGTTCCCAGCCCAGGAGTCAAAACACAGCACTGCACCAGCTACCAAGAAGGAGAAAAATGACTGCTACTGCTCAAACCAGGACACTCCCTTAAAAAGTGGTCACACAGGGCCTGTGTACCCCAGTGAGTCTGGGTGTATGTTTTCTAATATCTGTCTAGTCAGTAGCTTATTAAGGAGTTGTCTCCCGTCAGGGAGTTTCCATTTCCCATGTTGATATTGTTCTTCTCCTGTTTTACTTAACTATTTCTTTTCTGACTCACTGGATTTTGGAATCTCCAATTCCTCTTCCTCAGGTACCAGAACCAACATGACTCTCTCAATTCCATTTTCTGCTGCATCTCTAGCTTCTTGATCTGCTAGATTATTTCCCCTTATTTCGGGTGTCATTCCTCTCTGATATCCACTAACATGCACTACAGCTATTTCTTCAGGTAACTTTAATACTTCCAAGACTTCCAGGATAAGTCCTCAATGAATCAACCCCTTCCCTTTCGAATTTAAAAGTCCCCATTCTTCCCAAATTTTTCCAAAGGTGTGCAATATACCAAATGTATATTTTGAGTCAGTATAAATAGTTCCCTTCCTATGCGCTAGATATTCTAAGGTTCTTTTTAGAGCATATAGCTCACATGCTTGAGCAGACCAATTTGAGGGTAATATCCCTCTTTCAATGATTTGCATCTTTTCTTCATTAACTAGCGCATACCTTGACATCCTTTTTCCCTGCAGGCATCTAGATGATACATCCACATAAATTCCTTCACCCTCCAGGAGAGCCTGTACCATTAAATCCTCCCAAATCTTGGTCTGGCATTGTATGACTTCTAAACAGTTATGGGTTAAACCTTCTTTTTGCTTCCCATATAAGAACTGAGATGGGTTTAGACTTTTGTCCACCATTAATTAAAATCATCATTATTAATTAATATCACTTCATACAAATAAAAGGGTTTGTCCAGTGAGGGTCCAGCAAGCCCTCAGTCCCATCTGTCAATATGTCTATTCCCACCTGTCCGCCTGCCTCAGCACTCATCCCATGCTCAAACACAGGAGCTGCACGAGCTCCCCTCCTTTCCCCCTTGTTTGTTTTTTTTTTTTCCTCACAGCTGCTCACCCTGCTCTGCAGGGGCTGCAGATGCCTGCCTCTGCAACAGCACTTCTGGTTTAACCCTTTCTTAACTCTGAATGTGCATCTGCCGCTTGGTGCCAGTGACAGCAATCTCTTGCTCCTTATCAATATCAGATAGGACAGATGCAGAGGGTGCTTTCCCTCGGAGATACCTGTGATAGATAATTTCCCAGCCTATCTTCCTGATTACTCAGGGTTTGGTTTGGTTCTTTTTTTTTTTGTTTGTTTTTGTTTTTCTTTTTTCAGCCTTAAATATTTTTCCCCAATATCAGAGGCTGAACAACATCTCTCCAGCTTAGCTTTCTGTTTTTCCCTGTCCTTTGCCACAGCCAAAATTAAGGGATCTGGCTGAACTATATCAATTTCGTATTCAATCTGTCATGCCGGGTGGTTTCTTAAAGTGAAAAACATATCTGCATACATCATTTCATCCCATTTTCCTTATCACTTTAAGAACAACATCAATTGTAACAATGTATTATAGTTCCAAAGTTCCATTGAAAGGCCAGTTTTCCCCATCTTTCAATTTATATAAAAGGCCACCATTGATTACAATATTTGATCATTCACATTTTCTCCCGATGGCCCTCCCCTTATACCTTTCCAATGAGATAAAATGCAACCTAACAGGCTCTTTCTGAGAATTCCCCCACTCTGTTGTCCTCCCATTGTAATCCTTTAAAGATATATGATACAGTTAGCCCTACAACAATAACATTTTACCCAGAGTAAAAGGTATAACGAAGTGCTGTACCCACAACGGATACACCTGAATTCCAAACAGTTCTGTAAAGAAACCTCTTGTCTCTGACCAAAAGCGAGAATATATTGTGACCAAGCAGGACACTTAGCTTGGATATACAAACTACTGTGATGACAGATAGGGTAAGGGCTAGCTCGAGCCCCGCACCAGGGAGCTTGAGCACTACTTTGACAGTTAACCACTATATTGCTCTACTGGTTTTTTAATTTTCACAAGTTTCCATAAATTACTCGTACTAATTCTCCCAAATTTCAGTCCAGTCCCAATTGGCCCAATTTCCAGGGCAATTAGCACACCAAAAATCCTGATTAGATTTCCCCACACGTTATTCTCACAAAGAAAACATACAAAGACAAAAATTGGTTTACACACAACAGTACAGTGGACAAGACACCAAAACTCAACAATAGGTTCAATTTCAAAGGATATATACACTTCGTCCGTCTCCAGCCACTCTTCTCACGGAGAACACAGAACTGTGAATCAGGACTCCATACTTGCGTGGTAGCTTTGCCACGTCTCACTCACACAAAACAGTCATTGATGCAAGGGCCCATCTCTCAATCACTCCACACAGAATGTCATCTAAGCCAATAATTGTTAATACATAAATCTCAAGCCACTGTTTACCTGCCAAAGGTTGGTAAAGCCATTAGTACAATTACCCTTGTCCTTGAGGCAAGCATCCATGCTCTTTATCTCGTGTAGGATGTCTTCTTACAACTTACAGGTATCCCCTTTACCTGATATTCCCCAGGAAGTAGATCCCTCTTGTCTCTCCTACCTGGACCATATTCCCTGTTAGCTAACATAACCCCTAGTAGGCTGTCTATACCTTGGGGGGTCTTTCAGTCTTTCTTACTAAGTCACTTTGTCTCTTCACCAGCCGATTCACTCGCAGGAGACTGGAAACACGGTTAAAAAGACCCTGCACTCGCTTCACAGATCCCAAATATCCCTGCCCATGCCTTCACAGATCCAGGCTATCCAGTCTGTGTCTCATTAGCACACAAATCACCGTTCACTTAGTCTCTTCACCGGCCAATTCCCTTGTGGGAGATTGGAACCGTGGTTAGAAAGACTCCACACTCGCTTCACAGATCCCAGATATCCTGGCCCATGCCTTTACAGATCCAGGCTATCCAGTCTGTGTCTCATTAGCACACAAATCATTCACTTCATCCCCTCATTGGCCAATTCCCTCGCAGGAGATTGGAACTGCGGTTAGAAGGGCTACACACTCGCTTCACAGAACCAGGCTACCTGGTCCGTGTCTCATTCACACACTGATCACACCCATACCCACCCAACTGAACAATACTTACAGTCCGTTTTCTTGTCCGAATCTTCGTGCACGTGAATTACAGGCGACCATGGTTTTCCCAGGAGCCCTTCCCTGCTTTTGCTTTATGAGTCCCTTTCTTTGCCCGATGAGACCAGAAGAAACCGAGCAAACTGCCAAAATCGGCAGGGTGCGCCTTTCACTCAGATTCCCTTAGGCCCACAGAAGCAAAGCAGGTTTCTATCCCGGACGAGCCCCCATTTATAAACTACGAATTCACTTCTCTAAACAAGATAACAAGGTTTTATTAAGGGACAAAGTCAATAAAGCAAAAGCAAACAGCGCTGGGCGCATGACTGTAGCCAGAGCCGCGAATGATTAGTATTTGTTACAGGTTTATATACTTTCACAATTCCATTAATCACATACATATTCATAATCCCTGCATATAGGCAGGGAACATTATAATTAAGTCCAGTAATTTATTATTGGAAGTCTCCTCCTCTTGGCATCTGCGCACTGCTCTTCAATGACTGTGGGCAGGGGTCTTGAGGATGAAGTAAGCAGTCTTCCTCATGTGAGTAGGGGTCTTCGAGATGAAGTAAGCAGTCTTCCTCACAGTGTACTTTTCACCTTTGGCACAGTTGAACACCCCAGCAATCACACAACTCACTAAAACCAGCCATATCTGTAAATATTCTGATAATTAGCAGAGATTTAAAACAGTGTGACCTTAAACTCTATATTTTACAGGCACTAGCTTTTCTTCTATCAATCATGCAACCCCCCCTTTCTTCTTTTTACCTTTACAGATTCTTCTACTATACGACTCCGTTTTGCTCATCTTGTGTCTTTATCGAGCTTTGTTTTTGTTACTATAAACTTGTATTGTTATATCCACATAATCACATCTATGATAATTGTGAAAACCAATATATTTTTATGTGTTTATCACAAAGGATGATGGCTATGGGAGTAACTTCACTGTATTTAATTTTTCCCTGCACACCTTGTAGCTATGCAGTACCTATTTAACCTTCTCCTTAAACTATTCATGAGGAGCAATACATGCTTCTTGTTGGCAATGACTGCCAACCCATAGTTGGGTTGACCTATTGAATACTTAAAGAAATACATAATAATGATGTATTATTTTTGTCCTGGATAGTTATCAGTATTAAGACGGGTGGGTGTTTTTGCCACATGTGATTTTAATACAGAGTAGGGCAAATCATTTCACGTATTTTTAAACATATGGAAGTCTGGTCAGTAATGACTTCAAAAAGGCAGTCTCCTATAGACAAGAAGGAAAAAACTTCTATAAGTAGCAGTTAGTATTTTTAAATACAAGAACCAGAATGCTTATCGGATCCAGTAGTGTCCACGGTTTCATACAAAGTATCTCTGTGGTTAAGACCTTGATCTTGCAAACACGCACTAACTTTTAGATTAAAAAAAAAATGTAAGCTGATGGAGTCTCACAGCCCTACTCAGAACAGCCCATTGCTAGATAGTCAGTATTACTAAGAATTTGCCTTTCACTGAATAGAAACTAATTTCTTGAGCAGTGAAAGTAATTAAGCCTAGTTTCTAATGGATTTTTTTCTCTCTTCTCACCACAGGAACATCCCAGTTCACTCCTGTGCTCCTACTAGCCTCACCTCTTGCAATGCCTCTGCTCACCACCCACTGACGGATACCCAGCCCGACCCCAGCAGTGATCTAACCCTTCCGGGTAACTGCAGCCAGTTTATACAGTGGCCATGATGTGCTGTGATATGGAATACCTCTTTGGTTGGTTTGGGTCAGGTGTCCTGTCTCTGCTTCCTCCTACCTTCCCATCCTCCTTGACAGAGCATGAGACTCAGAAAATCCTTGGTCAGACTAAACATTACTAAGCAGCAAATAAAAACATCAGTGTTATCAGCATTGTTCCCAGGCTGAAAGTCAAAACCACAGCACTGCACCATCTCCTAAGAAGGAGAAAAATGACTGCTACTGCTGAACCCAGGTCAGCATCTGTTGACGCAGGAGTCACGGACAACGCGGAGACAATCAGTGCAACCAAGCGATTGCCAAACTTTATTAGACACAGTGCTCTTCTTATACCCTTACACCCTTATGTAACAGCCTTGAATACTGAGCTCTAATTTGTTAGTCTAGAGGTTACTATCGCTTACAGAGCTAATGTTTACAACTTGTTATAATTGTGATTAAATACCTTACTCTAAAAATACAGTGGGAAACTACAAACTTGGCAGAGATCATTCTCTGTCCATTTTCAGTGAAAAATTACAGAAGCCTAACAAGACAATTGACCTTGCTTATGCCTACCAAGAATCTTCTTACTTTACAGTAATAAGGCTCAGGGTATCAGGATTGCTCACTACGTGGCATTGGCTCTTTAAGAATTCCCACAAATCCCCCTTCTTGTTTTTGAGTGATCCATATACCCTTTACAGCTTTTTATATAATGTGGAGACAGTGTTCTCACAGGATAATGGATATTTGGTACATGAGCTCTGAATAACTCCGAGGGATACAGCAAGGCCGTGGGAGGCCCGAGGAAGCTTAAGCAAGCAAGATAAGAAGAAGCTGTAATTCACTGAGTTATGAGAACTGTGGACTGTTGGCAAGCGTTCGAGGTCAAGTTCTCACACCTGTGCTTAACCAATTATATGTTAGTCACTAAGGGTCTTCAAGACAATCATGATATGCCAACTTGCTGTAGGTGTGTGTAAGCAATAGTATATAAGGAGTTAATGCTTTGCAATAAATGGCTTTTTGTCTGTTCATATTGGTCTCTGACTGAGTCCATTCCGCGGCAATATAATACATTGTATACATTGCAAAATACAAGAAATAATCATTAAAAGTAGGATTAGAAATGTTAGTAACATTAAAACACCTTTGATAATATCTTTAATCCAACCTGTGATTCCTTAATGGAGAAGCATTCTGATGCAAATGGAATGTGAAAGAGCTGCAGAAATTAACTGCTTAGGTGATTGGATTTACCCCCAGGTTACAAACTGCCCCAATACTTTTCTTTTTCCCACTACTCGGCTCCAGTGTCCTTCCCGGCCATTCCACCAGGGAGGCACTGGGAGCCGAATTGCAGGGCAGCTTCATCTGAACATGGGTACCAAACTTTTTTCAGAAGTTGCTCACAGTGCTTTAAGTGGCTACAAAATGCTCAGCAGCAGCTACAGCTGCCTGCCTGCTCAGTAGCAGCAATAAATATTTGCCGCACTTTTGCATTAACCATTTCTTGCCCAAAATGTTAAACTGCTACCTGTTAAAAACTTTTACATGAACCTGACAACAAAAAATATACAGAACACTGTCTGCCCCCATCACACACATACACACACGCTTGGGATCCCACAAGCACACTCCCCAAAACTACAGTATTTGAAATAGAAAATGCAGACAATCATTACTCCCTCTACACAGTCCCATATACAGGACGTGGCACAAGGACCTTGTGAAGATTGTCAGGAAACCATCTCCGAGAAGCATCATCACAGTGCAAGGTGGCAGCCTCAAACTTAGCGGGCATCCCCGCAGAGGCTCTGCTCCCTCACATCGCATGAGGCTTGGGCTTTTATCCTGACCAAAATGCACACTCATTCTGACACAGGTGGTCAGCCTATGTTGGAAGAAGTTGCCAGCAATATCTGTAAAGGTTTGCAAGGGTTGATAGAAACATGGACATACTTATATTTACCAACTTCTAGTACATGAGTATCACAGAGAGACTGTATCACAGGAGCTGTATATGGGGTCCCAACTCCACGATCTGACACATTCTGCCTGGTTGTTCCAAAATGAGTCTCATTGTCTGACTCAATTCTCTCTGGGGTGCTGTTTCTCAAGGCCCAGGATAGCGTTCCGGGCAGTGGTGTGGGGCACAGCATATGTTTCCAGCCAGCTGGTGGTTGCTTCCACCATGGTAAGCACGTGTGTGATATAGTCAATCTGCCAGGCCTCCCCATGTTTATACTTCAGCCATCGTCCTCCATACCAAAGAGGTTTTAACCATTTAGCTTGTTTAATTGCAGCACATGTCTCACACTCATGAATAACCTGGGCGATAGTGTCCATTTTTAAGTCCACCCCTCAATCACAAGCCCATCTGTATGTTCCATCTCTGCCATGATGGCCTGAAGTGTCATGGGCCCACCGGGCCAAAAATAATTCGCCTTTATGTTGCCAATCTAAGTCCATCTGAGCCACTTCAATCTTAGCAGCTTTATCCACTTGTTGGTTGTTCTGGTGTTCCTCAGTGGCCCGAGTCTTAGGTGCGTGGGCATCTACATGGCGTACACAAACCACCAGCTTCTGCACCCAGGCAGCAATATCTTGCCATAATGCAGCAGCCCAGATGGGTTTACTTCTGCGTTGCCAGTTGCTCTGCTTCCACTGCTGCAACCACCCCCACAGGGCATTTGCCACCATCCATGAGTCAGTATAGAGATAGAGTACTGGCCACTGTTCTTGCTCAGCAATGTCCAGGGACAGGCTGGATGTCTTTCAGTGCAGCAAACTGACTCGATTCACCCTCTCCTTCAGCAGTTTCAGCAACTTGTCGCTGAGGACTCCATACAGCTGCCTTCCATCTCCGATGCTTTCCCACAATACGGCAGGACCCATCAGTAAACAAGGCACATTGCTTTTTACCACTTGGATGCCTTTGATTCTAATTCATACTGGAGTTCTAGCATGTCCGGCACGGGAGCACTCAAGGGTGGTTTGACTTCATTCAGGCCATGATAGTCTACTGTGAGTCTCCACTCTCAATTAGACTTTTGCACTGTCCGTATGGGGCTATTAAAGGGTGAGCGGGTCCTGCTGATCACTCCCTGCCTCTCCAGTCTACGGATCAGATTATGGATGGGAATCAGGGAGTCTTGGTTGGTGCAATATTGCCGCCACTGCACTATTGTGGTCGCAATTGGCACTTGTTGTTTTTCGACTTTCAGCAACCCCACAACAGAAGGATCCTCTGAGAGACCAGGCAAGGTGGACAACTGCTCAGTTTCCTCAGTCTCCAAAGCAGCAATACCAAAAGCCCATCGGTACCCTTTTGAGTCTTTGAAGTACCCTCTCCTGAGGAAATCTGTGCATGTGGTCTCTGGACCAGTCACAATGGGGTTCTTGTGCCATTTCCTCCCAATCAGGATGATTTCAGCCTCCAGTACAGTCAACTCTTGGGATCCTCCTGTCACTCCAGAAATATAGATGGGTTCCACCCCTTGACAGTTTGATGGCATCAGGGTACACCGTGCACTGGTATGAACTAGAGCCTTATACTTCTGTGGGACTGATGTGCCAGGCTATCTGATCCACACAGTCCAGTAAATACGATTGTCCCCTACCTCCATGTGGCTGGAGGCAGGGCCCCTCTAATAGTCATCGTCATCACAACTTTGGACACTTAAGTCATGTTGAAAGGGATTATTCTTTGTTATCACAGGAGCTGGAGTAAAATCAGCTCTTCTGCTCCATCTGGAAACCTGCTCACCAGAGACTGAAGCCGCAGCTCTCATGGGATGATCAGTCTTGGCCCTTGCTCCCCTCTTCAATTCATCTACCCGTTCCTCCAAGGCTGAAGTAGGTTTTCCATCCCACTTTGTCATGTCTTCTCCGTGATCCCGCAGATAAAACTATAGGGTGGCCTGTGGTGTGTACCTTCTATATTTTCTCTCTCGAACAGTAGGACACCTTTTGTTAACAGCTGAAACATGAGGAGCTGGATAAATCAGATAGATCATTCCTCAATTGTTTCAGATCCTGGGACAGTTTTTCCACAGCTAAGATGATGGAAGGGGTGAGATTGTCTTTGGATTCTCAGAGTTTATGAATCATTTCATCCAGTGTTAATTGTACTATGTCATTTCATGTTACTGTTGCCAATGAATGGGCATAGTATGACAGTGAATTCTGTGTAAGGTTTCGCCACATGGGTCGTGTACATTCGACTTCATCTGGGTCTATGGGTATATCCCCATTATTCGGCTTGATGTGATAGATCATCTCTATGACTGCTGATTCCCTCAGAGACTGGATGCCTTTTTCTAAAGTAGTCCACTTGGCTTAATTACTCATAACATCGTCCTTGTATGGAAACCATTCTTTCACAGCTGCCAAAAGCCGCCTCTAAAGACTGAGGGACTTTTTCACTCTTGCAATTGCTTTGTCAATTCCCCCTTCTCTAGCAAGTGATCCCAGCTGCTTGGCTTCTGTACCTTCTAGTTCATGACCATAGGCCCCATTATCCCAACATCGGAGCAGCCAGGTGATGATGTGCTCCCCTGGTTGACGAGTGAAATGTTTTCGCATATTCCGCAGCTCACTTGAGGCCGAGGTCGAGAAGTCACCTCTTCTTCTTCATCATGTGATGATGACACCTGATCAAATGCTAGACCAGGTGGTGAATACGTTGTTTCTTAATCTTGCCTCCTCCTTCTTGCCTCTCTTTTGTTTTTTCTCTTGTGTACAGGAGCAACCGATATTTGCTGGGGAAAGGACTCAGTCAGACATAAGTATGATCAGACAAAAAGCCATTTATTGCAAAGCATTAACTCCTTATATACTATTGCTTACACACACATACAGCAATTTGGCATATCATGATTGGATACTGAAACAAGGGGAACATAAAATCACAAAATGGAATATATAAACCTTTAAAATTAGTTGTAAGTAATGTTAAGTTCAATGGCTTTGTAGCAGTAGCAGTGGAAAGTTACTGAGGTGCTTAGTACATAGAAGAAAAATAGAGTACAGATAGAGAACATACTGGCATAAGAAAATCATTCTAGTTAAGGTAGTTTTAAGAAAAACAGGCTAGAAAAACAGGATGCAGGGATAGAGAGTATCTGGGAATAGCAGGTGTCCAGGATGGGCTATGGGTAAACTAACTGATAAGTAGGAGGACAAGGGGACTGTTATGTCTCTGGTGCTAACGAACGAACTAAACTGGTGTAAACAGCTACTGCACATGCTTCAGAGGCTGCCAAGAGTGATGAAGATCGTTGGAAGAAGTAAACGACCCTCAGAGACCACCACCACAATTCTGTACGCATGCGGGGAGCTTTCTGGAGAATGATGTAATCCATACGTAACCTCATGAATATGTATGTATGCTCAAGGGCTATATAAGGATGGCTTGTGTAGCAATAGGAGAGACACACGCTAGGTGGAGCTATCCCCCGTGTCTCTCGGCGCCGGAATAAAGAATACCTGCTTGTGAACTTGAAAACTTTGTTGGCGAGTTTGTTCCTGGAGTTTTCTCCGAATCAATACTTGTCTTGAAGACCCTTAGTGACTAACATATATTTGGTTAAGCACAGGTGTGAGAACTTGACCTCGAATGCTTGCCAACAGTCCACAGTTCTCATCACTCTGTGAATTCCAGCTTCTTCTTATCTTCCTTGCTTAAGCTTCCTTGGGCCTCCGACAGCCTTGCTGTATCCCTTGGAGTTATTCAGAGTTCATGTACAAAATATTCATTCTCCTGTGAGAACACTGTCTCCACAGCTGTACACAGCCATATCCTTGACCGCATGTTAGCAATGGCACTGGTCCTTTCCACTCATTATCATTGTAGGTCTTTGTATAGAACCAGTGGTTTGGGCAAGGAATTGTCTGTCAGATGTCACAGTCGCTGTATTGCGGAAAGAGAATCAAAACTAGAGAAATTTAAACAATTTATTACAAATTGCGCTTTTTGCTAACTGTCCGTGGAGAAAATCCTTGCATTCCCCCTTTTTTTTTTAATCTACTATCAATACCTACTTTAGATGACCCTACTTGAGCAGAGGATTTGGACTAGATCATATCTCCTACATATACCAACCACAGGCTGCTGGGCCTGCCTTTTTCTCCTGGGTGGCTCTCTGATAACAGGGGAGGCCATCCCTCACATCAAGGTCTGGCATGGCATGTGTCCCCACCACTCCATGCTTGCTGGGTCGCAGCCAACAGTGGAGCTAAAGGTTCTTCTTGGTGGCAAACAGAGGCCAACCCAGTCTTGCCATTGACTGTGATAGCAGGCATTTGGTCAACTTCAGTCCTTGCACCTTGTTGTCAATAGAGTTTCACCTGCTTCATCCAGTAACGAGTCACTACTCTGGCAAAGCATACACAGGTTTACATTAGCAAACTATTACAGTGCGTCAGCATGTTGATGATACTGATGGCAGTGAGTGACTAACCAAAGAAATTTCTTACCAGTGGAGTTCTCCCACCCTCTTAATTTGTTCTATTACCTGCTTTATAACACTACCCACATATAAGACTCTTTCTAGCTTTTGCCTTAGCATTTTCTAGCAGCTGCTGCAAATTTGCGTGCTCTAACATCTCTTTTACAAGTGACAAATCCATACAATACAAGGTATTGTTTCTTGTTAGCAACTGTCTAGTAAATACAGGTGGTTTTATACACAAAATCACAGCCTCTAATAATTTACAAGCACACATATTCAAGCTATTACTTTTCAGTTGCCCCCAAGTGATATTTTGCAATAATTCGTTTTTCTCTTCCTCTATCTCATGCTGCTTGGGATATTCACAGTCAGCTCCTGTAGCTGGGCATTAGGTTCCTCCACTCATCTGTCCAGCTCATAGCAAGGCTTGACAAACTTTGCAGACCTCCGCCATGGACCTGTAGGTAGGAGGACACAAATATACTCCCTCCTCCAGATTATCAGTTCTTGAGAAGTAGACAGGTTAAAGTGATTCTGTAAAGCAGAAGCATTCTGATGCAAACGGAATGTGAAGCAGCTGCAGAAATAAACTGCACAGTGTTAACAGTCAAGGAGTTTGCTGTGTCATTACCCTTTTTTTTTTTTTCTCTGTCATCCTGTTGCGGTTTAGGTGATGGCTGATAGAGCTTGTGGTTGCATTTCCCCTCTCGCTTTAGGAGTTAGCAGTTCTTATTTCAACCAAAGTGCTCCTCCAAGTCTTGGATTTACTCCCAGGTTACAAACCGCCCCAATACTTTTTTTTTTTTTTATTCACTCCTCCTCCCCAGTGTCCATCCTGGCTGTTCCACCAGGGGAGCACTGGGAGCTGAATTGCAGGGCAGCTTCTTCTGAACATGGTTACCAAACATTTATCAAATAACTTTCTTTTTTTTTTTCTTATTTTTTTTTCCCAAAGTCACTCACCCTACTTTGCACGGCTACAAACACCGGCCTGCTCGGCAGCTGCTATAAATGCCTGCTTGCTCAGCAGCAGCAACAAATACCTGTGGCAACAGCACTTTTGCATTAACACTTTCTTGTCCGAAATGTTAAACTGCTACCCATCAAAAACTTTTACATGAACCCGACAACAAAAAATATACAGAACACTGTCTGCCCTCATCACACACACACACACAATGGGATCCCACAAGCACACTCCACACAACTACAATACTTGAAACATAAAATCCAGAAAATCATTGTACCCACTACATGGTCCCACATGCAGAGCATGGCACAAGGACCTTGTGAAGACTATCAGAAAACCAGCCCCGAGAAGCATCATCACAGTGCAACATTGCAGGCTCAACCTTAGCAGGTGTCCCCACAGAGGCTCTGCCTCCCTCACATCACGTGAGGCTTGGGCTTTTATACTGACCAAAATGCACCCTCATTCCGACACAGGTGGCCAGCCTACATTAGAAGTGATCAGCAATATCTATAAAGGTCTGCAAGGGTCAATAGAAACATGGACATACTTACATTTACCAACTTCTAGTACATGAGTATCACAGAGAGACTGTATCAAAGGAGTTGTATATGGGGTCCCAAGCCCACGGACTGCTACAGTCCGCCCAGTACCCCTGGTAAGAGCATACGAGAGACCTTCTCACCGTGGGTCTTGATCCAGCACACACACCACGGGAAACTGTGCAATACATCTGCATCCCCCACCCGTCTCGCTTCTCCCTTTACAGCTGCGCATTTATCACGAGGATCTGGGCGATATAAATCAGGCTTCTTTTCCGGATGAATAGGCTCCAGGTCAAAAGCACCATCCAGGTCGGCATCGGCATTATCAGGCATCAGAATCTCAGGAGCAGCAACAGCAAACTGATGAACGTGCACAGGCTCCTTCTCGGGGTCCATAGGGTCTGAATCACCTTCATCCCCCCCCTCAGTTTTTGCAACCGTGGCGGAGGTTTGGGGGGGGGGGGCGCTGGTCTCCATGATCTCATTTTTTTACTTTAACGTCTCTAAAACAGTTCTTCAAATGACTAACAAACTTTTCACAGCATCATTGTCTTTTGTGGCTGCGTCCCACAGTTTAACTCCTGCCCCATTCCACAAAGAGATCTCAAATACGGTACTCATCAGTCTCTGGGTAATGCGTCTTCAACCATTTCAACTTTAAGTCTGTCTCCTTAAAGGTTGCTCCCTTCACCTTAAAAAGGACTGAAAACCTCCATAAAATGGAGGCTTCTCCCTCAGTAATTTTTTCCCAAGTCTCAAGATAAAAAGCTTTGCCGACCCCCACAATTAACTCCTTCTCCTTACTCCAGAACAACAGTCTTTTTAGCATAGCTTCATCATAGTCTTTCCCTCTCACAGAGAGGATATGTTGGAAAAGCTTAAGTAATACTTCTTTACTTAACTGTTTTCCCATCCTTAAGCTCCCTTCCAACTGTCTGGCTGCTCACCTTATTTGCACTGCGCAGTGTCTTCCGGGCTCACAAGGTTCCGATCCAAGGATTCCCTCCTCCAAGGCTTCTGCCTCCCGATCTTGGTCCAGCCAGATCGATTCCTTTCTTATTCTTTTTCTTTCCTCCCTGCGGCACCTTGATTCATGCCCTCTTCCGTTTCAATGTGAATTTATAGAGGGTCCCTCTTGGAGCGGCGGAATGGACTCAGTCAGACATCAGTATGATCAGACAAAAAGCCATTTATTGCAAAGCATTAACTCCTTATATACTATTGCTTACACACACCTACAGCAATTTGGCATATCATGATTGGGTCCTTGTCTTGAAGACCCTTAGTGACTAACATATAATTGGTTAAGCACAGGTGTGAGAACTTGACCTCTAAAGCTTGCCAGCAGTTGACAGTTCTCATAGCTCGGTGAATTCCAGCTTCTTCTTATCTTGCTTGCTTAAGTTTCCTCTGGCTTCTCATGGCCTTGCTGTATCCCTCAGAGTTATTCAGAGTTCATGTACCAAATATTCATTCTCCTGTGAGAACACTGTCTCATTTAGTTTGTCACTCCTGGTGGTTTCTGCATACATTATTTCACTTCAAAACCAACATTACTTGTATCAAGGTATTATAATTCAGAATTCCATTTTTAGGCAATTTCTCCTGATCTTCCAATGTATATAAAGGTCACCATTGGTTACAATATTTTACCAACATTTTCTTGTTTACGGAGGCCCCAGAAGATCCTCTAATTTCTTTCTGATGTGCCAAAATGTAACCCAATGGGCTTTTGTTCATAATTCCCTTATTTTGACTGGCTCCCATTTCAGCCAGTCTTTTACAAATCTCTATAGCTTCTCTTCCCCAGTGCTCTGCAAATGCACTTATGAAAATATGAGAGCACCTACACACAAGTTTTATGATATTCTTCAGGGGATCAGTAAAATAATATCTCTGAGTTTTGCAGATCAGCTCCCCTGTTCTTAGATCATAGTTTCGGTTCCAGCAAAATTTCCTTTGTAACCACACCTCTTCAAATTTTCTTTGAAACTTTTTACAAACCCTTTCCCAATTTTCCTTTCTAACCTCCCAGAGGTCCTCTGGAACTTTTGTGGCTTTAAAAAAAAAAAATCCTTTTATTTCTGGTCTCAGAGAATAACCAATTGGGTAACTACAATTTCCCACCCGCCAGTACTTCACAAGACACCCCGAGCAATATCTGCCCCACTGGCACCCTGAGTGGCTCTAAAAGTGGAATCTGCACTGAGATCACTGCCACAATATCCATCTGAAATGCTACCCATCACAGTTACACTCCCACAAAGCACACGGGAACTTTCTGAGTTACTTATTGACTGTACACAGACAAGAAGATACACAGGACAGAAAAACGTAGCAAGAGGGGTAGCCGGACCCCCCCCCCTTTTTTCTAAGCTGCTCACACAGACAAGACACACAGGCTTACACAGGAAAGACAGCAGGAGGGGCAGCCAGGCCCCACCCCTGCTTACACAGACAGGTCACACAGGTTTACAAAGGAAGGACAGCTGGAGTGGTAGTTGGCCCCCCCTCTGCTTACACAGACAGGACACACAGAACTAAAAAAAAAATATGTAGAGTGTCATATGTCTCTGGCCACTCTCCTCGCAGAGACACAGAGCCATGGATTGGGACTCCACACTCGCTTCGTAGCTATGCTACGTCTCAGTCACACAGAAACACAAACTTACACATGGGATCCCACACACGCACACTATGGTTTCACCTACCCTTCACCTGCTTCCCTTAGCAGGTCCGTCCTTGCTCCCAAAACTTGGGATGCGGTGAAAACCCAGACTCCCCCGATCCGCTCTCAGGATTGCTAGCAGCCCCTCTATTGGTTGACGAGCCCCTTGCCTTGCGAGCCCTACCTGCCAAGGGGAACTTCACTGTGTGCCAGACGTCTCTGCTCTCCTTACCAGCAGCCCCGGGCCATGCGTCAGGCCAAATTTCCTCTTTAGTCCACACTTCCATACAGTAATGCACCATTTTTTCCTTACTCTTTCCTTCCTGGGATGGCCAAGAGTCCCAGTATTTAAGCATTAACCCCAAGGGACTGTCTGGGGGTATATCTGGTAATTTGCTCCCTGCCTTATTTCTGGGACCTCTCCGTGGGCCCCTTTCCTGGGTTAGAGTTAAGACTCCTACTCTGACCCATTTCCCGCCGGGTGTATCTCCTTTAAATAGATCACTATAGCTTCTCTCCTTCAGCTGCCAAGTCTGTCGCGGGAGATTGGAAATGCGCTTAGAAGAGGTCCACACTCGCTTCACAAATCCCAATATCCTGGCCCGTGTTTTACGGATCCAGGATGCTCGGTCCCTGTGTCTGTTACACCTATTACCATGCACTCCATCTCTTCACCGACCAGCTCCCTCGCAGGTGACTGGTAGTACGGTGAGAGGAAAACCACGCAACTTTGTTGCATTTCAATCATACACACACACACCATGCACTCCGTCTCTTCACCAACCAGTTCCCTCAAGGGTGACTGGAACTACGGCGAGAGGAACACACTGGCCTTCCCACCCAACAGAACAATACTTACAGTCCATTGTTCTCGTCCAGGTCTTTGTGCACAAGAATTATGGGTATTTTATGCTGCAGTTTTCCGGGAGCTCAAATTCCTTGGTTATTGCCTCTCTGTTTGTTGTTCTCTCGATATTGTCCAAGACTACAACTCCCGAGCCACAATTTGTGGGGGTGCCCCTCGTAAGAGCAATAGTCCCCAGCAACCACACAGAGATCACGTCGGGGTCACCAATTTTGTTATAAAAATTTAGTCCAATTAATTTTATTACAGTTGATTAATATCGAGAGGCAACAAGCAAGCAGCGCTGGGTGCGCCGGGAAGCCTCCACTCCACCAATGACACACACCAGCATCTTTGGGGTATAGTCTCTTATACTTCTCAGTCTTGGGTTTTAGCCAATCCTGTCGTCTTCTTTACCCAAATGTCGACGTGGCCCCTTCCCTTTGTTCTTTTCTTGTTTGCTGGGGTCTTTCTCCGGTGAAGGTGTTGCTGAACTTTCTTGGTAATGTATTAATAGAAAAAAGCTTACAAGGTTATCTGTAGTCTTAACATTTTGTTCCATACCTTATATGGTTATTTGCCTAGTACCCAAGTTTTACAACAACCTGTAACAAGATGTATCTCTTGGTTATCTAACCTTCTTAAGGCATTCCAGCAGTTAAACAAAAGCACCCTTTGAAAAACAAAGTGATTGATTAGGAGAGATTATCCCTTTGTTTCTCTTTCCCTTTCATCATTGTATTGACAGGAGCACTTATAGTAATCATGGTCACAAAGGAGGGCTGGTTTCAAACAAATTGCAAGGGCAATAAGGACTCCTAAATTCCTGATACAAATCATTCCTGTCTATTTCACACCCATGACACTCCCCCTCGGCCCCCCCCCACCCCGAGCACTCTCACTTCAAACATCCAAACTCCTCATAGCACAGACACCGGTCGGGTTCCACAGAAGAAGAGCCCACTCCCCCACCTCTGCCCACCATTCCTCCTCCCCCAGTTTCAAAGCAGCCACCGCAGCTATAGCACAACCCAGCTTTTTCTTTTCTACCTGTTCCTGATTCCTATACGCTCTCCGTGCTTCCTCCTTCACACCCGTCCATATTTATTCAACAGCCCCTCAGTCCCGTCTGTCAACATGTCTCTTCCCACTTGTTTGCCTGCACCAGCTTACATCCAATGCTCAAACACAGGAGCTGCGCAAGCTCACCTCCTTTCCCCCTTGGTTTTCCTCGTTTTTCTTTTTCTCACAGTTGCTCACCCTGCTTTGCAGGGGCTACAGATGCCTGCCTCTGCAACAGTACTTCTGGTTTAACCCTTTCTTATCTCTGAATGTGAATGTGCTGCTTGTTGCCAGAGACAACAATCTCTTCCTCCTTATCAATATCAGATAGGACAGATGCAAAGGGTGCTCTTCTTGGTGGTACCTGTGATAGGTAATTTTCCAACCTATCTTCCTGATTACTGTTTTTTAACTTTAAACACCTTTCCCCCATATCACAGGCTGAAAAACATCTCTCCATCTTAACTTTCTGTTTTTCCCTGTCCTTTTCCAAAGCCAAAATAAGGGTGCAGACCACCACAAGGGTGGGGAGGGCGTGGAAACTGTAAATACCTCTTCTTAAATGTCACCAAACCCGGAGAGGTAGGATGGATAATTGGAAGAGTGTGGGGAGTAAGATACACGAAACCAGGGATAGATAAGGGCAGTTTAATCTTCATAAAAAAGGAAGTAGTCCCAAATGATCCACTGCCAGTAGGCCCTAACCAGGTATTAACTGATGATTTGGCCGGAGAAACAATGGATAGTACAATGAGAATTCCTGAGATAGACAATATAATGATAACTCCTGAAATGGAGATTACTCGAATCACCCAAACTCCTGATGAAACCCTTGGGAATAACCCAACCCCTAATGAAACCCCTGAGAATAACCCCCTTTGGAAGTTAATGCACGCTAGTTACCTGGTGTTGAACAAAACTAATCCAAATCTTACGGAACACTGTTGGTTGTGTTATGGGGTGAAACCACCCTTTTATGAGGCTGTGGGAGTAACCAGGGAACCTAGACGTATAAATGGTACTAACCAGGCACAGTGTATGTGTGACACAGAAAAACCAGGAATTACATTAACCCAAGTGACGGGAAAAGGCTTGTGTATACAAAAGATTCCAGAACACAAAAGGCGGTTATGTGCCAATAATGATAGGAAGGGGCTGAAAAGACCCGAAAAACCTGCAGAATGGTTATTACCAGCTAGTAACACCAAGTGGGTTTACTCCGCTATAGGAGTTACACCTTGCCTATCGTTAAAACATTTTAATGAATCCTCAGACTTTTGTGTTCATGTAACAATAGTCCCTAAAATTTTTTATCACCCTGAAAACTTTATTTACTAATCATACATTACTCAGGGTCACCACCTGACTAAACGAGAACCATTTACGGCATTAACAATAGCCACTCTAATAATCTTAGGGGGCGTGGGAGTAGGCACAGGAGTAACCTCATTGATACAACAAAGCCAAGAATTTAAAGCACTAAGGATAGCAGTAGACGAGGACCTGGTAAAAATTGACCAGTCAATAACTGCTTTAGAAAAATCCATTAGATCGCTGTTGGAAGTGGTATTACAAAACCGAAGAGGACTAGATTTAATGTATGTACAACAAGGAGGGGTATGTGCAGCACTTAAGGAAGAGTGTTGTATATATGCAGATTACACAGGGGTGGTATGGGACACTATGACCAAATTGCGAGAAGGCTTGGAAAAGAGACAAAAAGAACGAGAGGCACAATGCAGTTGGTATGAATCTTGGTTTAGTCAATCTCTCTGGCATACAACCTTGCTGTCAACAACAGCAGGTCCCCTGATATTGATCATATTGGGATTAACATTTGGACCATGTATTTTTAATGAAATATTAGAAATTGTATGAAACAGACTTGAAGCAGCTCACCTAATGCTGATAGGAACTAAATATGAACCTATAGAACAAGAAAGTTCATTGCTGTTAAGCCAAGATGTGCTACGACGATTTGATGAACAAAAATGATAAAAAAGAAAAAGGGGAAATTGTAATGTGTGGGGTTTGTTCATCAAGAGGTTTAAAGGGAAATATTGCTTGCTACACTCTAAGAAATTCTCTGTAACTATCACTGTGTGGAACCATATTCTTTTTTTACTTTGTGAGTTATAAAGGGGAAGTCAGTTGTATTATTACACAAGATTATGAGAAGGAAAAGAGGGGGAGGTTAGGTAGTTTGAAGTTATATCTTGTTGCAACATATAAGGGATGGAGGTTGCGATAATAATGAGGCTGGTAACGGACGCTTCTCGAAACCTCTGGGAACTTCTCGAAACTTCTCGACGATGAGACCCCAGCAACAAAGGGGGAGAAGAGCCACATCAACATCCAAGCGAAAGGAAACAGCAGGATTGGCTGAAGCCTTGAACCGAGAAGCCTTGAAACCTTGAACCTAACCCTAACCCTAAGGACAACCTCTCAAAGACCCGGTGTGCATCTTGGGCGGAGCGGAGACTCCCCGGCGCACCCAGCGCTGTTTTTTTATCTGCTATCGCTTGCTCGATTTAATAAAATTTACATTTTAAAACGAGATTGGCTCACTCGTTAATAACACCCAATATCACAGGCTGAACAACATCTCTCCATCTTAACTTTCTGTTTTTCCCTGTGCTTTTCCAAAGCTAAAATTAAGGGATCTGGCTGAGCTATATTTATTTTGCATGCAGTCTGTCAGTCCGCATGGTTCCTTAAAGTGAAAAACATATCTGCATACATTACTTCATCCCATTTTCCTTGCTCCCTCAAAACAACATTAATTGTAACAATGTATTATAGTTCAGAGTTCCATTTTTAGGCCATTTTTCGTGATCTTCCAAAGTATACAAAGGTCACCATTGGTTACAACATTTTACCAATGTTTTCTTATTTACCGAGCCCCCAGGAGACCCTCCCAGTTCTTTCCAGTGTGCCAAAATGCACCCTAAAGGACTCTTCTTCATGATCACTCTGCTGATTTTTCATTATCAATCTCTCACACACACATGGGATCCCACAGACACACTCCACACAGTTACAACACTTGAAAAAGAGACAGAGACTAAAAGTCTATCAAACAAAGCACAATTAATAACACAGTTATAACAGTCTGTCACCGATACTGGTACAGGGGTAACCAATATACAGAGGGGTAATACAGAGAAATTGTACAAGGGGGTTAAAGGAATTCCCTTGCTTAAACAAAAGTACTGTCTGTCGTAAATGCCTAACATGCCTACTAAACAATACCAAGGCATTAACTACTGATGATGGGGAGAAGCAGATGCTTAGTTCTACTGATAAGGGATAAAAGCAGATGTTTGGTTCTACTGATAAGCGGGGGAGAAGCAGACTTGGCACGGACCAAACCCTAAGGCCATGTGTGAAGATTAAAAGGTGAAAAGTTTAAGAGGAAGACTCATTTACTTCATCTTGAGACCCCTGCCCATGACCAGAAGGGGCACTGCTCAGGCGCAAAGGACCTTCTAGCTCATTGTAATACAAAGCAAGGGTAGATAATAAATATGTATAGGCATATCGAGTAACCTAATGCATATGTGTACCTTAAGAGAATAAATGTAAAAGGAGAACAACCCTGAGGTGTGCATACTTTGGAGGAGCTATCCCCATGCACCTCAGCGCTGAATAAAAGCATACCTACTTTACAACTTTAACGAGCTGTGGAGTCTATCCGCACATCAAAGTAATGCTTACTCTGATCAAGGACTTTTCAGTCTCATGCTCTGCCAGGGAGGGGCATGAGAAGCTCGGAGGAAGCAGAGACAGGACACCTGACCCAAACTAGCCAAAGGGGTATTCCGTACCAGAACACATCATGCCCAGTATATAAAGTGGAGGGAGCTACAGATCGCTGCTCAGGTCAGGCTGGGTATTGATCAGTGGGTGGTGAGCAATTGTATTGTGCATCACTTGTGTTTATTGTTTTCTTTTCCTTTTCCCCTTTTAGTTTTATATTCTCTCCCCTTGTTATTTCCTTTCTTATTATTAGTGGTAGTAGTTTGTATTATACTTTAGTTATTGGACTGTTCTTATCTCAACCCATGGGGTTTACATTCTTTTGATTCTTCTCCCCATCCCTCTAGGAGTGGGGGGAGAAGAAGCAAGGGGGATTGAGCAATTGGCTGCATGGTTCTGAGTTACCAGCTGGGTTTAATCCATGACACCAGCATTGAGGGTGTACTGGGCTCCAGCAGAGCCCCACACCTTCCAGTTCCAGTACCTGTGCCCCATCCCTGGGCTGCACCGATCCCACACAGGCTTTTGGGGTCCTGCTCCTGTCTTGCTGCCTGCTGACCCCCCTGCCACCCCCCATGAAGCCCCAGAGCTGCCTTGCTACCAGGTGCACTTGTGCCTGTGTGGGGGTATTACTGCTGCACCACCTGCCAGCAGCTGCGTGCCAGCACCTGCTTGGCTGGGCTGGCCTGTCACAGCTGCTACCGCAGGCAGGAGCTGTGCAGCAAGCACTAACAGTGGCTGTGGCTGCAGCACTCAGATGTGGACATGCTGATGACTGCAGCTCTCAGTCCTAGCACTGCAGTGTGTTGCTGTTGCTGGCTGTGCCCACCCCCTTGTTCCCACAAAGGGATGGGGCCAGCCACTGCTTAGACCTGAGGGCCAATGAACTTGCCCTGCTGGGAGGGAGCAGTGCCTAGGCCATGCTCTGCTTCATCCCCAGGGTGGTGGGAGCCTGCTCCAGCCCTCCTGCTGTACATGCCTCAATGCATCTCGGTAAAGCACAGCTGCCTTGCAGTGTGGTGGTATCTTCCTGCTCTGCTGGGGTGAGCAGTATCCTGGGGAAGGGATAGGGCCTGTGGGAGAAAGTCTTGCCTCATAGGAGAGCAGGGACAGGTTCTGCTTAAGGCCATTTTCAGGAGGCAGAGCTGTTCTCATCACTGTGGCATAAGGGGAGCAGGGCAGGGCTGTGGCTTCTGTCCCAGGTGGAGCCGAGGGATGAGGCAATTCACTCTCAGCTAGTGGCAGGTGGTTTTATCGATTGCAAAGTTGGGGTTAGCCCATGCAGCCAATACTAGCTGAGGGCCACCAGCACTCCAACCTCTCCCTGTAGAGTCCTGGGGGTCCCTCCACCCCGTCTCTCCTCTTTCCCACCTTCAGTGCCCCACACTGGAGCCTGCCCAGCTCTGGGGCAGGAGACTGGTACAAGGGTTGAGTCACAGTGCTCGCCTCAGCACCACAGATGGGCCATTCCCGTGTTGGGGCAGGGAGGGGAAATGAACTCAGGTGCCATCTTGGTAAGGCCTGGAGCTTGTGGCACGGTTCAGTCAAGGAAAGCCATCCCAGTTGGCATGTGCCATGCCTCTCCTGTGAGACAGAGCTCAGGGCTTGCTGCGCATTGCCTGGATCTCTGTGCCCATGCTGGCAGCAGCTGCCCACTTGTGGTGGTGCGGGAAGGTGGGTATGAGCTCTGGCTCACAGGCCGCAGGGCAGTGAGGAGGGTCAGTGTCGTGGTTTAAGCAGAGCCGGCGTCCCAGAAACATGCAGCCACTTGCTCACTTCCCCCCTTCTTCCCCCTGTTTCTGGAGGGATGGGGAGGAGAATCGAAAGAATGTAACTCCCACGGGTTGAGATAAGAGCAGTCCAGTAACTAAGGTATAGCACAAAACCACTGCTGCTATCACCAATAATAATAATTATGAGGGAAATAACAAGGGAAGAGAATACAACCGCTCACCACCCACCAACCGATACCCAGACCGACCTGAGCAGTGATCTAGCCCTTTCGGGTAACTGCCCCCCAGTTTATATACTGGGTATGATGTGCTGTGGTATGGAATACCTCTTTGGTTAGTTTGGGTCAGGTTTCCTGTCTCTGCTTCCTCCCGGCTTCCCCTCCTCCCTGACAGAGCATGAGACTCAGAAAGTCCTTGGTCAGAGTAAATATTACTTAGCAACAACTGAAAACATCGGTCTGCTACTGCTGAACCCAGGATAGTATCCAACCCTTATTCCATACCATTCACCAATCCCTATAAAGGTGCTGGATTCTTCTGGTCCAAGATGTCGGGCTACATCTCTTGCAACAGTCTTTCAGAGCAGGAGAGACGGTGTGCAGTGTTGGATTGTTGCCTGCTGATGACACCAGGGTCTGGTCACTGCTGAGCTCGTCTGATTTCATCAAAGTTCATTCTTTGTTGAAGTGATGGTCAGAGGGAAGTCAGGGCCAGTCACTGGTGATTCGGAGAAAACTCCAGGAACAAACTTGCCAACAAAGTTTTCAAGCTGACAAGCAGGTATTCTTTATTGCGGCGGCGGGAGACACGGCGGATAACTCCTCCTAACGTGTGTCTCCCTATTGCTACACAAGCCATCCTTATATAGTCCCTGGGCACACATACATATTCATGAGGCTACGTATGGATTACATCATTTTCCAGAAAGCTCCCCGCATGCGTACAGAACTGTGGTGGTGGTCTCTGAGGGTCGTTTACTTCTTCCAACAATCTTCATCACTTCTGGCAGCCTTTGAAGCACGCGCAGTAGATGCTTATACCAGTTTAATTGGTTCGCTAGCACCAGAGACATAATAATCCCCCTATCCTCCTACTTATCAGTTAGTTTACCCGCAGCCTATCCTGGACACCTGCTATTCCCAGATACTCCTTATCCCTGCGTCCTGTTTTTCTACACTGTTTTTCTTAAGACCACATCAACTATAACGATTTATCTTGTGCCAGTATGTTCTCTATCTGTACTCTATTTTTTCTATGTATTATGCACCTCAGTAATTTTCCGCTGCTACTGTTACAAAGCCATTGAATTTAACATTGCTTAAAACTAATTCTAAAGGTTTATAAATTCCATTTTGTGATTTTGTGTTCCCCTTGTTTCACTGGTGACCTGAAGACGTCTACTTGGGGGGCTATAAAAGTGCTACATAGCAGGCAACAGCATACAATTGAGTTCGTTGGCTGTTTTCCCCTAAAATGAAATCCCCTTGAGGTACACATCAGACTTCCCCATCTTCCTGCATTACCCATGTCATGGGTTGAGCCGTAGCAGTCATTTTTTTTCTCCTTCTTGTAGCTGGTGCAGTGCTGTGTTTTGACTTCTGGGCTGGGAACAGTTGCTTGATAGCGAGCATGGTTTGAGGGTGTTTTTGTTCAAGGCCTTTTCTGAGCACGTGCTCTGCCGGGGAGGAGGGGAGGCCGGGAGGAAGGAGAGACAGGACACTTGACCCAGGCTAGCCAATGAGGTATTCCATACCATAGCACGTGATGCCCAGGATGCAACGGGGAGAGAGAGCTGGAAGGGTGGAGCTCTGGAGGAAAATGGAGGAGGGAGCACACGGTGCTCGGCCGGGCAGGGTGGAGTGAGTTATGGGTCGGTGGCTGGTGGGGTGTTGTATTCTCTTCGCTTGTTATTGGCTTTATCGTTATTATTTTTAGTAGTAATGGCAGTAGTGATTTGTGTTGTGCCTCAGCAATTAAACCGTTCTTGTCTCAACCCGTGGGGGCTACATTCTTTGGATTCTCCTTCCTAACTCTCCGGGAGTTGAGAGAGAAAGGGGGGGAGTGAGTGAGAGTACTGTGAGGATTTGGTTTAAGCCACGACAACCCACCAAGTACATCCGGGTCCCTGAGCAAAAGCAGTCCCATGAGAGGGTTTGCCTGTACCTGAAGCAGGAATAACCCAGACTTTCTTCCCCAGCAAATTCTTTTTGTGCATCACCAGAACTTTATCCCCTTCTACAGTATGTAAAAGTTCTGACTGCCAGCCCTGTTGGCAGATCCTGCAGTGTTGACCATCCAGGTGGCCTTTGGTAAATGTGTATCCCAATATTTGAAAGTCCCACCACCTATTGGTCTCAGTGTAGTTTTTAACAGCCCATTGGACCCTTTGATTTTCCCAGAGGCTGGTGCATGGCAGGGGGCATGATATACCCACTCAATGCCATGCACTTTCGCCCAAGTGTCTATAAGGTAATTCTAGAAATTAGTCCCATTGTCTGACTCAGTTCTCTTTTGGGTGCCTTGTCGCCACAAAATCTGTTTCTCAAGGCCCAGGATAGTGTTCCGGGAAGTGGTGTGGGGCACAGCTTATGTTTCCAGCCATCCGATGGTTACCTCCACCATGGTAAGCACATGGCGCTTGCCTTGGCGGGTAGGTGGGAAAGTGATATAATCAGTCTGGCAGGCCTCCCCATATTTATACTTCAGCCATCGCCCTCCATACCAAAGAGGCTTTAACTGTTTAGATAACAGGAGTGTGATGTTAATAGGAGTGTGATGTAATCAATTTCCATGCCTTCCCATATTTATACTTCAGACAACGTCCTCCATACCAAAGAGGCTTTAACCACTTGGCTTGTTTAATTGCAGCACATTTCACGGTCGTGAGTAACCAGAGCAATAGAATCCATTGTTAAGTCAACCCATCAATCACGAGCCCATCTGTATGTTTCATCTCTACCCTGATGGCCTGAAGTGTCATGGGCCCATCGGGCCAAAAATAATTCACTCTTATGTTGCCCATCTAAGTCCATCTGGGCCAGTTCAATCTTAGCAGCTTTATCCGCTTGTTGGTTGTTCTGGTGTTCCTCAGTGGCCTGACTCTTGGGTACATGCGCATCTACATGGGTACCTTCACCACCAGGTTCTGCACCCTGGCAGCGATATCTTGCCACAGTGCAGCAGCCCAAATAGGTTTACCTATGCGCTGCCAGTTGCTCTGCTTCCACTGGTGCAACCACCCCCACAGGGCATTCGCCACCATCCGTGAGTCAGTATAGAGATAAAGTACTAGCCACTTTTCTCGTTCAGCAATGTCCAAGGCCAGCTGAATGGCTTTCACCTCTGCAAACTGACTCGATTCACCATCTCCTTCAGCAGTTTCTGCAACTTGTCATCGGGGACTCCATACAGCTGCCTTCCATCTCCAACGCTTTCAAAGCACTGGAGGGGCCCACTGGACTATATACTTTCCCATACTGTCCCACACACCCTGTCACTTATTACTGTCCAGCGTTGGGGAAAATCTCTTTGTCCTCCTATATTGTCGTCTAACCCTAGACAAGGCCCAAACCCAACCCTGCTTAGCTTCCACGATCGTACAAGATCGGGAGTTCTCAGGGTGGTCACGCAGTAGGCAAAACATATACATATACAGCAGCAAACATATACAGCAACAAGCTGGTTCCCAGCAAGAGGATCAGGGTGCTTTCAAGGGCAGTGAAAGGATATTCAGGATCTTTAACTCTTCCAGAATCTACTCCCACTGTAAATAGCCTGGTAGGGGAGCAGAGGGTGCGAGGGAATATCTCCTCCATAGGTTGACCCCCGGAGGAAAGCAAAAGGAAAGATGCATTCTATTATACCTCCCAAAGTATAGAGGTGATGACCACACTGGGAATGCAAGCCAGATCAATTTCATGATCAACGAGTCTATTGTATTACAGGTCATTACCATAAAGTACAGTGAAACAAGAACCTTAGGCCAGGCCCCTCAGCCGATAAACACTAAAACAGCAAATACTGGCTATAAGTAAGGTACAACGTAAGGTACAACATGTTGGAACTCTGAGATCAGGAGCAACAACTTTGAGAGCCAATAAATCAGCATTGTGACAAGTGGCTATTAATCCGAAACAATAAACGCTTATCACAAATATGATTAAACACACTCCGGTCAGATCTGTCGTTATGTCAACCCTTTGTGCCCCAAGTTGGGTGCCACAGGGAACTGTCATGATTTAAGCCCAGCCAGCATCCCAGAACCACACAGCCACTCTCTCAATCCCCCCCTTTTCTCCCCCTCCCCCAGAGGGATGGGAGGGAAGAATCGAAAGAATGTAACTCCCACAGGTTGAGATAAGAACAGTCCAATAACTGTATAACACAAAACCACTACTGCTACCACCGATTGTTGGGGGTCGAGCATGGGCGCTTGAACAGGCCTACAGCAAGCTGTGAGAAAGTGAACTTATGACCCCAGGTTAAAAGAAGAAGAAGTGTCAAGATCAGCAAAACAGGAATGCAATAACAGGATTCCAGTAATTGCAGAAGCATGATGTAACGCTAAGCTGAAGCGAAGGTGTGAAACCAATCAGGAGAGGTAAAGGGGGCGTGTATCCCTCGTGGGCAAAGTGAAGCAGCCAATCAAGTAATGCGTGATTGCGTGTAAGACAGTATATTAAGAGCAGCCTTGTAATCAATAAACGGAGCATTTTGTGAACCTACATCGTATCGGTGTTTTCTCCCCTCCACCTGGCCGTGGCATTCTGGTGACCCCGACGTGATACCAGGAGAGAGAGAGACCGCGGACGAGAGAAGGTGGAGATCCCGGCTGCCCGAGAGAGGCAGGCTGCCCGAGAGAGGCAGGAAAAGAGCTCAAATTACGTGGCCACGGCTGACCGGTGAGTCAGGCAGACTGCGGTCTGGTTCGGGATGGGTTTCGCTGTATCAGCGATAGAAAAGGCTACGATAGAAGCGTAGCGAAGAAAACAGGGTACTCGATACCCCGACAGGAACTTGTGGACTTTTTATTTTGGTGCCGACGAAGGGGGTTGTTAGAAAATACGGGACAGTTATTCTCCAAAGATCAATGACGTAAGATAGGGGAAGAATTGTGGGAGTCGGTGAAGCTTTTAATCTTGAGACTTGGGAGAAAATTACTAAGGAAGAAGCCCCTGATTTATGGATGTTTTCAGTCCTTCCTAAGGTGGAGAGCAACCCTTAAAGAGACAGACCTAAAGTTAATGTTGAAATGGTCGAAGACACGTTACCCAGAGATTTATGAGTCTACTGGATTTGAGATATCCTTGTGGAATGGGGCAGGAGTTAAGCTGTGGAATGCAGCCACGAAAGGCAATGATGCTGTGAAAAGTTTGTTAGTCATTTGGAGAACTGTTTTAGAGATGCTAAAGTAAAAAAAAAATGAGATCATGGAAACCAGTGCCCCCCCCCCCCCGCCCCCCGAATCTCCGCCGGTTGCCGCTATGGCTGCGAAGATTGATGTCGGGGATGAAGATGATCCTTTCAACCTGAGCCCTATTGACCCCGAGAAGGAGCCTGTGCACGTTCATCAGTTTGCTGTTGCTGCTCCTGAGATTCTGATGCCTGATAATGCTGATGCTGACCTGGATGGTGCTCTTGACCTGGAGCCTATTCATCCGGAAAAGAAGCCTGATTTATATCCCCCATATCCTCATGATAAATGGGTAGCTGTAAAGGGAGAAGTGAGATGGGTGGGGGATGCAGATGTATTGCACGGTTTCCCGTGGTGTGTGTGCTTCCCACCTGAGATGGGAAGGTCTCTTGTATGCTCTTATCAGGGGTATCGGGCAGAATGTGTCAGACCGTGGAGTTGGGACCCCATATACAACTCCTTTGATACAGTCTCTCTGTGATACTCATGTACTAGAAGTTGGTAAATATAAGTATGTCCATGTTTCTATCAACCCTTGGAAACCTTTAGAGGTATTGCTGGCAACTTCTTCCAGCATAGGCTGGCCACCTGTGTTGGAACGAGTGTTCATTTTGGTCAGTAAAAAAGCCCAAGCCTCATGCGATGTGAGGGAGGCAGAGCCTCTGCGGGGATGCCTGCTAAGGTTGAGCCTGCCACCCCACACTGTGATGATGCTTCTCGGAGCTGGTTTCCTGATAGTCTTTACAGGGTCCTTGTGCCACGTCCTGTATGTGGGACTGTGCAGTGGGAGCAATGATTGTCTGGAATTTGTGTTTCAAATACTGTAGTTGTGTGGAGTGTGCTTGTGGGATCCCATGCGTGTGTGTGTGTGTTTGTAATGAGGGCAGACAGTGTTCTGTATATTTTTTGTTGTCAGGTTCATGTAAAAGTTTTAACAGGTAGCAGTTTAACATTTCGGGCAAGAAAAGGTTAATGCAAAAGTGCAGTTGCTGATAGACTAGTGGTTTTAGCTGTGCAAAGCAGGGTGAGCGACTTTGAAAAAAAAAAATAGAAAAAAATAGAAAAAAAATAGAAAAAAATAGAAAAAAAAATAGAAAAATAAAAAAAGGGTAATGATAACACATTCTAGCTGTTATTAATGACTGTAGTTTTGATGTATATTGCTTCAAGCTTGTTTTCCAGACAATATGCATGTGTAATCCAAAAAAAAAAAAAAAAAAATCACTTGAAGGCAACTGAAAATTAACAGCTTGAATATGCATGCTTGTAAAGTAGCTATTATTAGAGGTTGTGATTTTGTGTATAAAACCACCTGTATTTACTAGCCAGTTGCTAATAAGAAACTATACCTTGTATTGTATGGATTTGTCACTTGTAAAAGAGATGTTAAAGAAAGCAAATTTGCAGCAGCTGCTCGAAAATGCTAAGGTTAAAGCTAGAAAAATTCTAATATGATGGTAGTGTTATAAAGCAAGTAATGGAACAAATTAAGAGGGTGGGAGAACTCCACTGGTAAGAAGTTTCTTTGGTTAGTCCCTCGCTGTCATCAGCATCTTCAACATGCTGATGCACTCTGTGATAGTTACTCTGCTAATGTAAATCTGTGTGTGCTTTGCTGTAGTAGTGACTTGTTACTGGGTTAAGCAGGTGAAACTCTGCATTGACAACAAGGTGCAAGGACTGAGATTGCTTGCCACAGTCAAGGGCAAGACTGGGTTGGCCTCTGTGTCTGCCACCAAGAAGAACCTTTAGCTCTGCTGCTGGCTGCAACCCAGCAGGCGTAGAGCGGTGGAGACACATGCCGTGCCAGACCTTGATGTGAGGGATGGCCTCCGCTGTTATCAGAGAGCCATCCAGGAGAAAAAGGGTAGGCCCAGCTGTGTACAGCTATCAACAGGACCATACTGACTGCCAGTGAAAAGTATAAAGCCACAGAACAACATAAAGAAACAGCAATGATAGGAATCTGTGTAAAATCTTTGTAATATCTGTTCTATTATGTGTGACCATGGGTAATGGACAAGTATACTGAGCACATGTGTTAAATCCTCATTATTCCATCCTGTTACATGGTGTGTAGGATTCACTGGTATGCCACATGTTATAAAGGTGACTTCAAGTGACTTCAAGTCAGACCAATCTTACTGAAATAATGCTACCTAGAGTAGTGGGTTGTTATGTTACACAAGTCAAGCAGTGATAGAGCAGACATACCAAATTGTAAAAAACTTTTCGTAAAACTAAAAAGGGGGAGATGTGGAGACAGTGTTCTCACAGGAAAATGAATATTTGGTACATGAGCTCTGAATAACTCCGAGGGATACAGCAAGGCCGTGGGAGGCCCGAGGAAGCCTAAGCAAGCAAGATAAGAAGAAGCTGGAATTCACTGAGTTATGAGAACTGTGGACTGTTAGCAAGCGTTCGAGGTCAAGTTCTCACACCTGTGCTTAACCAATTATATGTTAGTCACTAAGGGTCTTCAAGACAAGTATCCAATCATGATATGCCAAATTGCTGTAGGTGTGTGTAAGCAATAGTATATAAGGAGTTAATGCTTTGCAATAAATGGCTTTTTGTCTGATCAAACAAAAAAAAAAAGAAAAAAAAAGGGGGGGAGTGTAACTCCTTGACTGTTAACACTGTACAGTTTACTTCTGCAGCTGCTTCACATCCCCTTTGCATTAGAATGCTTCTGGGCATGTGTTGTATGAATCTTTCTGATCATTCTGAATCTATTCACAAGAAGTTGTTTGAACTTAAAGAAAATATGAAAGAACTTACTGTAGAAACAAATCCTATAGACTCTTGGTTAAAATCGTTAGGAATAAGTAATTGGTTAAGGAGTTTAATCATGATGTTTAGCGAACCAATAATGATTATGTTGTTAATTTTGTTTTTTGGACCTTGTTTGTTACAATGTATTATGCAACACGTGCAGCAGATGACGAATGCTTTATTTGAAAAAAGAGGGGGAGATGTTGGGGGTCGAGCATGGGCGCTTGAACAGGCCTACAGCAAGCTGTGAGAAAGTGAACTTATGACCTCAGGTTAAAAGAAGAAGAAGTGTCAAGATCAGCAAAACAGGAATGCAGTAACAGGATTCCAGTAATTGCAGAAGCATGATGTAACGCTAAGCTGAAGCGAAGGTGTGAAACCAATCAGGAGAGGTAAAGGGGAGCGTGTATCCCTCGTGGGCAAAGTGAAGCAGCCAATCAAGTAATGCATGATCGCGTGTAAGACAGTATATTAAGAGCAGCCTTGTAATCAATAAACGGAGCATTTTGTGAACCTACATCGTATCGGTGTTTTCTCCCCTCCACCTGGCCGCGGCAACCGATAATAATAATGATAAAAGAAATAACAAGGGAAGAGAATACAGTCGCTCACCACCCACTGACTGATACCTAGCCTGACCCCAGCAGCGATCTAGCGCTTCCGGGTTACCGCCCCCAGTTTATATACTGGGCACAACGTGCTGTGGTATGGAATACCTCTTTAGTTATTTTGGGTCAGGTGTCCTGTCTCTGCTTCCTCCCGGCTTCCCCTCCTCCCTGGCAGAGCATGAGTCTCAGAAAGTCCTTGTTCAGAATAAACATTACTTAGCAACAACTAAAACCATTGGTGTTATCAGCACTGTTTCCAGGCTGAAAGTAAAAAACACAGCACTGCACCAGCTACTAAGAAGGAGACAAATGACTGCTACTGCTGAACCCAGGACATGAGGTATCAGTGGGATTGCACAGATCTCTCTGGTGGGGACTTGGTCCCATGCACAGCACTGGTCAGGTGCTGCATGCCTTCAGGTGACATCCTTAAGGGTCAAATCTCTGTCAAAAAGGGGAGTGTTGTGGGATTAGCTGCTTTTTGGGGCTGAGACACCAAGGAACCCAGGGAAAGGTCTCTCACTGTCATTTTCCCTGCCCTGACCACTATGCATGTGCAGACCTACTGTCCATGGAAAGTGCTGTCTGGCTCAGTCCCCTCCTTTCTCAGACAAAGATAAGAAAGGAGAATTAGATTTACAACTGGATTACCAACACAAATAAGATTATCTTTTGATTTGTGCAGTAGGTATCCAGAAAAGTGATAACCAGTGTATGTCAGGACAGGATTACGATGCACTTGCATCTGCTGGTGGCATGCCGGCTGTGGACCAACACCGGCTGTGCACCAGGTTTATGTCTGTGGTAGCTCACTCAGTTTTCCCGTCATTGGGAGAAGTTGTCATCTGTTATCTGACTTCAAGAACAGTGAATTTGGTATGGAATTCACCCTTAGAAGCAATGAACAATGTCAGGCTGCAGGCTGTCCTCTACAAACACACTGCCTTCACTTGGGAGGAACAGCAGTGCTTGTAGTTTATCCAGGTCTGTCCTGGGAACATACTCAGTGAAATGTTATTACCCAATGGGAAAATGTGAGTTCTGAGTCACCACCATGGATACAGGTGGACTCTTTGCAGCTTCTTGTTTCTCTGCTATTCTTCTCATTCACGGATCTCATCTCAGCAAAAGTAGCAACACAGGTAAATTCAGCCCTGAGGAAATTCTCCTGACACTAAATGTGCCTGATCTTCTCGGTCTGCTGCCTAAAAATGCTTTGTACTGGTACTGTGGAGGCTGGTAGCTTACTCTGCCAGAAGGAAGGAATCAGTGACATCCTAGACAGAGCCTGCTGAAAGCCCTCTGTTCTGACCAGATTAAACCTGCATTTCCCTCTAACTGACATTATCTCCCTTTTCACTACAATAGCTTTTATTTCTCTACCTGAATGACCTACTATTTTCAGTTCCCTGTCCAGACTTTACACCTCCCAGGTAGTGCAAGAACCTCCTCTCTCTCTTCTCTTTTTTTGTAGCATTTCACATTTGTTAGATGATATTTTTCCTCGGGCTGGGAATGTACATAGTATTTCACAGGAGAAAGGGTCCCCAGCAAGGAGGAACTTTAGTTTCCAAATGATTTAGCACTATTAAACGAAGGAGCAAAGATGACAAGTTTCTCCCCACAGCTGCCTGCCCTAAGCACTTGTGTCAGGGACAATAGATAATGGTCCTTGGTGAAACACACAAAGATAGAAAAGTAATGTTTGTCTGCTTTGGCTCCTCCCTGGAGAGTCCTGCTTTGGCTGCCCCCCAGAAAGTTCAGCTTTGGTTCCTATCTGTAAAGTTCCACATTAGAACTCCCTGAAAAAGTCTCAGCCCTTGGAGACCTTTCTAGATATTGCTAGCAGCTTCCTCCAAAGTAGGCTGGCCCCCTGCATCAGAATGAGTGTGCATTTTTGTCAGTATAAAAGCCTGAGCCTCATGCCACCCAGGTGTGAAATATGAGCTCACTCCTCTAATAGAAATAACAGGGTTTTATTGAGGGACAAAGTCAATAAAGCAAAAGCAACAGCGCTGGGTGCATGACCGTAGCCAGAGGCACACTGATTAGCATTTGTTACAGGTTTATATACTTTTCCTCTTTCTCTGGTCCGGACTGCAGCTTCTGTTGTCAGCAATACCTGAAAGGGACCTTCCCATTGTGGAGTTAAAGATTGCTCTCTCCAGGTCTTAATCAATACCCACTCCCCGGGATTAATGTTATGAATTTTAAAGTCTAAAGGCATTGTCTGGGGATTCCATCCGTTTGATCTTAAATGTTCCAGAGTCTGAGCTATTGTGCTGATATATCTTCTGACACTCGCCTCTTCTCCTTCATAAGTAGTGGTCTTCTTTTGGCTTGTCATAAAAGGTAATCCAAACATAATTTTATAAGGAGCTATCCCTAAATCCAAGCTGGGTTGCATTTGAACCCATAACAATGCTAAAGGCAAACACTTTACCCAGGACATTTGGGTCTCAATCATTAGTTTAGTTAACGTTGTTTTCAAGGTTTGACTCATTTTTTCCACTCCTCCCGAGTTTTGAGGATGCCATGGGGTGTGCAATTCCCATATTATCCCCAAGGCTTGGGTTACTTGTACAATTTTTGATGTAAAATGTGTTCCCCTATCTAAGTCAATTCTGCTAATCATCCCATATCTAGGGATAATTAGTTCCAAAAGAGTTTTTGATACTGTATTTGCTGTAGCCCTGACAACCAGAATTGCTTCCACCCAATGAGTTAAGTGATCTACTATTACTAATAGGAACTTCCACCTCTGCACAGGAGGGAGTTCAGTGAAATCTGTTTGGGTGCTTTGAAAGGGCCGCGTCGCCAGTTCACATCCCCCGGAGTTAGATTTTCTTATAACCTTTTTATTCACTCTTTGGCAAGTCATGCATTTATCAGTTATTTGTTTCGCTAACCCAAAAATTCCAATACATCCATACTCCCTTAAAAAGTGATCACATAGGGCTTGTGTGCCCCCATGAGTCTTTTGATGTATGTTTTCTAATATCTGTCTACTCAGTGGTTTATTAAGGAGTTGCCTCCCGTCAGGGAGTTTCCATTTCCCATGTTGATCTTGTTTTCCTCCTATTTTACTCAACTCTCTCTCTACTGACTCACTGAATTTTGGAATCTCCAATTCCTCTTCCTCAGGTAACAGAACCAACATGACTCTCTCAATTCCATTTTCTGCTGCATCTCTAGCTTCTTGGTCTGCTAGATTATTTCCCCTTATTTCAGGTGTCATTCCTCTCTGATGTCCCCTGACATGCACTACAGCTATTTCTTCAGGTAATTTTTAATGCTTCCAAGACTTCCAAGATAAGCCCTTCATGAATCAACCCCTTCCCTTTTGAATTTAAAAGTCCCCGTTCTTCCCAAATTTTCCCAAAGGTGTGCACTACACCAAATGCATATTTCGAGTCAGTATAAATAGTTCCCTTCCTATGCGCTAGGTATTCTAAGGTTCTTTTTAGAGCATATAGCTCACATGTTTGAGCAGACCAATTTGAGGGTAGTTTCCCTTTTTCAATGGTTTGCATCTTTTCTCATTAACTAGCACATACCCTGACATCCTTTTTCTCTGTAGACATCTAGAAGATCCGACCACATATATTCTTTCACCTTCCTGGAGGTCCTGTTAAATTAAATCATCCGGAATCTTGGTCGGGCATCCTATAACTTCTAAACAGTTATGGGTTAAACCTTCTTTTTACTCCCCATATAAGAACTGAGATGGGTTTAGGCTTTTGTCCACCATTAATGTAAAATCATCATTATTAATTAATATTGCTTTATACACATAAAAGGGTTTGTCCAGTGAGGGTCCAGCAAGCCCTCAGTCCCATCTGTCAATATGTCTATTCCCACCTGTCTGCCTGCCTCAGCACTCATCCCATGCTCAAACTCAGGAGCTGCGCGAGCTCCCCTCCTTTCCCCCTTGGTTTTCCCTTTTTTTTTTTTTTTTTTCTTCTCACAGTTGCTCACCCTGCTCTGCAGGGGCTGCAGATGCCTGCCTCTGCAACAGCACTTCTGGTTTAACCCTTTCTTAACTCTGAATGTGGATCTGCTGCTTGTTGCCAGTGACAGCAATCTCTTCCTCCTTATCAATATCAGATAGGACAGATGCAGAGGGTGCTTCTCTTAGAGGTATCTGTGATCCATAACTTTCCAACCTATCTTCCTGATTACTCTGGGTTTGTGGTTGTTGTTTTTGTTTGTTTTTTGTTATTGTTGTCGTTGTTTTTAACTTTAAACATCTTTCCCCAATATCACAGGCTGAACAACATCTCTCCAGCTTAGCTTTCTGTTTTTCCCTGTCCTTTTCCAAAGCCAAAATTAAGGGATCTGGCAGAGGTATATTAATTTTGCATTGTGTCTGTCATGCCGGGTGGTTTCTTGAAGTGAAAAACATAACTGCATACATCACTTCATCCCATTTGCCTTGTCGCTTTAAAAACAACATCAATTGTAACAATGTATTATCGTTCAAAAGTTCCATTGAAGGGCCGCTTTCCCCCATCTCCCAATTTATATAAGGGCCACCATCGATTACGGTATTTGATCAGGGTTTTCTTATTCACACTTTCGCCTGATGGCACTCCTATATCTTTCTAATGAGATAAAATGCAACCTAACGGGCTCTTTCTGAGAATTCCCCCACTCTGTTGTCCTCCCAATGTAATCCATTAACGATATATGATACGGTTAGCCCTACAACAATAACATTTTACCCAGAGTAAAAGGTATAACGGAGTGCTGCACCCACAACGGATACACCTGAATTCCAAACAGTTCTGTAAAGAAACCTCTTGTCTCTGACCAAAAGAGAGAATATATTGCAACCAAGCAGGACACATAGCTTGGATATACAAACTACAGTGATGACAGATAGGGCAAGGGCTAGTTTGAGCCCCGCGCCAAGGAGCTCGTACACTACTTTGACAGTTAACCCCTATATTGCTCTATTGGTTCTTTTGTTCTCTCAAATTACTCGTACTAATTCTCCCAAACGTTCAATCCAGTCCCAATCGGACCGATTTCCTGGGCAATTAGCACACAAAAAAATCCTGATTAAATTCCCCCACACTTTATCCTCAGAAACAAAACATTCAAAGACAAAAATTGGTTTACACAGAACACTACGGTGGACAGGACACCAAAACTCAACAATAGGTTTAATTTCAAAGGACATATACACTTAAACTGTCTCCGGCCGCTCTCCTTGTGGAGAACACAGAACCACGGATCAGGACTCCACACTCGCTTCGTAGCTATGCCACATCTCACTCACACAAAACAATCATTCACACAAGGGCCTATCTCTCAATCACCCACTTCACACAGAATGTCATCTAAGCCAGTAATTGGTAACACATAAATCTCAAGCCATTGTTTACCTTCCAAAGGTTCGTAAAGCTGTTAGTACAGTTAAAATTGTACCAAACCAACCCTTGGGGTGAGCACCTGTGCTCTTTACCTCACCTAGGACGCCTCCTTATGACTTATAGGTATCCCCTTTACCTGATATTCCCCAGGAGGCAGAGCCCCTGACACCCCTAGTCTTGTATCTCCTCCTGTTGAATTTCTTTATCTTGCCCTTCCTTTTGTACCTGAGCCATATTGCCTGTTAGCTAACATAACCCCCAGTGGACTGTCCAGGGGTGTTTTGGCGGACATTTCCTTGCTCCCTTTCTTTCCTGGGACTCGGCTTAACTGCCCCTTGTCCCATACTGTCGTGTTTTAAAACCAATCCACACAGCTTGCGTGGTTTAAAACCCCACCTCAGTCTCCCGCAGCACCACTCACCCCTTTCCCTCCCCCTCCCCGCTCCCGGAGGGATGGGGAGGAGAACCGAAGGAATGTAACTCCCACAGGCTGAGATAAAAACCAATCCAGTAATTAAGGTATAACACAAATCACTACTGCTACCACTAATAAAAACAATGATAGAGGAAATAAACAAGGAGAGAGAATATGATACCACCCGCCAAAATGAGCACAACCCGGAAGAGAGCTAACTCCCCCCCCCCCCCTTCCGGCCAACTTCCAGTTACCTCCCCGAGCATGACATGCTATGGTATGGAATACCTCTTTGGCTAGCCTAGGTCAGGTGTCCTATCACTCCTTCCTCCCGGCTTCCCCTCCTCCCTGGCAGAGCATGTGCTCAGAAAAGGCCTTGGACAAAACCAAACATTTGAGCAGTAACTCAAAACATACTTGCTATCAGCAACCGTTCTCAGCCCCAAAGTCAAAACAAAGCACTGTACCAGCTACCAAAAAGGAGAAAAAATGACTGCTACTGCTGAACCCATGACACATACTTATACCCTGGGGGGCCTTTCTTCAGTTACCCGTTCACTTCATCTCTTCACCGGCCAATTCCCTCACGGGAGATTGAAACCAATGTTAGAAAGACTTCACAGTTGCTTCACAGATCCAGGCGACCCGGTTCATGTCTCATTCACACACCGATCACCCCCATATTCCCACCTAACCTAACAATACTTACAGTCCATTTTGTTGTCCGGGTCTTTGTGCATGTGAATTACAGGCGACCGTGGTTTCCCTGGAAGCCCTTCCCCGCTTTTGCTTTATAAGCCCCTTTCTTTGCCCATGATATAACCTGAAAACACTGACGAGACCAGAAGAAACCGAGAAAACTGCTGAAATCAGCAAATTCCCCTAGGCCCATGGAAGCAAGGCAGGTTTTCTCCCAGACGAGCCCCCAGTTGTGAAATGCAAGCTCACTCCTCTAATAGAAATAACAGGGTTTTATTGAGGGACATAGTCGATAAAACAAAAGCAACAGTGCTGGGCGCATGACCGTAGCCAGAGGCACACTGATTAGCATTTGTTACAGGTTTATATACTTTTGCTATTGCATTAGTTATATGCATATTCATAATTCCCACATATAGGCAGGGAATATTATAACTAGCTCCAGGAACTTATTATCATAAGTCTCCTCTTGGTGTCTGCACACTGCTCTCCGGTGATCCTGGGCAGGGGTCTTGAGGATGAAGTAAGCAGTCTTCCTCTTGTGAGTAGGGGTCTTCAAGATGAAGCAAGTAGTCTTCCTCGCGGTGTACTTTTCACTTTTGGCACAGCTGGATGCCCCAGTAATCACAAAACTAGATGAAAACAGCCATATCTGTAATTCTTCTGATAGCTAGCAAAGATTTAGAACAGTGTGACCTTCCTGCAAAATTTATTGCAGGATGGGCAGACAAGGAGTATCCCAAGCTAGCAGATGTTTGGGAGGCACTGTCACTAAACTAATTGATAAGTAGAAGGATGGTGTGAAATCATTCATTCATGCTTAGTGGGGCCACTAAATTCCACAGACTTACAACACAAACATTGTTCTTTACCTTCGACCTAAGTTAGGCTAAAAGTACTTTAACCCTGTTTTGCAGGCACTAGCTTTCCTCATACCAAACCCCCCCCCCCTTTCTTTTACCTTTACAAATTCTTTTGCTTTGTGACTCCATTTTGCTCAAGACTTCTGGCCATTTTCAAAAGAGTTGTGGTCAACAGTTCAATGTACGGCTGGAGACAAGTAACGAGTGCTGTCCCTCAGGGATCGGTGTTGGGACCGGTCTTGCTTAACATCTTTGTCAGTGACATGGACAGCAGGATTGAGTGCGCCCTCAGCAAATTTGCCGATGACACCAAGCTGTGTGGTTCTGTTCATATGCTGGAGGGAAGGAATGCCATCCAGAGGGTCCTTGACACGCTTGTGAGGTGGGCTGATGCCAACCTCATGAAGTTTAACCATGCCAAGTGCAAGGTCCTAGACCTGGGTGGGAGCAATCCCAGGCACAGCTACAGGTTGGGCTAAAAGGAAATTCATGGTAGTTCTGCAGAGAAGGACTTGGGGGTGTTGGTCGATGAGAAAATGAACATGAGCCAGCAGTGTTCTCTTACAGCCCAGAAAGCCAACCGTATCCTGGGCTGCATCAAAAGGAGCATGACCAGCAGGTCAAAAGACCTGATCCTGCCCCTCTACTCTGCTCTTGTCAGACCCCACTTGGAGTATTGTGTGCAGTTTTGGTGCCCTCAACATAAAAAGAACAAGGAACTGTTAGAACAAGTCCAGAGGAGGGCCACGAGGATGATCAGAGGACTGGAGCAACTCCCATATGAAGACAGGCTGAGAAAGTTGGGGCTGTTCAGCCTGGAGAAGAGAAGGCTGCGTGGAGACCTCATAGCAGCCTTCCAGTATCTGAAGGAGGCCTGCAGGGATGCTGGTAATGGTCTCTTCATTAGGGACTGAAGTGATAGGGCAAGGGGTAATGGGTTCAAACTTAAACAGCAGAGGTTTAGATCGGATCTAAGGAAGAAATTCTTTACTGTTAGGGTGGTGAGGTACTGGCATGGCTTGCCCAGGGAGGTTGTGAATGCTCCATCCTTGGCGGTGTTCAAGGCCAGGTTGGATGAATCCTTGGGTGCTTTCTCAGCCTGTCTTCATATGGGAGGTGCTCCAGTCCTCTGATCATCCTCGTGGCCCTCCTCTGGACTTGTTCTAACAGTTCCTTGTTCTTTTTATGTTGAGGGCACCAAAACTGCACACAATACTCCAAGTGGGGTCTGACAAGAGCAGAGTAGAGGGGCAGGATCAGGTCTTTTGACCTGCTGGTCACGCTCCTTTTGATGCAGCCCAGGATACGGTTGGCTTTCTGGGCTGTAAGAGAACACTGCTGGCTCATGTTCATTTTCTCATTGACCAACACCCCCAAGTCCTTCTCCACGGGGCTGTGCTGAATTTCCTTTTAGCCCAACCTGTAGCTGTGCCCGGGATTGCTCCGACCCAGGTGTAGGACCTTGCACTTGGCATGATTAAACTTCATGAGGTTGGCATCAGCCCACCTCACAAGCGTGTCAAGGTCCCTCTTGATGGCATACCTTCCCTCCAGCGTATCAACCGAACCACACAGCTTGGTGTCATCGGCAAACCTGCTGAGGGCGCACTCAATCCCACTGTCCATGTCACTGACAAAGATGTTAAACAAGATCGGTCCCAACACCGATCCCTGAGGGACAGCACTCGTTACTGGTCTCCAGCCGGACATTGAACTGTTGACCACAGCTCTTTGCATACGGCCATTCAGCCAGTTCTTTATCCACTGAGTGGTCCACCTATCAAATTGGTGTCTTTCCAATTTAGAGACAAGGATGTCGTGTGGGACAGTGTCAAACACTTTGCACAAGTCCAGGTAGATGATGTCACCTGCTCCACCCCTGTCCATTATTTCCGTAGCCCCATCACAGAATGCCACCAAATTGGTCAGGCAGGATTTCCCCTTAGTGAAGCCATGCTGGCTGTCACCAAGCACCTTGTTGTTTTTCATGTGCCTTAGCATGCCTTCCAGGAGAATCTGCTCCCAGATTTTGCCAGGCACAGAGGTGAGACTGACTGGTCTGTAATTCCCTGGTCATCCATTTTCCCCTTCTTGAAAATGGGGGTTATATTTCCCTTTTTCCAGTCATCAGGAACTTCACTTGACTGCCATGATTTTTCAAGTATGATGGCCAGTGGCTTTGCAACTTCATTCACCAGCTCCTTCAGGACCCGTGGATGGATTTCATCAGGTCCCATGGACTTGTGTATGTTCAGGTTCTTAAGATGGTTTCAAACCAGATCCTCTCCTACAGTGGGCCTAAGGTCTTCATTCTCACAGTCCCTGCGTCTGCCTTCCAAGACTCGGGTGCTGCGGTCAGAGCCTTTGCCAGTGAAGACCGTGGCAAAGAAGCCATTCAGAACCTCAGGCTTCTCCAAGTCCTGTGGAGCCAGTTCTCCCAAAAGTTTCCGGAGGGGGCCTAGGTTGTCCCTAGTCTGTTTTTTAAACACTACATACCTATAAAATCCCTTCCTGTTATCTTTAACATCCCTAGCCATGCTTAACTCTAACTGGGCCTTAGCTTTCCTAACCCAGTACCTAACTTCCCGGACAACATCCCTGTGTTCATCCCAGGCCACCTCTCCTTGTTTCCACCTTTTATAAGCCTCTTTTTTCCCTCAGTTTCCTCAGCAGCTCCTTATCCATCCAAGGGGGTCTCCTGGCCCTCCTGCTGCACTTCCTTCTAGTCGGTATGCAACACTCCTGAGCTTGTAGCAGGTGATCCTTGAATATTAACCAAGTGTCTTGGGCCCTCCTGCCCTCTACGTCTATATCCAATGGAACCATGCTAAGCAGGTTCCTAAACAGGCCAAAGTCTGCTCTGTTGAAGTCCAGGGCAGTGAGCTTGCTGCACGCTCTTCTCACTGTCCTGAGGACCTCGAATTCGACCATCTCGTGATCACTGCATCCAAGACTTCCCTGGAGCGTCACATTTCTAACGAGCCCTTCCCTGTTGGTGAGCACAAGGTCAAGCACAGCAGTGCCAGACACATCTGCCCTCCAGCAGCACACAAGCTCCTCTTCATCTACTGACAAGATGTCGGAGCAGAGGCTCATAGGGCTTCTGTAATGGCTGCTTCAGTAATTATTCTATTTTTATTGGTCATATTAGGTCGCATTCCAACCTGCCTGTCCCTTTAAATGTGGGTAATGACATAGCAAACTACTTTACTGTTAACAATGTGCAGTTCACCTCTGCAGCTGCTTCAAATTCCTTTTTCATCAGAATGCCTCTGATAGGTAGACCACTCAGTGGATAAAGAACTGGCTGGATGGTCGCACTCAAAGAGTTGTGGTAAACGGTTCAATGTCCGGCTGGAGACCAGTAACGAGTGGTGTCCCTCAGGGATCGGTGTTGGGACCGGTCTTGTTTAACATCTTTGTCGCTGACATGGACAATGGAATTGAGCTTGCCCTCAGCAAGTTTGCCGATGACACCAAGCTGTGTGGTTCTGTTGATACGCTAGAGGGAAGGAATGCCGTCCAGAGGGACCTTGACACGCTTGTGAGGTGGGCTGATGCCAACCTCATGAAGTTTAATCATGCCAAGTGCAAGGTCCTACACCTGGGTCGGAGCAATCCCGGGCACAACTACAGGCTGGGCAGAGAAGAGATTCAGAGCAGCCCTGTGGAGAAGGACTTGGGAGTGTTGGTTGATGAGAAAATGAACATGAGCCAGCAGTGTTCTCTTACAGCCCAGAAAGCCAACTGTATCCTGGGCTGCATCAAAAGGAGCGTGACCAGCAGGTCAAAAGACCTGATCCTGCCCCTCTACTCTGCTCTTGTCAGACCCCACTTGGAGTATTGTGTGCAGTTTTGGTGCCCTCAACATAAAAAGAACATGGAACTGTTAGAACAAGTCCAGAGGAGGGCCACAAGGATGATCAGGGGACTGGACCACCTCCCATATGAAGACAGGCTGAGAAAGTTGGGGCTGTTCAGCCTGGAGAAGAGAAGGCTGCGTGGAGACCTCATAGCAGCCTTCCAGTATCTGAAGGGGGCTACAGGGATGCTGGGGAGGGACTATTCATTAGGGACTGTAGTGATAGGACAAGGGGTAACGGGTTGAAACTTAAACAGCAGAGGTTTAGACTGGATATAAGGAAGAAATTCTTTACTGTTAGGGTGGTGAGGTACTGGCATGGCTTGCCCAGGGAGGTAGTGAATGCTCCATCCCTGGCAGTGTTCGAGACCAGGTTGTATGAAGCCTTGAGTGATATGGTTTAGTGTGGGGTGTCCCTGCCCATGGCAGGGGGGTTGGAACTAGATGATCTTGAGGTCCTTTCCAATCCTAACTATTCTATGATTCTATGAAATACTTTAACCGGTCTTCTCAATAACTAATAACCTGGGGGAGGGGGTATGTTTGTGTCCTCCTACCTACAGGCCTGTGGTGGCTGCCTGCAAAGTTTGTCAAGCCATACCATGAGCTGGACAGACAAGGTGAAGAACTCAATGCCTCATCTGCAGGAGCTGACTGTGAATACTCCGAGCGGAATGAGATAGACAAAGAGAAAAATGAATGACTGCAAAACCACTTGAGGGCAACTGAAAAGTAACTACTTGAATATGTGTGCTTGTAAAGTAGCTATTGTTAGAGGCTGTGATTTTGTGTATAAAACCACCTGTATTTACTAGCCAGTCACTAATAAGAAACTACACCTTGTATTGTTTAGATTTGTCACTTGTAAAAGAGATGTTAGAGCATGCAAATTTACAGCAGCTGCTAGAAAATGCTAAGGCAAAAGCTAGAAAGATTCTAATACGATATTAGTGTTATAAAGCAGGTAATGGAACAAATTAAGAGGGTGGGAGAACCCCAGTGGTAAGAAATATTTTTGGCTGGTCCCCCGCTGCCATCCGCAACTTCAACACGTTGCTGCACCCTGTAGTAATACTGCTAATGTAAATCTGTGTGTGCTTTGCCCTAGTAGCGACTTGTTACTGGACGAGGCAGGTGAAACTCTGCATTGACAACGAGGTGCAAGGACTGAGGTTGGCCAAATGCCTCCTACTACAGTCAAGGGCAAGACTGGGTTGGCCTCTGCGTTTGCCACCAAGAAAAAGCTTTAGTTCTGCTGTTGGCTGCAACCCAGCAGGCACTGAGCAGTGGGGTGACGTGGTTTAAACCCAGCCATGCAGCTCGTTCACTCACTTCCCCCCTTCCTCCCCCAACTCCCAGAGAGTTGGGGAGGAGAAACAAAAGAATGTAGCTCCCATGGGTTGAGATATGAATAGTTTAATAACTACAGTATAACACCAATCACTACTGCTACCACCAATAATAATGATAAAGGAAATAACAAGTGAAGAGAATATGACACCTCACCACTTGCTGACCGATAACTCACCCCACCCCACCTGACCAAGCACCGACCGAAACCTCGACCAACCCCACAATCCCTAGCTCTTCCGGGTAACTCTCCGTTACATCCTGGGCATGACGTGCTGTGGTATGGAATACCTCTTTGGCTAGTTTGGGTCAGGTGTCCTGTCTGCTTCCTCACGACTTCCCCTCCTCCCTGGCAGAGCATGAGACTCACAAAGTCCTTGGTCAGTCTAAACATTTGAGCAGTAACTAAAACCATTGCTGTTGTCAGCGATGTTCCCAGGCCAAAAGTCAAAAACACAGCACTGCACCAACTACTAAGAAGAAAAAATTACTGCTACTGCTAAACCCAGGACATGGGGGCACATGCCATGCCAGACCCTGATGCAAGGGATGGTGTCTGCTGTTATAAGAGGGCCATCCAGGAGAGAAGGGCAGGCCAAGCAGCCTGTGGTTGGCATGAGAGATGATCTAGTCCAAATCCCCTGCTCAATCTAAAGCAGGTTTCATCATTAGCATAAGTAACTATTATAAATAATAATATAATAAATAACTATCATATTTCAATTTTCTATTCTCAAAGGTTAAAGTCAAGAAGCTGCTCTTGTGTGATTTAAGATTTCTTAAGCAGAGAAGGGGATAAAAAAAGACAAGGACTGTGTCTTTGGAAGTAACAGTATCTATTTCCAGGTTCCCAAGACTCCCAGTATATCTGGCCAATGCATTGATGAAACCTTGTTTTTGGAGCCTGGACATCACCGCTTTGCTTTGCTTTTCCTCCATGTCATCTAGAGACTTGTTAACAATTTGTGAAGAACCGAAGCCAAAGTGCTCGTCCCCTTGATCATGCAAAACAAAATAGGACAGCTATTGTTTTTTTTGCTTTCAGTACATTTGCATGGGTGTGAAGACTTTGACGGGGTATGTTGTATGAATTTAAGTGACAACTCCAGTTCAATACATGCATAAATACAAAAGTTGAAGACCCTCAATAACCAGCTAGCAGAAAACACCAGGTGGAACCCCTTTCAGAGATGGATGTGGGGGCTGGGACTAGCTGCAAAAAGCTGTTGCATTATTAGTGGTAATACGTATTGGGTTTTTATATATTTTATGTTCCTTGTCTTTTAGTGCTAATCCATTCCCTTATAGACAGTATACTATATAAAACTGTAGCACGGATGGTAAAATATTTGTGTGTTCTAACCACAGACCACAGGGTGGAATGTGTCAGGGACAATAGATAATGGTCCGTGGTGCAACACACAAAGATAGAAAAGTACTGTTTGTCTGCTTTGGCTCCTCCCCAGAAAGTCCTGCTTTGGTTCCTACCTGGAAATTTCCGCTTTAGAAATACCCAGAAAAGTCTCAACCCTTGGACACCTTTCTAGATATAGCTGGCCACTTCTTTCAACGTAGGCTGGCCCCCTGCGTTGGAATGAGTGTGCATTTTTGTCAGTATAAAAGCCCGAGCCTCGTGCGATGGGGGGGAGGCAGAACCTCATACCACCCAGGTCAACGCTGCCTCTGAGGGTATGCCCACTAAGGTTGAGCCTGCCACCTCGCACTGCAAGGATGATTCTCAGAGCTGGTTTCCTGATCGTCTTTACAGCGTCCTTGGGGTTGGTAAGATAACCAAACATTAGAAGTATCCTTGACTGTATCCTTTATTATCTCTATATTTCCCTATATTAATAAACTAGTTGAGAGTTCTCTATTTGTCTCTCATTTTCTCTCGCCTGGAATCCTTGAACTCTGGAACAGCACCCTCCTGCCTCTGAATACCTGTTTCTGTCCCTTTGCTGTCTTCACAGCTTTGAAGTGCAGCCATTTGTGTAGTCACCTACAGACTGGATCAGAGAGCAGATTCCAGTGAAAGATAATCAGTTGTTCTCATAGTTTGCCTTTGGTAGAGTCTGGACGAAAAGTCATTAGGGAGGAAAACATCTGGAATGTGTGACCTCCTCTAGCCTTACCCCATGCTTTCACCATGAGCTGCTCACTCATTAGACCTTCCTCTATGTGGCACTTGATTTCTACATCCAGCTGCTTCCACTCTTTGTGGAAGGGAAAGACCTGCTGCAATCTGACCAAGTGGGCCAGAGCCCAGGCCCTACAGAGCACATGCCTTAAGCACAGTCTTTTTTTTATTTTTTTTTTTGTCTTGAAAGAGAACCACAAATCCTATTCTTTATCCCTTCTGCCACTTGCAGCATCCCCCTTCTTCCCCCCTTGCCATACAAGGCACAGGGAGCTTGTGCAACTGCTTTGGCAGGCAGGCAGCTTCCTCGGGCCTTAGAGAAGCTGCTGCCCAAAACTACCTTACTTGTACAGGATCTCAGGGTGGCTGTAATGATCTGCTTAACTTGTGAACAGCCCTTCGGTACGGCTTAGCGGTTCCTGTTTTCACTTCTGAAGGCAGAAACTGAGACCCTGACTGGCTGTTTCACTTCTTGTTCTCCAGGAGGATCCTTCCTTGGAAGTGATCCCCATGGCCTGGCAGTTTCTGCTTGGTGCAATCCCACCATACCCTGACCAAAGCCTTGGAAATCCACAACTGGTGTGTTGAGATTTCCTGCCTTCCCCTTCTCCCAACCCATGTAGCCTTTCTTGGGCACTGCTCCTGTGCTGGAACTGTGACACACTCAGTGCGCTTTTGTAACGCATTTGGGAGCGGTGGAGGACACCTGCTGCTCAACCACTGCTATAGCCATGTCCTCCCTCAACTGGACTACAGGCTCCGGCTCTCTCAGCAACATTAAACACTGCCCTTGCACAGTCTCGCTCCCACTGCTTAATGCTTAGTCTTGAGAGAAATTATCAAGCACAGCAAAGAGGCAGGCGTTAAAGTCTCCCACAAATCCCACACTTTCGAGAAGCAGCAACGTGTTCTGGCCTTCCTTTGAGGAACATGAGCAGGTCTAATGCTACCCACCCTCTTCCCCCAACTACTGGCCACCTGTGAGGAACTTGACACAGAGCTGGGAGCCACCCTCCTGCATGTCTTGAGGCCCGATGCAGCCATGGAGCTGGACAAAGAGCTGATCTCTTCTGAGGGACAGGCAGGGCAATAGGCAGCACATGGCCCAGCAAGTGCAAAACACACTGCCTATGACTGAAGGACCAGATAAGGTGTTACCTACTTCACTACTGCTGTTCCTTTCACATTACTTTTGTAATAATTTATTACAAGCATAACCATGAAGCTCTTTTTGCGATAAAAAGTAGGTTACAAATTTCAGTTTAGACTTCATTTTGGGAATATTTTTTTTTTAATCCAGAAAAAAGTCTGCCTGAAGTCCACTCCACTGTCCTATGTACTCTTAGAGCCATGTCTGGCCAATTCTGTACAGGCAGCAGCAGCTCCTGCAGACAGGGAACAGTCTGTTTCTACAAAAGTATGCATGGGGAGAAAGGAGACCATGAAGGGATGCTGCTGAACATCCATTCCCCTGGGGTTAGACAGATACTCAGTACAATCCTGCTGAATGAGCATGGATAATCACAACATGAAGACAAGCTTTTTCTGAGCAAGCTGAAGCTAATTTCACCGAGTTCTTTGGGAGACTAAAACATAGATTAAAAGTCTCTGCTCTGCCATATGGTTTCTACAGGGCTGGACTGGGAAAGCTTCCCCATCCCCCTCAGGTGTGCTCCTGCTGTGCAGTCACTTCTGGCTTTACCACCTGACTTTCTGAAGTCCCTGAAGTATTTAGGAGGAGAATGGGCTCTGGCTCCAATGGCTTAGCTTTTTCCCGAACCTGGATCAGAGGGTGCACCATGGACATGTGAACATTAAGGTTATGGGCCTTCTCAAAGCGCTTCCCACAGTGGTCACAGGCAAACTCCAGCTCTGTCTCAGCTTTGTGTTTGGTCATGTGGTACTTGAGCGATGCTCGCTGCCTGCACTGGAAACCACAGATCTCACACCTGCAAGGCAAAACAGGGGCTCAGCACTAAGCCTGAAGCCATGGTTGTGGCACTTGCTCTTTGTTGCACTGAATAAGCCCACAAGACAGCCACAGCTTTGTAGTATTTCCTACAACCACCCCAGTCACCCAACATGATTCACTCCTCAGGCCTGCAGCTTGCTGGTGGTAGCTGAGCACTCCCCTGCTGAACTCGGAAGGGCAACAGGATCAGAAGGATGTGTAAAACTTCCTCAACAACAGGATGCACATTGTAGAACATTTAAAGTGATTCAGCCAGGACACTGCCACCTATGCGCAGGGTTTATGTCACAGAATCACTCTGGGCTAAGGTCAGTGACTGTGAGGGCTCAGCAGAACTTCACTACCCTGTTCTCAGCTATGAAGGCAGGGTTGGTGTGCACTTACTGAAGGGGCTTTGCTCCCGAGTGCCGCATCTGATGGACTGAGAGGTGTTTGCGTTGCTTAAAGGTCTGCCCACATTCATCACAGATATAATTACGTACCTCTGCAATGGAAAACAGAAGAGTCATCAATTCTGCTTATTTCTTAGTACAGGAAATGCACATGTGCAGCTGCCCATGCTTACTGCTGGATTCTGAATTCCTCCCTCTGCCTCACATCCCCCACACAATGGCTTGTTCCAGATTTACAGGCAAGGCAGACAGTTCTAAACCCCACACAGAGTTCTGCCACGGCACCTACAAGCCTTGTGCAATCAAGTGTTGGGTGTTTGTGATCCCTGTCACCAGCCAGGACACACCTGTATGAATGAGCTTCACGTGCCGCTGTAGGTACCGGTCAATCATGAACACCTTGTTGCAGCCAGGATGAGGACAGGGCCTCTCCCGTACCTCTTCATGATGCTCTTTGATGTGTTTCTGTAAAGAAAGGACAAAGCTTTTAAGCACTGGGTTGCATTTTCCCCAGCCAAAAACCTGAATGCCTCAAAAACCATTTTAGCAGGCTCATGCATCAGTGCTGTGAGAAACCAGGGACTCTGCCTCCCGCAGAGCAAGGCAATGAATTAAATCTCAGGGACCCTCTCCTTATGTGGAAGTGGTTCTGTAGTACAAAAAAGCTATAGGTTTGGGAAAGGAGCAAACCCTGACTCACCTTCATGCCGTCAGCCCCCCTGTAGACAGCTGTGCAGCCCTGGTAAGGACACTTGTAAATGGTTGGCAGCTCCTCCCTATGAAGCACAGCCCTGCCGTCAGCCAGCGTGCTGAGCAGGGGCAATGCCCAGCCACCCGCCTCCTTATTACCTCTCACACTTGATCTTTTTTTTCCAGCCGGGCTTAGGCCCTGGCTTCTTCCTTGTTTTGGGCTCTTCTGCCTTCTTTACTTCTTTGACATTGCTTTTCTTGCTAGAAATCCTCCAAGAAGGAACAAGGACAGTGGTTTAATACTCAGTCTTGGTTTTAGTCCTCCCACCTAATTGGCCCCGAGTGTCTGACAGCTTTGCCTGATGCTTGGCAAAGAAGGAGCATGTGCACAAGTTAAGCTGTGGGCCTAGAACTGAGGAATGAGTTCAGGCCTGAAGGGGAGCTCACAGAACACGGGCATCACTGTGACCTCCAAGCAGGAACATGCAAGAAATGGAAGCCCCAAAGGAACACAGCGTTAGCTGAGCAGAGTCTACTGTGGAGCATGGGACCAGCCCTCCCGCTCACCCATGGAGTGCTCTGCTCACCACACTGCGAGACCCTTACTTCTTCTCAGGGTAAGGCTCAAAGGAATCATCTGAAGACTGCACGTTTCTCTTCTCATTTTCATCATCACTCAAGAAGTCCCTGAGAGAAAGAAGATGCCCTTTACCCACATAGCACCGCCCTGGTACTTCAGCACCAGCATCTGTAGCAGCAGCACATGTTCTCCATTCCCAGCACATCCATCTTCCCCACAGCATGGCAGCTGAGGTTCCATGTGTCCTCTTCCCCCATAAGCTCCCCAAGGAAATACAGCACTGGTGCACACAGAAAACAGTAAATTTAGGTTCTTTTAGGTCTAGAACTCTGTAAGAATAACTGAACTGCTGTCAGAACAAAAAAACAGATGTTACTGAAAAGGTCTATTGGTTGTTGAAGGATGCTGCCACCATTTTCAATACTGGGAAAGTAATTTTCTATATCAAAATATAATATAATTGCCTTGTGCAGGTTAATTAAGCTGCAAGTCATTCTGTATTTCCTCATACATAGCAACCACACAGGTTTGGGTTTTACTTTTTCCTCCTAAGCCATACAAGAAGCAATTAATTCTGAAGCCAATAAAGAGGCAATAAATTATTGTGGCACTTTTAATGTGTCAGGCAGTGGATTTAGCTAACATGCTAAAATAAATCTGCACTCAGCCATACTTCAGACTCTGAATGACTGGACCCAGTTCTCAGTTATTTACAAGCCTCACTTTAAATACCAATGTTTGAAAGATTTAGCCAAATCTTTGATCATAAAGACTGCTAAGCTGCCCGTGTTCCTCCCACATCTCATTTAATCACTGTCCATGTGCCACCCCTCACACCAACTGCTCTTCTGGAGCCCCAGCCTGGAGAAGCCATGAACAGGAATTGCTCCAAGGGGCTGGAGCAGAAAGACACAGGCCTGAGCAAGCCCCTACATTGTTCCTTCCCCAGAGCAGGGAATGAAACAGGACCAAGTTTGCTGGAAGCAGACAACACAGAGAGCACATGTGTATGCAAAACCACACACCCCACTGTGCAAACTCCCCCCCCCCCCCCCCACTGCAGTGCAGGTGGCAAGTTCAGCATGTCAGTGGTGTGAACTCCATCCCACCACTGCAGAGCCACCGCTCTGTGCCTCCAACACTGGTTTCAATGGGCCTCAAGGGCCAGGTCACTGGTGGAGAAAGAGCTCTCCAAGGTGGACCAGGTCATACTCGCAAAGACATTTACACTATTTTAAACCCACTCTTCTCTCACCCCTCAGAAAGGTCACTGAACTCGTCTTTTACCCGCTCATCCAATGTTGTGGACAGAATCTGCTTCCCACTCAACTGTCCTAGGGAATGAAGGAGAACACGGTGTGTTACAAGGAAAAGCAGCAAAACCAAGCCAGAGGAGACAGCTGCCAGGAAGGAACTGGCTGCTCCAGGTTCCCTCAGCATGGCCCACACCAAAGTATGCATTCCATGACAAGTTATTGATTATTTAAACCAAACTCCATGTCTCATGCTCAAGGATGGGAGAACCTTTACCCGGCAGTTCCCCTGAACATCTTTCAGTTTCCCCCATTACACCCAAAAGACTCGTCCCCCAGGGAGTCCCAGTTGCCATTCCCCTTTCCAGCAGTGGCTGTCAGAGCTAAACACAGCCTGACTTCTGTAACTCAGAATCAGTGTTAATTTAATTCCTCTCTTCTAGAAGTGGCACTGGGGGAGAGGGTGGGGGGGTGGTGAAGTTCAGCAGTAAATCCACAGCAACTCGACTCATGAGCCCAGCAACTTTCCTTTGCAGAGAGAAGGGGCTCCTTCTGTTCAGCATCACTCAAGGTGGTGCAGGAAGCCCCTCCTTGCCTGCATATGGATGGGGCTTGGATTGAGCAAAAAGAAACATCTGGCAAATATGGTGCTAAAGAATCAATGACTGCTCTGCATCATGGCAGTCTCTGGGGAAGGGGTCCAGCCCCACCATTGCTCGCTCCCTGGGCCAGCTCTGCAGCTCCTTGCCCTTCCCCAGATGCCTGCAGGGAGATAAGAAGGCAAATCCCTTACCTGTAGCATTACTCAGTGGTGACACATGCTGCAGCAGGGCTGTCTCCTGCAAGGAGACCATGCTGTCCAGTTGTGAGTGAAATGAATCCCTGTTCTGCAGCAGCTCATTCTTCATGTTCAGTGGCACTGATGTGGTCATCCCCTTGTTTGCAGGCTGCTGGCAAGTTGTCCTTACTGAAGCATGCTGGGGTTTGGGAGCAGAAACAGCTTCAGCATTGTCTGCCTCTGCCCCATTGTCAGTTAAGTGCTGTGCTGTGCTCTTGTTCCACACCTGCTTGACAGACAAGGTGCTGTTGACATGCACTCTGCTACAGTACGAATCTGTGTCCATGATGTAGTCGTGGCCACTGCCACAGCCCCAGATGGCGCGGATGATGCCACAGTACTCAGAGGAGAGCACGCTCTGAAGGTTAGGTGCTGATGTGCAGCTTCCAGCATGTCTGTGTGTCCATGACACCAGGCTGTGCAGGCACTGCAGGCTGGATGTGATCAGGTCAACTGTTGTAAGGAGAGGCAGCACATGCACAGTCAGTCAGTCCCTGGGACAACCAGGGACACAGCCACCCATGTGGAGGGACACACTCCCCCAAGGAGGGGACAGGGCTGCAGACCCACTCCCCCAAGGCTGTGGGAGACAGTAGGTGGGAGACCCCCTAAAGATGGGCTGGGGCAGCCCCAGTAGTTACCAGTATTGTTAATTATATAGTGGAAAGTGTATTTCTGATTGCCCCCCATGTCTGACAGTGGCAGGGACAGACCTGATGCTGCTGCCCAAACCCTCTCTGCCTACTCTTCATGCCACCAGCGTGAGTCTGTGTCTGTGCAGCTCTGCTTGGGGAGTTTCTCAACACCCATAAAACCCAGACCTGTGCTGATGGCATTACAGAAAGGGAAAGGCAAAAAAAGGGAAAAAGGAAAGGGGAAAAATGGGAAAAGGGGCAGGCACTCACCCATGGAGGAGGCACTTCCTTCCCTTCCCAGCTGGGCCTGGGCCATGCTGCTCCTATAAAACCCAGAAGAGCATGGTGGGTTCTCAGGGGTTACGGAGGGACCAGGCATCAACACATGGCAACTTACTGCTCCCAGGAAGCAAGAAAAACAACATACTTTCCTTTGGACTTTGCGTGATCTGTGGGAGATGCGTTCACCCTCTGGATGAAGGTCCTGAGGATGCTTTGGCATTCGTAGAACTGGGCATGGCACTTCTTACAGACAAACTGGGGGAGCGTGGGGTCCTGCCGCACAGCCACACCAACCAGCCGCTGGAAGTCCGTGAAGAAGACCTGATCCACGCAGCACTGCTTCTCTGAGTTCTCCCCCATCACCGACACCTTCCCGAAAGCATTGTGCAGGTTCCTGGAGGAGAACTTCCCATGGCAGAGACGACAATACCCAGTGCTCAGGGCTCTGCCAATTCCTGCCAGAGAAGGGTTGAATGCAGCTGCTGGGTGCCTGCCACAGAAGTACCAGCTACAGCCGCACGGCACCAGCGTGTGGGAAGGCATTCCCCTTCCCTTGATCCAGGCTGCCTCCAGAGTCCTATCTTCAAAATAAGAATGGAAAAGCCAAGCAGGAAGCAAGACACCTTCCCTGTGACCCTTCCCTGCAGACCAGAACACTGCTCTGCAACTGGTTGACCCCAAAATCAGCCTCTGATTTTCCTGGTTGCCCCTGCGGAGGAACATCCTCCCAGCTGCAGCATTCCCAGGACTCAGGCCAGCACATTTGTGCTTTTGCATCCCTTGACATAAACAGATCTTCTCCCTCCCTGGCATTTATCTCCAAAGTACTTATAGGTAGTGGTGGAAGCCCTCAGTCTGAGAGGTGCTGGTGGTGCCCAGCAGCAAGCAGGTAGCTGGGATGTGCCACAGGACCATCCCGGTGCAGTGGGGCAGATGCAGAGCAGCTCTCCTGCTCCCAGTTCACTGACTGGGCTGCTCTCCCACCTGGCAACACCTTCCCCATCCCATAGCATCCCAGCTCTGCAGAGCATGGCTCCATCCCTCCATTGTGCCATAAGGGAAAATTCCTGGAACACTCTGCACCCTCCGGGCCACCTGCCCAGGCACGGGTCCCACCTGCAGCACCCAGTTGATCTTCAGATGCCCAACTTCGAACCGTTCCATGCTCAAGCTTATCTTCCACCACAGCAGCACAGGCTCGGTTATCAGCTGCCACCAAACCACTAGCAGCACCGGAGAATAGAGGAAAGAACCAGCTCCCACCCGCTCGCCCTGCCGCGCTGCCCCAGCCCCTCTTACCTCGCTAGTTACTAGCACCGGGAGCCTCCACTCCTTATAAGACGCTCTCCGCAAACCAGCAACCCCAGGCCTGTTTGCCGGTGTACCGATCCCGGGAGCGGCGGTCCGCGCCCCAGCCGAGAGGCGGCGGCAGAGCTCGGCTGTGTTCGGCCTTACACCCGCCAAGACCAGCCCGTAGTCCGTGCCGGTGGGTGCCCGCGGGGTGCGAGGCTGACCCCTCGCTCCCGTCTGCTGGCTTCCGCCCCACGGCGGCCCCACCACCCAGTTCCCCCCACCCCGGCTAGACCTCGCTTCACCTGCCTCCGGTGCTCCGCCGAGGGCGGCGGGCCGTGTCCAGGCGGCAGTCGCTGGGACCCACGTCGTGAGGGACTCGAACTGCGACACCACCTCATTCCCGCGAGCCATCATACCAGGAAGCCGCCGAGGCCCGGAAAGCTCCTCACGGAAACCACCCAAAACCCGCAAGAACCGTCCACGCAGATCGCGTTTCATCGCCGCCGCGGGCCCGCCCCGGCCCCGCCCGACAGAGCGCCCCCTGTCGGCCGGAGGACCCGACAGCCGGTCCGTGCCCGCCGCGCTCCCCACCCCGGGAGCGGCGGTCTGATCACGCCGTTCTGGGCGGCGGCCGCCATGGTCGCGGAAGGCGCAGCGGACCCTGAAGAGGCCCGGGACAGGCCGGGCCCCGTAGACCGCCATTAGGGCGGCGAGGGGCTCTCTGGAGATGGGTAACGCCGGTTAGGACACGGGTGAGCCGGCGGCGCGACTCCCCCAAGCCTCCCCGTGCACCCCGGGCCCGTCCTTCCGTCGGATTCCCTCCGCACAAGCTGCGCTGGGAGCACCGGCTCCCTTAACGCCATGGGATGTCCGGAGGTGTGTGTCTCCCCGGGCCACCCCTCGCCCCGCCCAGAGCCCAGACACCCCGGGGGTGGGCACGATCCTGGTCCCCTGCCTGGCGCAGCCGGGCCCCTCGTCGGGGCTATCTGGGGGTCCCGGGGAGAGGAGGCACCTTAGGGTTCCATATTCCCCCTGGGGGGCCTCGGCTTAATCCCCATCTCTCTGGCAGGAGGCCTATGTGGAGTACCTGAAGAGCATCACCGTCATCGCGCAGACCCTGCAGGAAGAGGTGGCATGTAAGGTACCCGGGCATGCTCCTTTGTTCCAGCTACAATGACTTCTCCATGGCAGAACGGTCTGGGTCTGGTGTCACCGGGGTGGGTGACCACAGCACCCTGCCCTCCTCGCAGACAGGTTCACCCCTGACACCTGTGATAAACACATAAATGTATTGGCTTTTGCAAATCATAGATGTGATTATGTGGATATAACTATACAAGTTTATAGTAACAAAACCAAAGCTCAATCAAGACATAAGATGAGCAAAGCGGAGTCATATAGTAGAAGAATCTGTAAAGTTAAAAAGAAAAGGGGGGGAGGTTTGCATGCTTGATAGAAGTAAAACTAGTGCCTGTAAAATATAGAGTTAAAGTACTTTTTAGCTTAACTCAGGTTGTAGAAAGAGAGCAATGTTTATGTTGTTAGCCTGTGGAATTTAGTGGCCCCACTAAATGTGAGTTAACTGTTTCACACTAGTCCTCTAAAGTATCTTTAGTTTTAAAGAACAATGTTTGTGTTGTAAGTCTGTGGTGAGATAACAAGATTTAGTGACCCCACTAAACATGAATGAGTTATTTCACACCATCTTTGTACTTATCAGTTAGTTCAAAGACAGAGCCTCCCAAACATCTGCTAGCTTGGGATACTCCTATCCTGCTATAAATTTTGCAGGAAGGTCACACTGCTTCAAATCTTTGTTAGTTATTAGAATAATTACAGATATGGCTGGTTTTAGCAAGTTGTGTAATTACTGGGGCGTCCAACTGGGCCAAAGTTGAAAAGCACACTGCGAGGAAGACTGCTTACTTCATCTTGAAGACCCCTATTCACATGAGGAAGACAGCTTACTTCATCCTCAAGACCCCTGCCCACAATTATTGAAGAGCAGTGCGCAGACGCCAAGAGGATGAGACTTATGATAATAAAATACTCGACTTAATTATAATGTTCCCTGCCTATACGCAGGGATTATGAATATGTATGTGACTAATGGAATTGTGAAAGTATATAAACCTGTAACAAATACTAATCATTTGCGCCTCTGGCTACGGTCATGTGCCCAGTGCTGTTTGCTTTTGCTTTATTGACTTTGTCCCTTAATAAAACCTTGTTATCTTGTTTATAAAAGTGGATTCGTATTTCACAAATGGGGGCTCGTTTGGGATAAGAACCTGCTTTGCTTCCGTGGGCCTAAGGGAATCTGAGTGAAAGGCGTGCCCTGCCGATTTTGGCAGTTTGCTCGGTTTCTTCTGGTCTCATCGGAGCTTGCATGTTATATACTGGCCAAAGAAGGGGACTCATAAAGCAAAAGCAGGGAAGGGCTCCCGGGAAATCCGTTTTCGCCTGTAATTCACGTGCACGAAGATCCGGACAAGAAAACAGAGTGTAAGTATTGTTCGGTTGGGCGGTTTGGGTGTGATCAGTGTGTGAATGAGACACGGACCGGGTAGCCTGGATCTGTGAAGCGAGTGCGGAGCCCTTCTAACCGCAGTTCCAATCTCCTGCGAGGGAATTGGCCAGTGAAGGGACAAAGTGAACGGTGATTTGTGTGCTTATGAGACACAGACTGGATAGCCTGGATCTGTGAAGGCATGGGCCAGGATATCTGGGATCTGTGAAGCGAGTGCAGGGTCTTTTTAACTGTGTTTCCAATCTCCTGTGAGGGAATTGGCTGGTAAAGAGACAAAGTGAATTAGTAAGAAAGACTGAAAGACCCCCCGGGTATAAGTATGGGACAAGGGGCAGGTAAGCCAAGTCCCAGGAAAGAAAGGGAGCAAGGAAATGCCGGCCGAAATACCCCCGGACTGTCCACTGGGGGTTATGTTAGCTAACAGGGAATATGGTCCAGGTAGGAGAGACAAGAGGGATCTACCTCCTGGGGAATATCAGGTAAAGGGGATACCTGTAAGTTGTAAGGAGACGTCCTACACGAGATAAAGAGCATGGATGCTTGCCTCAAGGACAAAGGTAATTGTACTAACGGCTTTACCAGCCTTTGGTAGGTAAACAATGGCTTTGAGATTTATGTGTTAACAATTATTGGCTTAGATGACATTCTGTGTGGAGTGATTGAGAGATGGGCCCTTGTGTGAATGACTGTTTTGTGTGAGTGAGACGTGGCAAAGCTACCACGCAAGTATGGAGTCCTGATTCACAGTTCTGTGTTCTCCGTGAGAAGAGTGGCTGGAGACGGACGAAGTGAATATGTGCTTTGAAATGGAACCTATTGTTGAGTTTTGGTGTCTTGTCCACTGTAGTGTTCTGTGTAAACAAATTTTTGTCTTTGTATGTTTTCTTTGCGAGAATAACGTGTGGGAAAATCTGATCAGGATTTCTGCTGTGTTAACGAGTAATTTATGGAAACTTGTGAAAATTAAAGAACCAGTAGAGCAATATAGTGGTTAACTGTCAAAGTAGTGCTCAAGCTCCCTGGTGCGGGGCTTGAGCTAGCCCTTACCCTATCTGTCATCACAGTAGTTTGTATATCCAAGCTAAGTGTCCTGCTTGGTCACAATATATTCTCGCTTTTGGTCAGAGACAAGAGGTTTCTTTACAGAACTGTTTGGAATTCAGGTGTATCCGTTGTGGGTACAGCACTTCGTTATACCTTTTACTCTGGGTAAAATGTTATTGTTGTAGGGCTAACTGTATCATATATCTTTAAAGGATTACAATGGGAGGACAACAGAGTGGGGAATTCTCAGAAAGAGCCTGTTAGGTTGCATTTTATCTCATTGGAAAGGTATAAGGGGAGGGCCACCGGGAGAAAATGTGAATAAGACTATGATCAAATAATGTAATCAATGGTGGCCTTTTATATAAATTGAAAGATGGGGAAAAGTGGTCTTTCAATGACAATTGATGTTCTTAAAACGATAAGGAAAATGGGATGAAGATATGTTTTTTTTTCACTTTAAGAAACCACCCGGCATGACAGACTGAATATGAAATTGATATAGCTCAGCCAAATCCCTTAATTTTGGCTGTGGAAAAGTACAGGGAAAAACAGAAAGCTAAGCTGGAGAGATGCTGTTCAGCCTCTGATATTGGGGAAAAATATTTAAAGCTGAAAAAAGAAAAACAAAAACAAACAAACAAAAAAAAGAACCAAACCAAACCCTGAGTAATCAGGAAGATAGGCTGGGAAATTATCTATCACCGGTATCTCCGAGGGAAAGCACCCTCTGCATCTGTCCTATCTGATATTGATAAGGAGCAAGAGATTGCTGTCACTGGCACCAAGCGGCAGATGCACATTCAGAGTTAAGAAAGGGTTAAACCAGAAGTGCTGTTGCAGAGGCAGGCATCTGCAGCCCCTGCAGAGCAGGGTGAGCAGCTGTGAGGAAAAAAAAAAAAACAAACAAGGGGGAAAGGAGGGGAGCCTGCGCAGCTCCTGTGTTTGAGCATGGGATGAGTGCTGAGGCAGGCAGACAAGTGGGAACAGGCATGTTCACGGACGGGACTGAGGGATGGCTGGACCCTCACTGGACAAACCCTTTTATTTGTATGAAGTGATATTAATTAATAATGATGACTTTACATTAATGGTGGACAAAAGTCTAAACCCACCTCAGTTCTTATATGGGAAGCAAAAAGAAGATTTAACCCATAACTGTTCAGAAGTCATACAATGCCAGACCAAGATTTGGGAGGATTTAATGGTACAGGCTCTCCCAGAGTGTGAAGGAATTTATGTGGATGGATTGTCTAAATATCTGCAGAGAAAAAGGATGTCAAGGTATGCACTAGTTAACAGAGAAAAGATGAAAATCATTGAAAGAGGGAAATTACCCTCAGATTGGTCTGCTCAAATGTGTGAGCAATATGCTCCGAAAAGGGCATTAGAACACCTAGTGCATAGGAAGGGAACTATTTATACTGACTCAAAATAAGCATTTGATATACTGCACACCTTTGCAAAAATTGGGAAGATTGAGGACTTTTAAATTTGAAAGGGAAGGGGTTGATTCATTGAGGACTTATCCTGGAAGTCTTGGAAGTATTAAAGTTACCTGAAGAAATAGCTGTAGTGCATGTTAGTGGATATCAGAGAGGAATGACACCCGAAATAAGGGGAAATAATCTAACAGACCAACAAGCTAGAGATGCAGCAAAAAAATGGAATTGAGAGAGTTATGTTGGTTCTGGTACCTGAGGAAGAGGAATTGGAGATTCCAAAATTCAGTGAGTCAGAAAAGAAAGAGTTAAGTAAAATAGGAGGAAAACAAGATCAACATGGGAAATGGAAACTCCCTGATGGGAGGCAACTCCTTAATAAGCCATTGACTAAACAGATATTAGAAAACATACACCAAGAGATTCACTGGGGTACACAGGCCCTGTGTGACCACTTTTTAAGGGAGTATGGATGTATTGGAATTTTTGGATTAGCAAAACAAATAACTGATAAATGCATGACTTGCCAAAGAGTGAATAAAAAGATTGTAAAAAAAAAAAAAAAAACAAAAAAAAACCAAAACTACCTAAGGGGGACGTGAATTGGCAATGTGACCCTTCCAGAGCATCCAAATACATTTTACTGAACTCCCTCCTATGCAGAGGTGGAAGTTCCTGTTAGCAATAACGGATCACTTAACTCATTGGGTAGAAGCAATTCCAGTTGTCAGGGCTACGACAAACATAATATCGAAAACTCTTTTGGAACTAGTTATCCCTAGATATGGGATGATCAGCAGAATTAATTCGAATAGGGGGACACATTTTACCTCAAAAATTGTACAGCAAATAACCCAAGCCTTTGGAATAAAATGGGAATTACACACCCCATGGCATCCTCAAAGCTCGGGAAGAGTGGAAAGAATGAAATAAACCTTAAAAAAAAAAACAACATTAACTAAGCTAATGATTGAGACCCAGATGTCCTGGGTAAAGTGTCTACCTTTAGCATTGTTACGAGTTTGAACACAGCCCAGATTGGACTTAGGGGTATCTCCTTATGAAACGATGTTTGGATTACCTTTTATGACAACCCAAAAGGAGACTGCTACTTATGAGGGAGCAAAGGTGAGTATCAGAAGATATATCACCACAATAGCTCAGACTCTGGAACATTTAAGATCAAAAGGATGAATTCCCCCGTCAACACCTCTGGACTTTAAAATTCATAACATTCATCCCAGGGAGTGTGTATTGATTAAGACCTGGAGTGAGCAATCTTTAACTACAAAATGGGAAGGTCCCTTTCAGGTGTTGCTGACAACGGAGGCTGCGATCTGGACCAGAGAAAGAGGATGGACCCATGCGAGCAGGATTAAAAGACCAGTGGAAGAACATATGGAGTGGACTGTCATATCTGCGCCAGGTGACACCAAACTGACTCTCAAGAAGAGGACCATGTAGTAAGATATATATATATATGTAATAACTTACAAACACAAAGTCTCAAATTCCCTTGTGAAATAACCCAAGGAAACTCTGATTCTCCTCCTGGGGAGATAATATTCCTCAAGTTAGGGGATCTGGATTAAATTAATCAGATAGATATATATATATAGGGAACTTGCTTAGGCTTATGATTCTGTAATTGAGGTATGAGAGTCTACACCAAAATATGAAACAAAAAGGCTAAGTGCGAATCTATATAATGGGGTGTTCTGACTAGTCAGCAGAATAGACAACTAATACTGAGTGCTGACTGCTTACTCTGTTTTGTGAATGGGAGTTATTGGTACCATCGGAGTGGGAGGTAACTAAAGACAAACAGATATTTACTATAAGGGTCTGTGAATAATGTTTGTGTAAAAATTGAATGTGAAAAAATAAGATGGCTGAGGGCAAGCCCAGGTTGGCCTCTATGCCTGCCACCGAGAAGCACAAACATACCTCAGCTGTGGGCAGCAACCTCACAGGCTGGAGAGGTGGAGGTATATGTCATACTGGACCTCTGATAATCTTATGGCTACTGTCCCTATCACGAGTACGAGCTTCCTCCGACTGCACGGAATGTATAAAGACCACTTTGAGTGGGCACTTGACTACGCAAACTTTAATCTGTCATACCCATTATCAATGCAGTGGAACCCCACTCGAGATGTGTACCCATAACGATACAGAGTATGCCAGATATAATATTAAAGACAAGATAATCTATTATGATCCTAAAATGAAGGCGAAGCAATGGTGATTGAAAGTGCAATCCGTGGGAAAAGATGGAATAGTAGTAGGGCGAACTGAAAACAATAATCTAAATAATCCAATAAGTGTAATTTTTGATACTTGTGAAGCAATAGACAGTGGTAAGTGGGCAGGAGGATGTAGAAATATGGAATGGGTACAAACCTACTCCTGCGACCAGAAATATATGTGCTCCTCATGGAAATACAAATCTAAATGGACAAATACTGATTGTACAAGGAACTGGAATTATTGTTCTTCTTGGACCTGTGTTCTTTGGACCACATATTATTCTCCGGGGGAGTATACCAAGAGACTAGAGGAGTTAGGATATTGGGTAGTTAAGCTAGAGAGACTGACTGCCCCAAACAAATGCAGGAGAAACCAGTGTAATCCACTGAACTTAACCATAAATAAACCCAGAACCTGGAATGAAGATTGGAAAATGGCCGAACACACTTTCGGCCTGCAGATTGACAGCACTGGGTCAGACCCAGGAACTCTAGTCCATATTAAGATCTGGGAAGCTGTACACTCAGACAAGGAGGAGGAACTTTCTATCATGAAATGGAAACTGGGGCCAAATATGAAATTCCCACAATTGCCAGAAATTTATTTGTGAACTTGGCAGAAAATATAGCAAAAGTACTCAATATAAATAATTGTTATGTGTGTGGAGGTACCACTATAGGGGAACAATGGCCTTGGAAATCGAAGGAAATTACTATCACTGACAATAGTATATGGAATTCAAGCAAAGTCCAGAGAGCAAAATAATGGGCATTACAAACAAGTATTATTAGCCAGAACTGTTGGCAGAAGCCCCCTGGGAGACAAGGGAGAAAGCCAGTGGGAGATTTAATTTGTGTAAACAGTAGAATTTGGAATGTAACAGTAAAAAATTTAATAACCTGGGGCCATCCCTCAGATATTGCAGAAGGGAGGAAAAGTTGGACTTTAAATAAGAATCCTGGGGATAAGTGGGAAACTCCAGAAGGACTGTATTGGATATGTTGAAAATATGCTTACTCTGAATTACCTGGAAATTGGACCGGAACATGTGTTTTGGGAACCATCCGGCCGAGTTTCTTTTTGTTACCAATACATAGGGGGGAACAATTAAGAGTACCAGTCTATTCTGATATATCTGAAATATCTCGTGTGTCATGGGTTCAGCAGTAGCTCATGCTCTGCCAGGGAGGAGGGACAGATAGGGCACCTGGTCTCGGCTAGTTGGGGAGGTATTCCATACCACAGCACGTCCTGCTCGGGGAGGGGACTGGAAACTGGTCGGAAGGGAAGGGGTTAAATCTCCTCCGGGCTGGGCTCATTGAGGGAACTGGAAGCTGGCCAGGGGGGGAGGGGTTAGCTCTCTCTTCCGGGCTGGGCTTGTATCAGCGGGTGGTATCGTATTCTCTCTCCCTGTTTATTTCCTCTAACATTGATTTGTTAGTGGTAGCAGTAGTGATTTGTGTTATACCTTAATTGCTGGACTGATTTTACCTCAATCCGTGGGAGTTGTATTCCTCTGGCTCTCCTCCCCATCCCTCTGGGAGTGGGAAGGTGGGGGGGGGGGAGGGGAAACAAAGGGGGAACTATGCAGATTTAGTTTAAACCACGACAGTTTTTTGGCACCCAACGTGGGGCACAAACCCACGAAATAACAACAAATCTGACAGGATTTATAGTCATTTGTCACAATGCTGTTTTATTGGCTCTCACAGTTTTTTCTCTTGATCTCACTGTTTCAGGATTTTACCAATTACTTGTCATATATATTAGCTGTGTTAGTGTTTATCAAGTATGGGGTTTGGGCTAAGGTTCTCGTCTCATTGTACTTTACGTTAATGACTTGTAATACAATAGAAGCATTCATCATGAAACTGATCTGGTGTATGCTCCCAGTATGGTCACCAACTTTATATTTTGGGAGGTATATAATAAAAGTGCTTAGCAATTTCACATCTTTTTTCTCCTTCTCGGGTGGTCAACCTGTGAAGGAGACATTCTTCTATCCTCCCAGTGTTCTCTCCAGATGGTCTACAACATCATTTGAGGGTTTTGAAGTTTTTGAATGGCCTTTTAATACTGTTGAGACTTGTACGCTGATTGTGATGGGGATCACCATAGTAGCACGCATACAGAGTGTGTTTTGCCCACAGTTATTTCATCTGATTTCAAGAGTTAAGCGGAGTCATGTCTGGTCCTGTATTGGGGTTAAACGACGACATAGGAGGACCAAGAGATTTTCCCAGAGGCTGGACAGCCATGAGTGGCAAGGTGTGTGGGATAGTATGGGCAAGCATCTAGGTCAGTGGGCCCCTCCAGTACTTTGGAATTTTACTCCTGAACAATTGAAGAATCCGGAAGAATTAGTAAAACACCTAAATGAGGTGTGTTGTCGTCCTGGCCATACCAGAGATGGACAAATTACGGCAACGTGCTGGGGCTTGGCCTATGCCTATAGGGCCTTGTTCGAAACTATCCAACCCCTTCAAAAGGAAAAAAATGTCCCTGTATCTGAGAGCAACGCAGAAGTCAGCGCAGCTGTTCCAACTCCAAGTACAGCAGCTACACCATCCCCAGCGGCAAGTACAGTTGCTACCCAAACTTCAGCTCTGACAGACAGTGCAGCTACCCCAGTAACAAGTACAGCAGCTATTCAACCCTCGACTGCAACAGACAGTGCAGCTACCCCAGCAACAAGTACAGTTGCTACTCAAACTACAGTGATAATCACTGCATCTGAACCAGAGGACCAATTCGTACCAATATCGGTCACTCCTGTACACAAGAGAAAAACCAGAAAGGAGGCAAGAAGGAAGAGGCAGGATGAAGAAACTATGCATCCACTACCTGGTCTAGTATCTGATCAGGGTCATCATCACATGATGAAGAAGAAGAGGTGACTTCTCGATCTCAGACCTCAACTGAGCTGCGGAATATGCGAAAAGATTTCACCCGTCAACCAGGGGAGCACATCATCACCTGGCTGCTCCGATGTTGGGATAATGGGGCCGATGGTCACGAACTAGCAGGTACAGAAGCCAAGCAGCTGTGATCACTTGCTAGAGAAGGGGGAATTGACAAAGCAATTGCAAGAGAGAAAAAGTCCCTCAGTCTTTGGAGGAGGCTTTTGGCAGCTGTGAAAGAAAGGTTTCCATACAAGGATGATGTTATGAGTCGTTCGGCCAAGTGCACTTATATAGACAAAGGCATCCAGTCCCTGAGGGAATCAGCTATCGTAGAGATGATCTACCACACCAAGCCGAATAATGGGAATGTACCCATAGACCCAGATGAAGTCGAATGCACACGACCCATGTGGCGAAAACTTACACGGAACGCACCATCGTCATATGCCCATCCATTGGCAACAGTAACCTGGAATGACATAGCCCTACTAACAGTGGATGAAATGGTTCATAAACTCCGAGAATTCGAAGACAATCTTACCCCTTCCATCATCTCAGCTGTGGAAAAACTGTCTCAGGATCTCAAACAGGATCTCAAACAGTTGAGGGACGATCTGTCTGATTTATCCAGCTCCTCACATTTGCCAACACGTGTTTCAGCTATTAACAAAAGGCGTCCTATTGCTCGAGAGAGAAAATATATAAGATACACATCACAGGCCACCCTATGGTTTTACCTGCAGGATCACAGAGAAGACATGACGAAGTGGATGGAAAACCTACTTCAGCCTTGGAAGAACGTGTGAGTGAATTGAAGAGAGGAGCAAGGGCCAAGACTGATTGCCCCATGAGAGCTGCAGCTTCAGTCTCTGGTGAACAGGTTCCCAGATTGAGTGGAAGAGCTGATTTTACTCCAGCTCCTGTGATAAAGAAGAATAATCCCTTTCAACACGACTTAGGTGTCCAAGATTGTGACGACGATGACTATTAGAGGGGCCCTGCCTCCAGGCAGGTGGAGGTAGGGGACAATCGTATTTACTGGACTGTGTGGATCAAATGGCCTGGCACATCAGCCCCACAGAAGTATAAGGCTCTAGTTGATACCGGTGCACAGTGTACCCTGATGCCATCGAACTGTCAAGGGGTGGAACCTATCTATATTTCTGGAGTGACAGGAGGGTCCCAAGAGTTGACTGTACTAGAGGCTGAAATTAGCCTGACTGGGAGGAAATGGCAGAAGCACCCCATTGTGACTGGTCCAGAGGCTCCATGCATCCTCGGCATGGACTACCTCAGGAGAGGGTACTTCAAAGACCCAAAAGGGTACCAGTGGGGTTTTGGTATTGCTGCTTTGGAGACTGAGGAAATTGAGCAGCTGTCCACCTTGCCTAGTCTCTCAGAGGATCCTTCTGTTGTGGGGTTGCTGAAAGTCGAAAAACAACAAGTGCCAATTGCAACCACAACAGTGCACCGGTGGCAATATCACACAAATCGAGACTCCCTGATTCCCATCCATAATCTGATCCATAGACTGGAGAGGCAGGGAGTGATCAGCAGGACCCGCTCACTCTTTAATAGCCCCATATGGCCAGTGCGAAAGTCTAACAGAGAGTGGAGACTAACAGTAGACTATCGTGGCCTGAATGAAGTCACACCACCATTGAGTGCTGCCGTGCCGGACATGTTAGTGCTGCAGTATGAATTAGAGTCAATGGCAGCCAAGTGGTATGCCACGATTGATATTGCCATTGCATTTTTCTCAATTCCTTTGTCAGCAGAGTGCAGGCCACAGTTCGCTTTTACTTGGAGGGGTGTCCAGTTCACTTGGAACTGACTGCCCCTGGGGTGAAAACACAGCCCCACCATCTGCCATGGACTGATCCAGACTGCACTGGAACAGGGGCAAGCTCCAGAACACTTGCAATACATCGATGACATTATTGTGTGGGGTGATACAGCAGAAGAAGTTTTTGAGAAAGGGAGGGAAATAATCCAAATCCTGCTGAAAGCCGGTTTTGCCATAAAACTGAGTAAAGTCAAGGGACCTGCACGGAAAATTCAATTTTTGGGAATAAAATGGCAAGATGGACGTAGACATATCCCTACAGAAGTAATCAATAAGATAACAGAATGTCTCCACCAACTGATAAGAAAGAAACACAAGCTTTCTTGGGTGCTGTGGGGTTCTGGAGAATGCACATTCCAAATTACAGTTCAATCTTAAGTCCTCTCTATCATGTGACCCAGAAAAAGAATGATTTCAAATGGGGTCCTGAGCAACAACAAGCCTTCGAGCAAATTAAACGCGAGATAGTTCATGCAGTGGCCCTTGGACCAGTCCGGACCGGTCCAGATGTGAAAAATGTACTGTACACCACAGCTGGGGAGAATGGTCCTACCTGGAGCCTCTGGCAGAAAACTCCAGGGGAGACTCGAGGTCGACCCCTTGGTTTTTGGAGTCGGTGATACAAAGGCTCGGAGGCCAGCTACACCCCAACGGAGAAAGAGATATTGGCAGCTTATGAAGGGGTTCGAGCTGCTTCGGAAGTGATTGGAACTGAAGCACAGCTCCTTCTGGTACCCCGCTTGCCAGTGCTGGGCTGGATGTTCAAAGGCAGGGTCTCCTCTACACATTATGCCACTGATGCTACTTGGAGTAAATGGGCCGCACTAATTACACAACAAGCTCGGATAGGAAATCCCAGTTGTCCAGGCATTCTGGAAATCATCATGGACTGGCCAGAGGGCAAAGATTTTGGAATGTCACCAGAGGAGGAGTTGATGCGTGCTGAAGAGTCACCACCATATAATAAATTGTCAGAAAGTGAAAAGCAGTATGCCTTGTTCACTGATGGGTCCTGCCGTATTGTGGGAAAGCATCGGAGATGGAAGGCAGCTGTATGGAGTCCTCAGCGACAAGTTGCTGAAACTGCTGAAGGAGAGGGTGAATCGAGTCAGTTTGCTGCACTGAAAGCCATCCAGCTGGCCCTGGACATTGCTGAGCAAGAACAGTGGACAGTACTCTATACTGACTCATGGATGGTGGCAAATGCCCTGTGGGGGTGGTTGCAGCAACGGAAGCAGAGCAACTGGCAATGCAGAGGTAAACCCATCTGGGCTGCTGCATTATGGCAAGATATTGCTGCCCGGGTGCAGAAGCTGGTGGTGAGGGTACGCCATGTAGATGCCCACATACCTAAGAGTCGGGCCACTGAGGAACACCACAATAACCAACAAGTGGATAAAGCTGCTAAGATTGAAGTGGCTCAGATGGACTTAGATTGGCAACATAAAGGTGAATTATTTTTGGCCCGGTGGGCCCATGACACTTCAGGCCATCAGGGCAGAGACGCAATGTACAAATGGGCTTGTGATCGAGGGGTGGACTTAACAATGGACACTATCGCCCAGGTTATTCATGAGTGTGAGACATGTGCTGCAATTAAACAAGCTAAACGGTTAAAACCTCTTTGGTATGGAGGACGATGGCTGAAGTATAAATATGGGGAGGCCTGGCAAATTGACTATATCACAGTCCCACCAACCCGCCAAGGCAAGCGCTATGTGCTTACCATGGTGGAAACAACCACAGGATGGCTGGAAACATATGCTGTGCCCCACGCCACTGCCCGGAACACTATCCTGGGCCTTGAGAAACAGATTTTGTGGCGACACGGCACCCCAGAGAGAACTGAGTCAGACAATGGGACTAATTTTCGGAACAACCTTATAGGCACTTGGGCCAAAGAGCATGGCATTGAGTGGGTATATCACATCCCCTACCATGCACCAGCCTATTGGAAAATCAAACGGTACAATGGGCTGTTAAAAACTACACTGAGAGCAATGGGTGGGGGAACTTTCAAGCATTGGGATACACATTTACCAAAGGCCACCTGGTTGGTCAACACCAGAGGATCTGCCAACAGGGCTGGCCCAGCCCAGTCAGAACTTTTACATATTGTAGAGGGGGACAAAGTTCCTGTAGTGCACATGAGAAATTTGCTAGGGAAGACAGTCTGGGTTACTCCTGTTTCAGGCCAAGGCAAACCCACTCGTGGGATTGCTTTTGCTCAAGGACCCGGATATACTTGGTGGGTAATGCAGGAAGATGGTGAAATCCAATGTATACCTCAAGGGGATTTGATTTTAGGGGAAAATAGCCAATGAACTTAATTATACGTTGTTGCTTGCTGGGTAATATTTTTATAGTCCATCAACTAGATGTCTTCAGGTCACCAGCGACTGGCCCTGACTTCCCACTAACCATTGTCCCAACAGAGAATGAACTTTGATAGAACCAGATGAGTTCTGCAGTAAAGGAATGATCAACATCAGCAGGCAACAATCCAGCACTGCACACAGACTATCCTGCTACAAAGGACTATTACAAACCTAACATCATGGACCAAATGGACTCAATAGCATTATAGGGATTGGTCCATGTATTAAGAAATGATTTCTTTCTCTCTGTCTGGGTGTATGCAGATGTATATATATATATCTACATGATGGTATATTGAAAATGTGGGATCTGAGCATGACGTGAATGGTATGGAATAAGGGGTGGATAATGTCATGGGTTCATCAGTAGCTCATGCTCTGCCAGGGAGGAGGGAGAGATAGGGCACCTGGTCTGGGCTAGTCAGGGAGGTATTCCATACCACAGCACGTCCTGCTCGGGGAGGGGACTGGAAACTGGTCGGAAGGTAAGGGGTTAAATCTCCTCCGGGCTGGGCTCATTGAGGGAACTGGAAGCTGGCCAGGGGGGGAGGGGTTAGCTCTCTCTTCCGGGCTGGGCTCGTATCAGCGGGTGGTATCGTATTCTCTCTCCCTGTTTATTTCCTCTAACATTGATTTGTTAGTGGTAGCAGTAGTGATTTGTGTTATACCTTAATTGCTGGACTGATTTTACCTCAATCCGTGGGAGTTGTATTCCTCTGGCTCTCCTCCCCATCCCTCTGGGAGTGGGAAGGTGGGGGGGGGGAGGGGAAACAAAGGGGGAACTATGCAGATTTAGTTTAAACCACGACACCGTGCTAAAAGGGGCCTTCAGATTGGAAACTGGAAAGATGATCATTGGCCCCCAGAGCGAATCGTAGCATATTACGATCCTGCCTCCTGGGCTGAGGATGGATCCTGGGGATACCAGATCCCTATATATATATGTTAAATCGCATAATTAGGCTGCAGACAGTCCTGAAAATTGTGACTAACAAAACTGGTGATACATTAACTATATTAGCCAAACAGAACAGCAAAACTCCTACAGTTATATATCAAAATCGCCTAGCCCTGGATTACCTCTTGGCCCAGAAGGGGGGGTGTGTGTGATAAATTCATCCTATCTAACTGTTGCTTACAGATAGATGATGAAGGAAAAGCTATTGAAAAGATAATTACTGAAATGAAAAAGGTCACACATGTTCCCGTTCAAACCTGGAGAGGATTTAATTTGGATATAGAAAAATGGTGGAACAATAACTGGTGGAACTTTGGGGGTTTAAGAGGAATTCTGCTGGGTTTTGTTTTGCTAATAACTGGTTTACTTGTTGTACCTTGTGTTGTTTCCCTGATAAGTAGAATAGTTCGTAAGACCATAGAACAATTACGGTTTGAGATAATTACTCCTGAGGGAGCAGAATCTAAAATCAGAATGTTAAATATTCGGTCTCGTGATGATCCCTTTGAGGAGGCAAAACAAATCTTTGAAAGAAATGAGTGAATGAGAAAAGCCAGAAATAAAAATTATGGCTCAAGCCAAATGGATTAAGAAAAAGAAAAAGGGGGGATTGTGATAAACACATAAATGTATTGGCTTTCGCAAATCATGGATGTGATTATGTGGATATAACTATACAAGTTTATAGTAACAAAACCAAAGCTCAATCAAGACATAAGATGAGCAAAGCGGAGTCATATAGTAGAAGAATCTGTAAAGTTTAAAGGAAGAAAAGGGGGGGAGGGTTGCATGCTTGATAGAAGTAAAACTAGTGCCTGTAAAATATAGAGTTAAAATACTTTTTAGCTTAACTTAGGTTGTAGAAAGAGAACAATGTTTGTTGTTAGCCTGTGGAATTTAGTGGCCCCACTAAATGTGAGTTAACTGTTTCACACTGGTCCTCTAAAGTATTTTTAGTTTTAAAGAACAATGTTTGTGTTGTAAGTCTGTGGTGAGATAACAAGATTTAGTGACCCCACTAAACATGAATGAGTTATTTCACACCATCTTTGTACTTATCAGTTAGTTCAAAGACAGAGCCTCCCAAACATCTGCTAGCTTGGGATACTCCTATCCTGCTATAAATTTTGCAGGAAGGTCACACTGCTTCAAATCTTTGTTAGTTATTAGAATAATTACAGATATGGCTGGTTTTAGCAAGTTGTGTAATTACTGGGGTGTCCAACTGGGCCAAAGTTGAAAAGCACACTGCGAGGAAGACTGCTTACTTCATCTTGAAGACCCCTACTCACATGAGGAAGACTGCTTACTTCATCCTCAAGACTCCTGCCCACAATTATTGAAGAGCAGTGCGCAGACGCCAAGAGGATGAGACTTATGATAATAAAATACTCGACTTAATTATAATGTTCCCTGCCTATACGCAGGGATTATGAATATGTATGTGACTAATGGAATTGTGAAAGTATATAAACCTGTAACAAATACTAATCATTTGCGCCTCTGGCTACGGTCACGCGCCCAGTGCTGTTTGCTTTTGCTTTATTGACTTTGTCCCTCAATAAAACCTTGTTATCTTGTTTATAAAAGTGGATTCGTATTTCACACACCCCAAAGATACTGAATGTGAAATAGGAACACACTCCTGTAAATGAGATAACAAGGTTTTATTGAGGGATAAAGTCAATGAAGCAAAAGCAACAGTGCTGGGCGCATGACTGTAGCCAGAGGCACACTGATTAGCATTTGTTACAGGTTTATATACTTTTGCTATTGCATTAGTCATATGCATATTCATAATTCCCACATATACGTGGGGTATATTATAACTAGCTCCAGGAACTTATTATCATAAGTATCCTCTTGGTGTCTGCGCACTGCTCCCCGGTGATCCTGGGCAGGGGTCTTGAGGATGAAGTAAACAGTCTTCCTCTTGTGAGTAGGGGTCTTCAAGATGAAGCAAGCAGTCTTCCTCGCGGTGTACTTTTCACTTTTGGCACAGTTGGATGCCCCAGTAATCACAAAACTAGATGAAACCAGCCCTATCTGTAATTCTTCTGGTAGCTAGCAAAGATTTGAAACAGTGTGACCTTCCTGCAAAATTTATTGCAGGACAGGCAGACAAGGAGTATCCCAAGCTAGCAGATATTTGGGAGGCTCTGTCTCTAACTGATAAGTTGAAGGATGGTGTGAAATAACTCATTCATGCTTAGTGGGGCCACTAAATTCCACAGACTTACAACACAAACACTGTTCTCTTTCTACAATCTAAGTTAAGCTAAAAAGTGCTTTAACTCTGTTTTCCAGGCACTAGCTTTTCTTATATCAAGCCCTCCCCCCCCCCCCTTTTTTGTTTTACCTTTACAAATTCTTTTGCTATATGACTCCATTTTGCTCAAGAGTTCTGGCCATTTTCAACTTGTTGTGTAATCTTGTGTCCTTAGCAAGCTTTGTTTCTGTTATTGTGAACTCATACAGTTATATCCACATAGCCACACCTATGATTTGTGAAAGCCAACACGTTTATGTGTTTATCACGCTGAATCTTACAGAGCAGTGCCTGGAGAGAGTCAAGTCCATTGTAGTGGCACTGGGTGAGTGAGGGGCTGTGGGTTCTGGCTCCGGGGACCTGGAATCCCATCCCAGGTGGGGGCAGGGCTAGTGGGACACAGCTGACCTCTTCTTCCCTCCCCAGGGAAAGCCTAGGCCAATCTGGCTGTGCAGGGGTGGAGTAGGGCCCTGGTTATCCTTCCCACGCACTGCAGTGTTCACTCGGATGGGGGGAGGGGGGAAACGCTTTTCCTTTCTACCCCCAAAGATCTTCAGGAAGCTGCAGATCACCGAGGCAGAGAGCGTACGGAAGTATTGATGCGCAGATAGACTCCACAACTCGTTAAAGTTGTAAAGTAGGTATGCTTTTATTCAGCTCTGAGGTGCATAGGGATAGCTCCTCCAAGGTGTGCACACCTCAGGGTTGTTCTCCCTTTACATTTATTCTCTTAAGGTACACATATGCATTAGGTTACTTGATACACCTATACATATTTATTATCTATCCCCACTTCATATTATAATGTGCTGGAAGTTTCTTTTCACCTCAACAGACTTACAACACAGAAATTGTTCTTTAAAGCTAAGTATACTTTTGAAGGTTAGTGTGAAACAATTAACTCACGTTTTACTGGGAACACCAATTTCCACAGACTCACAACATAACTCTATGTTTTCAGGGTATATCAAGCCCCTTGTGCATTAATTGGACCTCCATCCTGTGCTACCCCCGTGTACATTGGCTAATTCTCCTGTATCAGTATGTGAGCTTGGGGGGGGGTGCTGGTGTCTGCCTCGCCTCTGCCTGGGGGGCTAGGATGGGCCACCCCTAGGCTTTGGCTCTGCCTGGCAGGGGGCACAGCAGGTGCCCTGCAGTGGGTCCTGAGGGCAGGTTCCCAGCAGGTAGTTGATGCTGCTGGAGGCAGCATCTCTGCAGAACGGGAAGCTGAAGGCTGAAGCTTTAGGCAAGGGGGGACACAAAATCACAAAATGGAATATATAAATCTTTAGAATTAGTTTTAAGTAATGTTAAGTTTGATGGCTTTGTAACAGTAGCAATGGAAAATTACTGAGGTGCATGTTGCATAGAAAAAAATAGAGTACAGCTAGAGAACATACTGAGATTCTTGTACAAGATAAATTGTTATAGTTGACATAGTTTTAAGAAAAACAGTCTAGAAGAACAGGACGCAGGGATAAGGAGTATCTGGGAATGGCAGCTGTCCAAGATGGGCTGCAGTTAAACTAACTGATAAATAGAAGGACAGGGTGATTGTTATGTCTGTGGTGTTAACAAACCAATTAAGCTGGTATAAGCATCTACTGTGCCTGCTTCCAAGACTGCCAGAAGTGATGAAGATTGTTGGAAGAAGTAAAAGACCCTCAGAGACCACCACCACAATTTTGTATGCATGGGGGGAATTTTCTGGAAAATTATGTAATCCATACATAACCTTGTGATAAACACATAAATGTATTGGCTTTCACAATTATCATAGGTGTGGTTATGTGGATATAACTATATAAGTTTATAGTAACAAAAACAAAGCTTGATAAAGACACAAGATGAGCAAAATGGAGTCATATAGTAGAAGAATCTGTAAAGGTAAAAAGAAGAAAGGGGGGGTTGCATGCTTGATAGAAGAAAAGCTAGTGCCTGTAAAATATAGAGTTCTGTGAGTGTCTCAAGATGAAGTAAAGAAATCTTCCTCATCTTAAACTTTTTGCCTTTACATAGTGCGCATTCTCCTTAGGTGTCTGGTCATTGTCCAAGTAGCGGAGCTGGTTTCTGCTGGAACTAAGTAACTGTTTTTCCCTTATCAGTACTTTATGCCCTGGTACTACATGGTAAGCACGATAGGTATTTGCTGAGCAATATATCTTGAACAATCGTTTTTATTGTACCCCCTTGTACAAACCCCCCTGTACAACTTACCTCCTCCCCGTACATATATTCATATACCCCTTGTACAAAAGCTTATATCAGTCACCTTGAAACCTTTGTGGGCAAGTTTGTTCCTGGAGTTTTATCCAAATCAATTTGGCGACCCAGATGGGACCTTCTCTGCTCAGCTGCAGGACCTGCTGAGGACAAGGTTCCCTAAGGCCTTCAGGAGTTTTTCCTGGAGGGAACCCTCAACTCATTCGGATCGCTGTGGGAGCAGACAAGAACCATCTTCATAAAAGGTATTCTTTTCTTTCGTATAGTGTGTAAGTTGCAGGGGGCATCTTGCATAAAGACTACATTGGTAATTGGGTTGGTTTGGTAAGCGTACGCAAGGTTTGGAAGCCTTCTGTATATCGAGATAAGAAATGTCGTAGGTAAAGGCATACACCCGGCAATAACGTCCGTTTGGTATACACCCACAAGAAGCAGGGGGCTTCTTGTGGTTTGGGTCCTGCAAGACGCAATGGGCATCTTGTAGAAAAGGTTTTGAATTTTACTGGTATACACCCACAAAAAGCAGGGGGCTTCTTGTGGTTTGGGTCCTGCAAGATGCAGGGGGTGTCTTGTGGAAATGGTTTTGGATCTTTTTGGCATTTGATTTATTTTGTGGCTTGTTACGTTAAGGATTTTAGTCTTGTGATTTTTGGTATTGATACATGGATAGACTGCACAACTCGTTAAAGTTGTAAACTTTATATATACTGGGCATGATCTGTTGTGGTACAGAATACCCCTTTGGCTAGTTTGGGTCAGGTGTCCTGTCTCTGCTTCCTCCCAGCTTCTCATGCCCCTCCCTGGCATGAGACTGAAAAGTCCTTGATCAGAGTAAGCATTACTTTGATGTGCGGATAGACTCCACAACTCGTTAAAGTTGTTAAGTAGGTATGCTTTTATTCAGCGCTGAGGTGCATGGGGATAGCCCCTCCAAAGTATGCACACCTCAGGGTTGTTCTCCCTTTACATTTATTCTCTTAAGGTATACATATGTATTAAGTTAGTCGATACATCTGTACATATTTATTATCTATCCCCGCTTCATATTATAATGAGCTAGAAGGTCCTTTGCGCTTGCACAGTGCCCCTTCTGGTCATGGGCAGGGGTCTCAAGATGAAGTAAATGAGTCTTCCTCCTGTGAGTAGGGGTCTTCAAGATGAAGTAAATAAGTCTTCCTCTTCTTAAACTTTTCACCTTTTAATCTTCACACATGGCCTTAGGGTTTGGTTGGTGCCCAGTCTGCTTCTCACATCTGCTTTTGTCCCTTATCAGTCTACTTCTCCCCCTCAATGCCTTGGTATTGTTTAGTAGGCAGTTAGGTATTTACGACAAACAATACTTTTGTTTAAGCAAGGGACTTCCTTTAACCCCCTTATACAATTTCTCTGTATTACCCCCCCTGTACATTGGTTACCCCTGTATCAGGTGGAGCCCCCCACCTTCCTACCTCCATCCATTGGCATTGGGACTGCATCAGCAGCAGAATGCAGGGGTCGGACTTGTTGGGCATGTTGCGGTTCAGGAGGTGCTTATAGCTCACCCACAGCTCCTCCTTGGAGAGGACAGCCAGTGAGGCTTGCAGGGATGGTTCAGGCACCTCACCTATAGGCTTAAATCATAGGTTTAAACTAAACAATAGTGTGTGTGGCTTTAACATAGTAAAATACAGCAAACTCTTCTAACTTGCTAACACGTAGAGAAAGGAATGTTCAGCTGATGGTGGAAGGAACATCAGGGGACTGATAACTAAGAAGGCAATAAATAAGACCGAGGATGCCAGCCTTCAAGATAGCAGAGTGGCACGTGATGTGGAGCGAGACTGGAACAGAACAGAAACAAGGACATATAACTGCTAACTCAGCACTAGGACCTTGGGAGCATGTGCAAGCACTGAGGTCATCCAGCAAACAGTGAGGAAGTCTATTGATGACCACCAGAGAACCCCCACTCAGCAAGAAAACACATGTGTAATTAGAATGCAAATATTATTAGTTCCTGTGAAATCTATGAATATGCATGAGTATGCTAAATATACAGCTGCAGCTAGCAAGTAATAGGTTCGTTCAACTTCCTTTACATTTCTTTACATGGGTGCACTTTACATACTTTTGATTCTCCTCTCCATCCCTCCGGGAGAGGGGGGAGGAAAGGGGGGAGTGAGTGAGCAGCTGTGTGGTTCTGGGTTGCCAGCTGGGCTTCAACCACAACACTAGGGCACATCACCCTGAAATGCCAGGTGTGCGGGGTTGGGCTGGTCCCTGGTGCGGATTGGGATGGGAAGTTCCAGTGGGTAGAGTGGACCCCAGAGACCCCCTCCTGGGGGGGGGTGGCCGGTTCCAGGCCCAGTGGCTCCATGGGGACCCTGCAAGGCATGAAAGCACAGTGGGGTGAGCTGGAGCTGGGTCTCCTCTCAAGATGCTGCCCTGTACCTCCAAGCACCAGCCTGCCCCATGGGTGCTGCTGTGCCCTCATTCACTTACCAGCCCCCTGGGCTAAGCAGGGGTCCTGTGGAGCCGTGCCCAGCTTTGCCCCAGTGCCACTGAGGGGCAGGATAAGTCCCATGTGGAGAGAGCACCCAAGTGGGGCTGGGAGGCTGCGCAGGAGTAGGGGCTGCCCTGGGCCCCCACCCCAGGGTACCTGTCTTGGTGCTGGGGAGCACAAACTCTTCTCTGGTCCCTGCAGGCAGTGGAGACATCACATCCTTGTCGGTACAGCTGGGCAATTCTGGTAGTGCTGACCATGTCCTGTTGCCTCAAGCAGGGCTGGTGGCACCCTGGGGTGATGGGGCAACTTCCCCTACACTGGGGACAGAGGCCACCCTCTACCTGGAGGATGGTGATAGCCAAACGATGCTGCAGTGATGGGTCATTGAGAAGCTATGCCAGCCCCAGCCCCAACCTCCAGGAGCTGCTTGGCTAGGGCAAGGTCTGGGAGCCACCCTCTTGCCTGTGCCCCAGCATGCCCAGCCTGGCCAAAGTTTCCCAGTGAAGTCATACATGGTGCAGGCAACCTTGGCACACGGATCTGGTGCCCCAGCTCTGGAGGGCATTGTCCCCCCTCCCTGGGATCACAGGCACTCCCCCCACCAAAAAAAAGTTTAGGAGACTCAAAAGCTCTTCCAGAACCCAATTTTAACAGAATTTTAAGTAACAGACTGACCAGACAAAAGGTTATTATTCAAAGCCACCTTTCACTCTGATATACACTGCATCCCCACTCCCTGGTTAAAGAGAAGGCTAGACCAGTGTTTTCTGTACCCCTGTAGAGCAGCAACCCCCCAGGTCTCCCATGGCTGAGCTAGTGCCACCAGATACTGACAGCTCAGCACACGGTCTATATACAGAAAAACAGGACAAGACAACCAAGCTCCGAGTCAGTAAATTTGATTGGGTTGGGGATCAGCACACCATACTTACTTTAAGTTCATCCAAGCTGAAGCCTCTGCCAGCACGGACCTTTTTATGGTACTTTATAGTAGGGTACCTTACTATAGGCTGGACAGGCCCAGCCCACAGGATGGGGAGTGATGCGGTGAGCCTTCACCTGGTGGGCCTTTCTCCTGGAATGTCAAATGGGACAGCAGTGAGGAACATAAATCATACTATCATAGAATGGCTTGGATTGGAAGGAACCTTAAAGCTCATCTAGTTCCAACCCCCTGCCATGGGCATGGACACCTTCCACTAGACCAGGTTGCTCTAAGCCCTGTCCAACACGGCCTCAAACACTGCCAGGGATAGGGCAGCCACAGGTTCTTTGGGCAACTGTGCCAGTGCCTCAGCACCCTCAAAGGGAAGAATTTCCTAAAATATCATCTCAATCTCCCGTTAGTTTAAAGCTGTTCCCCCTTGTCCTGTCCCTACCTGCCCTTGTAAAAAGCACCTCTCCAGCTTTCCTGACAGCCCCTTAAGGCACTGGAAGCTGCTCTACGGTCTCCCCCAAAGCCTTCTCTGGGCTGAAAAACCCCAGCTCTCTCAACCTGCCTTCATAGGAAAGCTGCTCCAGCCCTCAGAGTATCTTTATGGCCTCCTCTGGTGCCACTCCTACACTGTCAGCCGACCACCCTTTGCAGGGAGGCTCCTACCATACAGGGATCTCTCATATACAAAAACATCACTGGCCTGGCAGCCTACTGGATGCTTCTGTAGAGCAGCTGCAGTCATCAGATATAGAAGGGTTCGAGGGAATCATCAGTGTGGTACAGCAGTTCTGGAGATTTCCCATCACTTGACTGCAGCTGGAATGGCCTGACCCTGACCAAAATTCCACACCAAATGAGCACCCTGCTGCAACCCCAAACCTCTAACAAGTAATATTAGAGCAACAGCTGAAAATAATCATACAGCACTTCAGCTCCCTAAGCAGCCCCATACAAACCAAAAGACAACCTCCTGCAGTTACAGGTGCTAAGCATGCCCATCAGGAGGGGCTTCCCAGGGAAGCTGGGTTGCAGTCACTCACCTACGGATCTTGCAGGCAGGTTGGTTAAACCATGTGACTACTCGCTGCTGCCAGTCCTTATGATAGTGGGGCTTCAGGATCATGACATTATGGCTTGGTACCATGGCTTCTGAGACAAGGAGGCACAAAATCACAAAATGAAACATAAACTTTTGCAAATAAGTAGAATCAGTTTTAAGTCACATTAAGTTTGATGGCTGTGTAACAGTAGCAATGGAAAAATAACTGAGGTGCATGCTTCACAAAAGAAAAAAATGGTAGAGTGCAGCTAAAGAACATAATGAGAATTCTTGTATAAGAGAAACCATTGTAGTTGGGGTAGTTTTAGGCCCTTATGACCTTAGTACAAAAATAAGTGTAAGAAAAACAGAATAGGAAAAACAGGACATGTGGATAGGGAGTATCTGGGACTAGCAGATGTCCAGGATGGGCTGCAACTAAACTAACTGATAAGTAGAAGAGCAGGATGATTGCTATGTCTGCAGTGTTACTGAACCAATTAAGCTAGTATAAACATTATCTACTGCACATTCTTCAAAGACTGCCAGGAGTGATGAAAATTTTTGAAGTAAATGACCCTCAGAGACCACCACCACATTTTTGTATGCATGTGGGAAACTTTCTGGAAAATATTATATATAAGTAGCCTCATGAATATGCACGTATGTACTTAATGAATATGTACGCCCAGTGACGGCTTGTGTAGCAATACGAGGACACGCTAGGAGCTATCCCCCGTGTCTCCCGGTGCCGCAATAAAAAACACCTGCTTGTCAACTTAAATTTTGTTGGCAAGCTCCTGGAGATTTCTCTGAATCACTTCTGGGGCCTGCGAACACAAGCACGGCTAAAGGCAGACACTGGGGTACAGGGGCTAAGGGCCTCCCCGGAAACCTGGACAATAGCCCTTCTCCTACCGCCCAGAATAGGCCCAGAGAACCCCGAGCTTTCCTACATCTCGGCCCAGGTCCGGCTCCAGTCAGCGCCCACTCCGGACCTAGGCGCAGCTCTCAGTGCCCCGAACAAGGCTCCTAGCAGCTCCGAAGCACAACCCCCAACGAGCGGATGACAGCAGATTAAATCCCCAGAACACAGCAACACCCCAACTTACCTCCTACGGCAAATGACTGATCAGAAAATGAAGCGGGGGCGCCGCGCACGCCAGAAGTGCAGCAGCGACAGCCAATGGGCAGTGCCAAAAGAACAGCCCAATAATCAGCAGCAGCAGAAGCGCCTGGCGGCAGTTTTACCATGCCCGTAGAAAAGATGGCGCCGTCTTAAAGGGCCCGTGCCCCAGTAGGGCTCTGCTACCGTCTCCAGGTTAGGAGGGACGGAGAAGGGTCGAGGATAACTACGCACCGTGTCCTGCAGCAGGCTAGGCCTAGGAGCGGTGGCATGCTGCCAAACAGCATAGCCACGCTGGCTGCACCCTGGTACCCACTGAAGGTCCTGCACTGACCACACGAATGTCCTAGTTTACCACCACCCTGGCCATCGCTCTCAGCTCCACAGAATTGAATTCTCTTGGCAAAGGGTTTATTCAGGTAGCCCGAAACACAGCCCTGACTTAAAAATAAGTAAATAAATATATCAAAGAACACTTGAAAATTCATCTGCTGATGAAAAGTGAATTCAAAGAATGATTTTCTGAAGAAAAAAATAGATTTGGAATTAAAATATATAAACAGTATGTGAAATATGAGCTCATTCCTCTAATAGAGATAACAGGGTTTTATTGAGGGACAAAGTCAGTAAAGCAAAAGCAACAGCGCTGGGTGCGTGACCGTAGCCAGAGCCTCACTGATTAGCATTTGTTACAGGTTTATATACTTTCACTATTGCATTAGCCATATACATATTCATAATTCCCACAGACAGGGAATATTATAATTAGCTCCAGGAACTTATTATCATAAGTCTCCTCCTCTTGGTGTCTGCGCACTGCTCTCCAGTAATTGTAGGCAGGGGTCTTGAGGATAAAGTAAGCAGTTTGCCTCATGCAGGCAGGGGTCTTCAAGATGAAATAAGTAGTCCTCCTCACAGTGTACTTTTCACCTTTGGCACAGGTGGATGCCCCAGTAATCACAAAACTAGCTGAAACCTGCCATATCTATAATTTTTCTGATAACTGGCAAAAATCCCAGGCACAGCTACAGGTTGGGCAAAGAGGAAATTCATGGTAGTCCTGCAGAGAAGGACTTGGGGGTGTTAGTCAATGAGAAAATCAACATGAGCCAGCAGTGTGCACTCACAGCCCAGAAAGCCAACCGTATCCTGGGCTGCATCAAGAGGAGCATGACCAGCAGGTCCAAGGAGGTGATCCTGCCCCTCTGCTCTCGTGAGACCTCACTTGGAGTATTGTGTTCAGTTCTGGTGTCCTCAACACAAAAAGGACATGGTACTGTTAGAACAAGTCCAGAGGAGGGCCACGAGGATGATCAGGGGACTGGACCACCTCCCATATGAAGACAGGCTGAGAAAGTTGGGGCTGTTCAGCCTGGAGAAGAGAAGGCTGCGTGGAGACCTCAAAGCAGCCTTCCAGTATCGGAAGGGGGCCTACAGGGATGCTGGGGAGGGACTATTCATTAGGGACTGTAGTGATAGGACAAGGGGTAACGGGTTGAAACTTAAACAGCAGAGGTTTAGACTGGGTATAAGGAAGAAATTCTTTACTGTTAGGGTGGTGAGGTACTGGAATGGGTTGCCCATGGAGGTTGTGAATGCTCCATCCCTGGCAGTGTTCAAGACCAGGTTGTATGAAGCCTTGGGTGATATGGTTTAGTGTGAGGTGTCACTGCCCATGGCAGGGGGGTTGGAACTAGATGATCTTGAGGTCCTTTCCAATCCTAACTATTCTATGATTCTATGATTCTATGATTTAGAACAGTGTGACCTTCCTGCAAAATTTATTGCAGGATTGACAGACAAGGAGTATCCCAAGCTAACAGATGTTTGGGAGGCACTGTCTCTAAACTAACTGATAAGTAGAAGGATGGTGTGAATTAATTCACTCATGTTTAGTGGGGACATTAAATTCTGCTATTTCACCACAGACTCCAAATACAAACATTGTTCTTTATCTTCAGCCTAAATTAAGCTAAAAGTACTTTAACCCTATGTTTTCCAGGCACTAGCTTTCCTCATTGTTATAAGTGAGTTTCAAGAAGGGGCAGAGACTGGCTATTTGAGTCTCAAATAAGGGGAAGAGATTGGCTATTTGAAATTAATCAATTTATCAAGCAAGCAAGAGTAAGCAAAACAGCGCTGGGCGGCCGGGGAGTCTCCGCTCCGCCAACGGCGCGCACCCCCTCCCACAGGTTCTTTCCTTTTATATCCTTTTTCCTCCAGTGTACATGTCCTCCTTGTTCTTATCTTTGCATGTGGGGCTTGTTGCTGGAGACTGTATTCTATCTCTTGGTGGTCGTGGGGATGAAGATAATCTGACTTTTAGCCAAGTTTCACTCGGTGGTCATGGGGGTGAAGATATGCCGTCTTCCTCCTGACTTTCGGTCTAGTTTCACTCAGTGGTCCTGGGGAGGAAGATAAGCTATCTTCCTCCTGACTTTTGGCCTAGTTTAGACACATCTACTTGACACATCCCAGCGCAAGCTACTTTCCCTCTAACCTTTTACCTAGTTTCAACATATCTACTCGACACATCCCGGCTTTGGGATATCTTGTTTAAACATCAGATTACGGTTACAATCCTGCATAAGCAGATTCAGGGCTGTTACAGGTGGTTTTCTTTAAGCAATATTCTAAAGCTTACAAGAGTGTTCTAAATTTTTACAATATAATTTCTCAAATTGTAAGACCAGTTTGATTGAACAGACTCAATTTATCACACTCATATCAAGCCCCACCTCCTTTTCTTTTACCTTTACAAATTCTTTTGCTATGTGACTCCATTTTGCTCAAGAGTTCTGGCCATTTTCAACTTATTGCCTAATCTTGTGTCTTTAGAGAGCTTTGCGAACTCATACAGTTATATCCACATAGCAACACCTACGATTTGCAAAAGCCAATACATTTATGTGTTTATCACAAGTAGCATGCCAAATGTAGAAAACCAAGGGAAATTGCTCCCACCAGTTTTGAGATGGACAAGGTATTACTCAAGGGTTGGTGTTATGCTGGAGCAGGGGAGAGGACATTGCCGTGGAATGGACTCAGTCAGAGATCAATATGATCAGACAAAAAGCCATTTATTGCAAAGCATTAGCTCCTTATATACTATTGCTTACACACACCTACAGCAATTTGGCATATCATGATTGGATACTTGTCTTGAAGACCCTTAGTGACTAACATATAATTGGTTAAGCACAGGTGTGAGAACTTGACCTCGAATGCTTGCCAACAGTCCACAGTTCTCATCACTCAGTGAATTCCAGCTTCTTCTTATCTTGCTAGCTTAAGCTTCCTCAGGCCCCTCATGGCCTTGCTGTATCTTTCAGAGTTATTCAGAACTCATATACCAAATATTCATTCTCCTGTGAGAACACTGTCTCCACAGGACACCTTGCAGAACATCCTCCCATCATCCAGGGAAACAAGAGGTATTAAAGGTATTAAAGCTTTGTTTAAAACTGAATACAATGCACCTGTATCACCCAAAAACTGCACTTTCTTTTTGTCCCATAGCTTCATTATCTGCTAGGGAAGATTCCCTATGTCCCTGTCCATCTAGTTCCAATTTAGTCATCGGAGCCACTCACAGAATCACACAGAATCACAGAATCCCGAGGGTTGGAAGGGACCTCAAAAGATCATCTAGTCCAACCCCCCTGCAAGAGCAGAGTAACCTAGAGTACATCACACAGGAACTTGTCCAGGCGGGCCTTGAATATCTCCAACGTAAGAGACTCCACAACCTCCCTGGGCAACCTGTTCCAGTGCTCTGTCACTCTTACAGTAAAGAAGTTCTTCCTGATGTTAACGTGGAACATCCTATGCTCCAGTTTACACCCATTGCTCCTTGTAATATCACTGGACATCACTGAAAAAAGCCTAGCTCCATCATCCTGACACCCACCCTTTACATATTTGTAAACACTGATGAGGTCTGAAACAAGGGGAACACAAAATCACAAAATGGGATTTATAAACCTTTAGAATTAGTTTTAAGCAATGTTAAGTTCAATGGCTTTGTAACAGTAGCAGTGGAAAATTACTGAGGTGCATAATACATAGAAAAAATAGAGTACAGATAGAGAGCATACTGGCACAAGATAAATCATTATAGTTGATGTGGTCTTAAGAAAAACAGTCTAGAAAAACAGGATGCAGGGATAAGGAGTATCTGGGAATAGCAGGTGTCCGGGATAGGCTGCGGGTAAACTAACTGATAAGTAGGAGGATAGGGGGATTGTTGGGGGTCGAGCATGGGCGCTTTAACAGGCTTGCAGCAAGCTGTGAGAAAGTGAACCTCTGACCCCAGGCTGGAAGAGGAAGCGTCAAGGTCAGCAAAACAGGAGCGCAATAACAAGATGCCAGAAGCATGATGTAACGCTAAGCTGAAGCGAAGGTGTGAAACCAATCAGGAGAGGCAAAGTGGAGCGTGTACCTCTCGCGGGCAAAGTGAAGCAGCCAATCAAGTAATGCATGATTGCGTGTAAGACAGTATATTAAGAGCAGCCTTGTAATCAATAAACGGAGCATTTTGTGAACCTACATCGTGTCGGTGTTTTCTCCCCTCCACCTGGCCGCGGCATTCTGGTGACCCCGACGTGATACCAGGAGAGAGAGAGACCGTGGACGAGAGAAGGTGGAGATCCCGGCTGCCCGAGAGAGGCAGGCTGCCCGAGAGAGGCAGGAAAAGAGCTCAAATTACGTGGCCACGGCTGACCGGTGAGTCAGGCAGACTGCGGTCTGGTTCGGGATGGGTTCCGCTGTATCAGCGATAGAAAAGGCTACGATAGAGGGATTGCTATGCGTAGCGAAGAAAACAGGGTACTCGATACCCCGACAGGAACTTGTGGACCTTTTGGTTTGGTGCCGGAAAAGGGGGTTGTTAGAAAATACGGCACAGTTATTTTCCAAAGATCAATGGCGTAAGATAGGAGAAGAATTGTGGGAGAGCGTTCAGACAGAGCATAAAGGGGCGAAGAAATTAACATGCACTTACCGCTCCATTAAGCTCATGATTGATCAAATGCATGCAGAGGCGGAAATCGCAGCTGCGTTGAAGGGTGCCTTGAGTGAGAGTACGAAAAACTCGGACTTGGGGGAAACGGACTTAATCGAGTGGGGCCCCATCCCTGATCCAGTGCCCCCCCGTACCTCCCCTGAAAAAACAAAAATTGCTGCACCAGTGCATAAGAAGGGGGAGTTTGATGACTTAATTATCCCCTGGGACCCCTCAGATGAGTTGCCCACGCAACCATCTGCACCCCCTGAGCCAGAACCTATGGAGGTACTGCCCGAAAATGTACCCTTGCCGTCTGAGAATGATGACGAACTACAAAAAGAATCGCCTTATGCTGAACTTGTGAAAGAACTAAGGCAACAGCGCCACCAAATGGCAAGGTTAATGATAGCTGTGAAAAATTTAGACAAGGATGGTGATACGGGTAAAAAGAGAGAAATGTATAAAAAAGCCATGGAGGCAATTAAAGAAGGAATCAAGAATATTGAAAGACAGTTGGACCAAAAGGAGAAATTAGACGCCGGGGGACGAGAAGGGATCAAGAGGGCAATTAGACAGGGAGAGCTAACGATTAAAGAAGGTCATGAAAAAATAAAACGCTTGTATGGAGCAGGGGAAGGATTAACAGAAAAAGAAAAAAGAGACTTACAGGATGATTTAGATGAAGGAATGTTAGAGGATGAGAGGGCAAAGGGGTATATCCCTAAAAGAGTAAACGAATATATCCCTACAGATCATTCTTTTGACATGGGGCGGAGATGGAAAGGAGTTATCACACAAGCTAATTTGAATGGGGAGGTTACTTTAGAACCATTAATATCTGCTCCAGTACGGGTTACACAGAATGGAGCAGAATGGACACCTTTAGACTGGAATTTGGTCTCAAAATTACAACAAAGTGTTATGGCCTACGGAGCCACTAATTCGGCTGTACGAAGACAGATGACAGCCTTTATGAAATACCAGGAGCTTGTTCCTGCCAATATTAGATTGCTTATGGAAACTCTCCTAGGGGCTACGGCTTTTATAATGTTTCTGGTAAAGTGGCAGGAACGCTTAGAGGTAAAACAACTAGAGTTTAAGGCTGAAGACTCCAACCTGCTCGAGATTAAGGCTGGAGATGCCAACCTGCTCAAGATTAAGACTGGAGACTCCAACCTACTAGAATTTAAGGCTGAAAATGCCAACCTACTACAGACAGCAACAGAGACAGAGGTTAATGAGGTGCTGAGGAGTACAAGCCCTGAGAAAAATGAAGCATTAGAAGCCCAGCAACAGATGTCCTTGTTTCAGAACCGTATCAGAGAGCAAAATGCACATTTGGAGATGCTGCGTGAGAAAGCACATGACCTGGAAGTACAGCTTGAGTCTTCTCAAAAGAATGCCAAAGATAAAGAAAATACATTTGCCCAAATGGAAGAGAATATGGAAGATACAATTCAACAGCTATGCGAAAGCACGGAAGAAAAAGAACAAGATGTTAAAAGTCTCCAAGATCTAGTGGCATCAGAAAGGTTGTCTGTATTACAATGTGCCCTTTCTGTCCGGGACTCAGAAATAAGAGAATTGAAAAATGAAATAGCTTTATGCAAAATGAAAGAACAACAACATGTTGAAGAACTGACAATCAGCCATGAGAAGGATATTTGCAGACAGTTGGAGAACTTGAGGGCTGAGCTGGAGAAGTGCCACAGAAGGGAAATTGCAGAAGCCAGGCAGGTATATGAAGAAGAAATGGTTTTGAAATATAAGAATGAACTTGAAGAGCTAAAAAGAGAGCTCTGTGCTCTGAATTCTGAAGAGCATGTTCAGACTTTGAATGGCATAATAATTGACTTAAATAAGAGTCTTCATGAGTCTGAAGTTAATAAAGAATCTTTGAGGAAGAGACTTGAGAACCAACAGGAAGACTTTGAGAGAGAAAAATCTGAAATTGAAACTAAATACAAGGGTTTGATTGATGGGCTTAAGTTGCAACTTTCTGATGCAGAAGAGCAGCTCAAGGAAGCTGAGCAATATAAACAAGTAAAACAGTCCTCGCGTGGAAAGATTCAGAAACTGAATTCTCTCGTCAAGGAATTAAATGAGAAGCAACTTTATGAGGCTAAAGCCACTACAGATGTAAGGCAAAAGCCTGATGAAGACAATGTCTCCAATAAAAAGGTAATGACTTTGAGGGAAAACCAGATTTTACCAGAGATGAGAGCAGAATTTGATGCGATGTGGAATGAGCCACACCAGTTGACAGGTGAAGATGAGTTAGTTCATGAAGAACTAGAGTTCCAGTATGGCTTTGGAGTAGGCTCCTCAAGGGATCCATTAGCAGAAATCAAGAATTCAGAGGTCACAGAGAATAATGAAAACGGTGAAGGTGATGACTCTCTTAAAGTAATTGAGACAAAAATTGAGCAACAACAGGTTTATAGATATGACCCTGAATATCCAGTTATGGTTTTGGTTTATGGATCACAGCAATACAGATCTGCTATTATAGCGCAACAAATTGAAAAACACTTAGCGATCCTAGAATGGGTTTTCCCATCGTATCAGCCTTCTGCATCTGTTACCACGCTCCAGGATTATATTGGGTCCCTATTGTTAAAAGCCAAAGAACGTGTCAGGTTGGTGTTTGGTGTTGATCCTTCTGTATTTGTACTACCTTGGAAAACTACTGATTTAATCCAAGAATGGTCATTATGTTCTATGACCTTTGCTCTTGCAGTTAATGGGGTACAATTGTCAACACATTATCCCTCTCATCCGCTGTTTCAAACAACCTCTATTATAATGAGAGGGCCTATTGTGAAACAAAAACCTATATCAAATGCACTTACTGTATTCACTGATGCCAGTGGACGTACTGGGAAATATGGCTTCGCATGGCAAGACAATCAAAATTGGAAACTAAAGATATGGACTGACACAGGAAAATCAGTGCAAATCTTAGAACTACAAGCCATTGTTGAAACCTTAAATTGGTTTTCCTCACAAGCCTTAAATATTGTATCCGATTCAGCATATGCAGTCAGTGTAGTCAATCGTATTGACTGTGCAAAAATAGGTAAAATTGGAACATTGGAAATTGAAGAATTGGTAATTCGCCTAAAGGGTATAATTCAAGAACGTAAGGAGCCCATCTGGTGCTGCCACATGCGAAGTCATACCAACTTACCTGGTATCTTTTCCCAGGGTAATGCTGTAATTGACCGAGCGGTTGCAGGACCAGTCGTGCTACGGAACTTTGAAGCGGCTCGTCAGTCACATGAGTTTTTTCATCAATCCTCAAGAGGTCTACAGCAGGAATTTGGACTATCTAGGTCTCAGGCTCGAAATATTGTCGCAGCCTGCCCTGATTGCGCCCGTATTGCTCCATTACAACAACATGGAGTTAACCCGCGAGGCTTAGGCCCAAGAAAAGTATGGCAGACTGATGTTACAGAATACCCCCCTTTTGGTCGACTGAAATATTTACATGTCTCAGTTGATACTCATAGTCATGCAGTATGGGCCTCAGCACTAACTACAACAGCCTTTAAAGCAGTGAAACAACACTGGTTACAGGCTTTTGCTGTCCTAGGGGTTCCTGAAATGATAAAGACAGACAATGCGCCAAGTTATGTAGGACACTGGAGTGAACAATTTCTAAAGCAATGGGGTGTTAAACATGTTACAGGCATACCTTACAATACTACTGGCCAGGGCATTGTCGAAAGACGACATCAGGATATTAAACGCTTGCTTGGCGCTTTGAAAAAAGAGGGGGAGATAACCCTCTCGCCACACGATATGTTAGCTAAAGCATGTTATGTTTTAAATTGGAAAAATCCTGTTTCAACCAATGATAAGCAAACTGTTATTCCGATACATTTGCACTATACTTCACAAAATTCTGTTTTAAAAATGCCTGTCCGTACTTGGGACCCTGGGGAACAGAAAAAGAAACTTTATTCACCTGGGGACGGGGATATGCTTGTGTCTCTACAGGTGATGACCCACCTCAATGGGTCCCAGCTAAATGGGTAAAACCGTGGCTGGAAAAGAAGGGAGATTCTGAGGAAACGAGAGGACAGCAGATGGTGTCTTAATAAACTATTTGTGGAATCTAGCTAGGGAACTTTTGGAAGAAAAACGAAATGAAGATATTAGGTCTGGCAGCACCTGTGGTTCTGATGGAACAGGGAAGTATGATGTCACATAACATGGATCATCGGCAAAACATGTGGGTAACATGGGTTAATGAGATAGGGCAGGATTCCTTTTGTTTATCTATAGCAACCCCATCTGATCCATTTCGAACATGTTTGATTGGAGTCCCTCTGGTATCTCACAAGACCTTTATAGATATGGCTGACCACTTCTTCCAACACAGGCTGGCCACCTGTGTTGGAACGAGTGTGCATTTTAGTCAGTATAAAAGCCCAAGCCTCACGTGATGTGAGGGAGGCAGAGCCTCTGTGGGGACGCCCGCTAAGGCTGAGCCTGCCACCTTGCACTGCGATGATGCTTCTTGGAGCTGGTTTCTTAATAGTCTTTACAAGGTCCTTGTGCCACGTCCTGTATGTGGGACTGTGCAGTGGGAGCAATGATTGTCCGGATTTTGTGTTTCAAATATTGTAGTTCTGTGGAGAGTGTATGTGGGATCCCATATATGCATATATGTGTGTTTGTGTGTGTGTGATGAGGGCAGACAGTGTTCTGTATATTTTTTGTTGTCAGGTTCATGTAAAAGTTTTTAACAGGTAGCAGTTCAACATTTTGGGCAAGAAAGGGTCAATGCATAAGTGCAGCAGGTATTTATGGTTGACCACCTAAAAAAAAAAAAAAAAAAAAAAAAAAAAAAAAAAAAAAAAAAAGGGGGGGAGTGTAATGATGGAGCAAACTCCTTGACTGTTAACACTGTACAGTTTACTTCTGCAGCTGCTTTACATCCTTCACAATCTTTCTGATCATTCTGAATCTATTCACAAGAAATTGTTTGAACTTAAAGAAAATACTGTAGAAACAAATCCTATAGACTCTTGGTTAAAATCGTTAGGAATAAGTAGTTGGTTAAGGAGTTTAATCATGATGTTTAGTGGACCAATAATGATTATGTTGTTAATTTTGTTTTTTGGACCTTGTTTGTTACAATGTATTATGCAACGCATGCAGCAGATGACGAACGCCTTATTTGAAAAAAGAGGGGGAGATGTTGGGGGTCGAGCATGGGTGCTTTAACAGGCTTGCAGCAAGCTGTGAGAAAGTGAACCTCTGACCCCAGGCTGGAAGAGGAAGCGTCAAGGTCAGCAAAACAGGAGCGCAATAACAAGATGCCAGAAGCATGATGTAACGCTAAGCTGAAGCGAAGGTGTGAAACCAATCAGGAGAGGCAAAGTGGAGCGTGTACCTCTCGCGGGCAAAGTGAAGCAGCCAATCAAGTAATGCGTGATTGCGTGTAAGACAGTATATTAAGAGCAGCCTTGTAATCAATAAACGGAGCATTTTGTGAACCTACATCGTGTCGGTGTTTTCTCCCCTCCACCTGGCCGCGGCAGGGGATTATTATGTCTCTGGTGCTAGCGAACCAATTAAACTGGTATAAGCATCTACTGCGCGTGCTTCAAAGGCTGCCAGAAGTGATGAAGATTGTTGGAAGAAGTAAACGACCCTCAGAGACCACCACCACAGTTCTGTACGCATGCGGGGAGCTTTCTGGAAAATGATGTAATCCATACGTAGCCTCATGAATATGTATGTGTGCCCAGGGACTATATAAGGATGGCTTGTGTAGCAATAGGGAGACACACGTTAGGAGGAGTTATCCCCCGTGTCTCCCGCCGCCGCAATAAAGAATACCTGCTTGTCAGCTTGAAAACTTTGTTGGCAAGTTTATTCCTGGAGTTTTCTCCGTATCAGGTCACCCCTCAGTCTCCTCTTCTCCAAGCTGAAGAAACCCAGTTCCTTCAGCCTCTCCTCATAAGGGAGGTGTTCCACTCCTTTAATTATCTTTGTGGCTCTGCACTGGACTCTTTCAAGCAATTCCCTGTCCTTCTTGAACTGAGGGGCCCAGAACTGGATGCAATATTCCAGATGCCGCCTCACCAAGGCAGAGTAGAGGGGGAGGAGAACCTCTCTTGACCTACTAACCACACCCTTTCTAATGCACCCTAGGATGCCATTTGCCTTCTTGGCCACAAGGGCACATTGCTGGCTCATGGTCATCCTCCTATCCACCAGGATTCCCAGGTCTCTTTCCCCTTCACTCCTTTCCAGCAGGTCAACCCCCAACCTGTACTGGTACATGGGGTTGTTCTTCCCCAGATGCAAGACTCTACACTTGCTCTTGTTGAATTTCATCAAGTTTCTCCCTGCCCAACTCTCCAGCCTGTCCAGGTCTTGCTGAATGGCAACAGCCTTCTGGTGTCAGCCACTCCTCCCAATTTAGTGTCATCAGCGAACTTGCTGAGGGTACACTCAGTTCCCTCATCCAGGTTGTTGATGAAAATATTAAACAGCACTGGTCCCAGCACCGACCCCTGAGGGACTCCACTAGTCACAGACCTCCAGCTAGATTCTGTGCCATTGACCACAACTCTCTGCCTTCTTCCTTTCAACCAGTTCTTGATCCACCTCACTACCTGATCGTCAAGCCCACACTTTCTTAGCTTATCTATGAGAATGCTGTGGGAGACAGTATCAAATGCCTTACTGAAATCAAGAAAAACCACATCTACCGCTCTACCATCATCCCTCCACCTAGTCACTTCCTCATAGAAGGCTATAAGGTTGGTCAAACATGACTTCCCCTTCATAAAACCATGTTGGCTGTTCTTAATAACTCCCTCATCCTTGATATATCTAGAGATGGCGTCAAGAATAAGTTGTTCCATCACCTTTCCAGGGACAGAGGTAAGGCTGACCGGTCTATAATTAGCCAGGTCCTCCTTCTAGCCCTTCTTATAGACTGGTGTGACATTTTCCATCTTCCAATCCTCAGGTACCTCTCCTGTTTCCCACAATTTATCAAAGATGATGGAGAGTGGCCTAGCAATGACCTCCGCCAGCTCCCTCAGCACCCGTGGGTGTATTCCATCTGGACCCATTGATTTATAGATGTCCAGATTGCATAGCTGATCCCTAACCCAATCCTCATCTACCAAAGCAAACTCCTCCTTTGTCCTGACTCCTTCTGGGGCTAGAGGAATCTGGGGCCCCTGGGGAGAGTCTGCAGGAGTAAAGACAGAGGCAAAGAAAGCATTCAGCACTTCTTCCTTCTTTGTATCCTCTGTCTCCAGGACACCCACCTCGTTCAACAGTGGGCCTATATTGCCTCTTGTGTTAGTTTTATTTGCTATGCATTTGAAGAAGCCCTTTCTATTGTCCTTAATCCGACTTGCAAGATTAAGTTCCAAGGAGGCCTTAGCTTTCCTAATTGCCTCTCTACATCCTCTAACAACTGTCCTGTATTCCTCCCAAGTGGCCAGCCCCTCTTTCCATAATCCATAGATTCTCCTTTTCCACTTGAGTTTGCCCAGCAGCTCCTTGTTTAACCACGCTGGTCTCCTAGATCCCCTACTTGATTTCCTACTCATTGGGATGCTCCGATCCTGAGCTTGGAAGAAGTGGTCCTTGAATGCTGACCAGCTATCATGAGCTCCCCTACCGCCTAGTACCCTTTCCCATGGGACTTCCCTTAGCAGTTGATTGAACAGGCCAAAGTTGGCCCTTTGGAAATCCAGAACTGTGGCCTTGCTAGGTATTCTATTCCTCCCACACAGGATCCTAAACTCCACCATCTCATGGTCACTGCAGCCAAGGCTGCCATTGACCATCACCACTTCAACCAAACCCTCCTTGTTGGTGAGTACTAAATATAGCAGTGCTCTTCTCCTAGTTGGTTTGTCCACCATTTGCATTAAGAAGTAATCGTCAATGCACTGGAGGAACCTCCTAGACTGCGAATGATTGGCTGTGTGAGTCTTCCAGCAAATATCAGGGTAGTTAAAATCCCCCATGAGGACTAAGGCATGTAGTCGTGAGGCTACTTCCAGTTGCCTGTAGAAAGCCTCATCAACTTCTTTCCTCCTGATCAGGAGGTCTATAATAGACTCCCACAACTGTATCACCTGTACCAGCCTGTCCCTTAATTCGTACCCACAGACATTCCACTTTCTCCTCATCTGCCCCTGGACAGAACTCAATACACTCCATGGCACTCCCCTCCAGGACAGTCTCACTTCCAGGGTACAGACTCCCCATAGCACACACGCCAATCTGGTTCCACAGAAGAAGAGCCTACTCCCCCACCTCTGCTCAATATTCCTTCTCCACCAGTTTCAAAGCAACCACTTTCTTTTTTATACACTTTCCATGTTTCCTCCTTTACACCCGGTCCACATTTATTTAACAACCCCGCAGTCCCGTCTGTTAACATGTCTGTTTTCACTTGTCTGCCTACCCCAGCACCCATCCAATGCTCAAACACAGGAGCTGCTCGAGCTCCCCTCCGTTCCCCTTGGTTTTCCCTTTTAATTCTCAGTTTTTCCCTGTCGTTTTTCAAAGCAAAAATTATGGGATCTAGCAGAGCTATATTAATTTTGCATTTAGTTTGTCACTCCGGGTGGTTTCTTTATATATTATTTACTTCAAAACCAACATTACTTATAACAATGTATTATAATTCAGAATTCCATTTTTAGGCCATTTCTCTTGATCTTCCAAAGTATATAAAGGTCACCATTGGTTACAATATTTTACCAACATTTTCTTGTTTACAGAGGCCCCAGAAGACCCTCTCAGTTCCTTCCAATGTGCCTTATGGTAAAAGAGGCAACTGGCCAAAGTGAAAAGGCGCTTTTTTGTAAACCATTAAAATGGGCATTCTCAAATTTTTATATATGCACAACTTCCCAAAGGCTCTCTTGGGGAGGAATTTATTAGAACAGTTGGGGGCAGTCATCACCTTCAACAAAGGTGAGGTCACCTTAAAGGTAAATGACCAGCAATACATAGAAGTGCTAAGTTTAATTTTAATTACACATCAAACAGGGAAAAAAAATAGAGAGGATGTATTAGACCAAGTATTTCCGGGAGTATGGGCTACAGATAGAGCTGGAAAAGCTGAAAATGCACCCCCAATACAGGTCAAGCTCAAGGAAGGGAAACAGTCAGGCTATTAAAGGAGTGCCAGTCTGACTTTAACACTCCTATTTTACCGATCCATAAACCTGATGGCACATGTCAGATAGTGCAGGACTTACAAGCTGTCAACAAAATAACTGAAGATCTTTACCCTGTGGTAGCAAATTCATATACCCTTTTAACAAGCCTTACACCAGAGCTAACCTGGTTTACTGTTTTAGATTAGAAAGATGCCTTCTTTTGCCTCCCTCTCCATGAAGCCAGCCAGAAAATCTTTGCATTTGAATGGGAAAACCCTAGGAGTGGACACAGAGCTCATCTCACATGGACGGTGCTGCCTCAAGGATTCAAGAACAGTCCCACCCTGTTTGGAGAACAACTGACCTTCCCATCAGATCCTGAGAAGTCCCACCGGAAGAAGGAAAACTATTGCAGTATGTAGATGACATCTTAATTGCTACCCAGACAGAAGCAGCTTGTGGGGCCTGGATAGTAAGCCTTTTAATTTTTTTAGGACCTCAAGGATACAGAGTATCTAAGAAAAAGGCCCAAATAGTAAAACAAAAAGATAATTTACTTGGGCTATGAGATAAGTGCCGGACAATGAACCTTGAGACAAAACCGTAAAGAGGCCGTATGTCAGACCCCAAAGCTACAGAATCTTCCTGGAAATGACAGGATGGTGTAGGCTGTGGATTTACAGCTGTGGGTTGCATGTAAAGACTCTATATGCACTAATTGCTGATGGAAGCAGAGATCTTCAGTGGAAAAAAGAGGCTACTCAAGCCTTCAACCAACTAAAGGATGCCCTTATGTCTGCTCCGGCCCTAGGACATCCAGACGTGAGCAAACCATTCCTTTTGTTTTCTCACGAGAGACAGGGAATGGCCTTGGGAATACTAGCTCAGAACACAGCCCGTATTGGTGAGCAGTTGCTTATTTTTATAAGCAATTGGACTCTACAGCTAAAGGATGACTGGGGTGCCTTAGAGCCATAGCAGCAGTCATGCTGAATATTCAAGAAGCATGCAAATTCACTCTAGGCCAGAAAATCACAGTGCTAGTGTCCCATACAGTGTCTGCAGTACTGGAGATAAAAGGTGGACACTGGCTTTCCCATCAGAGGTTCCTAAGATATCAAGCCATCATGGTGGAACAAGATGATATAGAGATAGTAACAACTAACATTGTCAACACAGCTTCTTTCCTCAGCAGAAATGAAGGAGAACCTATATATCATGATTGCCTAAAAACCATAATGACACATATTCCAGCCGTCCAGACCTACAAGATACCCCTTTGGACGACGCAGAAACCTGGTTTACTGATGAAAGCAGCTATGTCATCAGCGGAAAGTGGCATGCTGGATATGCAATCACCACTTGCAGAACATCTATACAGGCTCAAGATATGCATTTGGAGTTGTGCCTGCACATGGAGACATCTGGAAAGAAAGGGGACTGTTGAACTCACAAGGGAAAAATATAAAACATGCACAAGAGATAGTGAGATTGTTGGAAGCAGTCCAACTACCTGAGAAGGTAGCGGTTATGCATATTAAGGCACACCAGATGGTGAGCTCGATGCAGGAAGAAGGAAATGAGCTGGCGGACAGAGAGGCAAAAGAAGCAGCAAAAGGAGAGGTAATTATAAAAGGATCTTTAATTTCTGATGGGAACATTCCTTTAGAAGATAAGCCAAATTACAATAAGGAAGATCAGAAATTAATCACAGATCAGGATGGAATACTAAATAAGGAGGGGTGGGCTCACACACCGCAAGGGAAAATAATTGTCCCCTCCTCTTTGTTACGGGCACTTATAAGAAATGAGCATCAGAAAACACATTGGGGAGTGGATGCCTTACATAAATACTTAATAAACAGAATCATAGCTAGAAATTTGTATGCTACCATCCAACAAGTAACTCAACAATGTGATCTCTGCCTTCAAACAAACCCCAATTAAATTTAAATACTCCCAAACTCAAAATGGGCCAAATTGGAAGGGGTAATGGACCAGGCCAACAATGGCAGATTGACTTTACGAAACTGCCAAGGAAAGGGGGGGTATAGGCATTTGTTGATACTAACAGACACCTTTTCAGGTTGGCCAGAAGCCTTTCCAACTAGAAGTGCAAAAACCCAGGAGGTAACGAAAATACTGTTACAGGAAATAATACCATGATATGGAGTTCCAGCCAGTATATCTTCGGACAGAGGACCACATTTTATTTCAAATGTGGTGCAACAAATTAACAAACAACTAGGTATTGATTGGCAATTTCATACTCCCTACCACCCTCAGTCAAATGGTCAGGTGGAGAAAATGAACCATCTAATTAAAAAACAAATTGTGAAATTGGGACAGGAGGCCAGTTTACCTTGCCCCCAGTCACTTCCGTTAGATCTGTTAAGAATTCGAACTAAACCAAGAACTTGAGAAGGGTTGAGTCCTTATGAAATTCTGTATGGAAGACCATATGGGGTCCAACAGGGAATGTCTCTCCAAGTGGGAGAAGAAACTATGAATAACTATATAATAGAGTTAGGAAAACGACTCAGGAAAATCGAAAAACATGTGGCTGGAACTCAAAGAAGAGGACTGGATAGTCCTGTACATAATATACAACCTGGAGATTATGTGTATATAAAAGTTTTCAGACCCACAGGGGAAGAAGATCTCGAACCAAGGTGGAAGGGGCCATTCCAAGTATTACTCACAACTTTCACTGCTATCAAATTTAGAGAACAAAGCGTCTGGATTCATCATACTCGAGTCAAAAAGGCCCCAAAAGCTCCCTGGAAAATCACATCAAGTGGTAATAACAGACTAAAATTTAAACTAACTCACGAAAGATAAAGTAAAGTAACATAGCTAGTTAAAATGAAGCAGTTATTTATATTAATCCTTTATATCTATACCATGGTCCAAGCCATAGAAAAGGAAACATCAATACTGGGGTCGAACACGAATGTCTGGCTCACATGGGCAAACAAGACTGGGGTTACTAATTTCTGTCTGACCTTGGTACAGGTGGGAAATCCTTTTCAAACATGCTTAATTGGAGTACCATACCTGAGCCCCTCGGTTTTCAGGGATGGGTAAGAAATCCCTCGGTTCTAAATTCTACCACAGTGACCGAAATTGTCAAGAGGGCTTGATAAACTGATTGGACAGTTGCATCAGCCCAAATGGGAGCAATAATAAAAAACTTAAATCATTCCACTATCCCGATGCAAGAACTCCGACTCCTGGGATCTGACAAAACTAATCAGAGCTGTATAACTTTTCATACATGGTCAAGTGAAGTCCCTGAGACTAAAGTAACTAGCGGAAAGACATGGTACCATAATATAACCACTTCCTTCTCAGGATCATCCCCAGTGTTACAATACAGTGATGAAATACCCAAAGCTCTACCCCCAGGATATTTCTTGATATGTGAAGATTGTGCATGGCCAGGAATTCCTTCCAAACCCTTTGGAGGACCATGTCATCTAGGCAAATTGTCTCTGTTTGCATCCTCCAAAAGACATTTAGTCCAAGACATGAAGGGCTGCCTCTGCAGAGACAAACGATCCATCGAGCAATTAGGCCTGAATTGCAATTCTACTTTAAAAATTTGGAATCACACAGCAAGATTTTTAGCAGCATTATTTGTACCACATATAGCAGCAGGGAAAGCATTGGCAGATATACATCGTTTGGCATGTTGGGCAGCTAAACAATTAAATATAACTTCAGACGTAATATCCTCACTTGCCACAGATACAGATAGTATAAGACATGCATCTTTACAAAATCGAGCAGCAATTGATTTTTTATTATTGGCCCATGTGTTAGAAAAGGGTGAAATTTTATGTTAAAAATAATTATATTTGAATGTTTGCAAATCAATAGTAGGCCTTTGATTTTGCTGTTCTGTACCTTAGTTAATCGTTTTGTACCTTAGTTGTAATGTTGCTGTTCTGTACCTTAGTTGTAATTTAGTCATTGGTGGATTTAAGAAAGTACTGTAAAACCTTATCCAAGCAGAACATGCAGACTGACCAGAGGCAGCCAAGTGAAAACAAGAGAATGCTGGCATCCACATAATGGTTGGGGCCTGTCCAAAGAACGGACAGGTGAAAAGGACAAAGCGAGGAAGACTTCTTACTTCATCTGAGGAAGACTCCTTACTTCATCAGGATGACCACCAGAGGGGAACTACGCAAGCGCAGAAGAGGCTGATGTCGTAATAGACTGATGAGGCAATCCCTAATGCATATGTATTAGTTAAGGTAGCAATTTAGGTTTAATATGCATTAATTGCGAAACTTTTGATGTATAAATTGCGAACGCAATGTGACGGGGTCGAAGCCAGATTTGGGCGAGTGCCCCTGGTTTCCCAGCGCTGCAATAAAGCACCTCATATAACCATTCCAGTGGTTATGTGTACATTCTTACGCTATCACATGGACATGGTTGTGAGGATTTCGAAGGTATGTGCTGTATGAACTTATCTGACCATTCTGAATCAATCCATGCTAAGCTGCGAAAATTGCAGGAGAATATGAAAGAGCTTAAAATTGTTGGAGGCAGATTGGATGAATGGCTAAATAACCTAGGAGTTACTAGATGGTTCAGAGATATACTTAACCAAGGCCTTCTAATCTTAGCTATAGTACTACTCATTTTACTGATTGTACCTGCATAATAGAATGTATATCAAAATCACTTCATAAATCAATAGAAGGAACATGGATAGCTCTGTCATAAATAATATAGTAAAAGAATTTACTCACTTTATAGGAAAAAAGGGGATTGATACAGGAGTAACCAATGTACAGGGGGGTAATGCAGAGAAAAATGTAGAAGGGGGTTAAAGGAATTCCTTTGCTTAAACAAAAGTATTGTCTCTTGTAAATACCTAACATGCCAAGGCATTAACTACTGATGAGGGGAAGAAGCAAATGCTTAGTTCTATTGACAAGGGACAAAAGCAGATGTTTGGTTCTACTGATAAGCAGATGTGAGAAGCAGACTGGGCACTGACCAAACCCTAAGGCCATGTGTGAAGATTAAAAGGTGAAAAGTTTAAGAAGACTCATTTACTTCATCTTGAAGACCCTTGCCCATGATCAGAAGGGGCACTGTGCAAGCGCAAAGGACCTTCTAGCTCATTATAATACGAAGCGGGGATAGATGATAAATATGTATAGGCGTATCGAGTAATCTAATGACTATGTATACCTTAAGAGAATAAATGTAAAGGGAGAACAACCCTGAGGTGTGCATACTTTGGAGGAGCTATCCCCATGCACCTCAGCGCTGAATAAAAGCATACCTACTTTACAACTTTAACGAGTTGTGGAGTCTATCCGCGCACTATGGAAACCTGTAATTCAGGGCAACTCCCTCAGTTCAGAGAACAAAAGAGCTCCCAACTACAGCAGAAAGAGAACAGGAAGAGCTCTATTCCAAGTGAAATTTGTAAAAAGTTATGAGGCAGGTTGGCCTAGGACCACGGTTTGTCACCATTCCTGTACTGAAGGCTCTGCCTTCACAGCTACAGACATAAGCTTTCTGCCACTTTCTGCTCAAGAAATGAAAAGGAAATTGTCCTTAATAGCAAGCCAGTGAAATCTTGAAATTTAGGAGTTGTTTTAGAGAGTATAAGCCAGAGTTCACTTCACTGTGTTCCAGAAACACTAAGACTACCTGGAGAAAGATAGGATGTCTTCAGAAAAGTAAGAGCTATTTCTCCCACCCATTAAAAGAGAGCAATTAACAACAGTTCAGCTCATACAATAGGTCATTCAGAGTGAATTTTCTGCTAATGGGGAGCCAAGGAGCTGTCTCCCTTGTCATTTCCACTCCCCTTGCCCTCTCAGTGTCAAGGAGAAGTGCATGGAAGAAAACACACCTTAGGGTGCCAAAGAGAGGCCTTTCCTGTACGGGAAACCTAAATGACTCTATACTGGCCCTTTATTTTGCTGCAGTACTCACAGCTCCAAGCTCATGTAGGCCAGGGTAACAGAATTCAACACAAATACTAGAAAGCAATAAGCTAATCTCAGACAGGAGAACCTGTGTCAGTGACAATAGATAATGGTCCCTGGTGGAACACACAAAAATAGAAAAGTACTGTTTGTCCGTGGTAGCTCCTCCCCTGAAGATCTCGCTTTGACTCCTCCCCGGAAAAGTCCTGAACTTTGGAGATCATATTAGATATAGCTGGCCACTTCCTCCGATGTAGGCTGCGCCCCTACGTCAGAATGAGTGTGCATTTTTTCCTAGTATAAAAGCCTAAGCCTCAGGTGATGAGGAGAGACAGAACCTCATATCAACCAGGTCAATGTTGCCTCTGCGGGGATGCTGGCTAAGGTTGAGCCTGCCACCTCCCACTGTGATGATGTTTCTCGGAGCTGGTTTCCTGATTATCATCACATGGTCCTTGGGGTTGGTAAGATAACCAAACATCAGAGATATCCTTTACTGCACCTTTTGTTACCTCGATAATTTCCCTGTATTAGTAAACTAGTTATGATTCTTTATTGTGCTGTGTTTCTCTCAACCCAGAATCCTCCAGCTCGGGACCAGAACCCAAAGGAATCTTTTCACAGTCAGTGACAAGTTTCTTTGTGCAAGAGCTGGTGGTGTAGTTACCTTGATCACAGCCTCAGAGGTGAGACAAGGGGGGCACAAAATCACAAAATGAAATATATAAACCTTTAGAATCAGTTCTAAGTTATGTTAAGTTTTATGGCTTTGTAACAGTAACAATGGAAAATTACTGAGGTGCATGATACACAGAAAAAAAATAGAGAGCAGCTAGAGAACATAATGAGAATTCTTGTACAAGATAAACTGTTGTAGTTGACATAGTTTTAGGCCTTAGGACCTTAGTACAAAATGAGTGTAAGAAAAACAGGCTACAAGAACAGGACGTAAAGATAAGGAGTATCTGGGAATGGCAGGTGTCCAGGATGGGCTGCAGTTAAACTAACTGATAAATAGAAGGACAGGATGAATGTTACGTCTGTGGTGTTAACGAACCAATTAAGCTGGTATAAGCATCTACTGCACGTGCTTCAAAGGCTGCCAGAAGTGATGAAGATTATTGGAAGAATTAAACGACCCTCAGAGACCACCACCACATTTTTGTACGCATGTGGGAAACTTTCTAGAAAATTATGTAATCCATATGTAGCCTCATGAATATATATGTATGCCCAGTGGCCATATAAGGATGGCTTGTTTAGCGATATGGGGACACACGTTAGGAGGAGCTATCCCCCGTGTCTCCTGGTGCCGTAATAAAAATACCTGCTTGTCAGGAAGCTAGGAATTAGTAAAAAAAAAAAAAACAAAAGGAGGAAGAAAGCAATTAAAAGCAAGGGGCTTCCTCCTAAATCTATTGTCCCCATGCAGAACTGGTTTGCTGTCCTGCAGGGGGCTGATGAGGAAATGCACTTGCACCAGAAACAGCCGGCTAGTGCACTGGTACTGAAGATCTCTACTGGTGCCGCCAGGAAAAAGCGGTGTGTCATAGTAGTAGGGAACTCTATTTTGAAAGGGACAGAAGCGCTCATCTGTCAGCCCGACCCAGTTGCAAGGGAGGTGTGTTGCCTACCTGGGGCACAGATCAGGGATGTTGCAAAGAGGCTTCCTGCTCTAGTAAGTCTCACGGACTATTACCCACTTCTAGAGATACATGTGGGTGCTAGGGATATAGATAGTAGTAGCCTGAGGAGTATAAAGAAGGACTACAGAGCTCTGGGAGAGGTGGTCAGGGGCTCTGGAGCTCAGATAGTCTTTTTGTGAATTTTCCAGGACACAGGGGAGGACCTTCCAAAGGCAAGGAGGATTGGACAGGTTAATAAATGGTTAAAAGATTGGTATCATAGTCAAGGGTTTGGGTGTCTTGGACATGGGACCCAAGTTTGTAGCCCAGGTCTACTGAGGGCTGGTGGAGCTGCTCTGATAAAGAAAGGGAAGATTGGGTTTGCTTTGCTGGGAGGCATGCCAGACTTGTCAAGGATGCTTTAAACTAGTTGTGTTGGGGGAGGGAGGCATCATTCAATCACAACACACCCAGTCAGTTGCCAGCACCTATTATAAATGCTCAGAGCAATGTAGTGATATTCCAGCCACTCCAGCCACTGAGCTGCCTTCATTTGGAGCTCAGCTCAGATGCCTCTACACAAACACCTGTAGCATGGAGAAGAAACAAGGGAAATTAAAGATGTGTGCATGTCTACAGGGGTATGATACAATAGTCATCACAGAAACATGGTGGGAATGGTCCTATGACTGGAGTGTTGGAATGGAAATTTACAGGCTCTTTAGAAAAGACCCGCCTGGTAGGAGGGGAGGGGGAGTTGCCCTTTATGTTAGAGATAGACTGGAGAGTATGGAACTGTCTCTGGGGACATATGATCAGTTAACAGAAAGTTTGTAGGTCAGGGAAATCAGTGATGGGAGACATTACTGTGGGGATATGTTACAGACCGCCTGATCAAGAGGAATCTGTGGATGAAGCGCTCTACACACAAATAAAAAAAGCCTCACAATCGCAGGCTCTTGTTCTCATGGGGGACTTCAACCACTGTGATATCTGTTGGAGCGATGGTATGGCCCAGCCCAAGCAATCGAGGAGGTTTCTCGATTGTGTAGAAGACAACTTCCTTCTGGAAATAATGGAAGAGCCGACAAGGAGAGGTGCCATGCTTGACCTTGTGCTCACCAACAGAGAAGGGCTCATTGGAAATGTGACTCTCCAGGGCAGCCTTGGATGCAGCAATCATGACATGGTTGAATTCAAAGTCCTCAGGACAGTGAGAAAAGCATGCAGCAAGCTCACTGCCCTGGACTTCAACAGAGCAGACTTTGGCCTCTTCAAGAACCTGCTTAGTAAGGTTCCATGCGATATAGATTAGAGGGGAGGGGGGCCTAAGACTCTTGGTTGATGTTCAAGGATCACCTACTACAAGTTCAGGAGTGTTGCACCCCAACTACAAGGAAGTGCAGCAGGAGGGCCAGGAGACTTCCTTGGATGGATAAGTAGCTGCTGAGGAATCTTCAAAGGAAAAAAGAGGCTTATAAAAGGTGGAAGCAAGGACAGGAGGCCTAGGATGAATACAAAGATGTTGTCTAGGAAGATAGGGACCAGGTTAGGAAAGCTAAGGCCCAGTTAGAGTTAAGCATGGCTAGGGATGTTAAAGATAACAGGAAGGGATTTTATAGGTATGTAGTGTTTAAAAAACAGACTAGGGACAACCTAGGCCCCCTCCGGAAACTTTCGGGAGAACTGGCTACACAGGACTTGGAGAAGGCTGAGGTTCTGAATGGCTTCTTTGCCTCAGTCTTCAATGGCAAAGGCTCTGATCACACCACCCGTCTTGGAAGGCAGATGCAGGGACTGTGAGAATGAAGACATTGGGCTCACTGTACGAGAGGATCTGCTTCAAAACCATTTTAAGAACCTGAACGTACACAAGTCCATAGGACCTGATGAAATCCATCCGCGGGTCCTGAAAGAGCTTGTGAATGAAGCTGCAAAGCCACTGGCCATCATATTTGAAAAATCATGGCAGACAGGAGAAGTTCCTGACGACTGGAAAAAGGGAAATATAACCCCCATTTTCAAGAAGGGGAAAATGGATGACCCAGGGAATTACAGACCAGTCAGTCTCACCTCTGTGCCTGGCAAAATCTGGGAGCAGATTCTCCTGGAAGGCATGCTAGGGCACATGAAAAAAAAAACAAGGTGCTTGGTGACAGCCAGCATGGCTTCACCAACGGGAAATCTTGCCTGACCAATTTGGTGGCCTTCTATGACTGGGCTACAGAAACGATGGACAGGGGTGGAGCAGTTTATGTCATCTACCTGGACTTGTGCAAACCGTTTGACACTGTCCACACAACATCCTTGTCTCTAAATTGGAGAGACATCAATTTGATAGGTGGAGCACTCAGTGGATAAGGAACTGGCTGGATGGCCGCACGCAGAGTTCTGATCAACAGTTCAATGTCTGTCTGGAAACCAGTAAGGAGTGGTGTCCCTCAGGGATCGGTGTTGGGACTGATCTTGTTCAACATCTTTGTCGGTGACATGGACAGTGGGATTGAGTGTGCCCTCAGCAAGTTTGCCAATGGCACCAAGCTGTGTGGTTTGGTTGATACGGTAGAGGGAAGGAATGCCGTACAGAGGGACCTTGACATGCTTATGAGGTGGGCTGATGCCAACCCCATGAAGTTTAACCATGACAAGTACAAGATCCTACACCTAGGTTGGAGCAATCCCAGGCACAGCTACAGGCTGGGCAGAGAAGAGATTCAGAGCAGTCCTGTGGAGAAAGACTTGGGGGTGTTGGTCAATGAGAAAATGAACATGAGCTGGCAGTGTGCGCTCACAGCCCAGAAAGCCGACCGTATCCTGGGCTGCATCAAAAGGAGCGTGACCAGCAGGTCCAAGGAGGTGATCCTGCCCCTCTGCTCTCGTGAGACCTCACTTGGAGTATTGTGTGCAATTCTGGTGCCCTCAACATAAAAAGGACATGGAACTGTTAGAACAAGTCCAGAGGAGGGCCACGAGGAAGATCAGGGGATTGGAGCACCTCCCATATGAAGACAGGCTGAGAGAGTTGGGGCTGTTCAGCCTGGAGAAGAGAAGGCTGCATTGAGACCTCATAGCAGCCTTCCAGTATCTGAAGGGGGCCTACAGGGATGCTGGGGAGGGACTATCCATTAGGGACTGTAGTGATAAGACAAGGGGTAATGGGTTGAAACTTAAACAGCAGAGGTTTAGACTGGATATAAGGAAGAAATTCTTTACTGTTAGGGTGGTGAGGTACTGGCATGGCTTGCCCAGGGAGGTAGTGAATGCTCCATCCCTGGCAGTGTTCAAGACCAGGTTGGATGAAGCCTTGGGTGATATGGTTTAGTGTGAGGTGTCCCTGCCCATGGCAGGGGGGTTGGAACTAGATTATCTTAAGGTCCTTTCCAATCCTATTCTATGATTCTATGATTCTTCTAACAAAACTAACATTTGAATTGGCTTGGTTTACCATACTGGACCTGAAGGATGCCTTCTTTTGCCTACCTTTGAGTACTGAAAGCCAAATATTATTTGCTTTTAAGTGGGAAAACCCTGACACAAGAAGAAAAATACAGATGACCTGGACAGTATTACCACAAGGGTTCAATACCAGCCCTACTCTTTTTGGAAACAAGTTAGCAAAGGACTTGGAGTTGTGGGAAAAGCCACCAGGAGAAGTGCTATTGCAATATGTGGAGGATTTGTTAATGGCCACTGAAACAAAAGGAATTTCTTGGGACTTACCATCTATCGAGTTTCTCCACAGAAAGCACAAATAGCCCAACAGCAAGTATTATTATTAGAATATGAGGTGACTGCAGGACAATGGACTTTGGGAGCTGCAAGAAAAGAGACCATCTGCCAGACTCTACAGCCACAGACGATCAAAGAGCTTTGTACATTCCTAGGTATGACTGGATGGTGCCACCTTTGGATGGACTAATGGTGAAGCCCCTCTACGAACTCCTAAAGGTGAGCACAAAACCCCTTGTTTAGACTCGGGAAACAGGCAGGGCTTCCAGAAATCTAAAAAAGAGCCTGATGGATGCACCAGCATTGGGCCTCCCTGATGTTACTAAACCTTTTCTGCTCCTCTCCCATGAGAAGCAGGGGATAGCCCTGGGAATCCTGGCCCAAAATCTGGGACCATATCGGAGGTCTGTAGCCTACTTCTCCAAACATTTGGATGAAGTTAGCAAAGGATGGCCCAGTTGCCTGAGAGCTGCAGTGATAGTGAACATTCAAGAAGCACCAAAATTCACGCTTGGACAAAAAATGACACTGTTGGTGTCCCATACTGTCTCTGCAGTGTTAGAGGTAAAGGGTGGGCATTGTGTCTCTCCCCAAAGTTTCCTCAAGTATCAGTTTATCCTGATGGAATAAGATGATGCGGAAATAACTGTTACTAACATTGTCAATACAGCTTCTTTCCTCACTGGAAGCACAGGGGAACCCATTTCTCATGACAGTCTGGAAACCATTGAAGCAGCATATTCCAGCCAACCATCCTTAAAGGAGCAACCATTAGAAGATGCTGGAGATGCTTGTTACACAGATGGTAGTAGCTTTGTCTGCCAAGGAGTTCGTAAAGCTGGATACGCTGTGACAACAGTTGATGAGGTAATCGAGTCAAAAGCCCTTGCATCAAACAACTCAGCACAAAGGGCTGAATTTATTGCATTAAATAGGGCACTAGAACTGGCAAAAGGTAAGAAGATAAATATATGGACAGATTCTAAATATGTATTTGGAGTAGTCCACGCTCATGGAGCAATTTGGAAGGAAAGAGGATTGCTAACTACTCAAGGAAAGCATAATAAAAATGCTATAGAAATCTTAAGACTTCTAGAAGCAGTACAATTGCCAGAAAAAGTGGCTATTATGCCTTGCAAATCACACCAAAAAGTAAATACAGCACAGGATCGAGACAATGCTATGGTGGATAAAGAAGCCAAAAGAGTTCCTGAAGAAGGTGATATAGAAGTGCAAGCCTTGGTCCCAGACGGTAAAATCCAAATTAAAGATGAACCTAAGTATTCTAAGGGGGATAGAAAATTAATTGATAATTTCGGAGGGAAAATAGGAGAAACTGGATGGGCTAAGACCCCAGAAGGAAAACTAATAGTTCCCTCCACATTATTATGGACTGTAGTCATGGCAGAACATAGAAAAACTCACTGGGGAGTAGAAGCTTTGTATGCACATCTACTCAAAATAATGAAAGCTAAAATTATGTATACTACTATTAAGCAGGTAACACAACAGCGTGAGATTTGTCTACAAAATAATCCTGAAGTGGGAACCAGAGCCCAATTAGGACAGATAGGGAAAGGAAATTATCCAGGACAACAATGGCAAATCGATTTCTCAGAACTCCCAAGAAAAGGGGGGTTTCAATATTTGCTGGTAATGACTGATACCTTTTAAAGTTGGCCAGAAGCTTTTCCATGTTGAAGTAATAAAGCCAAAAAAATAACAAAAATATTGTTAAAAGAAATAATACCAAGGTTTGGGGTCCTGGTGAACATTTACTCAGATTGAGGACCTCATTTTGTTGTAAAAATTGTCCAGCAAGTAAACAGACTTTGGAGAATAGATTGGCAATTACATATACCTTATCACTCCCAGTCCAGTGGTCAAGTGGAAAAGATGAATCATTTAATTAAATTGCAAATTGTGAAACTGGGACAGAAGGTTAATTTGTCTTGGCCTCAATGGCCTGGGTTCAGCAATAGCAGTCATTTTTTCTCCTTCTTAGTTGCTAGTGCAGCACTATGTTTTTCACTTTCAGCCTGGGAACAGCACTGGTAACACGGATGTTTTTAGTTACTGCTCAAATGTTTAGTCTGACCAAGGATTTTCTGAGTCTCATGCTCTTCCAGGGAGGAGAGAAAGCCAGGAGGAAGCAGAGACAGGACACCTGACCCAAACTAACCAAAGAGGTATTCCATACCACAGCACTTCATGCCCAGGATGTAAACTGAGAGTTACCTGGAAGGGCTAGTTCACTGCTGGGTGGGGGTGAGGTATCGGTTGATGGGTGGTGAGCTTTTGTATTCTCTTCCCTTGTTCTTTGGATTCTCCTACCCAATTCTCTGGGAGTTGAGGGAGCAAGGGGGGGGGGGGTGAGTGAACGAGCTGTGTGGCTGGGTTTTAAACCACAACAATTGTATTGACCGAAGCATTTACCATAATCATGGTCACAAACGGGGACTGGTTTCACACAAAATGAAATGGCGACAAGGACTCCTAATTTCCTGACACAAATCATTCCTGTATATTTCACACTTTTGAATGGGAAAATCCTGACACAGGAAGGAAAACTCAATTAACTTGAATGGTATTACCTCAAGGGCTTAAAAACAGTCCAACAGTTCTTGGAAATCAGTTAGCACGAGAACTAGAATCATGGAACCCACCTACTCAGATAGGGACTCTGTTACAATATGTGGAAGAATGGATCCAGTGGACAGTGGAATTATGAACTTTTCTGGGACTGAATGGTTATCGGGTATCCAAACAAAAGACACAACTAATCCATACCCTAGTTTCCTACCTAGGATATGAAATAACACGAAGACAGAGAGAACTTAGAAATGCTAGAAAAGAAGACATTTGCCAGACTCCATGACCACTGACCAACAAGGAGCTCCAAACATTCCTGGGAATGACTAGATGGTGCAGACTTTGGATCCATGATTATGGTGTTCTGGTAAGAACACTACATGAACTGTTGAAAGGAAACACTCCCTCTTTAGAATGGACTGATATAGCAGAGGGGGCTTTTAGAAATTTAAAAGCAGAGCTAATGAGAGCTTCAGCTCTGGGACTTCCGGATGTGACTAATCCGTTTTGGCTATATTCCTATGAAAAACAGGGAATAGCTTTGGGGGTCCTTGCTCAGAAACTAGGACCCTACAGAAGGGCAGTGGCATATTTTTCAAAACAGCTGGATGAAGCGAGCAAAGGATGGCCCAGATGCCCAAGGGCTGTGGCAGCAGATGTCATGAATATTGAAGAAGCTCGCAAATTCATCTTGGGACAAAAGATTACTGTACTAGTGTCCCATGTTGTATCAGCAGTCCTGGAACAGAAAGGAGCCCACTGGTTATCTCCTTCACATTTTTTAAAATACCAGGCCACCCTTGTGGAACAATATGATATAGAAATTCTGGTCACTAACGTTGTGAATCCAGCATCCTTTTTGCAGGAACAATCAACAGAAAAACTAACACACGACTCCTTGGCCACTATAGAGACTGTATATTTGAGCTGACCAGAACTGAAAGAAGAACTTCTGGAACATGCTGCTTCTTGGTTTACTGATAGTAGTAGCTTCATGAAAAACGGTGAACGAAAGGCAGGATATGCCATTACCACCACTTCACAGGTAATAGAAACTAAACCTTTACCCACAAACACCTCTGCCCAGAAGGCAGAAATAATAGCATTAACAAGAGCCCTGGAACTGGCTAAAGACAAAAGGATAAATATTTGGACTGATTCAAAATACGCATTTCGTGTGGTACATGCACATGGTGCTATCTGGAAGGAATGAGGTCTTTTGAACGCACAAGGGAAACAGATTAAACATGCTTCAGAAATTCTACGGCTACTGGAAGCTGTTCAGCTACCTGAAAAAGTAGCTTTTATGTACTGTAGATTGCATTGGCAAGGTGACTGATCAGGAAATTGGAAATATTTTGGCCGATTTTGAAGCCAAACGAGCAGCTGAACAATCACAAATCATGTCCTTAATCCCTGACGGCAAACTAACAATTGAAAAATCTAAACCTAGGTAGTCAAAAGAGGACAGAAAATTGACTGAGGATCTAAAAGAACAGGAAAATAAAGAGGGTTGGGTTCAGATACCTGATGGGCAAATTGTAATCCCCTATAACCAACTCTGGAAGTTAGTTCAGGAGGAACATAATAAAGCTCATTGGGGTAGCAACTCTTTATATAAATATCTAGACAAATTGTAGGAAGGACTCTATACACCATAGTTCAATTAGTGACTAAACAGTGTGAGCTATGTCTTAAGAATAATCCTAAAACTGAAAACAGAAATCAAATTGGGACAATTGAGAGAGGAATTTATCTGGGACAGCACTGGCAAATAGATTTTTCTGAATTACCAAGAAAAGGGGGTTATCGTTATTTGTTGGTGTTAATGAATACCTTTTCAGGCTGTTCAGAAGCATTCCCTTGTAGGATAAATAATGCAAAACAAGTGATTAAAACATTATTAAATTAAATAATACCTCATTTTGGAGTACCAGTGACAATTCCTTCCGACCGGGGTTCACACCTTAGAACAAAATTGTTATGAGAAATTAGAAAAAATTAGAAACTGATTGGGAACTACATGTTCCATACAGGCCTCAGGCCAGTGGGCAAGTAGAAAAGATGAACCATCTGATCAAACAACAGATTAGCAAAATATGTCAGGAAACACGTTTATATTGGTACCAAGATTTACCACTGGCTCCATTAAGAATTCGAACTAAACCTCGGTCAAAAGAAGAGGTGAGTCCATTTGAAATTTTACATGGAAGACTATTTCAATCAATCAGCTAATTCCATTTTTGGGAGTAAGTGAATTAGAGAAGGCAATTGTAAATAACCGAGCAACCATAGAGGAAATAGAAAGTAAAACCACTGATAAAATCCAAGAGGAACAAAAAGAGATAATTAGCCTTTCTAAAGTGGTATTACAAAACCAAATGGCTCTAGACATGTTACTGGCTTCACAAGGAGGGGCTTGTTCCATAATCAATGAAAGTTGCTCTTCCCATATATATCAAAGTGGCAGAATTGAAACAGATCTGAAGGAAATTTGGAAACAAACTGAAGTATTTCATGAAATGGCCATGGATGACACCTCCTGGGATTCTGAAGAAATATGGAAAAAGTTAACTTCATGGTTACCTAATCTCTCCTGGCTGAGGCAACTGGCTACAGGAATATTGATGTTAATTGTTTTAATATTGATTACTTGTGGTATGATACAATGTTCCTTGTGGTGTTGTAAATGATCTATGATAAATTATGAGAATTGGAAAAGAAATTAAATCAAGCAACAAGCATAAATGGGAAATTATTTCAAAAAGACTTTAGATGATAGTGGTAATATAGAAAATGTTGCAAAAGAATTTGCAAAAGGACAGAAAAAGGGGGGATTTGAGACAAGGGAAACACAAAATTACAAAATGAAATATATAAACCTTTAGAATCAGTTCTAATCTATGCTAAGATTGATGGCTTTGTAACAGTAGCAATGGAAAATTACTGAGGTGCATGATACACAGAAAAAAAATAGAGAGCAGCTAGAGAACATAATGAGAATTCTTGTACAAGATAAACCGTTGTAGTTGACATAGTTTTAGGCCCTATGACCTTAGTGCAAAATGAGTGTAAGAAAAACAGGCTAGAAGAACATGACATAAGGAAAAGGAATATCTGGGAATGGCAGGTATCCAGGATGGGCTGCAGTTAAACTAACTGATAAATAGAAGGACAGGATGAATGTTATGTCTGTGGTGTTAACGAACCAATTAAGCTGGTATAAGCATCAACTGGGCATGCTTCAAAGGCTGCCAGAAGTGATGAAGATTGTTGGAAGAAGTAAACGACACTCAGAGATCACCACCACATTTTTGTACGCATGTGGGAAACTTTCTAGAAAATTATGTAATCCATACGTAGCCTCATGAATATGTATGTATGCCCAGTAGCCATATAAGGATGGCTTGTGTAGCAATATGGGGACACACATTAGGAGGAGCTATCCCCTGTGTCTCCTGGTGCCGTAATAAAAATACCTGCTTGTCAACTTGAAAACTTTGTTGGCAAGTTTGTTCTTGGAGTTTTCTCTGAAACAGTGTGCTCCAGCAGCCAGCCAACCAACACATGATCCGATTTGTGAAATGCCATAACCTTCCTCTCTTCTGGAGACAGGATCTGATTTCTTATGGCAATGTCTATAGGAACACTGACAGGGATTTGATGAGATTGCCAGTAATAGGTGCAACTAGCAGGGCATAATCTTGTTCATAAGTGTCCTGGGTTCAGCAGTAGCAGTCATTTTTTCTCCTTCTTGGTAGCTGGTGCAGTGCTGTGTTTTGACTTTGGGGCTGAGAACGCTTGCTGATAGCAAGTATGTTTTGAGTTACTGCTCAAATGTTTGGTTTGTCCAAGGACTTTTCTGAGCTCATGCTCTGCCAGGGAGGAGGGGAGGCCGGGAGGAAGGAGAGACAGGACACCTGACCCAGGCTAGCCAAAGAGGTATTCCATACCATAGCACATCATACCCAGGATGTAACCAGGAAGAACCCGGAAGGGCTGGAGCTCTGGGGGGATGGAGGAGGTATTGGTTGGTGCTCGATCGGGCAGGGTGGGGTGAGTTATGGGTCAGTGGCTGGTGAGGTGTTGTATTCTCTTCACTTGTTATTGGCCTTGTCGTTATTATTTGTAGTAGTAGTAGCAGGAGTGATTTTGTGTTATGCCTTAGTTATTAAACTATTCTTATCTCAACCCGTGGGGGCTACATTCTTTGGATTCTCCTTCCTAATTCTCCAGGAGTTGGGAAAGCAAGGGGGGGGAGTGAGTGAACGAGCTGTGCGGACTTGGTTTAAACCACGACAATAAAAGCACATTCTGGGGCTGAACAGCCAGCAAAAATCATATAAATCATATTGCACTCTAAGAAGAGGTAGTAAAAAATCCCTTTCAATTACATTCTGTGAAAGAGCTGCTCTCTGCTCCTGCAGCAGAAAGCAATCCATGCCTGAGTTGCTTGAAAACACTGGCAGAAATTTACCCTCCCTTTTTCCTCTTTATAACAGACTTAAACATTAGACAAATAATTTAACTATTGATTAAATCAGAGCTCTAGAATACAAACCTCTGTTCTGTTCCCACCTCTGCAAAAGCATGTTACACTATATCTCTGCACAGGGACAGATCTGCAAGAAGTCACACTACCATCTGGAAAAACAAAACAAAAAACGAACTAATAAAAACCAAACCAAGGACAAGCTAGAGTATCATACCAATTTTGCCATACGGTCTTTCAGTCCCTTAGGCAGAACATGAGAGAAGCAAGATGTTACATTATATAAGAGACTTCAGTTGAGATTCTTGTGCATCAGGAGTGTTTAATTCAGCAAAAGACCAAGAGTATATGAAAAACATTTTTCTCCAGACCCTGGAAATGTCTCTGATTACACATGGCATGCTCTGTATGAGCTTATTCCCAGACTCCTGAGGACTATCAAATTAAGCTGTAACTCACACTTCCTCTAAAAAGGTGATTTTTAGAAGTGTATATTTTCCAACCCCGTAGTCTGCAATGCAGAATGAGTCACATAAAGATAAAAAAAGAAGCTGAATGGAAGTAAAACTTAATGCACACAGTGTATATGCTAACTCCAGAATACCCTGTATATCAAGCACTTATTACAGCTCTGCATGTTGAATACAAAAAGGTACCAGGACTTTAAAGCCAATGTCTCCACACAGTGCCAGGAGCAGCAGGGGGTACATCAGGTAGAGTCAGAAGTAGAATCATAGAATAGTTAGGGTTGGAAAAGACCTTAAGATCATCTAGTTCCAACGCCCCTGCCATGGGCAGGGACACCTCACACTAAACCAGGTCACCTGAGGCTCTGTTCAACCTGGTCTTGAACACTGCCAGGGATGGAGCATTCACTACCTCCCTGAGCAACCCATTCCAGTACCTTACCACCCTAACAGTAAAGAATTTCTTCCTTAGATCCAGTCTAAACCTCTGCTGTTTAAGTTTCAACCCATTACCCCTTGTCCTATCACTACAGTCCCTAATGAAGAGTCCCTTCCCAGCATCCCTATAGCCCCCCTTCAGATACTGGAAGGCTGCTATGAGGTCTCCACGCAGCCTTCTCTTCTGCAGGCTGAACAGCCCCAACTCTCTCAGCCTGTCTTCATATGGGAGGTGCTCCAATCCCCTGATCATCCTCGTGGCCCTCCTCTGGACTTGTTCTAACAGTTCCTTGTTCTTTTTATATTGAGGACACCAGAACTACACACATTACTCCAAGTGTTGTCTCACAAGAGCAGAATAGAGGGGCAGGATCACATCCTTCAAACTGCTGGTCACACTTCTTTTTATGCAGCCCAGGATACTGTTGGCTTTCTGGGCTGTGAGCGCACACTGCCAGCTCATGTTCATTTTCTCATCAACCAACACTCCCAAGTCCTTCTCCACAGGGCTGCTCTGAATCTCTTCTCTGCCCAGCCTGTAGTTGTGCCTGGGATTGCTCCGACCCAGGTGTAGTAGTATTATGCCAATCTGGCTTCATGTCTTGGAAAACAACATCCTATTAACGTTAATTTTTAAACAAAGTAAGGAGCTTTATTAAACAAGGAAACAGCAAAATAGTGTAGTAGATCTTGTAGAATTACTGCTCAGGAACCCTGGAAACCACTGTGCCTCACAAGGCATGATGGTGATGGTATAGCAGATTAATTGTAACAGCCTTGACTTTTATCAGTCAGCTCCTTACCGTGCCTTCATCAGTGTGTGAGCATGTACCTGTATATCATCTTCTGCAGAAAGATGTATTGTTGTGGTTTAAGCTCAGTCGGTAACTCAGAACCATGCAGCTGCTTTCTCACTCCCCCCCTTCTTCCCCCCCACTCCTGGAGGAATAGGAAGGAGAATTAAAGAATGTTGATATAAGAACAGTCCAATAACTAAAGTGTAATACAAAACAACTACTACTACCACCAATAATAATAACAATGATAAGGGATATAACAAGGGGAGATAATCTAAAACTAAAAGGGGAAAGGGGAAACAACAATAAACACAAGTAATGCACAATACAATTGCTTACCACCCGCCAACCGATACCTAGCACAACCTCAGCAGCAATCTGGCCCTTCTGGGTAACTCCCCCCAGCCCATGTACTGGGCATGACGTGCTGTGATGTAGAATACCCTTTGGCTAGTTTGGGTCAGGTGCCCTGTCTCTGCTTCCTCACAGCTTCTTGTGCCCCTCCTCACTGGCAGAGCATGAGAGACTGAAAAGTCCTTGATCAGGCTAAGCATTACGTAGCAACAACTAAAACCTTGGTGTGTTATCGGCATTGTCCTCAGACTAAAGCCAAAACAAAGCACTGCACCAGCTATTAGGAAAGAGAAAAATAACTGTTACAGCTGAACAGTGTGTGTGTGTGTGTGTGTATATGTATATTGTTGCAGAGGCAGGCATCTATATTCCAATTCACATTCAATATACACTGCATATATACACACACACACCAAATTCTGGAAGCATTCCTGTGTCAGCCCACCAAAGAGGGAGGGACTGTACTCTTCTCAACAGCACACAGTGTGCCTACAAAGATTATTTCTTTTCCTACATAAAGTTAAGGCTGGATTGATAAGCTGTGGCCAGTGGTATGAGGTTCGATAAGGCAACGTGCTGGGTCCTGCATTTGGGTCACAACAACCCCATGCAACACTCCAAGCTTGGGAAAGAGTGGCTGGAAAGCTGCTTGGCTGAAAAGTGCAGCAAAGTGTGAGAAGGAGACAGCATGCATAAGCAAACTGAATTCTTTTTACTAAGCTTCTTGCCATATTTATACAAAATCACACAAGCTATTTTTAGACAAGCTATTTTTCAATCTTAACTATTCAACTGTTATCCTTGTTTTTGTACTAGCTAAGCTTTGATCAGTTCCAACACTACAATTCACACCATCCCTCCTTATCAGCTTGTGTCTGCCCATACAGGATATGCTGTTTGTTAATCAAATCTGTGATGTTTTATGGCTGTTGTGGTTACGTTCCTCGCATCTTCGACTGCCTGAGTTTTTTGGCAGGCCACCTGTATTTCCACAATTCCCCTTTTCTGTTTTTAACATCATAAACATAATTTGCTTGTGCTTAATTTTGATGGCTCATATTACTTTAATAGTTATTCCCAAGAGTACTATGAAAATTACTGTAAACAATAATCCAATACCTAGAAATACAAACCCAAGTTTGCAAATTTAACCCAGAAAACTAATTTTTCAGATTTATCCATGAAAAATCATTTCTTAAGGTTTCTAGAACTAATGTTGTTTGAGTTCTTTGTAGGTTTTTTAATTGCTCTTGCAACTGATGTTTGAGAGCATTGATTCTGTTATGCAGATTAGTATCAAATGCCACTTGAATATATTTTTAACTATATCCTATCCGTGTATAGACTGATTCCAAGGTAACAAGGTAACACACATATCCTGCTTGAGGAATTCCCAATCACACTGTAGAGATATGTATACACAAAGCTTCTTGTTTATCTCCTAACCATAATATTGCAGATTCTAAAGCATCTAAATGTATCATTATCTGTTCATCAATTGTGGTTTGAATACTAAGTTCATTAGTGACATTTTGCAAAGCCTGGCTAACAGTGTGAGCCGTTTGTACTGATTTTGTTAGTAATGCAATAGCAGTAGACACAGCAGCTAATATTACGATAGCTGATATTATAGCAGATAAAAGACAACCTATAAAATGCTTAATTCTACACTTTCTCAAATATCTGTAACAATCGAACAAAGTGATCTAAACCTCCTTCACTCTCCCATTCCCAGGTGAGATTCACTGGTAGCCATGCAGAAGATCTTCACTTAAAAGGTATACTAGCATTTTTTGTGACATCAGTAGGAGAAATACACATCTTTTATGGGTGTTTTCAGTCCTTATTAAAGTGAAGGGAGCAACCTTTAAAGGGACAGACTTAAAGTTAATGTTGAAATGGTTGAAGATGCATTACCCAGAGACTGATGAGACTTCCGGATTTGAGATCTCTTTGTGGAATGAGGCAGGAGTTAAACTGTGGAATGCAGCCACGAAAAGCAATGACACTGTGAAAAAATTGTTAGTCATTTGGAGAACTGTTTTAGAGATGTTAAAGTCAAAAAATGAGATCATGGAGATGAGCGCGCCACCCCACCTCCCCCCCCCCGGCCTCCCCCACGAACTTCAGCCAGTTGCCGCCATGGCGGCGAAGACTGAGGACAGGGATGAAGATCAAAAAATCATAGAATAGTTAGGATTGGAAAGGACCTCAAGATCATCTAGTTCCAACCCCCCTGCCATGGGCAGGGACACCTCACACTAAACCATATCACCCAAGGCTTCATCCAACCTGGTCTTGAACACTGCCAGGGATGGAGCATTCACAACCTCCCTGGGCAACCCATTCCAGTACCTCACCACCCTAACAGTAAAGAATTTCTTCCTTAGATCCAGTCTAAACCTCTGCTGTTTAAGTTTCAACCCATTACCCCTTGTATTATCACTACAGTCCCTAAAGAAATGTCCCTCCCCAGCATCCCTGTAGGCCCCCTTCAGATACTGGAAGGCTGCTATGAGGTCTCCACGCAGCCTTCTCTTCTCCAGGCTGAACAGCCCCAACTTTCTCAGCCTGTCTTCATATGGGAGGTGCTCCAGTCCCCTGATCATCCTCGTGGCCCTCCTCTGGAGTTGTTCTAACAGTACCATGTCCTTTTTATGTTGAGGACACCAGAACTGCACACAATACTCCAAGTGAGGTCTCACGAGAGCAGTGCAGAGGGGCAGGATCACCTCCTTGGACCTGCTGGTCACGCTCCTTTTGATGCAGCCCAGAATACAGTTGGCTTTCTGGGCTACAAGTGGACACTGCTGGTTCATGTTCATTTTCTCATTGACTAACACCCCCAAGTCCTTCTCCACAGGAGTACCATGAATTTACTTTTTGCCCAACCTGTAGCTGTGCCTGGGATTGCTCCCACCCAGGTGTAGGACCTTGCACTTGGCATGATTAAACTTCATAAGGTTGGCATCAGCCCACCTCACAAGCGTGTTGAGGTCCCTGTGGATGGCATTCCTTCCCTCTACTGTATCAACCAAACCACACAGCTTGGTGTCATCGGCAAACTTGCTGAGGGCACACTCAATTCCATTGTCCATGTCAGTGATAAAAATTTTAAACAAGACCGGTCCCAACACTGATCCCTGAGGGACACCACTCGTTACTGGTCTCCAACTGGATATTGAACCGTTGACCACAACTCTTTGAGTGCGACCATCCAGCCAGTTCTTTATCCACCGAGTGGTCCACCTATCAAATTGATGTCTCTCCAATTTAGAGACAAGGATGTCATATGGGACAGTGTCAAACGCTTTGCACAAGTCCAGGTAGATGACATCAACTGCTCCACCCCTGTCTATCACTTTTGTAGCCCAGTCATAGAAGGCCACCAAATTGGTCAGGCAGGTTTTCCCATTGGGGAAGCCATGCTGGCTGTCACCAAGCACCTTGTTTTTTTTTCATGTGCCCTAGCATGCCTTCCAGGAGAATCTGCTCCCAGATTTTGCCAGGCACAGAGGTGAGACTGACTGGTCTGTAATTCCCTGGGTCATCCATTTTCCCCTTCTTGAAAATGGGGGTTATATTTCCCTTTTTCCAGTCGTCAGGAACTTCTCCTGTCTGCCATGATTTTCAAATATGATGGCCAGTGGCTTTGCAGCTTCATTCACAAGCTCTTTCAGGACCCGCGGATGGATTTCATCAGGTCCTATGGACTTGTGTACGTTCAGGTTCTTAAAATGGTTTTGAAGCAGATCCTCTCGTACAGTGAGCCCAATGTCTTCATTCTCACAGTCCCTGCATCTGCCTTCCAAGACGGGTGGTGTGATCAGAGCCTTTGCCATTGAAGACTGAGGCAAAGAAGCCATTCAGAACCTCAGCCTTCTCCAAGTCCTGTGTAGCCAGTTCTCCCGAAAGTTTCCGGAGGGGGCCTAGGTTGTCCCTAGTCTGTTTTTTAAACACTACATACCTATAAAATCCCTTCCTATTATCTTTAACATCCCTTGCCAAGTTTAGCTCCAATTGGGCCTTAGCTTTCCTAACTTGGTCCCTAACTACCCTGACAACATCCCTGTATTCATCCCAGGCCACCTCTCCTTGCTTCCACCTTTTATAAGCCTCTTTTTTCTTGTGAATTTTTCTCAGCAGCTCCTTATCCATCCAAGGAGGTCTCCTGGCCCTCCTGCTGCACTTCCTTCTGGTCGGGATGCAACACTTGAGAGCCTGTAGCAGGTGATCCTTGAATATTAACCAAGAGTCTTAGGCCCCCCTCCCCTCTAATCTACATCCCATGGAACCTTACTAAGCAGGTTTTTGAAGAGGCCAAAGTCTGCTCTCTTGAAGTCCAGGGCAGTGAGCTTACTGCATGCTCTTCTCATTGTCTTGAGGACCTCAAATTCGACCATCTCGTGATCACTGCATCCAAGGCTGCCCTGGAGAGTCACATTTCCAATGAGCCCTTCTCTGTTGGTGAGCACAAGGTCAAGCATGGCACCTCTCCTTGTCGGCTCTTCCATTATTTCCAGAAGGAAGTTGTCTTCTACACAATCGAGAAACCTCCTCGATTGCTTGGGCTGGGCCATACCATCGCTGCAACAGATATCACAGTGGTTGAAGTCCCTCTTGAGAACAAGGGCCTGTGAGCGTGAGGCTTTTCCTATTTGTCTGTAGAGTTCTTCATCCACAGGTTCCTCTTGATCAGGCGGTCTGTAACATATCCCCACAGTAATGTGTCCCATCACCGATTTCCCTTTAACCCTGACCCACAAACTTTCTGTTAACTAATCACCTGTCCCCAGACAAAGTTCCATACTCTCCAGCCTATCCCTAACATAAAGGGCAACTCCCCCTCCCCTCCTACCGGGCCTGTCTTTTCTAAAAAGCCTATAACCCTCAATTCCAACACTCCAGTCAAAGGAGCCATCCCACCATGTTTCAGTGATGCCTATTATATCATAGCCCCGTAGATGTGCCCTGCCGCGGCCCCCAACAGTGCCCACATCTCTAATTCCTCTTGTTTATTCCCCATGCTACGGGCATTTGTGTAGAGGCATCTGATCCAAGCTCCAAATGAAGGCAGCTCAGTGGCTGGAGCGGCTAGAATATTACTACATTGCTCAGAGTATTTATTATAGGAGCTGCCAACTGACTGGGTGTGTTGGGATGGAACGATGCTCCCCTCCCCCAACACAACTAGTTTAAAGCATCCTTGACAAGTCTGGCAAGCCTCCCAGCAAAGCCACTCTTCCCTTTCTTTATCAGAGCAGCTCCACCAGACCCCAGTAGGCCTGGCCTACAAATGTGGGCCCCATGTCCAAGACACCCAAACCCTTGACTATGATACCAATCTTTTAACCATTTATTAACCTGTCCAATCCTCCTTGCCTTTGGAAGGTCCTCCCCTGTGGCTTGGAGAACTGTCGAAAAGACTATCTGAGCTCCAGAACCCCTGACCACCTCTCCCAGGGCTCTGTAGTCCTTCTTTATACTCCTCAGGCTACTACTATCTATATCCCTAGCACCCACATGTATCACTAGAAGCGGGTAATAGTCTGTGGGACTTACTAGAGCAAGCAGCCTCTCCGCAACATCCCTGATCTGTGCCCCAGGTAGGCAACACACCTCCCTTGCGACCGGGTCAGGCCGACAGATAAGCGCTTCTGTCCCTTTCAAGGCAGAGTCCCCTACTACTACAACCCGCCGCTTTTTCCTGGCAGTACCAGTAGAGATCTTCTGTACCAGTGCACCAGCCGGCTCTTTCTGATGCAAGTGCATTTCCTCATCAGCCCCATGCAGGACAGCAAAGCGGTTCTGGGTGGGTACAGCAGATTTAGGAGGAAGCCCCCTGCTTTTAATTGCTCTCTTCTTTCTTTGGTTGACTTTTTTATTACTAATTCCCAGCTTCCCTGATCAACAGCCCCCTTCTTTCCTCCATGAGTTAGAGGGGAAGCTTGAGGCCCCTGCACAGTTTGGGCCTGGAACAAGCAGTCCTGCTTCCTCTCAACTTCCCTGACATCTTGAAGCTTACTGACAGCATCCCGCAGCTCAGCCACTTGCTGGAGAAGGACCTCCATCAGGGAGCAGCGAGCGCAGCCCTGCCCATTCTGCACCTTTCCCTCACAAGACCAGTGCAGGCACTCTCTACACTCCAAGCTCTGCACCGCAACCTCCCCACTTAGCGGCTCTGTCTGGGTGCCTACGCTGGCCACCACCGGGGCGGCCAGGGCAGAGCTCCCAGACCGGACCCTGGTCATACGGCGAGTGCTCACCATCCCACTCGCCTGCCCGCGCGAACTGCCGCGCGAACTGCCGCACAAACTGCCTCGACCTGCTCTGTTTGCCCGCTCCGTTCGCCCTCTTTGTTCGCCGCGGTCCCTGGGAAGATTTTTAACCACTCACAGTTGGTGCCCCTCCTCCTGCCTCCGCCCCCAGGGAGTCACCTCCTCGCGGTAGCTGAGCTCTTTGCAAGTCCTGTCGAGGACTTGAGGCTCCCTCCTCAGTGGCTCTTGTCGCTCTGTGGTGAGGTTTCTGGACGCTGATCTCCCCCGGCTCCGCTCCACTGCCACATGCGTCCTTTCTCAAGCCACCCCCCTCAGCAAGATGATCCTGTCTACCCAGGCCCTATTGACCTCGACAAGGAGCCTGTGTATGTTCATCAGTCTGCTGTTGCTGCTCCCGAGATTCTGACACCTGATAATTCCGATGCTGACCTGGATAGTCCTTTTGACCTGGAGCCTATTCATCCAGAAAAGAAGCCTGATTTGTATCCCCCAGATCCTCATGATAGATGGGCAGCTGTAAAGAAAGAAGCGAGATGTGTAGTGGATGCATGTATTGTGTGCTTTCCCTGTGTTGAATATGCGGGATCAAGACCCACGGTGGGAAAGTCTCTCATATGCTCTTATCAGGAGTATCGGGTGGACCGTAGCAGACCCTGAACTTGGTACCCCATATACAACTCCTTTCATATAGTCTTTCTGTGATACTTATGTACTAGAAGTTGGTAAATATAAGTATGTCCATGTTTCTAGTGACCTTTGGAGACCTTTATAGATATGGCTTGCCACTTCTTCCAATGTAGGCTGGTCACCTGTGTTGGAACGAGTGTGCATTTTGGTCAGTATAAAAGCCCAAATCTCATGCGATGTGAGGGAGGCAGAGCCTCTGTGGGGATGCCCGCTAAGTTTGAGCCTGCCACCTTGCACTGCTGTCATGGGTTCAGCAGTAGCTCATGCTCTGCCAGTGAGGAGGGAGAGATAGGGCGCCTGGTCTGGGCTAGTCGGGGAGGTATTCCATACCACAGCACGTCCTTGATGCTTCTCAGAGCTGGTTTCCTGATAGTCTTCACAAGGTCCTTGTGCCACGTTCTGTATGTGGGACTGTATAGTGGAATTAATGATTGTCTGGATTTTGTGTTTCAAATACTGTAGTTGTGTGGAGTGTGCTTGCGGGATCCCATATGTGTGTGTGTGTGTGTGATGAGGGCAGACAGTGTTCTGTATATTTTTTGTTGTTAGGTTCATGTAAAAGTTTTTAATGGGTAGCAGTTTAACATTTCAGGCAAGAAAGGGTTAATGCAAAAGTGCGGTTTCCGGCAGGTATTTATGGTTGCAGCTGAAGCAGGCAGGCAGCTGTAGCTGCCGCTGAGCAGGCAGGCATTTATAGCTACTGCTGAGCAAGCCGGCATTTGTAGCCACGGAAAGCAGGGGGAGCGACTTGGGGAAAAAAAAATATATAGGTTGTTAATGATGGAGCAAACTCCTTGAGCGTTAACACTGTGCAGTTTATTTCTGCAGCTGCTTCACATTCTGTTTGCATCAGAATGCTTCTGCTTTAAGGAATCACTTTAACCTCTCTACTTCTCAAGGACTTATAACCTGGGGGAAGGGGTATATTTGTGTCCTCCCACCTACAGGTCCATGGCAGCTGCCTGCAAAGTTTGTCAAGCCTTGCCATGAGCTGGACAGACGAGTGGAAGAACCCAATGCCTCAACTACAGGAGCTGACTGTGAATACCCCGAGCGGAATGAGATTGACAAAAAGAAAAATGAATGATTGGAAAACATCACTTGGGGGCAACTGAAAAGGAACAAATTGAATATGTGTGCTTGTAAATTATTAGAGGCTGTGATTTTGTGTATAAAACCACCTGTATTTACTATTTTGCTAAATTGCTAATAAGAAACTACTTGTATTGTATGGTTTTATCACTTGTAAAAGAGATGTTAGAGCACACAAATTTGCAGCAGCTGCTAGCAAATGCTAAGGCAAAAGCTAGAAAGATTCTAAGATGATGGTAGTGTTATAAAGCAGGTAATGGAACAAATTAAGAGGGTGGGAGAACTCCACTGTAAGAAATTTCTTTGGTTAGTCACTCGCTGCCATCAGCATCTTCAACATGCTGATGCACTCTGTGATAGTTACTCTGCTAATGTAAATCTGTGTGTGTTTTGCCATGGTAGTGACTTGTTACTGGATGAAGCAGGTGAAACTCTGCACCGACAACAGGGTGCAAGGACTGAGATTGACCAAATGCCTTCTACCACAGTCAAGGGCATGACTGGGTTGACCTCTGTGTTTGCCACCAATAAGAACCTTTAACTCTGCTGTTGGCTGCAACCCAGCAGGCATGGAGCAGTGGAGACACATGCCATGCCAGACCTTGATGTGAGGGTTGGCCTCCGCTGTCATCTGAGAGCCATCCAGGAGAAAAAGGACAGGCCCAGCTGTGTACAGCTATCAACAGGACCATACTGACTGCCAGAGAAACGTATAAAGCCGCAGAACTCAGCAACGTAAAGAAACATCAATGACAGAAATCTTTGTAATATCTGTTCTATTATGTGTGACCATGGGTAATGGACAAGTATACTGAGCACATGTGTTAAATCCTCATTATTCCATCCTGTTACATGGTGTGTAGGATTCACTGGTATGCCACATGTTATAAAGGTGACTTCAAGTGACTTCAAGTCAGACCAATCTTACTGAAATAATGCTACCTAGAGTAGTGGGTTGTTATGTTACACAAGTCAAGCAGTGATAGAGCAGACATACCAAATTGTAAAAAACTTTTAGTAAAACAAAAAGGGGGAGCCCCTAGTCCCCCAGGGGAGCGTTTAGCAAAGGTAGTGTATACCATGAATTTTTTGCGACTTACTGGCAACCGCTTAGAGCCACCAATAGTTGTTCATGGGAATGCTTTGGCATCAGGCTCTATTAAGACTACAGGTGCACGAGTCCAATATAGAGAGTTAAGTACAGGTGTGTGGAAGGGACGAGTGGAAGTGATAATGACTGGACGTGGTTATGTTTGTGTTTCGACAGAGGCTGGGCCAAGGTGGATACCAGCGAAGTGGGTTAAGCTGTGGTTACAGGAGAAGTCAGGGAGAAACAGTCAAGCAGCTCAGCTTTTAACGCAGCCGGAACAGTAATGTGTGTCTTGTTAATAATAAGTATTTTTGCGATCGTGTTGAATGTAGATTATGCCTTTTGGCTCCCATCACAGCCAAAGACCAATGTTTGGATAACCCTGGCTAACATAATGGGACAGGACTCTATTTGCTTAGCTACTGCGTCTCCAAGCAATCCTTTTTCAACGTGCCTGGTCAGTGTCCTGCTCGACACCTGGCCAATCCCTGAATCAGTCAAGCCCTTACAGCTACAGGGTCAAAACATGATAGATAATTGGGATGGGTGGACTGTACATCTTCCGGAAAGGGGTCTAGAACCTCAATAAATTGAGTTGCTGGGATCAGTTAAAATGCATTATTCTGTATATTTCAATCACTCAGGACAGAACTCCACCTCCCTTGTTTTGTAATCCTACTCTTAATGATTATTCCTTGTATTTTACAGTGTGTACAACCTATTATAGAAAAAGCTGTAAAGGGTATTTGGATTGCTCAAAAACAAGAAGGGGGATTTGTGGGAATTCTTAAAGAGCCAAGGCCACGTAGTGAGCAATCCCGATACCCTGAACCTTGTTCCTGTAAATTAAGAAGATTTTTGGCAGGCATAATGCCTCTGTAATTTTCCATTGAGGCCATGCAGAGAATTATTTCTGCCAAGGTTGTAGTTTCCCACTGTATTTTTAGAGTGAAATATTTAATCACAATTATAACAAGCTATAAACATTAGCTTTGTAAACTGTAGTAACCTCTGGACTAACCAATCAAAGCTCAGTATCCAAGGCTGTTACATAAGAAACCTAAGAGTGTAAGGGTATAAAAGGAGAACTGTATCTGAATAAACTTTGGCAATCGCTTGATCACACTGATCGTCTCAGCATTGTCCGTGACTCCTGAGTCAACGACTGTTCATCATATTTGAAAAATCATGGCAGTCAGGTGAAGTTACTGACAACTGGAAAAAGGGAAATATAACCCCCATTTTCAAGAAGGGGAAAATGGATAACCCAGGGAATTACAGACCAGTCAGTCTCACCTTTGTGCATGGCAAAATCTGGGAGCAGATTCTTTTGGAAGGCATGCTAGGGCACATGAAAAAGAGAAAAAGCCAGCATGGCTTCACCAAGGGGAAATCCTGCCTGACCAATTTGGTGGCCTCCTATGACGGGGCTATGGAAACGATGGACAGGAGTGGAACAGTTGATGTCATCTACCTGGACTTTTGAAAAGCATTCGACACTGTCCTGCACAACATCCTTGTCTCTAAATTGGAGAGACATCAATTTGATAGGTGGACCACTCGGTGGATAAAGAACTGGCTGGATGGCTGCATGCAAAGAGTTGTGGTCAATGGCTCAATGTCCATTTGAAAAAGAGTAACGAGTGGTGTCCCGTAGAGGTTGGGACTGATCTTGTTCAACATCTTTGTCGGTGACATGGACAGTGGGATTGAGTGCACCCTCAGCAAGTTTGTCGATGACACCAAGCTGTGTGATTCGGCTGATACACTGGAGGAAAGGAATGCCATCCAGAGGGACCTTGACATACTTGTAAGGCGGGCCAATGCCAATCTCATGCAGTTCAGCCATGCAACGTTGCATGGGTACGATCTAGTCCTACACCTGGGTTGGAGCAATCCCAGGCACAGCTACAGGCTGGGCAGAGAAGAGATTCGGAGAAGTCCTGTGGAGAAAGACTTGGGGATGTTGGTTGATGAGAAAATGAACATGAGCTGGCAGTGTGCGCTCACAGCCCAGAAAGCCAACAGTATCCTGGGCTGCATAAAAAGAAGTGTGACCAGCAGTTTGAAGGATGTGATCCTGCCCCTCTATTCTGCTCTTGTGAGACAACACTTGGAGTAATGTGTGTAGTTCTGGTGTCCTCAATATAAAAAGAACAAGGAACTGTTAGAACAAGTCCAGAGGAGGGCCACGAGGATGATCAGGGGATTGGAGCACCTCCCATATGAAGACGGGCTGAGAGAGTTGGGGCTGTTCAGCCTGGAGAAGAGAAGGCTGCATTGAGACCTCATAGCATCCTTCCACTGTCTTTAGGGGGGCTTTTAATGATGCTGGGGCTGTACTTATAGGACAGGGCGTAATGGCTTAAAACTTAAACAGGGGAAGTTTAGATGGGATATAAGGAAGAATTTCTTTACTGTGAGGGTGGTGAGGCACTGGAATGGGTTGCCCAGGGAGGTTGTGAATGCTCCATCCCTGACCGTGTTCAAGGCCAGGTTCAACACAGCTTTGGGTGGCATGGTTTAGTGGGAGGTGTCCCTGCCCATAGCAGGGGGATTGGAACTAGTTGATCTTAAGGTCCTTTCCACCCCTAACTATTCTATGATTCTATGTAGAGGAGCCTGTGTTCTTGTTGGGGTTTGTATCATAGAATCATAGAATAGTTAGGGTTGGAAAGGACCTCAAGATAATCTAGTTCCAACCCCCCTGCCATGAGCAGGGACACCTCACACTAAACCATATCACCCAAGGCTTCATCCAACCTGGTCTTGAACACTGCCGGGGATGGAGCATTCACAACCTCCATCAGCAACCCATTCCAGTACCTCACCACCCTAACAGAAAAGAATTTCTTCCTTATATCCAGTCTAAACCTCTGCTGTTTAAGTTTCAACCCGTTACCCCTTGTCCTATCACTACAGTCCCTAATGAATAGTCCCTCCCCAGCATCCCTGTAGGCCCCCTTCAGATACTGGAAGGCTGCTTTGAGGTCTCCACGCAGCCTTCTCTTCTCCAGGCTGAACAGTCCCAACTTTCTCAGCCTGTCTTCATATGGGAGGTGCTCCAGTTCCCTGATCATCCTCGTGGCCCTCCTCTGGAGTTGTTCTAACAGTACTATGTCCTTTTTATGTTGAGGACACCAGAACTGCACACAATACTCCAAGTGAGGTCTCACGAGAGCAGTGTAGAGGGGCAGGATCACCTCCTTGGACCTGCTGGTCATGCTCCTTTTCATGCAGCCCAGAATACAGTTGGCTTTCTGGACTGCGAGCACACTGCTGGTTCATGTTCATTTTCTCATTGACCAACACCCCCAAGTCCTTCTCTGCAGGGCTGCACTGAATCTCTACAAATCACTACTGCTACCACTAATAAAAACAATGATAGAGGAAATAAACAAGGAGAGAGAATACGATACCACCCGCCAAAACGAGCCCAACCCAGAAGAGTGCTAGCTACAGCCCCTTCCTGCCAACTACCCGTTATCTCCCCGAGCATGATGTGCTGTGGCATGGAATACGTAGTTGGCCAGCTTGGATTGGGTGATGTATCTCTGCTTCCTCCCGGCCTCCCCTCCTTCTCTGGCAGAGCATGAGACTCACAAAGTCCTTGGACAAACCAAAACATTTGAGCAGTAACTCAAAACTTACATGCTATCACAACGTTCCCAGCCTGAAAGTCAAAACCACAGTGCTGCACCAGCTACCAAGAAAAAGAAAAAATGACTGCTACTGCTGAACCCAGGACACCTGGGCTGCCTGTTCCAATGCCTGATTACCCTGTCTGTGAAGAAATTTTTCCTAATATCCAGTCTAAATGTCTCCTGGCACAGCTTGAGGCCAATAATTCTTGTCCTATTGCTTGTTACTTGGGAGAAGAGACTCCGCCTCACTCCATCGTCCTTTCAGGCAGTTGTAGAGAATGATAAAGTCCCCTGTGAGCCTTTTCTTCTCCAGACTAAAAAAACCCAGTTTCCTCAGATGTTCCTCAGAAGACTTGAGCTCCAGAGCCTTCACCAGCTTTGTTGCCCTTCTCTGAACCCGCTCCAGCACCTCAATGTCTTTCTTGTAATGAGTGGCCCAGAACTGAGCACAGTATTTGAGGTGCAGCCTCACCAGTGCTGAGTACAGGGGGACGATCACTTCTCTGTCCCTGCTGGCTACACTCTTTCTGATACAGGCCAGAATGCCATTGGCCTTCTTGACTGACTGGGCGCAAGTGCTGGCTCATGTTCAGTGGCCATCAGTCAGCACCCCAAGGTCCTTTTCTGTGGGAATACAGGAGGCCTGCCACAAACCTCAGGCAGTCGAAGATGTGAGGGACGTAACCACAACAGCCATAAAACATCACAGATGTGAATAACAAACATTGGTATGCAGCATATCCTGTATGGGCAGACACAAGCTGATAAGCAGGGATGGTGTGAATTGTAGTGTTGGAACTGATCAAAGCTTAGCTAGTACAAAAACAAGGATAACAGTTGAATAGTTAAGATGATTGATAAATAGCTTGTCTAAAAATAGCTTGTGTGATTTTGTATAAATATGGCAAGAAACTCAGTAAAAGGGATTCAGTTTGCACACGCACTCCGTCTCATACTTCACTGGAAATGGTGCCCGAACGGGGACTCTTCACTCACCAAGCAAAGTACCCCCAGTGAGCCGAACAGGAGACAGCCTGGTATAAGGAGACAGCCTGGGCAGCATAATGGGGCAGACTGCAACTAAATCGCAGCAATTATATCACCAATATTGATGCAGATTACAAAGGAGCAAGGGTATTGCGTGGCTTCCAAGAAAGTAACTCTTTTGCTGTTATGGATAGGACACAATTGTCCTTGGTACCCTCCTACAGGCTCTTATGAAATATGGGATTGGAAGCGTGTGGGACAGCAATTACAAACTGTACAATCCGATAACCATGATATTAATCCTGATCATTTAATTACCTGGCACATCATTTTTGCTACATTGCACTCTCTTCAGCCACAGGTAACGGATGATAACCTTTCACAAACTGAGTCAATTACAGTACTCTCAGATCACCTGAAATCTGCGGGAGGAAATGTTTTAATTGCACTTGATAACGCTGACATGGCTGATACAAATGAAACTCTAGAACACATTTATGAGGAGCCTGGGCATGTTCAACTAACTGCTGTTGCTGCTCCTGCGGTTCTTCCACCTGATAATTCTGATGCTGACCTGTATAGTCCTTTTGACCAGGGGCCTATTGATCTGGAAAAGGAGCCTGATTTCTATCCCCCAGATCCTTATGATAAATGGGCAGCTGTAAAGTGAGAAACGAGATGGGTGGGGGATGCAGATGTATTGTGTGCTTTCTCAGTGATGTATGTGCTGGATCAAGACTCGCGGTGGGAAGGTCTCTCGTATGCTCTTATCAAAGATACCAGGCGAATGATGATGAACCACGGACTTGGGGCTCCATATATAACTCATTTGATACAGTCTCAGGGTACATTCTGTACCTCTCTTTTTTTTTTGAGATCAGCCGTACAAAGACCCGTGCTGTGAATCCTTACATGGAAGAAACTGGAATTTATATAATCATAGTTTAATTTTTGCTGTTTAGACAACCTGTGTCAGAATGAGTGTGCATTTTGGTCAGTATAAAAGCCTGAGCCTCATGTGATGTGGGGGAGGCAGAACATCATACTGCCCAGGTCAACACTGCCTCCACGGGGACACCCGCTAAGGTTGAGCCTGCCACCTCACACTGCGATGATGCTTCTCAGAGCTGGTTTCCTGATAGTCTTTGCAGGGTCCTTGCACCTCATTCTGTACATGAGGCCGTGTAGTATGGGTAATGATTGTCTGTCTGGATTTTGTGTTTCAAATACTGTAGTTGTGTGGAGTGTGCTTGTGGGATCCCTTGTGTGTGTGTGTTGAGGACAGATGGTGTTCTGTGTGTTTTTTGTTGTCGGGTTCGCGTAAAATTTTTTAACGGGTAGCAGATTAACATTCCGGGCAAGAAAGGGTTAATGCAAAAGTTCAGAGCAGGCAGGCAGTTGTAGCTGCTGCAGAGCAGGCCAGTGTTTGTTGCCCGCCTGCTTTGTAGCCTGGCAGAGCAGGGTGAGCTACACAAAAAAAAAAATAAACAAAACAAAAACCCCTCTGGATCTATTGAAGTATTGGGGCAGTTTGTAGAGACACCACAAAAAAAGCCTAAAGAGAGTCTGCAACATGCTGGGCGCATGGGAGGAGCCCTGCTTAGTGTGTTTAAAGTAACCTGGGGGTGAATCCAAGACTAGAAGGAACAGATCGGTTGAAAAAAGAACTGCTAACTGCAAAAGCAACAGGGGTACTGCAACCACGAGCTTTATCAGCTGTCACCCAAGCAGCATCAGGGTGGCAGAAGAAGAAAAAAGAAAGACAGACATTAAAAAGGAAGGAGCCAGCACAGCTCCTGTGTTTCCAGCATGCCTGGACCTTTAACTGTGTGTGATAAACACATAAATGTATTGGCTTTCGCAAATCATAGATGTGATTATGTGGATATAACCACAAGTTTATAGTAACAAAACTAAAGCTCAATAAAGACATAAGATGAGCAAACCGGAGTCATATAGTAGAAGAATCTGTAAAGCTAAAAAGAAGAAAAGGGGGGGGGGGTTTGAATGCTTGATAGAAGAAAAGCTAATGCCTATAAAATATAGAGTTAAAGTACTTTTTAGCTTAACTTAGGTTGTAGAAAGAGAGCAATGTTTATGTTGTTAGCCTGTGGAATTTAGTGGCCCCATTAAATGTGAGTTAACTGTTTCACACTAGTCCTCTAAAGTATCTTTAGTTTTAAAGAACAATGTTTGTGTTGTAAGTCTGTGGTAAGATAACAAGATTTAGTGACCCCGATAAGCATGAAGGAGTTATTTCACACCATCCTTCCACTTATCAGTTAGTTCAAAGACAGAGCCTCCCAAACATCTGCTAGCTTGGGATACTCCTGTCCTACTATAAATTTTGCAGGAAGGTCACACTGCTTCAAATCTTTGTTAGTTATTAGAATAATTACAGATACAGCTGGTTTTAGCAAGTTGTGTAATTACTGGGGTGTCCAACTGGGCCAAAGGTGAAAAGCACACTGTGAGGAAGACTGCTTACTTCATCTTGAAGACCCCCACTCTCATGAGGAAGACTGCTTACTTCATCCTCAAGACCCCCGCCCACAATTATTGAAGAGCAGTGCACAGACGCCAAGAGGAGGAGACTTATGATAATAAATTACTCGACTTAATTATAATATTCCCTGCCTATACGCAGGGATTATGACTATGTATGTGACTAATGGAATTGTGAAAGTATATAAACCTGTAACAAATACTAATCACTTGCGCCTCTGGCTGCGGTCATGTGCCCAGTGCTGTTTGCTTTTGCTTTATTGACTTTGTCCCTTAATAAAACATTGTTATCTTGTTTAGAGAAGTAGATTTGTATTTCACACTGTGGGTAATGACACAGCCAACTCCTTGAATGTTAACACTGTGCAGTTTACTTTTGTAGCAGCTTCACCTTCGTTTTTCATCAGAATGCCTCTGCTTTAAGGACTTTAACCTGTCTTCTTCTCAAGAACTGATAACCTGGGGGAGGGTGTCACGGGGAGAATTCAGTCACAGACCAATATGATCAGACAAAAAGCCATTTATTGCAAAGCATTAACTCCTTATATACTATTGCTTACACACATCTACAGCAAGTTGGCATATCTTGATTGGATACTTGTCTTGAAGACCCTTAGTGACTAACATATAATTGGTTAAGCACAGGTGTGAGAACTTGACCTCGAACGCTTGCCAACAGTCCACAGTTCTCATAACTCAGTGAATTACAGCTTCTTCTTATCTTGCTTGCTTAAGCTTCCTCGGGCCTCCCACGGCCTTGCTGTATCTTTCAGAGTTATTCAGAGCTCATGTACCAAATATCCATTTTCCTGTGAGAACACTGTCTCCACAGGAGGGCGTATATTTGTGTCCTCCTACCTGCAGGTCCATGGTGGCTGCCTGCAAAGTTTGTCAAGCCTTACCATGAGCTGGACAGATGAGTGGAATAACCCAATGCCTCAGCAACAGGAGCTGACCGTGAATACCATGAGCAGAATGAGATAAAGGAAGAGAAAAATGAATGATTGCGAAACATCAGTTGAGGGCAACTGAAAAGTAACAACTTGAATATGTGTGCTTGTAAAGTGGCTATTATTAGAGGCTGTGATTTTATGTATAAAGCCACCTGTATTTACTAGACAGTTGCTAATAAGAAAATACTTGTATGGATTTATCACTTGTAAAAGAGATGTTAGAGCACGCAAAGTTGCAGCAGCTGCTAGAAAATGCTAAGGCAAAAGGTAGAAAGATTCTTATATGATGGTAGTGTTAAAAAGCAGGTAATGAAACAAATTAAGAGGGTGGGAGGACTCCACTGGTAGGGAATTTTCTTTGGTTAGTCACTCGCTGCCATCAGCATCTTCAACATGCTGATGCACTCTGTAGTAGTTACACTGCTAATGTAACTAATGTATGTGCTTTGTACACTGCTAATGTGCTAATGTATGTGCTTTGCCATAGTAGTGACTTGTTACTGGACAAGGCAGGTGAAACTTTGCATTCACAGTGAGGTGCCAAGGATCAGAGCTGGCCAAATGCCTGCTACCACAGCCAAGGGCACGACTGGGTTGGCCTCTGTGTTTGCCACCAAGAAGAACCTTTAGCTCTGCTGTTGGCTGCAACCCAGCAGGCATGGAGCAGTGGGGACACATGCCATGCCAGACCTTGATGTGAGGGATGGCCTCTCCTGTTATCCGAGAGCCATCCAGGAGAGAAGGGCAGACCAAGCAGCCTGTGACTGGCATATGTTAGAGATATGATCTAGTCCAAATCCCCTGCTGAAGTAGGGTCATCTAAAGCAGGTACTGATAGTAGGTATATAAAAAAAAAAGGGGAATGCAAGGATTTTCTCCACATGGACAGTTAGCAAAACCGCAATTTGCATCAAATTTTTAAAATTTGTCTAGTTTTGATTCTCTTTCAGCAGTACAGCACTTACGACGTCTGATGGCCAATTCCTTGCCCAAACCACTGGATCTATATAAAGACCTACATGATAAGGAACACTGCCATTGCTGACATGGAGTCGAGGATCTGGCTGTGTACAGCTATCAACAGGACCTTACTGGCTGCCAGCAAAACCTATAAAGCCCCAGAAATCAACAACATAAAGAAACAGCAACGACAGAAATCTTTGTAATATCTGTTCTATTATGTGTGACCATGGGTAATAGACAAGTATACTGGGCACATTTACTAAATCCTCCATTATACCGACCTGTAACATGGTGGGACAGGGTAACACCAACTTTAAATGAAGAAACAAAATGGCTTGGTGGAAAATGGATTCCACCCAGTCCTAGTGATTTAAGTGACGATGTAACATTGAAAAATGCTGCATTTTATATGGATACTCCTCCGATTTGCATTAACAAATATAGAACAAATCGGACTCTCGAATGATGGTTGAAGCCTTGGGTGATATGGTTTAGTGTGAGGTGTCCCTGCCCATGGCAGGGGGGCTGGAACTAGATGATCTTAAGGTCCTTTCCAACCCTAACTATTCTACGATTCTGTGATTCTATGTGTAGGATTCACTGGTATGCTACATGTTATAGGGATTCAAATGACTTAAAATCAGACTAATTTTACTGAAATAACGCTGCCTGGAGTCGTGGGTGGTTATGTTAATTATACAGGACAGCCCAGCCCCCCTTGCCCATTTGTTCCCTGAAAGTATATAAGTCAATGGAAACCTTGTTTGGGGGAGAAACCCCAAATGATAAATTGGGCAGCAGGAGACGTCATTGATTGGGGCCCTAACACCACTCTTCATAATTTAATCTGGCATAACGGGGGTCTACCTGGCTCCGTATTACAATTATTTGCCACTCACAATTGTTCAAACTTTAAAACTAATATGTGGCTATTGGCCCTACCTTTTATTAATATTACAAGAGCTGATTTGTTTAGAATACATGATAGTACTAAGATAACGCACCATATTAATTCCTGGAATCAATCACGCATTTGTACTACACATCCATATGTGTTGGGAATTGCAATGGGCTTAACTACTAATTCAGAGAACTTAACCTATGAAATAAAAGCAGAAAAAAATATTTTTAAGACATGTATTTCTCCTATGAAGAACCAGCCATATGAAGACAGACTGAGAAAGTTGGGGCTGTTCAGCCTGGAGAAGAGAAGGCTGCATGGAGACCTCATAGCAGCCTTCCAATATCTGATGGGGGGCTATAGGGATGCTGCGGAGGGCCTCTTAATTAGGGACTGTAGTGACAGGGCAAGGGGTAATGGGCTCAAACTTAAACTGGGGAAGTTTAAATTGGATATAAGGAAGAAGTTCTTTACTGTGAGGGTGGTGAGGCACTGGAATAGGTTGCCCAGGGAGGCTGTGAATGAGCCATCCCTGGCGGCGTTCAAGACCAGGTTGGATGAAGCCTTGGATATGGTTTAGTGTGAGGTGTCCCTGCCCATGGCAAGGGGGTTGGAACTAGATTATCTTAAGATCCTTTCCAATCATAACTATTCTGTGATTCTATCTGAATATTTGAAATTCTCACCACCCACTGCTCTCAGGGTATTTTTAACAGCCCATTGTACCGTTTGATTTTCCCAGAGGCTGGTGTATGACTGGGCATGTGATATACCCAGTCAATGCCGTGCTCTTTGGCCCAGGTTTCTATAAGGTTGTCCCAGAAATGAGTCCCATTGTCTGACTCAGTTCTCTCTGGGGTGCTGTGTTGACATAAGACAGTATTCCAGGCAGTGGCATGGGGCACTGTGTATGTTTCTAGCCGTCCGGCAGTTGCTTCCATCAAGGTGCTTGCCTTGGTGGGTTGTTGGGAGTGTGATATAGTCAATTTGCCAGGCCTCTCCATATTTGTTCTTCAGCCATTGTCGTTCGTATCAGAGAATCTTTAACCACTTAGCTTGCTTAATTGCAGCACATTTCACCTTTGTGAATAACCTAGGAAATAGTGTCTATTGTTAAGTCCACCCTTGATCATGAGCCCATCTATATGTTGCATCTCTGCATTCAAAGCCTGAGGTGTCATGGGCCCACCGGGCTGAAAATAATCCACCCGTGACAATTTAAATCCATCTGAGCCACTTCAATCATAGCAGCTTTATCTCCCTGTTGGTTGTTCTCATGTTCCTCAGTGGCCTGACTCTTGGGTACATGAGCATCTACTAGGCGTACCTTCACCACCAGGTTCTACACCCAGGCATCCATACCTTGTGTCGTGGTTTAAACCAAGTCCGCACAGCTCGTTCACTCAATCCCCCTCCCTCCCTCCCCCAACTCCCGGAGAGTTAGAAAGGAGAATCCAAAGAATGTAGCTCCCATGGGTTGAGATAAGAACGGTTTAATTGCTAAGGCACAACACAAATCACTACTGCCATTACTACTACAAATAATAATGGTAAAGCCAATAACAAGTGAAGAGAATACAACACCTCACCAGCCACCGACCCATAACTCACTCCACCCTGCCCGATCCAGCACCACCCGATACCTCCTCCATCCGCCCAGAGCTCCAACCCTTCCAGGTTTTTCCCAGTTACATCCTGGGTATGACGTGCTATGGTATGGAATACCTCTTTGGCTAGCCTGGGTCAGGTGTCCTGTCTCTCCTTCCTCCCGGCCTCCCCTCCTCCCTGGCAGAGCATGAGCTCAGAAAAGTCCTTGGACAAACCAAACATTTGAGCAGTAACTCAAAACATACTTGCTATCAGCAAGCGTTCTCAGCCCCAAAGTCAAAACACAGCACTGCACCAGCTACCAAGAAGGAGAAAAAATGACTGCTACTGCTCAAACCAGGACACCTTGCCACAGTGCAGCAGCCCAGATGGGTTTACTTCTGCATTGCCAGTTGCTCTGCTTCCATTGCTGCAACCACCCCCACAGGGCATTTGTCACCATCCATGAATCAGTATAAAGTACTTGCAATGTTTCTCATTCAGCAATGTCCAAGGCCAGTTGGATGGCTTTCATCTCTGCAAACTGACTTGATTCATCCTCTCCTTCAGCAGTTTCTGCAACTTGTCGCAATACTTGGATAGACTCCACAACTCATTAAAGTTGTAAAGTAGGTATGCTTTATTCAGTGTTGAGGTGCATGGGGGATAGTTCCTCCAAAGGCATGTGCACCTCAGTGTCGTTTCCCTCTACATTAATCCTCTAAAGTTATACATATGCATGAGGTTGCACAACACAACTATACATATTCATGTCCTATCCTTGCTTCATATTATAATTAACTAAAAGGTCCTTTGCGCTTGCACAGTGCCTCCTGGTGGTCGTGTGGGTGAGAGTCTCAAGATGAAGTAAACAAGTCTTCCTTGAGCCTGAACTTTTCATCTCTAGCCATTACGCATGCTCCCTGGAGGCTTGGCCATTGTCCAAATCACAGAGTCAATTTCAGCCGGTCTGGGAGTCCAAAGGATAGGAACCAAGTCACGGTCCCTATCTCTTAACAACAGCCATGTCCTTACATCTTGTTCTAGCATATACGGCGAGTACGATAAGCATGAATGAGCGGTAACATTGTCAGGCAAGTGGCTTAACCCTAAACCCCCTGTACATTGGTGCATCAGTCCCTCCTTTTCTGTAAAGTTAGTAAATTCTTTTAGTAATACATAGGTTTTTCTTTTAATGAGCTCTTATGAAAGGTATGTTTTAGCGCTTTATCATGTGCATTTCACAAAAAAGTGAACATTCGCAACATTCTCCAATTTTAAACAAATAACACAATAGAGTATGAAGCTTATACCAGTTAATATTAGAACAATGATAGGGTGAAGTAATGTATTTAGAATGCCAGTCGCAGTGGGTAACCACTCAAAAAGCATATCCCACCAGTGATGATTTGTATCATCTTACTCTTTTTAGGACCCTGCTTATTTCTTCCGTATTGTGATGAGTAGCAATTAAGTTGGGTTTTTTTTTCCATTTTCCTGTACTTCTTTTAGAATGTCAATAATATCAGGGTGTTTTATTAACTGGTGTGGGTGACAATTTATTATATATTGTGTAATTAGACTTTATCAGTTGATGGGATACAACTGGTGCTAAGTATGTAAAGTCACCCCCGATAATTTGGATAAAGTTACAAATATAAAGTTTGGAATAATTTCCAACGGTGATAATTTAATCATCATCTATTTTCACAGAAAGATAAGCAGTTCTGTAACCAACATAGCCCTGGCCAATATATACGAGTACAGTTTTTTGAGTATTGTCTGGATGGAGTTCAAAATGGCAGATGCCTTGTTCTGTATTGAGGCATATGTCCTTAGCATCTATTGTGTTTCTTCTAGAGTTTTCACAGTTCTAGCTGGAAAGACTTCTGACCAACCTGAAAAGGTATCCATTAATAACAATAAATATCTATACCCCCCTTTTCTTGGAAGTTCCGTAAAGTCAATCTGCCACTGTTGTCCTGGTCCATTACCTTTCCTAATTTGGCCTACTTTGGGTTTAGGATTATTTTTGGAATTTGTTTGAAGGCAGAGATTACATTGATGGGCTACTTGTTGGATAGTAGCATAGTCATATTTTTTTTTATTAAATATTTATGTAGGGCATTCACCTCCCAGTGTGTTGTTTTGATGTTCACTCCTTACTAGGGACTATAACAAAGAGGAGGAGACAACTATTTTTCCCTGTGCTGTGCTAGCCCACCCTTCCTCAATGAACGTTTTGCCTTGGTCTGTGATTAACTTTTGATTTTCCTTATTATAATTTGGCTTAACTTCCAGGGAAATTTTTCCTGTCAGGAATTAAGGGCTGAAAGAAAGGGAACACAAAATCAGAAAATGGAATATATAAACCTTTAAAATTAGTTTTAAGCAATGTTAAGTTAGATGTCTTTGTAACAGTAGCAATGGAAAATTACTGAGGTGCATGGTACATAGGAAAAAAATAGAGTACAGCTAGAGAACATACTGGCACAAGATAAATTGTTACAGTTGATGTAGTTTTAAGAAAATCAGTCTAGAAGAAAAGAACACAGGGATAAGGAGTATCTGGGAATGGCAGGTGTCCAGGATGGGCTACAGTTAAACTAACTGATAAGTAGGAGGATAGGAGGATTATTATATCTCTGGTGCTAATGAACCAATTAAACTAGTATAAGCATCTACTGCATATGCTTCAAAGGCTGCCAGAAGTGATGAAGATTGTTGGAAGAAGTAAACGACCCTCAGAGACCACCACCACAGTTCTGTACGCATGCAGGGAACTTTCTGGAAAATAACGTAATCCATACGTAGCCTCATGACTATGTATGTATGCCCAGGGACTATATAAGGACGGCTTGTGTAGCAATAGAGAGACACACGTTAGGAGGAGCTATCCCCCGTGTCTCCCGGCGCCGCAATAAAGAATACCTGCTTGTCAGCTTGAAAACTTTGTTGGCAAGTTTGTTCCTGGAGTTTTCTCTGAATCAGGGCCCCTTCAGTTGTTATCTCACCTTTTGCTGCTCCTTTTGCCTCTCTGTCTGCCAGTTCATTTCCCTCCTCCAATTCTGAGCTCACCTTCTGGTGTGCCTTGATGTGCATGACTGCTACCTACTCAGGCATTTGGACTGCTTCCAACAGTCGCACTATTTATTGTGAATGTTTGATGTTTTTCCCTTGCGAGTTCAATAGTCCTCTTTCTTTCCAAATGGCTTCATGTGCATGCACAACCTCAAATGCATATCTTGAGTCTATATAGATGTTTATATTCTTTCCTTTTGCTATTTCTAAGGCTCTAGTCAGAGCAATCAGTTCCGCTTTTTGTGCAGGTGTTTATTGGCAAAGTTTCAGATTCTATTACCTCTCTGCAAGCGGTAACTGCATATCCTGCATGTCGTTTTCCACTGACGACATAGCTGCTCCCATCAGTAAAACAGGTTTCTGTATTGTTTAAAGGGGTATCTTTCAGGTCTGGATGGCTAGAGTATTTGGCCTCAAAGGTTTCCAGGCAATCGTGGTGTATCGGTTCTCCTTCATTTCCACTGAGGAAAGAAGCTGGGTTGACAATGTCAATCACCACTATTTTTACATCATCTTGTTCCACTATGCCGGCTTGGTATTTCTGGAACCTCTGAGGGTAAAGCCAGTGTCCGCCTTTCACTTCCAGCACTGCAGACACTGTATGGGACACTAGTACAGTCATTTTCTGGCCCAAGGTGAATTTGCGTGCTTCTTGGATATTCAGCATGACTACTGTGACAGCTCTAAGGCATCCGGGCCACCCTTTGGCCACTGCGTCTAACTGCTTGGACAGATAAGCAACTGCCCGTCAGTATGGACCCAAGTTCTATGCCAGTATCCCCAGGGCAATCCCCTGTTTCTCATGGGAGAAGAGAAAGAATGGTTTACTCACTTCTGGAAGTCCTAGAGCTGGAGCTGACATGAGAGCATTCTTCAGCTGGTGGAAAGCTTGAGTGGCTTCTTCTGTACACTGAAGATTCTTACTGTCTTTTATGATTAGTGCATATAGAGTCTTAAAAATTACTCCATAATTGTAGATCCACAATCTACACTATCCATAATTCTTTCACCATCTGGGGTTTTGGCGTTTGACATACTGTCTCTTTTCAGTCTTGTTCCAATGTTAGCTGTCCAGCACTAATCTCATATTCCAGGTAAATTATTTTTGCTTTACTATCTGGGCTTTTTTCTTGGATACCCTATATCCCTGGAGTCCCAGAAAATTTAAGAGGCTTACCGTCCAGGCAACACAGGCCTCTTCTGTCTGGATGGCTATTAAGATGTTGTCTACATATTGCAGTAGCTTCCCTTCTTCTGGCGGAGCCTCCCAGGACTCTAAGTCTTTTGAAAGTTGTTCTCCAAACAGGGTGGGACTATTCTTAAATCCCTGAGGCAGCACCATCCACGTGAGCTGGGTTTTGCGCGCACTCTTAAGGTTTTCCCATTCAAATCTAAATATTTTCTGGCTGGCTTGGTGGAGAGAGAGGCAAAAGAAAGCATCCTTCAAATCTAGAACGGTAAACCAAGTTAACTCTGGTGTCAAGCATGTTAATAGGGTATATGGATTTGCTAACACAGGGTAATGATCCTTAGTTACTTTGTTAACAGCTCGTAAGTCCTGTACCACTCGGTATGACACTTCAGGTTTATGAACAGATAACATAGGAGTGGTAAAATCAGACTGGCACTCCTTTAGCAGTTCTAATTGTAGGAAATTTTCAATTATTGGGCAAACTCCTTCCCCATCTTTCTTCTTCAGGGGGTATAGTTTAATCCTGACTGGCTGTTTTCCCTCCTTGAGCTTAATCTGTATCGGAGGTACATTTTTTGCCCTTCCAGGTATATTTGTAGTCCATATCCCTGGGAATACCTGATCCCATATATCTTTCCTGACTTCTTCCTTGACATGGTTAGTAATCAAAACTAAGCTTAACATCTTTATATACTGTTGGCCATTTATTTTTAAAGTGATCTCGCCTCCTTTGAAAGTAATAGTCACTCCTAACAAATCTCTTCCCAAAAGAGCTTTTGGGGAGTTAGGCATATATTTAAGAATTGATGAATGTCCCATTGCTTTTCCAATTGATATTTCAATGGTTTACAAAAATAAACTTTTTCACTTCGGCCAGTTGCTCCTTTTACCATAATATAACCTTCTTCTAAAGGCATCAAGGCTTTGTTTAAAACTGAATATGTCGCTCTTGTATCAACCAAAAATTCCACTTCTTTTTCTTTGTCCCCTAGCTTCATTATAACCAGTGGATCTGTTAGGGAAGATTCCCCCGGTCCCCATCAGTCTAGTTCCAATTCAGTCACCGGAGCCACCCCATGGCACTCTCTCTTGCTTTTCCTTTTTTTTCCTCACAGTTGCTCACCCTGCTCTGCAGCAGCTGCAGATGCCTGCCTCTGCAACAGCACTTTTGGTTTAACCCTTTAATTCTGAATGTGAATCTGCTGTTTGTTGCCAGTGACAGCAATCTCCTCCTCCTTATCAATATCTGATAGAACAGAGGCAGAGGGTGATCCTCTCGGAGGTACCTGTGTGTTGTGGTTTAAAACCCAACCACAGTCTCTCTCTCACACACACACACACCCACCCCCCTCCCGGAGGAATGGGGAGAAGAATCGAAAGAATGTAACTCCCATGGGTTGAGATAAGAGCAGTCCAGTAACTAAGGTATAACATAAAACCACTATGCTACCACCAATAAAAATAATGATAGAGGAAATAAACAAGGGGAGAGAATACGATACCACCCGCTAAAACGAGCCCGACCCAGAAGAGCCAGACCAAGCCCTTCTGGTGAACTCCCAGTTACCTCCCCAGGCATGACATGCTATGGTATGGAATACTTCTTTGGCAGTTTGTATCGGGTGTCCTGTCTCTGCTTCCTCCCAGCCTCCCCTCCTTCCTGGCAGAGCATGAGACTCACAAAGTCCTTGATCAGAGTAAACATTTGAGCAGTAACTACAAACATAGGTGCTATCAGCACCGTTCCCAGGCCGAAAAGTCAAAACACAGCACTGCACCAGCTACCAAGAAGGAGAAAAAATGAATGCTACTGCTGAACCCAGGACACTGTGATACATTATTTTCTAACCTATCTTCCTGATTACTGTTTTTTAACTTTAAACATCTTTCCTCAATATCACAGGCTGAACAACATCTCTCCAGCTTAACTTTCATTTTTTTCCCTGTCCTTCTCCAAAGCCAAAATTAAAGGATCTGTCGGAACTATATTAATTTTGCATTCAGTCTGTCACTCCATGTGTTTTTTTAAAGTGAAAAACACATCTGCATACATTACTTCATGCCATTTTCCTTGCGACCTCCAAACAACATTAATTGTAACAATGTATTATAGTTCAGAGTTTCATTTTTAGGCCATTTTTCCTGATTTTCCAGGTATATAAAGGCCACCATTGCTTACAACATCTTACCAACATTTTTTTGTTTACCAAGCCTCCAGGAGACCCTCCCAGTTCTTTCCAACGTGCCAAAATGCAACCCAATGGGTTTTTCTTCAGAATTCCCTTGCTTTGATTGGCTTCCATTTCAAATAATCTTTTACAAATCTCTATAGCCTCTCTCTCTCAGTGTTCCACAAAATGTACCTATAAAAAATATGAGAGTACCTACACACAAGTTTTATGATATTCTCAGCGGGTTCAGTAAAATAATATCTCTGGGTTCTGCAGATTAACTCCTCTGCTGTTAGATAATAGTTTCAGTTCTAAGAAAATTTACATTGTCCTAGCATCCATGGCAGGTTCCACTGTTCAAAAGTTATTATGCACCCATATGTGAGACTATAATTCTCTGAGTGTAAAGTCTAGGTCTCAAGAATAGGATCACAAATATTAGAGGTTATACTTTTATTATACAGCCACTGGGGCACAGAGAGGGAACTCTTCTTAACCCCCCAATTAGCCAGGGCTTACTTTCATCTACTCCTCCCACAGCATTTAAATCAGAAACGAGAATAGGAGACAAAACAAATACACTTCGTCTGTCTCCAGCCGCTCTCCTTGCGGAGAACATGGAACCGCAGATTAGGACTCTACGCTCGCCTCATAGCTATGACATGTCTCAGACACACAAAACACTTGCACAGGGAATCCCACAGACACACTCACACAATGGTTCCGCTTACACTTCTCCTGCTTCCAACATAGTCAGTAGCAGGTCCGTCCTGGCTCCCAAAACCTGAGATGCAGCGGAGACCTGGGTCCACCAACCCTTCCCCTGTTTCCTACACAGTCATGAGCAGGTCCGTCCTGGCTCCCAAAACCTGGGATGCAGCGGAGACCTGGAACTCACCTGGTTTACAGCCACACTATCGGCTGATGAAACCCTGGACGCACCTGATCCACCCTAAAGATCGCTAGCAGCCGCTTTATTGGTCAACGAGTCCTCAACCTGCTTGCAAGCCCTACCTGCCAAGGGGAACTGTGCTGTGCACCAGATGTCTCTGCGTGCCTTACCAGCAGCCCCAGGCCAAGTGTATGACTTATAGGCCCCCTAAATTACAAACCTAAATTTCAAGCATACCATTTTTCTGCAACTGGCACAGGTTGTTGTCGGTTCCTGCAGTGAGCAGATAAGAAACAGAGCTCCTCCAAGCAAGTGGCTTGGGGCACCTAGGATGTCCACCCCTTAGCCGATCCTGCAGCTGAACAGAGGTCTCCTGGCTGGCTCACCAAATTGATACATGGATAGACTCCACAACTCATTAAAGTTGTAAAGTAGGTATTCTTTATTCTTTATTATTAGCAGGATAGCTTTATTATTAGCAGGATAGCTTCTCCAAAGGCACGCACACCTCAGTGTCATTTCCCTCTACATTTATCCTCTAAAGTTATACATATTCATGTCCTATCCTCGCTTCATATTATAATTAACTAAAAGGTCCTTTGCGCTTGCACAGTGCCTCCTGGTGGTCGTGTGAGGGTCTCAAGATGAAGTAAACAAGTCTTCCTTGAGCCTGAACTTTTCATCTCTAGCCATTATGCATGCTCCCTGGAGGTTTGGTCATTGTCCAAACCACAGAGCCAATTTCAGCCGGTCTGGGAGTCCAAAGGATGGGAACCAAGTCACGGTCCCTACCTCTTAACAATAGCCATATCCTTACATCTTGTTCTAGCATATACGGTGAGTACGATAAGCATGAATGAGCGGTAACATTGTCAGGCAAGTGGCTTAACCCTAAACCCCCTGTACATTGGTTAACCCTTTGCATCAGTAGGGGACTCAATGCCTTCCACCTCCGACACTTTCCTGCAATACGGTAGGACCCATCAGTAAACAAGGCATATTGCTTCTCACTTCCTGAGTTTATTATACAGTGAGGCTTCTTTAGCATGCATCACCTCTTCCTCTGGTGACATTCCAAAATGTTTGCCCTCCGGCTAGTCCATAGTGACTTTTAGGATCACCTCAGGAGAAAGTGAGAGGGAGACTGAGCATAACAGAAACACACATGACCTCTGACTGCAGAGAAAGCTGAGCTCCACATCCACCAAAGCACCCAGCTGTGGAGACAGTGTTCTCACAGGAGAATGGATATTTGGTACATGAGCTCTAAATAACTCCAAGGGATACAGCAAGGCCGTGGGAGGCCTGAGGAAGCTTAAGCAAGCAAGAAAAGAAGAAGCTGGAATTCACGGAGTGATGAGAACTGTGGACGGTTGGCAGGTGTTCGAGGTCAAGTTCTCACACCTGTGCTTAACCAATTATATGTTAGTCACTAAGGGTCTTCAAGACAAGTATCCAATCATGATATGCCAACTTGCTGTAGATGTGTGTAAGCAATAGTATATAAGGAGTTAATGCTTTGCAATAAATGGCAATCATTTGATCACATTGATTGTCTCCGCGTTGTCCGGGACTCCTGCGTCGACAAATGGCGTCCGAACAGGGACCCTCAGATCGGTAACCTTCGGAGAGGGTTTGAAGTCCTATCAGGAATGAGGGGGTAGGAGCCGGTCGAAATCAGCACTGCCCTGGCGCTGCGGAAGTCAGTTAGCTGCAAAGTTGGGATCTCGCCCTGATCAGGTGAGCAGCTGGGGAGGAGATGGGGCACTTGCTATCCAAAGATGAACAGGCAGTAATGGAGCTCCTCCAACATTTTCTCTTTAAGAGAGGACTAGAATACGATAGTGCCGCCTTACAAAGGCTGTTAAAATGGTCCCGAGACCATGGTTTTCTGCTCACTGTGCAGGCAGCATTTGAAGTTTCTTCATGGGAAGGTATAGGACAGATGCTGTGGGACAAGATCAGTAATGGGAACATAGTCGGAGGTGGAAGCCTCGGAACGGAGCCTATGCTAAAAAGATTGTTGCTCTGGAGTAAGGAGTTAATTGTGGGAGTCAGCGAAGCTTTTAATCTCGAGACTTGGGAAAAAATTACTAAGCAAGAAGCCTCTGATTTATGGGTGTTTTCAGTCCTTCCTAAGGTGAAGGGAGCAACCTTTAAAGAGACAGACTTAAAGTTAATGCTGAAATGGTTGACGACGCATTACCCAGAGATTGATGAGTCTACCAGACTTGAGATCGCTTTGTGGAATGAGGCACAAATGAATTAAACTGTGGAATGCAGCCACCAAAGGCAATGACACTGTGAAAGGTTTGTTAGTCATTTGGAGAACTGTTTTAGAGACGTTAAAGTCAAAAAATGAGATCATGGAGACCAGTGCACCCCCCCCCCCCCACCCTCCCCCCCGAACCTCCACCGGTTGCCACCACGGCTGCGAAGATTTAAGACGGGGATGATGACGATCCTTTTGACCCAGTTCCTGTTGACCCTGAGAAGGAGCCTGTGCACGGTCATCAGTTTGCTGTTGCTGCTCCTGAGATTCTGACGCCTGATAATGCCGATGCTGACCTGGATGGTGTTTTTGACCTGGAGCCTATTCATCCGGGAAAAAAAAGCCTGATTTATATCCCCAGATCCTCCTGGAAAATGGGCAGCTGTAAAGGGAGAAGTGAGATGGGTGGGGGATGCAGATGTATTGCACGGTTTCCCATGGTGTGTGTGCTTCCCACCGGAGATGGGAAGGTCTCTTGTATGCTCTTATCAGGGGTATCAGGCAGAATGTGTCAGACCATGGAGTTGGGACCCCATATACAACTCCTTTGATACAGTCTCTCTGTGATACTCATGTACTAGAAGTTGGTAAATATAAGTATGTCCATGTTTCTAGTGACCCTTGGAGACCTTTATAGATATTGCTGGCAACTTCTTCTGACATAGGCTGGCCACCTGTGTCGGAACGAGTGTGCATTTTGGTCAGTATAAAAGCCCAAGCCTCATGCAATGTGAGGGAGGCAGAGCCTCTGCAGGGACGCCTGCTAAGGTTGAGCCTGCCACCTCGCACTAGGATGATGCTTCTCGGAGCTGATTTCCTGATAGTCTTCACAAGGTCCTTGTGCCATGTTCTGCATGTGGGACTGTGTAATGGGAGCAATGATTGTCTGGATTTTGTGTTTCAAATACTGTAGTTGTGTGGAGTGTGCTTGTGGGATCCCATACGTGTGTGTGTGTGTGAGATGAGGGTAGAATGTGTTCTATATACTTTTTGTTGTTGGGTTCATGTAAAAGTTTTTAACGGGTAGCAGTTTAACATTTCAGGCAAGAAAGGGTTAATGCAAATGTGCGGTTGCTGAGTAGGCCGGTATTTGTAGTTGTGCAAAGCCAGGTGAGTGACTCTGGAAAAAAAAAAAAGACAAAAAAAATAAAAATGGAGGGGAGAAGTTAATTGGAACTTCTGGGATCAGCTGATGGGCTGACCCTGAATTCAACCCATAGGGACACCTACTGAGTAAGAATTTTATGCATGCTAAATAATTAACTTATTCTAGCTGTTATTAGTGACTGTAGTTTTGTTGTGTATTGCTTCAAGCTTGTTTTCCAGCCAGTGTACTATCAACAGCACATGAGGGATTTGATTAAGTGACGCTGTCAGTGTGGGTCCCTGTATAGGTTAGTCGAATCACCCTCCGATACAGTGGGCTGTCCAGTACGGTTTCAACAATGGGATGCAGACAGGCTGGTCGGACACAAGGGTCTTGTCTTTCCTGGGACACTGACAGGCTGATCAAATATAAAGGGTTCAAAGAAACCCCCGTTATAATGTTACAATGTGGTCTGAGCCATAGGGGTTAGGAAGTATCGCTTTTGATTCTGCTTGTGCGACAGAAAAAAAAGGGGGGGGAGTGTAATGATGGAGCAAACCCCTTTGACTGTTAAAAATGTGCAGTCTATTTCTGCAGCTGCTTCACATTCCGTTTGCATCAGAATGCTTCTGCTTTAAGGAATCACTTTAACCTGTCTACTTCTCAAGAACTGATAACCTGGGAGAGGGGATATATTTGTGTCCTCCTACCTACAGGTCCACGGCGGCTGCCTGCAAAGTTTGTCAAGCCTTGCCATGAGCTGGACAGATGAGTGGAAGATCTTGATGCATCAGCTACAGGAGCTGACCGTGAATACCCCAAGCAGAATGAGATAGAGAGAAATGAATGATTGCAAAACATCACTTGGGGGCAACTGAAAAGTAACAGCTTGAATATGTGTGCTTGTAAAGTAGCTATTATTAGAGGTTGTGATTTTGTGTATAAAAGCACTTGTATTTACTAGCCAGCTGCTAATAAGAAACTATACCTTGTATTGTATGGTTTTATCACTTGTAAAAGAGATGTTAAAGAATGCAAATTTGCAGCAGCTGCTAGAAAATGCTAAGGCAAAAGCTAGAAAGATTCTAAGATGATGGTACTGTTAAAAAGCAGGTAATGGAACAAATTAAGAGGGTGGGTGAACTCCACTGTAAGAAATTTCTTTGGTTAGTCACTCGCTGTCATTGGCATCTTCAACATGCTGATGCACTCTGTGATAGTTACTCTGCTAATGTAAATCTGTGTGTGCTTTGCCATAGTAGTGACTTGTTACTGGGTTAAGCAGGTGAAACTCTGCACTGACAACAAGGTGCAAGAACTGAGATTGACCAAATGCCTGCTACCACAGTCAAGGGCAAGACTCGGTTGGCCTCTGTGTCTGCCACCAAGAAGAATCTTTAGCTCTGCTGCTGGCTGCAACCCAGCAGGCATAGAGCAGTGGAGACACATGCCATGCCAGACCTTGATGTGAGGGATGGCCTCCACTGTTATCCAAGAGCCATCCAGGAGAAAAAGGACAGGCCCAGCTGTGCACAGCTATCAACAGGACCATACTGACAGCCAGAGAAACTTATAAAGCCCAAGAACTCAACAACGTAACGAAACAGCAATGACAGAAATCTTTGTAATATCTGTTCTATTATGTGTGACCATGGGTAATGGACAAGTATACTGGGCACATCTGTTAAATCCCCATTATTCCATCCTGTTACATGGTGTGTAGGATTCACTGGTATGCCACATGTTCTAAAGGTTCAAGTGACTTCAAATCAGACTTGCTGAAATAATGCTACCTAAAGTAGTGGGTTCTTATGCTACACAAGTCAAGCAGTGACAGAGCAAACATCCCCAATTATAAAAAACTTTTAGTAAAACTAAAAAGGGGGAGATGTGGAGACAGTGTTCTCACAGGAGAATGGATATTTGGTACATGAGCTCTGAATAACTCCGAGGGATACAGCAAGGCCGTGGGAGGCCTGAGGAAGCTTAAGCAAGCAAGATAAGAAGAAGCTGGAATTCACTGAGAACTGTGGACTGTTGGCAAGTGTTCGAGGTCAAGTTCTCACACCTGTGCTTAACCAATTATATGTTAGTCACTAAGGGTCCTCAAGACAAGTATCCAATCATGATATGCCAAATTGCTGTAGGTGTGTGTAAGCAATAGTATATAAGGAGTTAATGCTTTGCAATAAATGGCTTTTTGTCTGATCACATTGATCTCTGACTGAGTCCATTCCGTGGCACCCAGCTTTGCCCATGTGCCAATGAAACAGGTCAGCCTCATCATAACTAACAGGAGGGACAGATTCCTTCCATTTCCTTATATATTTTTCTTGACAATCGAAGAAAAAAATAAAAGGCTTTGTTCAGAGATTTTTTTTTCATGGAGCAAAGATAATAATTTGTAAACATTTCACCAGTGCTGAAACATGTACACATTTCCCAAGGCATAACTGTAGTTAACACTGGTGTGGTCAGTTAACAGCCTCACACTAGGTCCTGCCTTTAATAGGTACTAGATTTAACCACAGGTTTCTCGGTAAATGCTGATAGGGTACTCTAATAATAAAACCCAAGGAAGTAAGGATACTGTCATGGGTTCAGCAGTAGCTCATGCTCTGCCAGGGAGGACGGAGAGATAGGGTGCCTGGTCTGGGCTAGTCGGGGAGGTATTCCATACCACAGCACATCCTGCTCAGGGAGGGGACTGGAAGCTGGCCAGGAGGGGAGGGGTTAGCTCTCTCTTCCGGGCTGGCCTCGTGGCGGCGGGTGGTATCGTATTCTCTCTCCCTGTTTATTTCCTCTAACATTGATTTGTTGGTGGTAACAGTGGTGATTTGTGTTATACCTTAATTGCTGGACTGATTTTACCTCAATCCGTGGAAGTTGTATTCCTCCGGCTCTCCTCCCCATCCCTCCGGGAGTGGGAAGGTTGGGGGGGGGAGGGAAACAAAGGAGTGTGTGGACTTTAAACCACGAGAGATACAAACAGTAAGACTCACAGTTACTGCTACAAAACAATAAGCAAATTCATTTTCCATCAGAAAAATACAAGAAGTTGAGAAGCCAGATAACTGAGATGATGACAGTGGTTTCTAATTCCCATGGTCTTTCATGAAGGCTCCAGAAAGATAAGTAAGCCCAAAAACTGGAACTCCTTGTCCACTGCTAGTTCTACTAGAGGATTCGCTGCCATTTGAAAGATTATTCATATATTTTTATTTTAACTTAAAAAATCACAACCCTCTAAAAGGTAGAAAAGCCCAAGGTCAGCAGGCCCACAATGGCTTGAATAGCTGTGACCAGTTTTGTTCAAATTTCTAAGGCAGCAGCAAAGTTGTCTTTCCAACTTGAAGAGGGCAGCAAGAATAAGTGCCTTTGGTTTACCTTTCTGTGCATTTGCTCTAAGAATTCAGATAACATTTTCTAACATACACTTTTAACTTATTCCAGTGCAAAGCTTTCAGCAAGGTCATATGGTGCGACTTCTGAAAAAGGTGAATGACATATTTCATCTTCAGCCTTGCTAATGACGTAGAAAAAGATTCTCTAATGTTGTCAGGGTCTGAAAGGAGAAAACCCCAGTGTTGGACCCATTTTGTCTGTGATCTCCAGAGTGAAATTAAGATGCAAATGAGGGCAAGTACCATAATTGACCAGGTTTTTTTAATTATAAAAAAGACAATTTTTATAAGGAGATAAAGGACCAGTTGGGAAAAAAGATAGAAATTAAGCAAAACTTCAGGGTGCAGAGAGAGATAGTCACCACTGTGGATCCAAGAGTGTCCCAGGGATCCACAGTTGCTGTCCTTGGTGGTGGGAGTCCTCCAGGGTCAGTAGTCAATATCAGAGCAGAGTGACCCCAAGAGCCCATACCAGTTGTCAGAGGTGGCTGTCCCTGTGGAGGGTGTCCTCCTGATTACTTTTTCCCTTTTTTATTATGAGTTGGGGGAATACCTCTGTCCTTAATGTCATGTACTACACTTCCCTGACGGACCAGTGGTCTTGCAGACAGCTCTTCAACTGCACGTCTGTAGCAGTTCTTGGGATAATGGGAAGCAATTCCTCATACCAATCCTCAAGATAATGGACTGAAGAGTCTTAGCTCCTCCCACTCATCTCTCAGGCAATGGATGGTGGAGTCCCATTTCAGTTCCTCACACCCACCTCAGGCAGTGGACTGGGGAATACCATCTCCGCTTTTCACGTCAATCTTTGAGACAATGGAGGGTGGAATCTGATTTCAGACTATGTTTTTACCTGTGGGATCACGGAGAAGACATGAAGAAGTGGGATGGAAAACCAACCTCAGTTTTGGAAGAATGGGTGCAAGAATTGCAAAGGAAAACAATGGTCAGTGATAAGCCTCACAAGAAAACTGCAGCTTCCTAGATGGAAGTGGAGGAGCTTTTACTTTTACAGATTTTGCTCTGACTCCTATGAATAGGAATGCTAATCCCTTTACACAAGAAGTAAGTGAAGAATCATGTAACTGCTATTTCAAGACCCTACCTCCAGTCAGGTGGAGGACAGGGAAATTTGGGTTTACTGGACTGTGTGGATCAGATGGCCTGACACATAAGTCCCACAGAAGTATAAGGCTCTGGTAGAAACCAGTGCACAGTGTACCCTGATGCCATCGAGCTGTCAAGGGGTAGAACCCATTTATATTTCTGGAGTGACAGGAGGATCCCAAGAGTTGAATGTACTAGAGGCTGAAATCAGCTTGACTAGGAAGGAGTGAGAAAAGCATCCTATTGTGACTGGTTCAGAGGCTCCATGCATCCTCGACATAGACAACCTCAGGAGAGAGTACTTCAAAGATCCAAAAGGGTACCGATGGGCTTTTGGCATTGCTGCTTTGGAGACTGAGGAAATTGAGCAGCTGTCCACCTTCAATGGTCCCTCAAGGGATCCTTCTGTTGTGGGGTTGCTGAAGGATGAAAAACAAGTGCCAATTGCAACCACAACAGCGCACCGGTGGCAATATTGCACCAAGACTCCCTGATTCCCATCCACAAGCTGATCCATAGACTGGAGAGCCAAGGAGTGATCAGCATGACCCACTCACCCTTTAATAGCCCCATATGGCCAGTGCAAAAGTCTAAACGAGAGTAGAGACTAACAGTAGACTATCGTGACCTGAATCCTGGCAGATATGATCAACAAGATAACAGCAATGTCTCCACCAACTAATAAGAAAGAAACACAAGCTTTCTTGAGTGTTGTGGGGTTTTGGAGAATGCAAATCCCAAATTACAGTCTGGTTGTAAGCCTTCTCTATCACGTGATCTAGAAGAAAAATTATTTCAAATGGAGCTCTGAAAAACAACAAGACTCTGAACAAATGAAATGAGAGATAGTTCATGAAGTAGCACTTGAACCAGTATGGACCAGGCAAGACATGAAAAATGTGCTTTACACTGCATCCAGAAAGAAAGGTACTGTATGCTTAAATCAGAAGTTTAAACTAACAATAGTGTGTGTGACTTCAAGGTAACATAGAAAAATATAGCAAACTGTTCTAAATTGCTAACAAGTTGTTGTGGTTTAACCTCAACCGTAAATCAGCAACAGTCTCTCTCTCATTCCCTCCCCCCGTTCCTGGAAGGATGGGAAGGACAATCAAAAGAATGTAACTCCCATGGATTGAGATAAGAGCAGTCCAGTAACTAAGGTATAACACAAACCACTACTGCTACCACCAATAATAATAATTATAAGGGAAATAACAAGGGAAGAGAATACAATAAGACCCGCTGACTGATACCAAGCTCGACCAGGGCAGTGAACTAGCCCTTCCGGGCAACTCCCCCCAGTTTACATCCTGGGCATGGTGTGCTGTGATAGGGAATATCTCTTTGACTAGTTTGGGTCAGGTGTCCTGTCTCTGCTCCCTCCCGACTTCCCCTCCTCCCTGGCAGAGCATGAGACACAGAAAGTCCTTGGTCAGACTAAACATTTGAGCAGTAATTAAAAACAGGTGTTATCAGCGCTGTTCCCAGTCTGAAAGTCAAAACCACAGTGCTATGCCAGCTACTAAGAAGGTCAAAAAAAAAAAAAAAAAAGACTGCTACTGCTGAACCCAGGACACATGTAGACAGAAAAGAATAGTTGGCTGAAGGGGGAAGGAACATCATAGGACTGATAACAACTAAAGATACAGTAAATAAGACCAAGGATGCCAGCCTTCAAGATATAAGAGTGGTGCCCAACGTGGAGCAAGACTGGAACAGAACAGAAGCAAGGACATAGCAACTGCTAAATCAGCACTAGGACCTTGCAAGCATGAACAAGCACTCAGGTGGTCAGTAAACACAATGAGGAACACTACCGATGACCACCATACAACCCCATGCAGGAAGAAAGCACACATGTAATTGGAATGCAAACTAATGCGTTCACATTAGTGCATCTCCCTGTCTTGAGGGAGGAGGCTATCATTCCATTCCAACACTCCCAAGTCCATTCCCAGCACCTATAATGAATGCTTGGAGCAATGTAGATATGCCAGCTGCTTGAGCCAATGAGCCAGCTTCATTTGGAGCTCGGCTCAGATGCCTCTATACAAATGCCCATACTATGTGGAACAAACAAGACGAATTAAGAGATGTGTGCACGTCTACTGGGGGTATGATATCATTGGTATCACAGAAACATGGTGGAATGACTCCTATGACTGGAGTATTGGAATGGAAGGCTACAGGCTCTTTAGAAAAGACAGGCCTGGCAGGTGGGCAGGGGGAGTTCCTATTTATGTTAGGGAAAGGCTGGAAAGTATGGAACTCTGTCTGGGGACAGGTGAGCAATCAACAGAGAGTATGTGAGTCAGGGTTAAAGGGTGAACAGCAATGAGAGACATAACTGTGGGGATCTGTTAAAGGGTGCCTGATCGAGAGAAATCTGTGGATGAAGCACTCTACAGACAGATAGGAACAGCCTCACACTTGCAGGCCCTTGTCCTCATAGAGGTCTTCAACCACCCTAATATCTGTTGGAACGACTGTATGGCGGGGCACAAGCAATCCAGGAGGTTCCTCGATTGTGTGGAAGGCAACTTCCTTCCGCAAGTAATAGAGGGGCCAACAAGGAGAGGTGCCATGCTTGACCTCGTGCTCACCAACAGGGAGGAGCTGCTCCAGGCCAGCCTTGGTCGTAGCAATCACGAGATGATTGAGTTCAAGATCCTCAGGAGAGTGAGAGGAGCGTGCAGCAAGCTCACTGCCCTGGGCTTCAAGAGAGCAGACTTTGGTCTCTTCAGGAACCTGCTTAGTAAGGTTTCATGGGATATAGCCCTAGAGGGGAGGGGGGGCAAAGAATGTTGGTTGATATTCAAGGATCACCTGCTCAGGAGTGTTGTGTCCCAACTAGAAGGAAGTGCAGCAGGACGGTCAGGGACCTCCATGGATGGATAAGGAGCTGATGAGGAATATTCAAGGGGAAAAAAAGAGTCTTATAAGAAGTGGAAGCAGGGAGAGGTGGCCTGGGAAGCATACAGGGAAGTTGTCCAGGAACCTAGGGACCAGGTTCGGAAAGCTAAGGCACAGTTAGAATTAAACTTGGCTAGGGATGTGAAAGATAACAGGAAGGGCTTCTAGAGGTATGTAGAATGTAAAAGACAGACTAGGGACAATGTGGGCCCTCTCCATAAGCTCTGAGGAGAACTGGCTACCTTGGCTTTGGAGAAGTTTGAGGTTCTTAATGACTTCTTTGTTTCAGTCTTCCGTGGCAAAAGCTCTGACCATACCGTCCAAGTCTTGGAAGGCAGATGAAAGACAGCGAGAATGAAGACCTGAAGCCCACTGTAGGACAGCATCTGGTTCAAGACCATCTTAAGAACCTGAACATGCAAAAGTCCATGGGACCTGATGAAATCCATCCATGGGTCCTGAAGGAGCTGGCAAATGAAGTTGTTAAACCACTGTCCAACATATTTGAAAAATCATGGCAGTCAGGTGAAGTTCCCAACAACTGGAAAAAGGTAATATAACCCCCATTTTCAAGAAGGGGAAAATGGATGTCCCAGGGAATTACAGACCAATCAGTCTCACCTTTGTGCCTGGCAAAATCTTGGCGCAGATTCTCCTGGAAGTCATGCTAGAGCACATGAAAAACAAAAAGGTGCTTGGTGACAGCCAAGGAAATCCTGCCTGAACAACTTGGTGGCCTTCTATGATGGGGCTACAGAACTGATGGATAGGAGTAGAGCACTTGAAGTCATCTACCTGGACTTGTGCAAAGTGTTCGACACTGTCCCGCACAACATCCTTGTTTCTAAATTGGAGAGACATCAATTTGATAGGTGGACCACTCGGTGGATAAAGAACTAGCTGGATGGCTGTACATAAAGTGTTATGGTCAATGGCTCAGTGTCCAGCTGGAGACAAGCAACATCTGGTATCCCTCGGGGATAGGTGTTCAACATCTTTGCTGGTGACATGGACAGCAGGACTGAGTGCGCCCTCAGCAAGTTTGCCGATGACACCAAGCTGTGTGGTCCGGTTGATACTCCGGAGGGAAGAAATGCCATCCAGAGGGACCTTGACACACTTGTGAGGTGGGCTGATGCCAACCTTATGAAGTTTAAGCGTGACAAGTGCAAGGTCACAGAATCACAGAATCCCAAGGGTTGGAAGGGACAAGTCAAGCAGTGATAAAGCAGACACACCAAATTGTAAAAAACTTTTAGTAAAACTAAAAAGGGGGAGATGTGGAGACAGTGTTCTCACAGGAGAATGGGTATTTGGTACATGAGCTCTGAATAACTCCGAGGGATACAGCAAGGCCGCGGGAGGCCTGAGGAAGCCTAAGCAAGCAAGATAAGAAGAAGCTGTAATTCACTGAGTTATGAGAACTGTGGACTGTTGGCAAGTGTTCGAGGTCAAGTTCTCACACCTGTGCTTAACCAATTATATGTTAGTCACTAAGGATCTTCAAGACAAGTATCCAATCATGATATGCCAAATTGCTGTAGGTGTGTGTAAGCAATAGTATATAAGGAGTTAATGCTTTGCAATAAATGGCTTTTTGTCTGATCATATTGATCTCTGACTGAGTCCTTTCTACGGCAAATGGCGCCCGAACAGGGACCCTCTATAAGTTCACATTGAAACGGAAGGGGGTGTGAATCCCTGGGCCCTGGAAGAAATCAGCTGGAATTGATCTGGCTGGACCAAGATCGGGAGGCAGAAGCCTCGGAGGAGGGAATCCTCGGATCGGAGCCTTGTGAGCCCGGAAGACACTGCGCAGTGCAAATAAGGTGAGCAGCGGGACGGTTGGAAGGGAGGTTAAGGATGGGAAAACAGTTAAGTAAAGAAGAAGAAGTAATACTTAAGCTCTTCCAACATATCCTCTCTGTGAGAGGGACAGACTATGATGAAGCTATGCTAAAAAGATTGTTGCTCTGGAGTAAGGAGAAGGAGTTAATTGTGGGAGTCGGCGAAGCTTTTAATCTCAAGACTTGGGAGAAAATTACTAAGGAAGAACCCTCAGATTTATGGATGTTTCAGTTCTTCTTAAGGTGAAGGGAGCAACCATTAAAGAGACTGACTTAAAGTTAATGTTGAAATGGTTGAAGACGCATTACCCAGAGATTGATGAGTCTACCGGATTTGAGATATCCTTGTGGAATGGGGCAGGAGTTAAACTGTGGAATGCAGCCATGAAAGGCAATGATGCTGTGAAAAGTTTGTTAGTCATTTGGAGAACTGTTTTAGAGACGTTAAAGTCAAAAAATGAGATCGTGGAGGCAGTGTGCCCCCCCCCCCCCCCCCCCCAAACCTCCGTCGGTTGCTGCTATGGCTGCGAAGACTGAGGACGAGGATGAAGACGATCCTTTTGACCCAGTTCCTGTTGACCCTGAGAAGGAGCCTATGCACGGTCATCAGTTTGCTGTTGCTGCTCCTGAGATTCTGACGCCTGATAATGCCGATGCTGACCTGGATGGTGTTTTTGACCTGGAGCCTATTCATCCGGGAAAAAAAAGCCTGATTTATATCCCCAGATCCTCCTGGAAAATGGGCAGCTGTAAAGGCAGAAGCAAAACAGGTGGGGGATGCAGATGTATTGCATGGTTTCCCATGGTGTGTGTGCTTCCCACCGGAGATGGGAAGGTCTCTTGTATGCTCTTATCAGGGGTATCAGGCAGAATGTGTCAGACCATGGAGTTGGGACCCCATATACAACTCCTTTGATACAGTCTCTCTGTGATACTCATGTACTAGAAGTTGGTAAATATAAGTATGTCCATGTTTCTAGTGACCCTTGGAGACCTTTATAGATATTGCTGGCAACTTCTTCTGACATAGGCTGGCCACCTGTGTCAGCATGAGTGTGCATTTTGGTCAGTATAAAAGCCCAAGCCTCATGCGACGTGAAGGAGGTAGAGCCTCTGTGGGGACGCCTGCTAAGGTTGAGCCTGCCACCTTGCACTGTGATGATACTTCTCGGAGCTGATTTCCTGATAGTCTTCACAAGGTCCTTGTGCCACGTTCTGTATGTGGGACTGTGCAGTTGGAGCAATGATTGTCTGGATTTTGTGTTTCAAATACTGTAGTTGTGTGGAGTGTGCTTGTAATGAGGGCAGAGTGTTCTGTGTATTTTTTGTTGTCAGGGTCATGTAAAAGTTTTTAACAGGTAGCAGTTCAACATTTCAGGCAAGAAAGTGTTAATGCAAAAGTGTGGCAGGTATTTATGGTTGCTGCTGCTGAGAAGGCTGCTGCCGATAGGCCAGTGGTTTTAGCTGTGCAAAGCAGGGTGAGCACCTTTGAAAAAAAAAGAAAAAAAAGGGTAATGATAACTCACTCTAGCTGTTATTAGTGACTGTAGTTTTGTTGTGTATTGCTTCAAGCTTTTTTTCCAGCCAGTGTACTATCAACAGCACATAAGGGATTTGATTCAGTGACACTGTCAGCGTTGGTCCCTGAACAGGTTAGTCAAATCACCCTCCGATACAGTGGGCTGTCCAGTATGCAGACAGGCTGGTCAGACACAAGGGTCTTGTCTTTCTTGGGACACTGACAGGCTGATCAAATATAAAGGCTTCAAGGAAACCCCTGTTATAATGTTACAATGTGGTCTGAGCCATAGGGGTTAGGAAGTATTGCTTTTGATTCTGCTTGTGCGACAGAAAAAAAAAAAGGGGGAGTGTAATGATGGAGCAAACCCCTTTGACTGTTAAAAATGTGCAGTCTGTTTCTGCAGCTGCTTCACATCCCCTTTGCATCAGAATGCTTCTGCTTTAAGGAATCACTTTAACCTGTCTACTTCTCAAGAACTGATAACCTGGGAGAGGGGATATATTTGTGTCCTCCTACCTACAGGTCCATGGCGGCTGCCTGCAAAGTTTGTCAAGCCTTGCCATGAGCTGGACAGATGAGTGGAAGAACTCGATGCCTCAGCTACAGGAGCTGACCGTGAATACCCCAAGCAGAATGAGATAGAGAGAAATGAATGATTGCAAAACATCACTTGGGGGCAACTGAAAAGTAACAGCTTGAATATGTGTGCTTGTAAATTATTAGAGGCTGTGATTTTGTGTATAAAACCACCTGTATGCCACATGTTATAAAGGTTCAAGTGACTTCAAATCAGACTGTTACTGAAATAATGCTACCTAGAGTAGTGGGTTGTTATGTTACACAAGTCAAGCAGTGACAGAGCAATCATACCAAATTGTAAAAAACTTTTAGTAAAACTAAAAAGGGGGAGATGTGGAGACAGTGTTCTCACAGGAGAAAGGGTATTTGGCACATGAGCTCTGAATAACTCCGAGGGATACAGCAAGGCCGTGGGAGGCCTGAGGAAGCCTAAGCAAGCAAGATATGAAGAAGCTGGAATTCACTGAGTTATGAGAACTGTGGACTGCTGGCAAGTGTTCGAGGTCAAGTTCTCACACCTGTGCTTAACCAATTATATGTTAGTCACTAAGGGTCTTCAAGACAAGTATCCAATCATGATATGCCAAATTGCTGTAGGTGTGTGTAAGCAACAGTATATAAGGAGTTAATGCTTTGCAATAAATGGCTTTTTGTCTGATCATATTGATCTCTGACTGAGTCCTTTCCGCGACAAACCTGAAAAACCAGCAGCGGATAGTAGTCAGAGGGCTGCACCAGATCAGAGAGTTTCTTTTTAACATCTCTAATCCGAGCCCCAGGTAGGCAGCAGACTTCCCTGTGGGATGGATCCAGTCGACAAATGGGCCCTTCTGTTCCTCTCAGAAGGGAGTCACCCACCACAATTACTCTTCTTCTTGGTTGGGGAAGTTCTAAGGCATGGGGGTGAGTGACAAGCCCTAGGTGACTCACTAGATAGATGTACTTCTCCATCTCCATTTACCTGGCCCTCTAGTTCCAAGACCTCATACCTGTTATTCAAGGGCAACTAGGAGGGAGGAAGGGATTGCGAGGGTTTTTGCTTACCTCTCCGAGGAGGGACCTCCCTCCATACATCCTTGTCCCTTAAGTTCTCTCCTTCCGTCTTATGGTAGGAGGGAAGGGGATCCATCACTTGTTCAACCACTTCCCTCTGCCCCTGCCTTAGGGTGTGGCTCCACCAATCTATTTCACTTTCGCATCCCCTGATGGCTCTCAACCTTTCTACCTCCTCCCTCAGTTCAACCACCTACCTGAGCAGATCATTTATTTGCTCACAGCGAACACAAGCAGTGTCACTGGCTCCCTTCAATACAAGTGCCGGGCTCAGGCATTCACTGCAGCCAGAGACCTGCACGGTCGCATGTCTGCAGGAAGGCTCAGTCTGGATACCCACATTATTACTCACTACCGCTTTTGATCGTGTTGTAACCATGACCTACCTGGTCAATCGATCCGTCTATGTCTCTCCACACAAAGAAGCTCTCCTCCCCCTCCTGATCTCCAGGCGAGTCCTGTTGATAAGGTGGTTAGCCCGCTTGCCAGCCCGCGCGAACTGCCATGCAAACTGCCTCAACCCGCTCTGTTTGCCAGCTCTGGTCACCACACTACTGGTGGCCGCGCTCCCTGGGTAGGTTTTTAACCACTCGCAGCTAATGCCACTCCTCCTGGCTCCGCCCCCCGGTGAGTCAGCCCCTCGGGTAGGCTGAGCTACCGGTTTCTGGGCAAGTCCTGTTGAGGACTTGGGGCTTCCTCCTCAGTGGCTCTTGTTGCTCTGTGGTGAAGCTCCTGGACGCTGACCTCTCCCCGCTCCGCTCCGGTGTTGCAGGCGTCCTCTCTCCAGCTACTCACCTCAGCAAATGATAGAGAATGATTGCTCCTACACTTGGGTCAGAGCAATCCCAGGCACAGCTACAGGTTGGGCAGAGAAGTGAATCAGAGCAACCCCATGGAGGACTTGGCATTTTGATCGATGAGAAACTTCACGTGAGCTGGCAGTGTGCACTTGCAGCCCAGAGAGCTGTCCATATTCTGAGCTGCATCAAAACGAGTGTGACCAACAGGTTGAAGGAGGTGATCCTGCCCCTCTGCTCTGCTCTCGTGAGACCTCACTTGGAGTATTGTGTACAGTTCTGGGGTCCTCATCATAAAAAGGACATGGAACTATTGGAACAAGTCCAGAGGAAGGCCACAAGGATGATCAGGGGGCAGGAACACCTCCCATATGAAGACGGGCTGAGAAAGTTGGGGCTGTTCAGCCTGGAGAAGGCTGCATGGATATCTCAGGCTGCTGAGGAGGGACTCTTCATTAGGGACTGTAGTGATAGGGCAAGGGGTAACGTGTTAAAACTTAAATGGGAAGTTTAGACTGGATATAAGGAAGAAGTTCTTTACTGTAAGGGTGATGAGGCACTAGAATGGGTTGCCCAAGGAGGAGGTGTATGCTCCATTCCTGGTGGTGTTCAAGGCCAGGTTGGACAGGGCATTGGGTGACATGGTTTGGTGTGAGGTGTCCCTGCCCATGGCAGGGGTGTTGTAACTAGATGATTGTGAAGTCCTTTCTAACCCTGACTATTCTATGATTCTATAACACTATTATAATTAGTTCCCAGAAATCTCATTAATATGTAGATATTTTTTTCTGGAAAAGCTGTAAATATACATGAGTATGCAAAATAAATAGCTGCTACCTGCAAGTAACAGTGCACTCACCTTTGCGAAATTATTTGTGCTTGCACTGAGACAAGGGGGTGTACAAAATGGAATATATAAAGCTTTAGAATTAGTTTTAAGTAATGTTAAGTTTGATGGCTTTGGAACAGTAGCAATAGAAAATTACTGAGGTGCATGATACATAGAAAAAATATAGAGTACAGCTGGAGATCGTACTGAGAACTCTTGTACAAGATAAATTTTTATAGTTGACGTAGTTTTAAGAAAAAGTTTAGAAGAACAGGACACAGGGATAAGGAGCATCTGGGAATGGCAGGCATCCAGGATGGGCTACTGTTAAACTAACTGATAAGTAGGAGGTTAGGAGGGTTATTATGTCTCTGGTGCTAACAAACCAATTAAGCTGATATAAGCATCTACTGCACATGCTTTGAAGACTGCCAGAAGTGATGGAGATTGTTGGAAGAAGTAAACAACCCTCAGAGACCACCACCACATTTTTGTACACAGGTGGGGAACTTTGTGGAAAATTACGTAATCCATACATATAGCCTCATGAATATGTATGTATGCCAGTGGCCATATAAGGACAGGTTGTGTAGCAGTACCAAGACATACATTAGGAAGAGCTATTCCCTGTGTCTCCCGGTGCCACAGTAAAGAATACCTGTTTGTCAAATTTAAACTTTGTTGGCAAGTTTGTTCCTGGAGTTTTATCCGAATCAATTTGGCAATCCAAATGGGACCTTCTCTGCTCACCTGCAGGATCCACTGAGGACAGGGCTTCCTTGGGCTCTCAGGAATTTTTCCCAGACGGATCCCTTGACTCATTTGGATCGCTGCAGGAGCAGACAAGGACCATCTTCATATTCTTTTCTTTTGTATAGTGTGTAAGGTGCAGGGGGCATCTTGCATAAAGACTAAATTGGTAACTGGGTTGTGGTTTGGCAAGTGTACGCAAGGTTTGGAAGACTTCCGTAAATCGAGATAGGAAATCTTGTAGGTAAAGGCACATACCTGGCTGCTAGCATCTTTTGGTATACACCCAAAAGAAGCAAGGGGCTTCTTGTGGTTTGGGTGGGTCTTACAAGATGCAGGGGGTGTCTCGTGGAAACAGTTTTGGATCTTATTGTAAAAGTATTCGAGGTGGTATTCAATTTGTTTTGTGGCTTGTTACAGTGCTCATTTTGGTTTGTTATTTTGGTAACAGTGACAGACTGTTTTAACTGTGTTATTAATTGTGGTCTGTTTGATAGAATTTTAGTATCTCTATCTGTTTTCAAGTGTTGTAACTGTGTGGAGTGCGTCTGTGGGATCCCTACTGTGTGTGAGTGAGACTGATAATGGGAAATCAGCAGAGTGATGAGATCATGAAGAGTTCCTAAGGATGCATTTTGGCACACTGGAAAGAATTGGAAGGGTCTCCTGGGGGCTCAGTAAATAAGAAAACATTGGTAAAATACTGTAACCAAAGGTGGCCTTAGTACACTCTGGAGGATCAGGAAAAAAGGCCTAAAAATGGAACTCTGAACTATAATACATTTTTGCACTTAAAGTTGTTTTTGAGGCAGCAATGAAAATGGGATGAAGTAACATAAGCAGATATGTTTTTAACATCGTGAAATCACATGGAATGGCAAAAAGAATGTGGAATTAATATAGTATCTTTGGATCCTTCAATTTTAGCTTTAGAAAAAGAAAAGAAGCAGGCAGGGAATAGATTGGAAAGATGTTGTTATGGTTGTGATATTCGGGAAATTTTTCTGAAACTTAAGAGCTGAGGATAAGAGGGTTGAGGATAGAATGGAGGATTATATTTCCCCAAAAGTACGAGATCAGAGAACATCTCCGACTGAGAAGGAATCCTCTGATTCAAATGAGGACCCAGAACCGAGCCTAAAGCCAGAACCGAGCCTAAAGCAAACTTCCTCCTCTCCTGTTGGTGCCCAGATTTGTAGTAAAACTAAGACAGTCCTGGAAGCCCCTCTGAGGGAAGCAATGAGACTGGAGGGACATACCAAAATAAAAGTGAATTTTTCTTTAGGAGATTTGGATAATTGGAAGCAGATTACAAAAGATTATTGAAATTACCCTATAGGAGTAGCAAAGAAATTTGATATACTGGTAAAAAGTCAGGATCCTGACTGGAAAGATATAGATATAATCATACAATCATAGAATCATAGAAGAGTTAGGGTTGGAAAGGACCTTAAGATCATCTAGTTCCAACCCCCCTGCCATGGGCAGGGACACCTCACACTAAACCATATCACCCAAGGCTTCATCCAACCTGGTCTTGAACACTGCCAGGGATGGAGCATTCACTACCTCCCTGGGCAACCCATTCCAGTACCTCACCACCCTCACAGTAAAGAATTTCTTCCTTATATCTAATCTAAACCTCTGCTGTTTAAGTTTCAACTTTTAGCAGAGACAGAAAATCAATTGGTTATAAAAACTGCCTGTACTCAGGTAAATGCTCAGATTACTGCAGGGGCGATAGAGGGGAGGGTTGAAGATCATATTCCCCTTACAGCTCCAGATTTGGATTATGATTATGCTGGAGATTATGCACCTTTGAAGAGATATCAGAATTGGATTAAATATGGGCTGCTAAATGCTATACCTAAAGCAGTAAATTGGTCGGTGCTGTCTGAAATAAGACAGGGGCCGAGGGAGCTGCCGACAGAGTTCCGGATAAGCTCAGAGAAGCTACGTGAAATTGCACCACACTGGATCCTTCCTCAGAGGAAGGAAAACTACAACTTGCAAATTCCTTTGTGGGGCAGTCATCAGAGGATATCAGGCAAAAGCTTCAAAAGTTATCTGTGACTGAAATAAGAGATATGGAAAAGTTACTGGAAGTGGCTTGGAAAGTATATAGGAATAGAAAACAAGTTAAAGAAATTAGGAAAGTTCGTAACAGCTATGACTGCAGCATTGGGGCAAGTGAATGCCGGATATAGTGGAATGAGAGCCAGAGGTCATTGCCGGGGAATTGATATGAGAGGCAGAGGTCGTGGCTGAGGAATGGGAATGAGGGGGGGTGGTTATAGAAGAAGTACCTTTAGTCAGGATCAATGTGCAAACTGCAAAGGCTTTGGACACTGGAAATGGGAATGTCCACAAGGAAAACAACAAACTCAACTGACTACTGAATTGGAATTAGATTAACAGGAACCTGGTGAATCTACCCTAGTAGATCCACTGGTTAAAATCAAGCTAGGTGCCACAGAAAAATAAGTGGAATTTCTTATAGATACTGAAGCAACTTACATCTGTTCTGAACCAAGATCTGACACTAAAAGGAAGAGTCTGTAATGGTTGTGGGAGCTACTGGCCGTCAGGAAAAAGCACACTTTATAAAACCTTTAAAATATAAGATAGGAAAACAAATTCAGGTACATAAATTCCTATATATGCCAAATTTACCCAAATTATTATTGGGAAGAGATTTAGTAGAACATTTAAAGGCGAGCATAACTTTCAGAAGAGGTGAAACAGAACTAAAAGTAAAAGAGGACCAAATAATTGAAGCTTTGAATGTGTCATTAATTCAAAAGGAAATTGAGAAGTCCAATTCACCCAAAGTAGAAGAAATCCTCAATCAGGTACATCCAGGAGTTTGGGCATCAGAAATTCCAAGGAAGGAAAAGAATGCTTTGCCTATTAAAATTGAAATAAAAAGGGGGGGCCTGCCCAGTTCAAATAAAACAGTACACATTAAGAATATAAGACAGAAGGGGAATTAAAGAAATAACTGTTAACTTTTTAAGATATGGTTTATTAGTGGAATGTGAATCGGAATATAACACCCCCATTTTAATAGTAAAGAAAGCAGATTGGAAAAGCTATAGGCTAGTTCAAGATTTAAGGACAATAAATAAAATAGTAGAGAACATCCACCCTGTGGTGGCTAATCCAATTAATTTATAAAACAAATTAAAATTAAATCAGAAATGGTTTGCCATCCTGGATTTAAAGGATGCTTTCTTTTGCTTACCATTGGCCAAAGAAAGCCAAAATTTATTTGCTTTTGAATGGGAAAATACTGACACAGGAGGAGAAACTCAATTAACTTGGATGGTATTACCTCAAGGGCTTAAAAACAGTCCAACAGTTCTTGGAAATCAGCACGAGAACTAGAATCATGGAAGCCACCTACTCAGATAGGGACTCTGTTACAATATGTGGATGACCTATTAATTGCTACAGAAACAAAGGAAGAATGGATCCAGTGGACAGTGGAATTATGAACTTTTCTGGGACTGAATGGTTATCGGGTATCCAAACAAAAGACACAACTAATCCAAACCCTAGTTTCCTACCTAGGATATGAAATAACACGAGGACAGAGAGAACTTAGAAATGCTAGAAAAGAAGACATTTGCCAGACTCCATGACCACTGACCATCAAGGAGCTCCAAACATTCCTGGGAATGACTAGATGGTGCAGACTTTGGATCCATGATTATGGTGTTCTGGTAAGAACACTACATGAACTGTTGAAAGGAAACACTCCCTCTTTAGAATGGACTGATATAGCAGAGGGGGCTTTTAGAAATTTAAAAGCAGAGCTAATGAGAGCTTCAGCTCTGGGACTTCCGGATGTGACTAATCCGTTTTGGCTATATTCCTATGAAAAACAGGGAATAGCTTTGGGGGTCCTTGCTCAGAAACTAGGACCCTACAGAAGGGCAGTGGCATATTTTTCAAAACAGCTGGATGAAGCGAGCAAAGGATGGCCCAGATGCCCAAGGGCTGTGGCAGCAGATGTCATGAATATTGAAGAAGCTCGCAAATTCATCTTGGGACAAAAGATTACTGTACTAGTGTCCCATGTTGTATCAGCAGTCCTGGAACAGAAAGGAGCCCACTGGTTATCTCCTTCACATTTTTTAAAATACCAGGCCACCCTTGTGGAACAATATGATATAGAAATTCTGGTCACTAACGTTGTGAATCCAGCATCCTTTTTGCAGGAACAATCAACAGAAAAACTAACACACGACTCCTTGGCCACTATAGAGACTGTATATTTGAGCTGACCAGAACTGAAAGAAGAACTTCTGGAACATGCTGCTTCTTGGTTTACTGATAGTAGTAGCTTCATGAAAAACGGTGAACGAAAGGCAGGATATGCCATTACCACCACTTCACAGGTAATAGAAACTAAACCTTTACCCACAAACACCTCTGCCCAGAAGGCAGAAATAATAGCATTAACAAGAGCCCTGGAACTGGCTAAAGACAAAAGGATAAATATTTGGACTGATTCAAAATACGCATTTCGTGTGGTACATGCACATGGTGCTATCTGGAAGGAATGAGGTCTTTTGAACGCACAAGGGAAACAGATTAAACATGCTTCAGAAATTCTACGGCTACTGGAAGCTGTTCAGCTACCTGAAAAAGTAGCTTTTATGTACTGTAGATTGCATTGGCAAGGTGACTGATCAGGAAATTGGAAATATTTTGGCCGATTTTGAAGCCAAACGAGCAGCTGAACAATCACAAATCATGTCCTTAATCCCTGACGGCAAACTAACAATTGAAAAATCTAAACCTAGGTAGTCAAAAGAGGACAGAAAATTGACTGAGGATCTAAAAGAACAGGAAAATAAAGAGGGTTGGGTTCAGATACCTGATGGGCAAATTGTAATCCCCTATAACCAACTCTGGAAGTTAGTTCAGGAGGAACATAATAAAGCTCATTGGGGTAGCAACTCTTTATATAAATATCTAGACAAATTGTAGGAAGGACTCTATACACCATAGTTCAATTAGTGACTAAACAGTGTGAGCTATGTCTTAAGAATAATCCTAAAACTGAAAACAGAAATCAAATTGGGACAATTGAGAGAGGAATTTATCTGGGACAGCACTGGCAAATAGATTTTTCTGAATTACCAAGAAAAGGGGGTTATCGTTATTTGTTGGTGTTAATGAATACCTTTTCAGGCTGTTCAGAAGCATTCCCTTGTAGGATAAATAATGCAAAACAAGTGATTAAAACATTATTAAATTAAATAATACCTCATTTTGGAGTACCAGTGACAATTCCTTCCGACCGGGGTTCACACCTTAGAACAAAATTGTTATGAGAAATTAGAAAAAATTAGAAACTGATTGGGAACTACATGTTCCATACAGGCCTCAGGCCAGTGGGCAAGTAGAAAAGATGAACCATCTGATCTAACAACAAATTTTTAAAATATGTCAGGAAGCGAATTTATATTGGTATCAAGCATTACCACTGGCTCTTTTAAGAATTTGAACTAAACCTCAGTCGAAAGAAGAGGTTAGCCCATTTGAGATTTTAAATGGAAGACCATAACAGTCCAGGTTTAAAGGAGAAAGTCTTCAGGAAGTGGGAGAAGGCTATCTCTGACAGTTTCTGATCAATCTGGGAAAACAATTGGAGGAAATAAATAAGAGAATAGTAGGGACAAGAGCAAGCAGTTTAGATTATCAGATTCAACCTTTCAGATCTGGAGACTGGGTTTATGTTAAGAATTTTTCAGGAGATCCTCTACAGGAGAAGTGGAGTGGACCGTACCAGATATTACTGACCACCTTCACAGCAGTGAAGATAAAGGAACAATCTGCTTGGATACATTATTCAAGAATAAAGAAATCACCAGAACCAGAGAAGACATGGCAGATCGAACCTTCAGGACCCTTATGTATGAAATTGCGTCAGTCATAATTTGGACTCATACGATAACTGCTGCACAAGCTTGGGACCAGAACTTATACCTGAAATTAGTGCAGAATGTTAATGAAGTCATTAATCGTAGTGACTGTTGGGTGTGTGCACAGTTGCCTAAATCAGGAGAAAGCCTGGAACTCCCATTAATTGGAGTTCCAATTCCTAACACTGTCTCATGGACAAATCTGTGGGTGAACACTAGCAATTTGTATTCAAAGGGATTCGGAGAAAACTCCAGGAACAAACTTGCCAACAAAGTCTTCAAGCTGACAAGCAGGTATTCTTTATTGCAGTGCCAGGAGACACAGGGGATAACTCCTAACATGTGTCTCTATATTGCTACACAAGCCATCCTTATATAGTCCCTGGGCATATATACATATTCATGAGGCTACATATGGATTACGTTATTTTCTGGAAAGCTCCCCCCCATGCGTACAGAACTGTGGTGGTGGTCTCTGAGGGTCGTTTACTTCTTCCAACAATCTTCATCACTTCTGGCAGCCTTTGAAGCACGCGCAGTAGATGCTTGTACCAGTTTAATTGGTTTGTTAGCACCAGAGACATAATAACCCTCCTATCCTCCTACTTATCAGTTACTTTAACTGTAGCCCATGCTGGACACCTGCCATTCCCAGATACTCCTTATCCCTGTGTCCTGTTCTTCTAGATTGTTTTTCTAAGAACTACATAAACTCTAACGATTTATCTTGTGCCAGTATGTTCTCTAGCTGTACCCTATTTTTTTTCTATGTACCATGCATCTCAGTAATTTTCCACTGCTAGTGTTACAAAGACATCAAACTTAACATTGCTTAAAACTAATTCTAAAGGTTTATATATTCCATGTTGTGATTTTGTGTTCCCCTTGTTTCCAAAGGGAAGGTTAAAATTTGGAATAGTTAATCCTAATCCAGGTAATAAATATTACACTTGTGCACAAAGATGTATTACACCAGGAACCAGGGTAGGAGATCATGCTTGTTTAAATGCCACAGATGTAGGTCACCAATCAAGTTGCAATCATATCATTAATATAGATGGTATTGTAGTTCAGTTGTGGCCCGTTCCTAAAGGGAAAGGTTGGTATTGGTTATGTGGAGAAAATGCTTATAAGACTCTACTCCCCAACTGGAAAGGGGCATGCACCTTAGCTGCTGTAATACACAATTTTACTATTATTGACAGGTATCCTTCCAAGACTTGGATTAGAAATTTTGCTAAACAGATTAAGCGAGGGTTTAACCTTTTTATTGAACGGCACACTGCATTTCAGTTTTGTGAGAGGACTAATTCCATCTTTGGGAGTAAGTGAATTACAGAAAGCAATTGTAAAGATCTCAGCAACCATAGAGGAAATAGAAAGTAAAACCACTGATATAATCCAAGAGGAACAAAAAGAGATAACAAGCCTATCTTAAGTGGTATTACAAAACCAAATGGCTCTAGACATGTTATTGGCATCACAAGGAGGGATTTGTTCCATAATCAATGAAAGTTGCTGTTCCTATATATATCAAAGTGGCAGAATTGAAATAGATCTGGAGGAAATTTGGAAACAAACTAAAGTATTTCAAGAAATCGCAATGGATGACACCTGTGGTTTTGAAGAAACATGGAAAAAGTTAACTTCATGGTTACCTAATCTCTCCTGGTTAAGGCAACTGGTTGCAGGAATATTGGTGTTAATTGTTTTAATATTGATTACTTGTGGTATGATACAATGTTCCCTCTGGTGTTGTAAATGGTCTATAATAAATTATGAAGACTGGAAAAGAAATTAAATCAAGCACAAAGTAGAAACAGGAAATTATTTCAAAAAGTCTTTAGATGGTAATGGTAATATATAAAAAGTTGCAAAAGAATTTGCAAAAGGACAGAAAAAGGGAGGATTTGAGATGGGGGGGGCATAAAATTACAAAATGGAACATATAAACCTTTAGAATTAGTTTTAAGCAATGTTAAGTTTGATGGCTTTGTAACAGTAGCAGTGGAAAATTACTGAGGTGCATGGTACATAGAAAAAAAAATAGAGTACAGCTAGTGATCATACTGAGAACTCTTGTACAAGATAAAGCACTATACTTGATGTAACTTTAAGAAAAACAGTCTAGAAGAACAGGACACAGGGATAAGGAGTATCTGGGAATGGCAGGTGTCCAGGATGGGCTACAGTTAAACTAACTGATAAGTAGGAGGACAGGAGGATTATTATGTCTCTGGTGCTAATGAACCAATTAAACTAGTATAAGCATCTACTGCATGTGCTTTGAAGGCTGCCAGAAGTGATGAAGATTCCTGGAAGAAGTAAACAACCCTCAGAGATCACCACATTTTTGTACACCTGCGGGGAACTTTCTGGAAAAGAATGTAATCCATACGTAGCCTCATGAATATGTACGCATGCCCACTGACTATATAAGGATGGCTTGTGTAATAGTATAGAGACACACGTTAGGAGGAGCTATCCCCTGTGTCTCCCGGCGCCGCAATAAAGAATACCTGCTTGTCGGCTTGAAAACTTTGTTGGCAAATTTGTTCCTGGAGTTTTATCTGAATCTGTGACCAATGCTGCAATAAAAAAAGCTGCTTTCTAAAACTCCAAATCAAGTCTTAGAGAGTTTCTCTGACTGTGGAATCCCATCTCAGCCTTTTATATCAATCCTTGTGTATAACGGAGGGTGGAGTCTGATTTCAGTTCAGTCTCTCACAGAAGTCTGCAGTTTTTAAATTAGCTTTTGGGTCTAATGACTGAAGTGCTTTTTTAATCCTATTGAGCTCCCTGTGGAAAGGTGCCACTATTCATCCCTGTCACCAAAAAAAAACCTAGAACCTCTGTAAAACATACGCAGCTCCCAAAGCCACGAATAGAACAGCTTTATTTCAGTACTGCAAGCAGTGAAGGTAAGGAAAAGGCGATACTCTTACTAAATAAGACCTTTTCCCCTCCTCCACCTGTACAGTCACTTTTGAGGACTCACCCAAGAGATTCCAAAGCCAGACTGTATCTCAAATTACGTGTTGATTCACCAGGGCTCCACCGAGATCTTGACATGTGGGAAAACATGTTGGTGACAGGAGGCTCTGAGAAAGAAGAAAAACAAAAGAAAAGGACTGTGACTGCTTAACCTTTCTGTGCACTGTGAGACTGAATTCTAAGCATGAAAATATTGTGGCTAAGTTGCAGGACCAGCAGCTGGGAGACCTGAATATTATTCCTGGCTGTGCTGTATACTCACCATGTGACTTTGAAGATACTTTTTATAACACAGTTCAAAGAAAGCACATATATAACTAGAAACATACATTCAGAACACTTGAAATTTTCATCTTTTCCTCCCTGTATCTCTGTTCTTAATTGTAAATGTAAAATACGAATTCACTTCTCTAAACAAGATAACAAGGTTTTATTAAGGGACAAAGTCAATAAAGCAAAAGCAAACAGCACTGGGTGCATGACCGTAGCCAGAGGCGCAAATGATTAGTATTTGTTACAGGTTTATATACTTTCACAATTCCATTAGTCACATACATAGTCATAATCCCTACATATAGGCAGGGAACATTATAATTAAGTCCAGTAATTTATTATCATAAGTCTCCTCCTCCTGGTGTCTGCGCACTGCTCTTCAATAATTGTGGGCAGGGGTCTTGAGGATGAAGTAAGCAGTCTTCCTCATGTGAGTAGGGGTCTTCAAGATGAAGTAAGCAGTCTTCCTCACAGTGTACTTTTCACCTTTGGCACAGTTGAATGTCCCAGTAATCACACAACTTGCTAAAACCAGCCATATCTGTAATTATTCTGTGTCATGGTTTAAAACCAAACTGCACACAGCTCATTCACTCACTCCCCCCCCTTGCTCCCCCAACTCCTGGAGAGTTAGGAAGGAGAATACAAAGAATGTAGCCCCCACGGCTTGAGATAAGCACAGTTTAATAGCTAAGGCATAACACAAATCACTCCTGCTACTACTACTACAAATAATAATGGTAAAGCCAATAACAAGTGAAGAGAATAAAACACCTCACCAGCCACCGACCCATAACTCGCCCCACCCTGCGCAACCGAGCACCGACCAATACCTCCTCCATTCCCCCAGAGCTCCAGCCCTTCCCGGTCTCTCTCGGCTACATCCTGGGTATGACGTGCTATAGAATACCTCTTTGGCTAGCCTGGGTCTGGTGTCCTGTCTCTCCTTCCTCCTAGCTTCCCCTCCCCCCTGGCAGAGCATGAGCTCAGAAAAGGCCTTGGACAAACCAAACATTTGAGCAGTAATTCAAAACATGCTTGCTATCAGCAAATGTTCGCAGCCCGAAAGTCAAAACACAGCACTGCACCAGCTACCAAGAAGGAGAAAAATGATTGCTACTGCTCAAACAAGGACAACCCACCAGGCTCAAAATAATTCACCATCCCCTTCAGCAGTTCTACAGCTTGCTGCTGGGGACTCCATACAGCTGCCTTCCATCTCCAATGCTTCCAAAGCACTGGAGGGACCCAGTGGACCAGATACTCGCCCATACTGTCCCACATGCCCTGCCACTCATGACGGTCCAGCCTTGCGGACAGTCTCCTGGTGATCCTATACCCTTGTCTAACCGTAGACAAGACCCAAGACTGACTCTGCTTAACTTTTGGGATCAGACAAAATGGTTGTGGGTAGAACACACTCTGTGTATGTGCCACCATGCTGATCCCTATCACAATCAGCAGGCAGGTCCCAAGGGCACCCAAAAGCCATTCATAGAATCATAGAATAGTTAGGATTGGAAAGGACCTCAAGATCATCATGGGCAGGGACACCCCACACTAAACCATATCACCCAAGGCTTCATCCAACCTGGTCTTGAACACTGCCAGGGATGGAGCATTCACTACCTCCCTGGGCAAGCCATTCCAGAACCTCACCACCCTCACAGTAAAGAATTTCTTCCTTATATCCAGTCTAAACCTCTGCTGTTTAAGTTTCAACCCGTTACCCCTTGCCCTATCAGTCCCTAATGAATAGTCCCTCCCCAGCATCCCTGTAGGCCCCCTTCAGATACTGGAAGGCTGCTATGAGGTCTCCACGCAGCCTTTTCTTCTCCAGGCTGAAGAGCTCCAACTTTCTCAGCCTGTCTTCATATGCAAAGTGCTCCAGTCCCCTGATCATCCTTGTGGCCCTCCTCTGGAGTTGTTCTAACAGTACCATGTCCTTTCTATGTTGAGGACACCAGAACTGCACACAATACTCCAAGTGAGGTCTCATGACAGCAGAGTAGAGGGGCAGGATCACCTCCTTCGACCTGCTGGTCACACACCTTCTGATGCAGCCCAGGATACGGTCGGCTTTCTGGCTGTGAGTGCACACTGCTGGCTCATGTTCATTTTCTCATTGACTAACACCCCCAAGTCCTTCTCCGCAGGAGTACCATGAATTTCCTTTTTGCCCAACCTGTAGCTGTGCCTGGGATTGCTCCCACCCAGGTGTAGGACCTTGCACTTGGCATGGTTAAACTTCATGAGGTTGGCATCAGCCCACCTCACAAGTGTGTCAAGGTCCCTCTGAATGGCGTTCCTTCCCTCTAGCATATCAACAGAACCACACAGCTTGGTGTCATCGGCAAACTTGCTGAGGGCACACTCAATTCCACTGTCCGTGTCAGCGACAAAGATATTAAAAAAGACCGGTCCCAACACCGATCCCTGAGGGACACCACTCATTACTGGTCTCCAGCCAGACATTGAACCGTTGACCACAACTCTTTGACTGCGACCATCTAGCCAGTTCTTTATCCACCGAGTGGTCCATCTATCAAATTGATGACACTGCAATTTAGAGACAAGGATGTCATGTGGGACAGTGTCGAACGCTTTAACCTGTCCAATCCTCCTTGCCTTTGGAATGTCCTCCCCTGTTTCTTGGAGAATTGTTAAAAAGACTATCTGAGCTCCAGAACCCCATACCACCTCTCCCAGAGCTCTGTAGTCCTTTATACTCCTCAGGCTACTACTATCTATATCTCTAGCACCCACATGTATCACTAGAAGCAGGTAATAGTCCGTGGGACTTACTAGAGCAGGCAGCCTCTCCACAACATCCCTGATCCATGCCCCAGGTAGGCAACACACCTCCCTTGCGACCGGGTCAGGCCGACAGATGAGCGCTTCTGTCCCTTTCAAGGCAGAGTCCCCTACTACTACAACCTGCCGCTTTTTCCTGGCAGCACCAGTAGAGATCTTCTGTACCAGTGCACCAGCTGACTGTTTCTGATGCAAGTGCATTTCCTCATCAGCCCCCTGCAGGACAGCAAAGCGGTTCTGGGTGGGTACAGCAGATTTAGGAGGAAGCCCCTTGCTTTTAATTGCTCTCTTCCTCCTTTGGTTGTTTTTTGTTGTTACTAATTCCCAGCTTCCCTGATCAACAGCCCCCTTCTTTCCTCCATGAGTTAGAGGGGAATCTTGAGGCCCCTGTGCTGTTTGGTCCTGGAGCAAGCAGTCCTGCTTCCTCTCAGCTTCCCTGACATCTTGCAGCTTACTGACAGCATCCCGCAGCTCAGCCACCTGCTGGAGGAGGACCTCCATCAGGGAGCAGCAAGCGCAGCCCTGCCCATTCTGCACTTTTCCCTCACAAGACCAGTGCAGGCACTCTCTACACTCCAAGCTCTGCACCGCAACCTCCCCACTTACCAGCTCTGTCTGGGTGCCTACGCTGGCCACCATCGGGGCGGCCGGGGCAGAGCTCCCAGACTGAACCCTGGTCGTACGGCGAGTGCTCACCATCCCACTCGCCTGCCCGTGCAAACTGCCGCACAAACTGCCTCGACCCGAAAACTGCCTCAACCCGCTCTGTTTGCCCGCTCTGTTCACCGCGCTCCTGGTCGCTGCGCTCCCTGGGTAGATTTTTAACCACCCACAGTTGGTGCTACTCCTCCTGTCTCCGCCCCTGGTGAGTCACCTCCTCGTGGTAGCTGAGCTCTTTGCAAGTCCTGTCGAGGACTTGAGGCTCCCTCCTCAGTGGCTCTTGTCGCTCTGTGGTGAGGCTTCTGGATTCAAAACCGTCAGAACTCTCAGGTGATGCTGCTGCACTTGTCACTGGGGCTGATGTAGCTGCCGGGCTTGCCAGTCCTCCCACAACCATCTTCTCTTCTCCCGAGTCCAGATCTTCCTCCTCTGCCTTGCTGGGAAGTGCTACGTGGTCTCCTGCATCATCCTGGGGCTCGGCGGGCGACTTCCGGGGGATACTCTCGGCTGCTGCGGGGTTCGGAACGGCTGCGGTACTTGGCTCCTCCGGCGCCTGCTGCCGGTGCTCAGCTCTCGCCTCTCTCCGCTCTTCAGCCGCCTCCTCCCGCTGCTCTGCTACTGCCGTTTGGTTCCCGGAGCTGCTCTCCCTGGCAGCTTCAGCCACCACTGCCGGCTTCACGCAGCCTCATGCAGACAGAGGTGAGGACAAGGGCAAGGACGGTGAAGAGCAGCAGGACGGCCTGGTACAAGTCCAAGTCCATGGCCACATCCATCCCCCCCTGCTGCCGGAGCACCCCCGTATTACAAGTCATTGCCGTAAAGTACAGTGACACAAGAACCTTGACAAACACGAACACAGAAAATACAGGGCCAAAGTAACTGACAAGATTCTGAACCTGTGAGATCAAGAGAAACAACTCTGAGAGCCAATAAATTAGCATTGTGACAACTGACTATAAATCCACTCAGACCTGTTGTTATCTCAACCCCTCGGGCCCCACGTTGGGCGCCAAAAAGAACTGTCGTGGTTTAAAACCAAGTCCGCACAGCTCATTTACACTCACTCCCCCCCTTTGCTCCCCTGACTCCCGGAGAGTTAGGAAGGAGAATACAAAGAATGTAGCCCCCACGGCTTGAGATAAGCACAGTTTAATAGCTAAGGCATAACACAAATCACTCCTGCTACTACTACCACAAATAATAATGATGAAGCAAATAACAAGTGAAGAGAATACAACACCTCACCAGCCACCGACCCATAACTCACCCCACCCTGCCCGACCGAGCACCGAGCGATACCTCCTCCATCCCCCCAGAGCTCCATCCCTTCTGGGTCTCTCCCGGTTACATCCTGGGCATGACATGCTATGGTACAGAATACCTCTTTGGCTAGCCTGAGTCAGGTGTTAGCAGCCCCATCTTGTGTCTTTCAAGCTAGAAGAAATCAGTTTCCACAGCCAACACAGCTCTCTGCTCTGCTACCTTGGAGAATCCACATCTTCTATTTCCATGCTCCCTGTAAGACAATATTGCTGCCTTAGGAATCTCATTGCAGGATGCCCCATGGTGAGGCAGCTGGTAGGCGTAAGGCATAAATGGGACATGATGCTGAGGTACAAACTTATCTTCAAGTCACCTCTAAAGACAATTGAGTTTAATATAGGAAAGTGACAGATGGCCATAAGCAGGGGATCAGAGGGAATCGGCTGTACATGGTTTATGAATTGCTAGAAAAGCAAAGCCAATGCAAGAAGAAGAAACACTGAGAGAAGTCCCACACAACATCCTTGTCTCTAAACTGGAAAGACATAACTTTGATGGATGGACCACTCAGTGGATAAAGAACTGGCTGTATGGCTGCATGCAAAGAGTTGTGGTCAATAGCTCAATGTCTAATTGGGGATGAGTAATGAGTGGTGTCCCTCAGCGGTTGATGTTGGGACCAATCATGTTCAACATCTTTCTCGGCAACATGGACAGTGGGATTGAGGACACCTTCAGCAAGTTTGCTGATGACACTAAATTATGTGGTTCCGTTAATACGGTGGAGGGAAGGGATGCCATCCAGAGGGACCTTGACACACTTGTGAGGTGGGCTATGAAGACAGGCTGAAAAAGTTGTGACTGTTCAGCCTGGAGAAGAGAAGGCTGCGTGGAGACCTCATAGCAGCCTTCCAGTATTTGAAGGGGGCCTATAAGGATGCTGGGGAGGGACTTTTCATCAGGGACTGTAGTGATAGGACAAGGAGTACTGGATGTGGATGTTTAGATTAGATATAAGGAAGAAGTTCTTTACTCTGAGGTAGTGAAGCACTGGAACAGGTTGGACAGAGTCTTGGGTGACATGTTTTAGTGTGTGCTATCCCTGCCCATGGCAGGGGGGTTGGAACTAGATGATCTTAAGGTCCTTTCCAACCCTAGCTTTTCTATGATTCTGAGCAACATGGGTACCTCTTAGCTTGGCTTGCAGCAGTAGAAAAGGAGGAGGGAAACAGCTTGTTTGTGACTCAAAGACCATGAATAAAAAGATTGTTCCATGGGAGTGCATTCCCTGGAGAGCCGCTGAAGTCTGCAGATTGCAGGAGAAGACCAGGAATCTATCTGTGTGCAGGAGATGGCTGAAGTCATCTCCAAACCCAACAGACTGGTGGAGGTCAGTAAGTTCCAAGTGAACAACTGTCACTCCACATCCCTGAAATCAATAAGCAGGCTAAGAAATTAGAATGGGACTGCCATGAGGTCACATCTAGAACATCAATACAAGGCATTTATCCAGCAGCAGGGGACCAGTACCCTGGGAAAACATCCTCCTGTAGGGATGCAGGAGGCCCAAAGCTCCCTGGACTTACATGAGCATAGGGTCTGTTCTGAAAGGAACCATGTAAATAGACTTACTACCCACAAGAGCAGCTCAGAGCTTTGAGGGGTCCAAAAATACTGCTGCCTAGTCAGACTGAGGGTGTGAGGGAGCACAGGAACTAATCCGGGTCCTGATTCAGTGGCTCTGCCGCTGGGCCACTACTGGTCATACTGTGGGCTGCAGTGAGGAGTTAAACCTTCAAAAGGCAGCTGATTTTGGTAAGAGTGAGCTGTTGCTTTAGTTTAGCCTCATTACTTAATCACATCTCATGGAGCTGTGAGCAATCACCTCATTATAAAGCAGGTGGAAACCCAGCCTTTTATTTTTTAATAGCATTACAGGAAGAAGGGTTTGTTTTAAGTTGGAGTTGTCCTTTAACAACAACCACCAAACAACAAGGATGTCTTGAAATTAGTTTTATTTAAGGAAGATTGTGTGCAGAGTTGGGGAGGCTTCTGCTGCAGTACCAAGAGCATCAGCTGTACTTCTTGCTGGCTTTGTAAATGGCTGCTTTGTGTGCCAAAACCATCACTCTTCAAAATGTTACTAGATGACACCAATTAAAACATGAGCCAAGCTTAAAGGTTCTGCTAATCAAAGTTCTTCTAAAGTTTTATTCTCTTGACCTCTGATGTTGGCACCTGACTGGTCACACAGGATTTATCCTGATGTGTGACTGTAATAGTCATAAATCACATGTTGTCTCATGTATTAAAAATAGATTCCCATCTTTGCATCCTGAGAGGAGCTGAATCAGCAGAGAACTGCATCCACATGAACACAGATGGGTAGTTTTGACCTTATGTTTGACATAATGGTTCCTTTCACCATGAGAGAGTTGCTGTAGAGCTTTAAGGGAGCTTGGCTGAAGCAGAGATGGATATGTTTATCTTGAAGTTGCAAAAGGAGGTGAGCAGCAGGTGCAGATGCCATGTCCAGAGCGAGACAGGGGAAGAGAAACAGAGCAAGGACCAAAAGGTCACTGAACTCCTTCCCCAAATTAGTGTCCCTTCAGTTTGTCATGACAGACAGGAATAGGCCTGAGCACATTTCCCAAGTGGCCTAATTTCTCTGCCCTCATGCAATCTTCTCTTTCTTCAGCACAGCATTTGTTTTATTTTAGGATTTGAAAGCTCTAGTGCAGGATAAAGATGTTCAAAAATTAACTATAGGTTGGGGATTTTTTTTTTCCTCTTAAGTATTGCAATTACATTGCAAGGAGCAAAAGCCACTTCAGGGTAATGAACCCAAGCAGGCTGAAGACCCTCATCACATAATTCTCATCTAGAAATCAACAGAACACTCCCAACTGGAATCATCCCCCCCTGCTCCTGCTGTTAGCTTTCTTCCACCAAGTGCTTTTAACGTCCCTCCCTGAAATCAGTTGACTGTCCACACTATTGCCTTCAAGTGGAAAAAGGTCAAGATGACATAAAAAGGATTTAACTTCCTCCCCAGCACTGGATTTTTGACCTGGATGACATTTAAGGCTGCCAAGGAGGCAGTTACAGCCAACTATATTTAGGAAATGAAAAAACACGTTTCCCCTCTCATCTACTTGCTCAGAGGCCCCGGAGAGGCAAACACTTGCAGCGTTTTCAGAGGAGTGTGACAAGAAGCTTAATGGAAGGGAGGACAAAAAAGTCCCAACAACCTTTCTTTTGACTGGTTTAGGAGGCCTGACAGAGGAGAAGGCAGATGGGCAGAGATAAAAAGAGTAAGCCTAAGTAGAGCACAGGACCAGTTTAACAGGCTCAGGATAAATCTCTCATGCTGTTATTTAACAGCAAAGTCAGATATGTGTTCCTGAGCTACTCCTCTATCACCACTGAGACCAGCAGAGATTCTTCTGAGGACTACTGTCATCCCCAGTGCACAAGAGAAATCCTTTAGGCTGCCAAATGTGTGACTCAAAGTGGAATTGTGAATGCCATAAAAGCAATTGCAGTTATAGGCCACCCTCCTGGAAACGTGGTTAAACCCCCCTAACAATTACTGCCAAGGTTATGGTAGAGCTGCCACCTCCTGATTCACCATCCTCAACCACCAAAACAAAGACCATACACACCCCCATTTTGTACTTGCTGTGAAGATCTACTCCATGAACAGGGCTCTCCCACAGGGAAAACCACAGTGCCCCAATCCCAGCAGGACAAAGGCTTGTCCACTATCCTCATCTGGAGAGCCATGGGTCTGGTTGTTTAGGAGAGACCCTGGAAGTAAACCCCCACAAAAACCTCTTGGTATTATAAAATTAGCACTTTAAAGAAAATAAGCCCAGGCACAACTGCTGCAGCCAGTCAGGAGCAGGAGATCCATCCCAGGGTCATGAAGGAGCACAGCCTGTTCTACTGTGCCTTCTCCGTCTGGTGGTGGCTGCCTGGACCTGGTGGAGTTGCCACACTCACAGCCTTCCCCGAGGAACAAAGGACAGCACGAGCACTGTGCCAGTGGGTCCAACCAGCCTGGACCTCAACCTGCATAACCCCTTCACTTCTCTCCTGCAGCAGTGGTGCAGGAACAATGTTTCATGTAGGTGACTTCCAAGAGAAGCCTCTTCTGAAAGTGAAAGCAAACATTTGGCATCAAGCACTTTTAATGAGAACATAATTAAGGAATTTGGCCGCAAACCACTAGGTGATTTGTAGTGCTGGTGTCTGTTCCCACCACTGGGATGAAGGTGGGATCAAACCATTGAGCCTATGCCCAGTGTTTCCCCAATGAGTGGCATAGTAATGAGGCACCCATAGTCTCCCCATGCCCACCCCAACCTGAGCAGCCAGCACCCTGGGAGCAGGAGCAGACCCACACCTGACACCACTGCTGTTTCACAGGCCAGTGTGTTACCCCACCACTGATTTTCAAAGAATCCTAGAATCAACTGGGTTGAAGAAAACCTTTAAGATCAATTTCAACTGTTCCTCCAAGACTGCCAAGACCACCAATAAACTATGTCACTAAGGAACTCATCTACATGGTTTCACTTCCAGGGACAATGATTCCACCACTATCTGGGCAGCCTGTTCCAATGCCTGATCACTCTTGGTGAAGATATTTTTCCTAATATTCAATCTAAACATCCTCTGGTGCAGCTTGAGGCCATTACCTCTTGTCAGATCACTTGCTACTTGGGAGAAAAGACTGACCCCACCTCACTACAATCTCCTTTCAGGCTGGAGATTTTCAAGCATGTCAGTGGGCAAACACTACCGGCCACTGTTCTCTCTCTTAAAACCTGGGAGCCCCCATTGATGACGTCCCACACACATCGGGGATATGCACCAGAGGTGTGGTGGGGACTACACTTGAGGAGCAGAGAGCAGTCCAGCTGTGCCGGGATCACAGGGAAGTGTAGTCGGATTTGGCTGACCAGTGGAGAGACCCTTAGGGGAGGGCGGCCAGGGGCTCCGAGGGCTCTGTCAGGGCAGGGATTGGAGAGCACAGGAAGAGATAGAACTAGCTCACGGTATTTCATCCCATTTTCCTTCCCTTTTACAAAACAACATTAATTGCAATATAGTATTATACTGTAGAGTTCCATTTTCAGGCCATTTTTCCTGATCTTCCAATTCATATTGTGTCCACCAAACATTACAATAATAAATCAACTTATTTTTCCGCATACTCTGCCCAAACCCCCCTTCCTTCCAATGGCTTAAAAGACAGCCTAGCGGAGATGATTCCGGAATCGACAGCATTTTGCGAGTACGAAGAAATTCCTAGGGAAACAAGTTCCTTTACAGCACAAAGAAATTCCTAAGGAAACAAGTTCCTCTACACCACTAAATTCCTAAGGAAACAAGTTCCTTTATACCACTAAATTCAAACCAATGCTGTTCCTGCAGCATAAAACCAATACCAAACCACTTTTGCAGAACCTGCAGGGCTTTCATCACTGTCTAACGGATGGCGCCTAGGCTTACCCCCTGGGAGCTCCCTAACCCAACCAAGTGCAGCTTTCGCCACATCTAACTGGCAAGCTTTACCAGACAAGACTTCACCAGAAGTCGGTACACCATACCTTACTGAATTCGGTACCATAACCAAATTAAATTAAAAGCACCTTTCTTACCTTATCAGAGGTCCGTCATGAGCAGCGGAGGTCGGTCGCGGCTGATAGCTCCCCAAGAATCTCTTGGTGCCAGCTGGAGCAGGATCAAGACACAATCCGCCTCAGCAATGCCTGCGAGGTCCCATCTGGGTCACCAAAATGTTAGCGTAAGAATACACACATAACCACCGGAATGGTTATATGAGGTGCTTTATTGCAGCGCTGGAAAACCAGGGGCACATGCCCAAATCTGGCTTCAACTTTGTCATATCATGTTCACAATTTATACATTAAAAGTTTCACAGTTAATGCATATTAAACATAGGTTGTTACATCAACTAATACATATGCATCAGGGATTGCCTCATCAGTCCATTACCACATCAGCCTCTTCTGCTCTTGCGCAGCCCCCTCTGGTGGTCGTCCTGATGAAGTAAGGAGTCTTCCTCGCAGTGTACTTTTCACCTTTGGCAGAGTTGAACGTCCCAATAATCACACAACTCACTAAAACCAGCCATATCTGTAACTATTCTGATAACTAGCAAAGATTTAAAACAGTGTGACCTTCCTGCAAAATTCATAGCAGGACGGGTGGACAAGGAGTATCCCAAGCTAGCAGATGTTTGGGAGGCTCTGTCTCTAAACTAACTGACAAGTAGAAGGATGGTGTGAAATAACTCATTCATGTTTAGTGGGGTCACTAAATCTTGTTATCTCACCACAGACTTACAACACAAACATTGTTCTTTAAAACTAAAGATACTTTAGAGGACTAGTGTGAAACAGTTAACTTACATTTAATGGGGCCACTAAATTCCACAGGCTAACAACATAAACATTGCTCTCTTTCTACAACCTGAGTTAAGCTAAAAAGCACTTTATATTTTACAGGCACTAGCTTTTCTTCTATCAAGCATGCAAACCTCCCCCCCTTTCTTCTTTTTACCTTTACAGATTCTTCTACTATACGACTCAGTTTTGCTCATCTTGTGTCTTTATCGAGCTTTGTTTTTGTTATTATAAACTCGTATTGGTTATATCCACATAACCACACCTATGATTTACGAAAGCCCATACATTTATGTGTTTATCACAATCCCCCCTTTTTCTTAATCCATTTGGCTTGAGCCATAGTTTTCATTTCTGGCTTTTCTCATTTGCTCATTTTTTGCAAAGATTTATTTTGCCTCCTCAAAGGGATCATCACGAGACCGAATTTTTAACATAAAATTTCATCATTTTCTAACACCACCACCATCCCACTAGGAAACTCCACCCAGCATCTCCCGTCACCGCCGCAAAACCCGCCCGGAGGCGCCGCCACGCTCGTGACCTCTACAGCGCCCACCAACGGACTTACGGGGCACGTCGGTGTTTCTACTTCCGGCGGCTCTCGCGCGCGGCTGGAGGTGGAATGTTGTAACGCCGTGGTTCATCTCCCTCCCCTTCTCATTTTCTCCCTTTCTTCACTCTGTGTTCTGCCAATGGGGTGTGAGGATACGGTGAGCCAATGAGTAGTGGCGTCTGATCGGTGGTCGGTTGGTTGTCAGGCAAAGGAGCAAAGGAATCCTGCAGATCAGTCCTGCTAGCCGAGGTTGAGCGCGGTGGGGTCATGGAGCATGCGGCCGGGAAGCGTCGCTGCCCCTATTGGTAGTTCTGCAAGCCGCACTCCCCCGCGAGGCTGCCCTCGGCCTGCTGAGGTAAGGGGCAGTGAGGCGAGGTTGGGGCCGTGCCCAGGGAGCGGGGCCCAGCTTGGGGCGGGAGAAGGGGCTGCCGCGGCCTCGTGTGGGAGGAGAGGGGCGGCCTAGGTGGGGGTGAGTGGTACCGGGACGGGGGAGTCGAGGGCGTGAGGATAGAGGGGTCCAGAGAGGCGGCACCGGGAGCGGCTGGGGGAAGACTATGGGGCTGTGGGGTGAGGGTAGTGCGGGGTTGGTTCGTGGGGAGAAAGCGACTTACTGAGAGTGAGAAGAGGATGCGGGGCCTTTGGGGGAAGTGGAGAGGGAGATGAGGGTCAGAAAGGGCTGGGGGGGGATGGTGTGGTGGGGAAGAGTGGGGGCGGAGGCGCTGGAAGGGGAGGGGGTTGAGGGGGCCTCGCTGAGGTGAGGAGGGCTTGGGAGGGGCTGGTGTGTGTGCTTTGGTTTTGGAGTGGCTGATGTGTGTGGGGGTTGGGGGAGCTGCAGAGAGAGCTCGGGGGCTGATGAATGTTCAGGGCTATGGAGGCTTGTGAGGTGCGGTCGGGCGCATGAGAGAACAGGAGAAACGCGGGTGTCTGTGTCCCCCCCACATCCACCCTATTTTTTGTGGGGACGCCGAGGTGTGGTGGGGGAGGTGGGAGGGGAGCGTGCGTTTTGGGATGAGTGCTGTGCAGGGAGGAGCAAGACCAAAAGTTGTCTGAAATGGTAGTTCCCGTTTCCTATTTCATCATCCCTGGGTAGGCGTTAGCCCCGCGTGTGCATGCGCAGAGGATAGAGCTGAACTGAGCTGCCGCCAGCCAGCCTGACTGCTCCGTGTTTATTTATTTATATTGTAGTTTAATCTTTAAATTGCTTCGTATTTTTCTACTTGGAGAAGCCTTTGTGTGCTGGGGAGGGGCTGCTTGATACCTTTGCCCTTTAGTGAAGAGAAGAAAAAAAGAAAAGGGAAAAAATCCCAGTCCAAAACAGTTGCACTTCTGCAGTCCAGAATTAACCTCTCCCTATGGGGTAGATTGATTGCATGTTTAGAAAGTCAAATCGTTGCTCTCTCCCCCAGCCCTTGCCTCAAAAAGGAGCTGGGATGAGCTGAGCCCTTGATGTCCTTTGCCCTTTCCCAGAGAGAGTAGCTGTCCTGCCAGGGAGTGTGTGCAGGTTCAGAACCGGCCTCTTCATTGAGGCACAAGAGTTGGTATGTTTATGGGTTGGTCTCTACTCCAGGCTTGGAGATGTGTTTTGATATCCAGTTGCAGGAAAGGGTTCTTCTACCCTCCTGATTTTGTACACAAAGTACTCTCTTATCACTGGGGACGTAGCCCTATAGGCAGAGACCAAATTCCAGTCAGCTCTTGAAGCAGAGTTCCTTCCTGAGATGGCTTCTGAAATTGGATATAGACCAATTCATTTTATATATATTTTTTTTTCTTTCCTGTGCAGGTAAAGGTATTTAGCTGAAAACATCTTGTGAATGTAATGCTTTGTATTGTCTGTGTGCTTTTCTGAGATTTATATAAATTCAAGGAACTTGGAATTAAATGTATTTATCCTTTTTTTCTGATTTGTTCATAAAATTGAATGTTTTTGTATAATCACTCCAATTCCCTTTTTTTGTTTTGGGGGGGGGGAACAGGATGGACAGCACCACTCCATGGAGTCATGGAGAGGAAAAAGATTTATTCTTGCCTGTTTTCAAATGGCATTGATACATTCTTTTGTGTGTGCTCTACCAGGAACTAAATATTTGACTTGATTAACTTAAAAAAATGCATTTTATCAATTGATTTACTGATTTATTGGCAGTTAAAGATGTGTGTTTGAGCACTTTTAAATAGTTATGGTGGAAGGGCTTAAAATGTTGCGTGGTGTGAGATGTACTGCTTTCTCTGTCTTGGCAGGGAAACTCTTGTTTTCTTGCAAAGCATTAGCCTGAAGCTGTGTTACCTGTTTTCTTCCTGTGGGAAGCTTCCTTGGTGGGCGATCTCCATCTGAGGGGTGGTCTGTGCCTGTGGGTGTGCACTTAGGGCTCTGCTTAAGCTGCTTCCAGAGCAGTTACCCTCATGGTCTTCCTGTGTCTGTCCCCAAGGCAGAGCCATGTCTGTGCTACCATGTCTGTCCCTGTGTCTGCTCTTGCCAAGTTGTGTCTGGGGGTTGTGGAACTCAGCTCTTTTTATAAAGAGATGCTCCAGGTCTCTGCTTCTAGGAGAACTTGTCTGTCCTAAAGGAGGTAGTGCAGGAAGGGATAAGACTTGCCGGAGCCTGTCTTGTCTGTGTCCTCCCTGGAAAAGGGTGGTCTGGGCCTCTGTGGGGTTTGCTATGTGTCTGTATTGTTTGGCTAGCAGTGACTTGCATCATGTTCAGGCATGCTCAGACATGTTCAGAAGTGCTGAGGGTTTGGTTTGTGAAATTCACAGCAGACCATGTTGCTCACACAGTGAACAATGTACTGGAGTTGGAGCATGTGCCAAGCCCTTTGATTTCTGCCCTCTGACTGGATAAGTTCCTGCCTGGTTTTTCCTTATTTCTGCTCTCAGCTGATGACAAGAGCCCTGGTCCAGGAAGCATTTGCTGCTTTGACAGGCTGGGAGCTGGAGGTGTTACACTTAGTGTTTCACAATTGGTTTTACTGTTGAGTTCTGCTTTTAAAAATGAACTCTTGTTCCTATCCTAATTTTTATTTTTGTTTTTAATAAAAAAAAGCCCAACCTATGGCTCGGGGTAAAATGATTTTTGAAATGTGCTACTTTTTGTTTTTAAGATGTTTTACCTAAATGTAATACCATTTTCTCAGACTTTGGATGGGGGAAGAAAACTCCAAAAAAGCCCTGAAAACAAAAAAACCTCCAGCAGAGTGCTGGGCTTAATTTCTTCTTGTGTGTGTAGTAGACAACCTGTTTAAAATTATTTTATTTTCTACTTATGCTTTCATCAACTAAGTTCCCAAAACCACTTCTAAACAAGCCAAAAGCATCTCACAGTGTCATGCAGCATTCTGCTGTTTAGTAGAGCAGACAAATGTATTTCTCTAGGGTCAATAAATACTAGTCATGCTAATCGATACTGTACCAGCAGTGCTCCTGTTCTGTAAATCAGATGGACTGCTCATGACTGGTGGTGATTATTTTAACTGTGTAATTGTAACATGGCTGTGTGATGACAGTGTTTCCTACAGATATTTCAAAGGAAAGCTTCTGACTAGTATATCTTTACAGTGTTTAATCTGTACTGTCTTTGTTGTGGCTTTTGGATGTGTTTGAAGTATGAATTTTTTTTTATTACCTCTTGCTTCTCTATACATTAAATGAAAGCAATAATCTGTAATAATGAAGTGTCTCAAGTATAGGAACAAAACCAGGATTTTGGAGGCTCCCATGGGATGGGGGAGTCTTGGTTTCAGTTAGTTTTAGATCCATGCAGTGACTAAGGCAAAAAATGAAGAAGAGCTTTAAGTTACTGTGAAGAAATGGCAGTATTTTTTAAGTAGTGCTTGAATCTTCTACAAGCTTTTTTTTTGGGGGGGGGGGAGGGGAATATGTTGTGTTGTGACTTAAGTCTTAACTGGGACAGTTTGATTACTCAGTGAAGAAATCCTTCTCTGAGGGAAGGAAATGCACAGGAGCTGGTTAATTACATTTTCTGAAATGAGTGAGTGAGGCTCCCTCCTGAGTTTAGCTCCTCTTCCTCTTGAGCAACACCTGAATTTCAGGCTTGACTGTCTGCCTCATGGATTGAAATTCTTCCTTGGTATTAAGATTTAATGGTGGTAGATACATAGCAAGTAGTGACAGGTACTATTGCTTTCCTGTACAGTGAAGCAAATAATACTTGGAAATATTTACATGGTGGTTGTTATTCTAATTGTATTTCCTTGATGGGCCTCTAGTAAAGGTGGCTTGTCTACTCCCTCCATGGTGAGTCAGAACTGGAGGTATTTTGGTTGTAAAAGGCTGTGGGGAGAACTGGTGTCTCCATAGCAGAGATTTCAGTGTTTTGTGATAAACTCGCATGTATTTTTACCCCATCTAATTTAAACCAGTCTGCATGACACTTTACAGGAATGATTTGTATGCGGCTTTTAAATACTTTCTTTCTCCTGCAAGGGGGATCAGCATGGAGAGAGCTGCTTTTTCCGAGGGTGCAGGGTGCTAAAATTCTCTGCCAAGTCGTATGTAATTTGTATGTCACTGATGCATGGTCATAAAAATACTCTCAGGAATGTTAAAGGAAAAGCTGGTGTAGCCAATTATCTGAAGTCACAGGCATCCTAAACTGGCTTGTGCAGCCAGAGCCTTAATATGCTTGGGCAAAATGCTGTCTTCGGTATCCTACTGTGAGGAGGGGAGGAAGCTATTGGCACCAGCAGTCTGGAGGCTGCTCTGGAGGGTATTCAGCTGTACCTGGAATTTCTAAGCCTATGTGAGAACTAGTGTTTTCTGGTGTATTTTCTAGTGCAACTGTTGTGTATTTAAAAATCTTAATTTGTCTGAGCCTGGGTGGTGGTGCAGGCTTCATCTGTGGATAGTTAAAGGTGATGCCAATTTGTAATATTTTACAAGCATGTATTAAAAAATATAAAAAGTGCTAATAGCAGTGAAAAAACTTGTTCAGAGTGTTGTGTGTGTGAAGACAGCAGGCTCACATGTTGGTCTGTGTAGTCTCTGTCAGCTGAGCACTTTTAAAATCTTCTACTTTTGATGCTGCATGTGGAATGGCTAATCCCATAAAAACCTTGCACCTTTTGGTAGATGAAATGCTGTTGTTCTGAACTTACTTGAGCAAAATTACTTTTATAGGTGGTATTAGCTCTGTGGCTCCAAGGGTAATGCAGTCCTTGCATGAGAAAGGTCTTGCTTTGATCTGACAGCTTTCAAGATCCATTTCCAATCATTGAGTTCCATTAACTCTGTTTATAATGGTGTCCTCAGACTTTTTTTCTGTTTATGTGACTCTTTAGGGTGTTAACATTTCTGTGTATGAGTTCTCTTTAATAAACTGAAGGAGTAATTGGGGTCAGGAAAGGAAATAATCCTGTTAGAAAGTGCAGTTAATTATATTGGGTATTTTAGGCTCCAAAATTCTTTCTTTTGATTCTTGAATGTTTTCCTCAGACTGCAGCATGTAGAAAAATTATCAAATTGCCACCAAAATAGGACAGTGGGGCAGGGGGGTGTCTGTCTGTCCAGTTAATTTTGGGGGTGTGAAACCACTGCAGGTTGTGGTGGGGAGGCTTCCCCAGTGAGCAGCCTCTACCTTCTCCTGCATTGCTGAAGGCACTGTCAAGGTGGTGATGTGAAGCATATATTACCGTTTACATTGTCCCTGCCATATGGATGTGTGCAGTACTGTCCTTGGCACTCGTGTGTTGAATTATTCTCTCAAAATCTGTAGGCAGCCTTTCTTCTCCTGTCTCTAAGAAAACCAAACTCATCTGATGAGTATTTCCTGCAGTGGCAGGAGCAAGCTATTTATTGTATATTGCATTTGTATTAGTAAACCAAAGTTTACATCTTTCCATATGTTGTGGAAACATTGAAATATTAATTCTGCTGGTAGGTGCAAGAGTATTTGTACTGGGTTCATGTGTGACTAAAATGCGTTCCCGCTTCTTTAGTTATATAATTTACAGGCTTTGAAAGTAGAAAGAGTAGAAAACTTCAGTATGTGTAAAAGAAGCTTTATCTCAACTATGTACTGAGGGAACCAGTGTTTTTCTCACTTATGAACAGGGAGAAAGCATCTCCTTTCCTCTTGTGTTGTTTTGGATTTGCTCTGAGAAAATTAAGGCAATCCTCATTTGAGTGGTTGGCTTCAGGTCCTCAGCTGGGGATGCAACATCTGCAGGGTGTTGTGGTGGGGTGGTTAAATGGCTGCAGGTAATCGAGAGGAGGGGAGGGGAAGCAAACACTGAACAAGCCACCTCTGCAAATGTTGTTTTTTTTTTATTATTATTTTTTTGAGACTGACAGCTTTGCAGTATAGAAAAAGTAAAAAAGAATTTGCCTCCAGAGCAGCATAAAGCTGCTAAAATTGTGTCACAGGCATGGCAAAGAAGGGTAATGTTACCCTCTGAAAAATTCACTGCAGTCCAGAGGCAGCCTGTCCCTGAAGGTTTGACAGCCTGTGCAGCAAGTGACTGGAGAGCTAGTGTTTGAAATACTGTGCCACTCTGAGTATCTTGATAGGAAATGAAAGGATGTGTAATTAAGGACTCCTAAAAAAATCCATTAAATAGAAAATAATGTGAATGGAAACTTCATTATGAAGTATAAAATGTTTAACTGCAGTTCATGGTGCATCTTCATTTTAAATACAGCACACATGAAAGTGTTCCTCTCTCCTTGAGCATGGAGTCTTATCAGCTTATCTGGGCAGGAGTTCAGAGCCATAAAACTATATCCTGCTTACACCTTTCAGCCTATCCTATGACCCACTCTGTGTAAGCAAGTTGTACTAGGAGCTCCAAATTATTAGTAGCTGGGTTTTCTGCAGGCTTGTTAGATCCAGGAGGAACTAGATAAAGTTCCAGAAAGCTTTCTGTTGGTAATTGTCTCCTGATAGCTGCCTTCGGCTGGGAGGAGCTAACAGATCTAGTATCCTGCTGACTGTGGCAGTGACCGTATCCTGTGAAAAACAGCAGGCTTTTGGGTAGAATTTACACTTTCAGTCTGTTATTTTCCATGTTCTGCAGGCTGTTGGGGATTGTGAAATGTCACTGTTGTCATAACAGCTGCATTAACCGTTGCATCAGGCCTTGCATGGACTGAAGATGTAAGCCTATTTATAAAGTACTGCTATTGTTTTATCTTTAGATAGGTGGATGAGATTAGCCATACTGATGCTGGGAAGAGCTACAGATGGATGCAGGAAAGGGAGGGGCTGTATGGGGGGAACTAGCATCCTGCTCATGGCTGGGCTACAGTTGTTTAAATACCACTGGGTGAGCTCTAACTCTAGTTACGGTGTTTGGCTGCTTCCCATAGCTAGCTGTCTCATTGGTTTCATCTTGCAGCTAGGCACAGGCAGATACATTTATCCAAGCTGGACTGTTTGTCTATAACAAGCAAGGCTGGGTATTTTTGTGTGTAAAAGTTTACCTTTCTGAGCAGTCTTAAGCATTGAATGTGCTAGCCAGGTTTGAAGAAGAAAGCCTGTTCTCCTTGAATGTTGATCTTTTTATTCCAGCTTGTGTGGTTTCTTGTCCTATCACTCAAGAAAGGATGTGAGAATAAGCTAGTTTTGGAAATGAAGATCGCTGATAACTGCTATATCTTCTCTAGCTTCCTTCCTTGCTGTGGCCTGTTTCTGGGCACATGTCTGAGCCCTGTGCTGTAACTGTCCTGGTTAGATCTGTTTGATGCTCTCCATTTTGCTAGCAGCCCAGAAGGTTTCTGGCTTTCTAACTGGGATTTGAGGTGCCCTGCATTACTCAGGGCTGTTCTCTGTTGTGGGTGATGATGGCAAATTAAATTGCTTTCCCCTGTGATTGGTGCTGATACTAGAGTTTTAAACTCATGTGGTGAGAGCTGAGTTGCCTTTGAGTTAGTCCTCATCTGGGGAAAAGAGATCAGAAGAGAAGTCAACTTTGTGTGGCTTTTTCCTGGTGTGCTGAGTAGTGCTCCTTAGAAGGCTACAGTCTTGAAATGCTGAATTTATTTCTGCAGTCTGTTCTGTCTGCTAGCTTCCCCTACTTAACCCACCATAATATTTCTTCTCCCTTCTGTCTGTCCCTCCTTCCCAGAAGCCTCATCTGATGGAGGTTATGCTTGGTGTTCTGCTCTCAGTTTGGTCTTCCTCATCCAGGATTCTTGTCTCTCATTTTAGCCCATCTGTCTTTTGATGTTCCCTCCCATCTATTCCTGCTTTTCTTCTTTCTGAGATCGTCCTGCATCTTCATCTCCCTCTCGAGATTTGGGCCTTGTTTTTGTGTGTTGTGAGGGAAGTGCTTAAAAAATGGAGTGAAGCTGTGGTAGCACTGAGGTGAAGGATTTTGGGGGTGTGGAGACTTCTGCCAGGGATAAGAGTTTGGGGTGCTGTTAGCATTGGGGCTGCTGTTGTGTGTACCACTAATAGCTTGTTACCTCTTCTGCATCCCTGTGACTAGCTGTTGTCTCTGGTTAGATAAGCTCTTTGAAGTTTTCTCTTTTATGGATTTGTCCTGGATATGAATGATGGGTCTCCTTTTCATGACATTATCAGTAATAGTTGTAGGCAGAATTTACTCCTACAGAGTGGTGTAGGTAATTGAAATCCACAAGAATCCTTTGGAGGATCTCTTCAGGGCTGTTACCTCGTACATCTGGTGCTAATTTACTTGATGCAGTTTGTAGTAGAGAAGGGTGCATGGGATGTCTGCTGGCAGTGTTGCATGCTTAGTATTGCATAGCAGCCTGGCTTCCCCCTGAACCTCCTGCTGCTTGCTGGAGCATGTGAGCTGCTGGCTGCCTGGCTTGCTCTAGAGTTCTACTTCATGTTAGCATTAATCTGCTTGTGTTTACAGAAAAAGTGACTGTTCTGATGTGGATGCATTTTGGCACAGTAACTCAGGTCTTTGCAAAAGGACGTGGAAGCACATCAGCAGGAAGTGGGGTGCATAGAATCAGAATAGTTAGGGTTGGAAAGGACCTTAAGATCACCTAGTTCCAGCCCCCCTGCCATGGGCAGGGACACCTCACACTAAACCATGCCACCCAAAGCTCTGTCCAACCTGGCCTTGAACACTGCAAGGGATGGAACATTCACAACCTCCCTGGGCAACCCATTCCAGTACCTCACCACCCTAACAGTGAAGAATTTCTTCCTTATATCCAATCTAAACTTCCCCTGTTTAAGTTTTAAGCCATTACCCCTTGTCCTGACATTACAATCCCTCATGAATACTCCATCCTGAGTATCCCCATAGCCCCCCTTCAGATACTGGAAAGCTGCTATGAGGTCTCCACGCAGCCTTCTCTTCTCCAGGCTGAACAGCCCCAACTTTCTCAGCCTATCTTCATATGGAAGGTGTTCCTGCCCCCTGATCATCCTTGTGGCCCTCCTCTGGACTTGTTCCAACAGTTCCATGTCCTTCTTATGTTGAGGACACCAGAACTGCACACAATACTCCAAGTGAGGTCTCGCGAGAGCAGAGTAGAGGGGCAGGATCATTTTTTTGTGACCTCCTGGTTACGCTTCTTTTGATGAAGCCCAGGATGCAGTTGGTTTTCTGGGCTGCAAGGACACACTGCCGGCTCATGTTCATTTTCTCATCGACCAACACCCCCAAGTCCTTCTCCACAGGGCAGCTTTGAATCTCTTCTCTGCCCAACCTGTAGCTGTGCCTGGGATTGCTCCCACCCAGGTGTAGGACCTTGCACTTGTCAAGGTTAAACCTCATAAGGTTGGCATCTGCCCACCTCACAAGCGTGTTGAGGTCCCTGTGGATGGCATTCCTTCCCTCTACCGTATCAACCGAACCACACAGCTTGGTGTCATCGGCAGACTTGCTGAGGGTGCACTCAATCCCACTGTCCATGTCACTGACAAAGATATTGAACAAGACCGGTCCCAACATCAATCCCTGAGGGACACCATTCGTTACTCTTTTCCAAATGGACATTGAGCCATTGACCACAACTCTTTGCATGTGGCCATCCATCCAGTTCTTTATCCACCGAGTGGTCCACCTATCGAATTGATGTCTCTCAGATTTAGAGACAAGGATGTCACATGGGACAGCATTAAATGATCTGGTACGTGGATGGTAGCTGGGCCTGGTGGGATTCATCTGCCTGAAGCCTAGCAAGGATGGGGTGTGTATGCATCATTTTTATGTGCACAGAATATAAATACTTGCTGGTGCAGGCATGCAACTTGTGGTTTTAGAAGTTCTTTTATGAAAACAGCATTCAACCCCTCCACCACTGCAGTAAGAAGCTTCAGTAGAAACCCAATCCTACCAGTTAGGGAAGGTTTTGAAAGGAACCTAGCAACTGCTACTGTGATTCAATTTGTAGATTTATTATTTATTTTTAGTCTATGGATTGTAGCAGTTTTCTCTGCATTATACAGAGGTAGTCTGCATATGGCTGTAGAGAGAAAGGTGGAGGGAGTCATGGGTCAGTGACAGCAGTAGTTGAAATTATAATGGTAATGCTACTGTGGGCTTTGCAGCAATCAATCTTTGGGGAAAGTGGAGCATCATCGCAGTGTGAGGTGGCAGGCTCAACCTTAGCAGGCATCCCCACAGAGGCAACGTTGACCTGGGTGGTATCAGGTTCTGCCTCCCCTGCATCGCATGAGGCTCGGGCTTTTATATTGACAAAAATGCACACACATTCTGAGGCAGGGGGCCAGCCTACATTGGAAGAAGTGGCCAGCTATATCCAGAAAGGTCTCCAAGGGTCGAGACTTTTCCAGGGAGTTCTAAAGCAGACCTTTCTGGGTAGAAACCAAAGCTGGACTTTCCAGGGAGGAGCCAAAGCAGACAAACAGTACTTTTCTATCTTTGTGTGTTTTGCCACAGACCATTATCTATTATCCCTGACACAGGTGTTTAATGCGCTCTGCATCCTGACATTGCTGGTACCTCTAAGCTGTCATATGGGACAGTCAGACTTACTGGCAACTTATGACATAATGATCGCTTACTCATAGGTTTATCTGGATTTTATTCCATTTGTGCTTCACTGCAGCTACCCAAAAATCAAGTGTTCCACACCAAATGCTTTATAATTTGGAAGTATTTTATTTGAGAGTTAGGTATTAAAGTATGTAATGGTGTAAGAAAATATGAGGAAGCAATTTTTTTAGCTGGTCTTGAGTTGGTATTTCCAGTATCATAGGAACAGCCTCATATGGGATGAAGGCAGAGGTGTACAATGGCTCTTTAGCATGTGGTTTAAGTCAAGAGAATGTCACTGTATTGGTAGAGCATAGCTGGGCACTCTGCTTAACTTGCTTAAAACAAGCAAACAACCCCAACCCCGCATGGCCCTGTGGTCTGTCTGTAAATGAGTGCACAGGATGGCTAACTTGTGAGTCCTTCTCAGTCTGAGGCAGCTCTCTCAGGGGAGCTTTTGAGGTGTGTTTTTCCCAAAGGTGTGGTCCTGAAGAGCTGCTCAATGAATTGCTCAGTATGAGTGGTGACTAAGTACTTGGGTTAAACGTTTTGTAACATGAGAAGAGTGGTTTTGGTGGAAAAAATAGTATTTGACTCTTTCTGAAGCTTCACTTTGAGAATATTTGAAGGTTCACTTATTTGCACTTGGGTTTGGTCTGACAGCCAAGATGTTACCTTATCAAAAGTAATTGAAGGAGTGTTAATTGCAGATAAAACATTATAAAGACAAACTGTTTTGCTCCCTTCTTTTGGGCACTGGGGTTGACTTTGAGCTGCTTTGTACCATGTTGTGTTTTGAAGATGGCCTTGCATTCAGCTGCATTAATTGTGCTAGAGATGTGGAGGGGAGGGGTGCTTTCTAGCACAGCCTGGGCACACTTGCTGGTACCAGGAAAACAGTGCAAATTTGGACAAGATGTGGGGTGGTGGAGAGTTCAGAGGAGCTGCCTATGTGCAGTCCTGGGAGAGGGATTTCTTCAGGGAGTGGGTGAATTGTTTCCTTCTAGTCTGAACAGCCTCTTAATGAACTGCCCTCTCCAGGGTGCAGAGAATAACCTTCCACAGTGAAATTCAACCTGGGAGACTTCTACCATATTGCTGCCTTCAAATGGTTGTATCTAAAAATACATTCCTGCTGCTGCACACTGGATTTGAGGCATGTTCATTTTTTTTTTTTAAGAAGGAGACTTGTGTTGCTGTATAAAATACTGTGCACAGCAAAAATGCAATTTACAGAATTAGCATTTTTCTTCCAACAAAAATGTGGTGGGAAAAATTGTTCTGGTTGAAATTCCTTCTCATAACAAATAGTAGCAATGGTGTGTGTGTGTGTCTGAAAACGCTTAATGATAAGTTTTTGAAAACAAGTTCTCCCAAGCTGCCCAAGCTTCACTATATGATTCCTCTTCACTGCTGTTTCTGCAGGAGACTAAAAAGTATTCTCACAACTGGCTGGCTGGATAGTTTTGACCACTTCTGTCCCTTCTGAGCACAACTATTTTGGAATGCTTTGTCTATGCCAAATAAACAGGACTATTTTTCACTAGTCTCAGCCTGGGAATGTGCTACAAGGCTGTGGCTTCTGGGTGTGAACAAGGTTTTTCTTTCTGTTCCATTGAGGTGTCCCTGCCCATGGCAGGGGGGTTGGAACTAGATGATCTTAAGGTCCTTTCCAACCCTAACTATTCTATGATTCTATGTCGGGTCTCTCTTGCTCTACTCCATTCTCTCATTCAGGTATGCTCATTTGGTTGTAATTTGGCACTTTCTCTTTGGGTGAGGAGGAATGAAAGCCTACCAGGCTAACAGCTATAAGCAGTACTTGTAGTTATTGTTACCTCTGTGTGTAATGATTAATTCTGGAGGCAGACAGCTTGCTGCCCTCAGTATGTCATTGTAGTTCCAGACAAGTTCAGATGATGTACTTCAGCACTGCTGGCTCACAATACCTCTGTTACAAGGCTTTGTTTGTGAGTAACTCTGGAGGCTGATTTATGGCAGCAGTAGGACGAGCTAGTTTAGGTACAGCGTGGCTGGCTGTAGGTGAGTTTACTGCCTTGTGCTGAACACCTTGGTAGCTGATGCCCTCTCAGTGAGTTGTGACTTGAATGGTTGCTGTTTGCGCCACTGGGGAAGCAGAGTGGGGTGTTTGAGGGCTGTCATAGAAAACATTGCCTAAGTATGTGAAGCTTTTGTCTTAGCTCTTGCTGTTTTCTGTTTGTTCCCAAGATGAAGTTTTAACCTCAGGCTATTTAAGATTCCAAGTGGGTTTTCCTCCTTTCTTACTTGGCTTACATTGACTCATTTTGATACAGGAGCTCACCCCCTGCATCTGCTGGACTTTTATCTGCTGTGCCTGCCCGTGGCTTTCCCAGAGCCTGCTGATGATGCTCATTGGCAACAGGGTTCAGTCACAAGCTACTTAACCTAAAGCATTTGTAAGGAAACCTTCTTAGAATCATATAATAGTTAGGGTTGGAAAGGACCTTAAGATCATCTAGTTCCAGATCCCCTGCCATGGGCAGAGACACCTCACTAAACCATGCCACCCAAGGCCCTGTCCAACCTGGACTGGAACACTGCCAAGGACAGAGCATTCAGAACTTCCCTGGGCAGCCCATTCCAGTGCCTCACCACCATTACAGTGGTGTCTAGGGCAGCCTGGCAGTCAAGGATGACCACAGTGGTTTCTTTGAAATATGGATGGCATTAGAGGGACTCTGGCTTAAGAATAAAGACTGTTTATGATGTGTAGTTGTAGTCATTTACCTTGAACCATAATTATCTTATTTCCCGAGTTAAAAATGTCATGTCATCTTGCTCATATAGTTAAGACTTCTTTATCCATTTGCTGATAAGAGTGCATCATCTTTAAGGTATTTCACTTTTTTTTCTTATGTTATACTAAGGGAGGTTTTAACTTAAACAGATTAAATTGTAGCCTGGAGAAGTGTGTCCTCTAGACTGGCAGAGCAAGGCCTGTCTCTGCTTTCTAGTACAGAAGGGCAAGCTGTAGCCTTGAGCTTTAGCCCAAGGGTGATTAAGGAAATTGCAGGAGCTATATTTTGACTTGATACTTTCCACTCATTAGAGAAGCCACAGAAGGGTGGTAAGGGGTGAAGGAGGAGAGATGAGGGAACACAGAATCACAGAATAGTTAAGGTTGGAAAGGACCTTACAATCATCTAGCTCCAACTCCCCTGTCATGGACACAGACACCTCACACTAAACCATGTCACCCAAGGCTCTGTCCAACCTTGCCTTGAGCATTGCCAGGGATGAAGCATTCACAGCTTACTGGGGCAACCCATTCCGGTGCCTCATCACCCTCACAGTAAAGAACTTCTTCCTTATATCTAACCTAAAGTTCCCCTGTTTAAGTTTGAGCCCATTACTCCTTGTCCTACCACTACAGTCTTTAATGAAGTGTGCCTCTCCAACATCCTTGTAGGCCCCCTTCAGATACCTGAAGGCTGCTATGAGGTCTCCACACAGCCTTCTCTTCTCCAGGCTGAACAGTCACAACATACGGGAGGTGCATGCTTGGGTATTTCTAGAAATCTTAATTATGTGCACAGAATCAAAAACTAGTTCAGTGGAAACTGTTAAGGTTTGCTTGGCTCTTCTGCCACATCATGCTAAGAAGAAAATGAGCTACTTCAGTGATTTAAGCTTTCAGATTGTTCTGGGAGCTGGGACTCTTCTGACAGCCTCAGTTTTTTACTCTGCCAAGTGCCTTTGAGGCTGCTTTCATACCTCTTTACAGGAGAAATGCTAGGTGATTTTAGATGTTAGCATTTTCAAGGTATTCTTAAGGGTAGAGAAGTTTAAATGTCTGGTATGAAGGAACCAGATAACCAGTAATAAAGTTGGCATGTCTGGTAATTTCAGAGTTTATCACTCAGCTGCCTGTTGCGTTTTTGCAAGGGGTTTATTTATTTATTTATTTATTTTTATTTTTTGGTGTGTGGGTGGCTGAGTGGCTTTCTTTGTTTTTTGGTTTGGTGTGGGTTTTTTTTAATGCAGTTCAAGTGTAGTATAAAAGTGTTTAACTACTTGTTTTGAACTACTGAAATTTTATTTGAGCTTCTCAAGTCTCTTCTACAAAAGGAGACATAGAAACCCACTGTACACAAGTGCTGTTCCCATTCTTCTTGCAAGGGGTTGTGTGGAGTGTTATTAGACGACAGTGGCATGCAATAATCCCTCAGGGTCAGCCCAAATGACCAGGTGATTGAAGCTGAATCTGATTGTTGTATTGGTGTATAAATGCTGTAACTGGTGTCATTTGAATTGGAAAAAGTGCAAATCTTCAGGAATACCTGGAACACATAGAAACTAGTTATATGATTTCACAGATCCTGGTCTGTTTTTATTTGCTGGTAGGCTCTAAACGGCTTAGTCCTGAATTTAGACAAAAGTCAACCATCAGTTTATTAGGGACTATGTTGTCCACATTGGACTTTTAATTGAAATGGTTCAAGGACGATTTGCTTGTTTCAGTGGGATAAATTGAGCTTTAGGCTCTTCAGTCCACACATAAGTATCTTGATCTGTGTTTTTTGAGGATGGTGTCAGGTTATTTTGTGTTTTTTATCAAGTGACAAAGATGACAGGAGCTTTAAAAAAACAGATTTCTGCATATGCATCTGCAGGGCAAAATGAAGTAACTTTGAGACAACAAATATATTGCCTACTTAGTTTCTGAATGCTATCAAATTAAATGTTACTTGATGCTGCAGTTCTGTCACAATGAAACATACTGAAAGAGTTTTTCCTAGCATATCTGGTACGGTAGCACTCAATGGTGGTGTGGCTTCATTCAGGCCACCATAGTCTACTGTTAGTCTCCATTCTGTTTTAGACTTTTACACTGGAATTATGGGGCTATTAAAGGGTGAGCGGGACCTACTGATTGCTCCTTGGCTCTGTAGTCTACAGATCAGATTATGGATGGGAATCAGGGAGTCTTGGTTGGTGCAATATTGCTGCTGGTGTGCTGTTGTGGTCGTGATTGGCACTTCTTGGTCTTCAACCCCCAGCAACCCCACAAAAGAAGGATCCTCTCATAACATCATCATTGTATAGAAACCTTTCTTCCACAGCTGCCAAAAGCCACCTCCAAATGCTGAGGGACTATTTCTCTTTTGTAATTGCTTTGTCAATTCCCCCTTCCCTAGAAAGTGATTCCAGCTGCTTACCCTCCCTGCCTTCTAGTTTGTGACCATCAGATCTATTGTCCCAGCATCAGAGCAACCATGAGAGCATGTGCTCCCCTGATCGATGGGTAAAATCTTTTTGCATATTCCATAGCTTGCTTGAGGTCTGGGGTCGAGAAGTCACCTCTTCTTCCTCTGATTCGTTTAATAATAGCTCCTGATCAGATGCTGTCCTGGGTAGTAAGCGCATTGTTTCTTCATCTTTCTTGCCTCTTCTTTGCTTTTCCCCTTGCGTACAGGGGCAACTGAGATTGGCACGAATTGGTTCTCTGATTTAGCTGCAGTGGTTATCATTGTGGTTGGAATGCCATATTGGTGCCATAGTCACAGGTTTGGTGCCATAGTCGGGGATTTTGGTATCTTGAACATGGGACCCAAGTTAGTAGGCCAGGCCTACTGGATGCTGGTGGAGCTAGTCTGACAGAGAAGGGGAAGAGTGGTTTTGGTAGGAGGCTTGCCAGACTGTTCAGGGATGCTTTAAACTAGTTGTGTTGGGGGAGGGGGGCATCATTCCATCCCAACACTACCAGTCAGTTGCCAGCACCTATAATAAATGTGCGGAGCAATGTAGATATATTCCACCCACTCCAGCCAATGAGCCGGCTTCATTTGGAGCTTGGCTCAGATGCCTCTATACAAACGCTCGTAGCATGGGGAACAAACAAGAGGAATTAGAGATGTGTGCATGTCTACGGGGTTATGATATAACAAGCATCACAGAAACATGGTGGGATGGCTCCTTTGACTGGAGTGTTGTAATGTAAGATTACAGGCTTTTTAGAAAGGACATGCCTGGCAGATGGGGAGGGGCAGTTGCTGTTCATGTTAGGAATAGGCTGGAGAGTATGGAACTCTGACTGCTCACCTCTCCTTAGTTAAGAGAGTTTGTGGGTCAGGGTTAAAAGGAGAACAGCTATGGGGGACATTATTGTGGGTATCTGTTACAGACCGCCTGATCAAGAAAAATCTGTGGAAGAAGCACTCTACAGACAGATAGGAACAGGCTCACAATCAGAGGCCCTTGTTCTCATGGGGGACTTCAACCACCCTGACATCCATGAAGGATGGCGGACTAGGGAGGACTATCAATCTATTGTTTCATTTGTGGGAAAGGATAGTTTAGACCCTGTCCCGCAGGTGAAAAAGGGTACTAGGACAAGAGTTAGCAGAGCTCACTCACAGAGCTTCAGGTTAGATTCAAAGTGCGAGCAAGTCGTAGCTGAACTAGTGAGGCATTGTTCTACTATTAATGAAGACCAAAAGGCCTCCCACCTCCCAAGGGTGCCATCAGCGTGCTCTGCTCGCTCCCTGAAATGCCTGTACACCAATGCACGCAGCATGGGGAATAAACAGGAGGAGTTAGAAGTCTGTGTGCGGTCTAAAGGTTGTGATCTAGTGGCAATTACAGAGACATGGTGGGACAGCTCACATGACTGGAATGTGGTCATGGATAGCTATGTCCTTTTTAGGAAAGATAGGTCAGCAAACCAAGGTGGTGGAGTTGCTCTTTATGTGAGAAAGCAACTAGAATGTATTGAGTTCTGTCCAGGGGCAGATGAGGAGAAAGTGGAATGTCTGTGGGTACGAATTAAGGGACAGGCTGGTACAGGTGATACAGTTGTGGGAGTCTATTATAGACCTCCTGATCAGGATGAAGGAGTTGATGAGGCTTTCTACAGGCAACTGGAAGTAGCCTCACGACTACATGCCTTAGTCCTCATGGGGGATTTTAACTACCCCGATATTTGCTGGAAGACTCACACAGCCAATCATTCACAGTCTAGGAGGTCCCTCCAGTGCATTGATGATAACTTCTTAATGCAAATGGTGGACAAACCAACTAGGAGAAGAGCACTGCTATATTTAGTACTCACCAACAAGGAGGGTTTGGTTGAAGTGGTGATGGTCAATGGCAGCCTTGGCTGCAGTGACCATGAGGTGGTGGAGTTTAGGATCCTGTGTGGGAGGAATAGGATACCTAGCAAGGCCACAGTCCTGGATTTCCGAAGGGCCAACTTTGGCCTCTTCAATCAACTGCTAAGGGAAGTCCCATGGGAAAAGGTACTAAGCGGTAAAGGGGCTCATGATAGTTGGTCAGCATTCAAGGACCACTTTTTCCAAGCTCAGGATCAGAGTGTCCCAATGGGTAGGAAATCAAGTAAGGGATCTAGGAGACCAGCGTGGTTAAACAAGGAGCTGCTGGGCAAACTCAAGTGGAAAAGGAGAATCTATGGATTATGGAAAGAGGGGCTGGCCACTTGGGAGGAATATAGGACAGTTGTTAGAGGATGTAGGGAGGCAATCAGGACAGCTAAGGCCTCCTTGGAAATTAATCTTGCTAGTCGGGTTAAGGACAATAGAAAGGGCTTCTTCAAATACATAGTAAATAAAACTAACACAAGAGGCAATATAGGGCCACTGTTGAACAAGGTGGGTGCCCTGGAGACAGAGAATGTAAGGAAGGCAGAGGTGCTGAATGCTTTCTTTGCCTCTGTCTTTACTCCTGCAGACTCTCCCCAGGGGCCCCAGATTCCCCAGAAGGAGTCAGGACTGTTGGGGGTCGAGCATGGGTGCTTGAACAGGCCTACAGCAAGCTGTGAGAAAGTGAACTTATGACCCCAGGTTAAAAGAGGAAGAAGTGTCAAGATCAGCAAAACAGGAATGCAATAACAGGATGCCAGTAATTGAAAAAGCATGATGTAACGCTAAGCTGAAGCAAAGGTGTGAAACCAATCAGGAAAGGTAAAGGGGAGCGTCTATGCCTCGTGGACAAAGCGAGGCAGCCAATCAAGTAATGCGTGATCGCGTGTAAGACAGTATATTAAGAGCAGCCTTGTAATCAATAAATGGAGCTTTTGTGAACCTACATCGTATCGGTGTTTTCTCCCCTCCACCTGTCCGGGGCACAGGACAAAGGAGGAGTTTGCTTTGGTAGATGAGGATTGGGTTAGGGATCTGCTATGCAATCTGGACATCTATAAATCAATGGGTCCGGATGGAATACACCCACGGGTGCTGAGGGAGCTGGCGGAGGTCATTGCTAGGCCACTCTCCATCATCTTTGATAAATCGTGGGAAACGGGAGAGGTGCCTGAGGATTGGAAGATGGCAAATGTCACACCAGTCTATAAGAAGGGCAAGAAGGACCCGGGTAATTATAGACCGGTCAGCCTTACCTCTGTCCCTGGAAAGGTGATGGAACAACTTATTCTTGACGCCATCTCTAGATATATCAAGGATGAGGGGGTTATTAAGAACAGCCAACATGGTTTTATGAGGGGGAAGTCATGTTTGACCAACCTTATAGCCTTCTATGAGGAAGTGACTAGGTGGAGGGATGATGGTAGAGCGGTAGATGTGGTTTTTCTTGATTTCAGTAAGGCATTTGATACTGTCTCCCACAGCATTCTCATAGATAAGCTAAGGAAGTGTGGGCTTGATGATGAGGTAGTGAGGTGGATCAAGAACTGGTTGAAAGGAAGAAGGCAGAGAGTTGTGGTCACTGGCACAGAATCTAGCTGGAGGTCTGTGACTAGTGGAGTCCCTCAGGGGTCGGTGCTGGGACCAGTGCTGTTTAATATTTTCATCAACGACCTGGATGAGGGAACTGAGTGTACCCTCAGCAAGTTCACTGATGACACTTAGCTGGGAGGAGTGGCTGACACACCAGAAGGCTGTGTTGCCATTCAGCGAGACCTGGACAGGCTGGAGAGTTGGGCAAGAGAAACTTGATGAAATTCAACAAGGGCAAGTGTAGAGTCTTGCATCTGGGGAAGAACAACCCCATGTACCAGTACAGGTTGGGGGTTGACCTGCTGGAAAGGAGTGAAGGGGAAAGGGACCTGGGGGTCCTGGTGGGTAGGAGGATGACCATGAGCCAGCAATGTGCCCTTGTGGCCAAGAAGGCAAATGGCATCCTAGGGTGCATTAGAAAGGGTGTGGTTAGTAGGGCAAGAGAGGTTCTCCTCCCCCTCTACTCTGCCTTGGTGAGGCCGCATGCATCTGGAATATTGCGTCCAGTTCTGGGCCCCTCAGTTCAAGAAGGACAGGGAATTGCTTGAAAGAGTCCAATGCAGAGCCACAAAGAAGATTAAGGGAGTGGAACACCTCCCTTATGAGGAGAGGCTGAGGGAGCTGGGTCTCTTTAGCTTGGAGAAGAGGAGACTGAGGGGTGACCTCATCAGTGTTTACAAATATGTAAAGGGTGGGTGTCAGGATGATGGAGCTAGGCTTTTTTCAGTGATATCCAGTGATAGGACAAGGGACAATGGGTGTAAACTGGAGCATAGGAGGTTCCACGTTAACATCAGGAAGAACTTCTTTACTGTAAGAGTGACAGAGCCCTGGAACAGGTTTCCCAGGGAGGTTGTGGAGTCTCCTACATTGGGGATATTCAAGGCCTGCATGGACAAGTTCCTGTGTGATGTACTCTAGGTTACCCTGCTCTTGCAGGGGGGCTGGACTAGATGATCTTTTGAGGTCCCTTCCAACCCTTGGGATTCTGTGATTCTGTGATCTGTTTGAGGGATGGTACTGCCTGGAACAGGCAATCCAGGAGGTTACTCAATTGTGTGGAAGACAACTTCCTTTTGCAAGCAATAGAGGAGCTGACAAGGAGAGGTACCATGCTTGACCTTATGCTCAGCAACAGGGAAGGGCTGGTTGGAAATGTGATGCTTCAGGGCAGCCTTGGTTGCAGCGATCATGAGATGCTTGAGTTCGAGATCCTCAGGTTAGTGAGAAGAGCGTGCAGCAAGCTCACTGCTCTGAACTTCAGAAGAACAGACTCTGGCGTCTTCAGGAACATGCTTAGTAGGGTTCTATGGGGTTGTCCTGGGTTCAGCAGTAGCAGTCATTTTTTCTCCTTCTTGGTAGCTGGTGCAGCCCTCTGTTTTGACTTTCAGGCTGGGAACCGTGCTGATAACACATATGTTTTGAGTTACTGCCCAAATGTTTGGTTTGTCCAAGGACTTTGTGAGTCTTATGCTCTGCCAGGGAAGGAGGGGAGGCCGGGAGGAAGGAGAGACAGGACACTTGACCCAGGCTAGCCAAAGAGGTATTCCATACCACAGCACGTTATGCCCAGGAGGTAAACGATAGTTACTCAGAAGGGCTGGACTCTGGGGGTTGGGGGAGGTATTGGTCGGTGCTCAGTTGGGCAGGGTGGGGTGAGTTATGGGTCGGTGGCTGGTGAGATGTTGTTTTCTCTTCACTTGTTATTTGCTTTATGATTATTTTTAGTAGTAGTATTAATAGTAGCAGTTGTGATTTGTGTTATACCTTAGTTATTAAACTGTTCTTATCTCAACCTGTGGGTGTTACGTTCTTTGGATTCCCCTCCCCAACTTCCTGGGAGTTCGGGGTTTCAAGGGTGGGGGGAGTGAGTCAACGAGCTGTGCGATTTGGGTTTAAACCATGACAGGGGTATAGCCCTAGAGGGCAGGGGGGCCCAAGACTGTTGGTTGATATTCAAGGATCACCTGCTACAAGCTCAGGAGTGTTGCTTCCTAACTAGAAGAAAGTGCAGCAGGAGGGCCAGGAGACCCCCTTGGATGGATAAGGAGATGCTCAGGAAAGTTAGAGGGGGGGAAAAAAGAGGCCTATAAAAAGTGGAAGCAGGGACAGGTGGCCTGGGAAGAATACAGGGGTGCTGTCTGGGAAGCTAGGGACCAGGTTAGAATTGAGTCTGGCAAGGGATGTTAAGGATAACAGGAAGAGATTCTATAGGTATGTAGTGAATAAAAGACTGACTATGGAAAACGTAGGCCCCCTACGCAAGCTCTCAGCCTAACTAGCTACCCTAGATTTGGAGAAGGCTAAGGTTCTTAATGACTTGTTTATCTTGGTCTTCACTGGCAAATTCTTTGACCACACTACCCAAGTCTTGGAAGGTAGATGCAGAGACTGAGAATGATGACCCTAGGACCACTGTAGGAGAGGATCACGATCGAGACCATCTTAAGAACCTGAATGTGCACAAGTCCATGGGAACTGATGAAAACCATCTGTGGGTCCTGAAGGAGCTGGCGAATGAAGCTGCAAAGCCACTGGCCATCATATTTGAAAAATCATGGCAGTCAGATGAAGTTTCTGACCACTTGAAGAGAAATATAACCCTCATTTTCAAGAAGTAGAAAATGAATGACCCAGGGAACTACAGACCAGTCAGTCTCACCTCTCTGCCTGGCACTATCATGGAACAGATTCTCCTGGAATGCGTGCTAAGGCGCATAAAAAACAACAATATGCTTGGTGACAGCCAGCATGGCTTTACTAAGGGGAAATCCTGCCTGACCAATTTGGTGGCCATCTATGATGGTGTAACAGAACGGATGGGCAGGGGTAGAGCAGTTGACGTCATCTACCTGGACTTGTGCAAAGTGTTTGACACTGTCCCACACGACATCCTTGTCTCTGAATTGAAGAGATATCAGTTTGATGGATGGACCACTTAGTGGATAAAGAACTGGCTGGATGGCAGCATACAAAGGGTTGTGGTCAATGGCTCAATGTCCGGCTGGAGACCAGTAACGAGTGGTGTCCCTCAGGGATCAATGTTGGGACCAGTCTTGTTCAGTATCTTTGTCGGTGACATGGACGCCAATCTTTGTGGTTTGGCTGGTACGCTGGAGGGGAGAAGGGATGCCATCCAGAGGGACCTTGACACGCTTCTGAGGTGGGCTGATGCCAACCTTATGAAGTTTAACCATGCCAAGTGCAAGGTCCTACACCTGGGTCAGAGCAATCCCAGGCACAGCTACAGGTTGGGCAGAGATAAGATTCAGAGCAGCCCTGTGGAGAAGGACTTGGGGGTGTTGATTTATGAGAAAATGAACATGAGCTGGCACTGTGTGCTCGCAACCCAGAAAGCCAACTGTATCCTGGGCTGCATCAGAAGGAGAGTGACCAGCAGGTTGAAGGAGGTGATCCTGCCCCTCTGTTCTGCTCTTGTGAGACCTCACTTGGACTGTTCTGTGCAGTTCTGGTGCCCTCAACATAAGAAGGAGATGGAACTGTTGGAACAAGTCCAGAAGAAAGCCATAAGGATGATCAGGTTGCTGGAGCACCTCCCATATGAAGATAGGTTGAGGAAGTTGTGTATGTTCAGCCTGGAGAAGGGAAGGCTGCGTGGAGACCTCATAGCAGCCTTCCAGTACCTGAAGTGGGGCTGTAGTGATGCCTGGGATGGATTGTTTATTTGAGACAGTAGTGACAATACAAGTGGTAACTGGTTAGAACTTAAACAGGGGAAGTTGAGGTTGGATATAAGGAAGAAGGTCTTTACTATGAGGGTGGTGAGGCACTGGAATGGGTTGCCCAAGGAAGTTATGAATGCTCTGTCCTTGGCGGTGTTCAACGCCAGGTTGGACAGGGCCTTGGGTAACATGGTTTAGTTTTATGTGTTTGTGCTCATGGCAGGGGGTTTGGAACTTAATGATCTTAATGTCCTTTCCAACTGTAACTGTTCTGTGATTCTGTGGAGTGGCTGCAGTATCTGTTGTCTGGGTTTGGGTAACTGCTGTACTTACCAATAGGGTTGACATAGCTGCTGTATTTGGAGTTGGAGTAGGTATCTTTTCTATTTCTTTGTCATAAGTTCCAGAGTAGTTTTCTTTTTCCCTTTGAAGGTGCTGGATTGTGTTGAAGAGGCCTCTGTAAGCATAGGCTAAGTCCCTGTACTTTGCTGTCATTTGTCCTTCTCTGGTATGACCAGGATGACAACACATCTAATTGAAGTGTTTCACTAATTATTCTGGATTTTATACTTGTTCAGTGGTCAAGTTCCAAGGCACTGGAGGGGGCCCCATTGTGTAGTTACTTGCCCATACTATCCCACACACCCTGCCACTCATGACTGTCCAGTCTTGGGGAAAATCTCTTAGTTCTCCTATATCGTCATCTAACCCTAAACAAGACCCCAACTTGACTCTGCTTAGCTATCGAGATTAGATGAAATGGTTGTAGGTAAAACACACTCTGTGTGCCAACATGGTGATCCCCATCACAATCAGCAGGCAGGTCTCAAGGGTATCCAAAGGCAATTCAGAACCTTCAGAACTCTCAAATGATGCTGTAAATAGTCTGGTGGGGTGGCTGGGAAGGAATGGGAATGTCTCCTTCACAGGTTGACCACCCGAGGTGGAGAAAAAAGATGTGTAATTGCTAAGCAGTTCTGTTATATACCTCCCAAAGTATAGAGGTGGTGACCACACTGGGAAAGCAAACCAGATCTGTTTCATTATCAGTGATTCTTATAGAATCATAGAATAGTTAGGGTTGGACAGGACCTTAAGATCACCTAGTTCCAACCCCCCTGCCATTGGCAGGGACACCTCACACTAAGCCATATCACCCAAGGCTTCATCCAACCTGGTCTTGGACACTGCCAGAGATGGAGCATTCACAACCTCCCTGGGCAACCCATTCCAGTACCTCACCACCCTCACAGTAAAGAATTTCTTCCTTAGATCCAATCTAAACCTCTGCTGTTTAAGTTTCAACCCGTTACCCCTTGTCCTATCACTACAGTCCCTAATAAATAGTCCCTCTCCAGCATCCCTGCAGGCCCCCTTGTATTACAAGTCATTACCATAATGTACAGTGAAATAAAACCTTACCCCAAGCCCCTCAGCTGACAAACACTAAAACAGCAAATACAGGCTGTAAGTAAGGTATGACATGCTGAAACTGAGATCAAGAGCAACAACTTTGAGAACCAAGAAATCAGCATTGTGATGAGTGACTGTTAACCTGAAACAATAAATGCTGATCACAAATACGATTAGACAAACTCTTGTTAGATCTGTCAGTTATCTTAACCCTTCGTTCCTCACGTTGGGCTCCAAAAAGAACTGTCATGGTTTAAGCCTAGCCAGCTATCCAGAACCACCCAGCTGCTCGCTCACTTCCCCCCTTTTTCCTCCCACTCCCGGAGGAATGGGGCTGGAGAATGGAAAGAATGTATCTCCCAGCGGTTGAGATAAGAGCAGTCCAGTAACTAAGGTATAACACAAAACCACTACTGCTACCATCAATATTAATAATGAGAAGGGAAATAACAAGGGAAGAGAATACAACCGTTCACCACCTACTGATACCTAGCCCGACCTGAGCAGTGATCTAGCCCTTCCAGGTAACTCTCAGTTTACATCCTGGGCATTACATGGTGTGTTATGGGATACCTCTTTGGCTAGTTTGGGTCAGGTGTCCTGTCTCTGCTTCCTCCTGACTTCCCCTCTTCCCTGTATGAGCATGAGACTGAGAAAGTCATTGGTCAGAGTAAACATTACTGAGCAATAGGTAAAAGCATTGGTGTTATCAGTGGTGTTCCCAGGCTGAAAGTCAAAACCACAGCACTGTGCCAGCTGCTGAGGAGAAAAATGGCTGCTACTGCTGAATGGAGGACACTATTTTTTTTTTCTTTAACATTAGTGGAATTCTCTTTATGCTTTTGTCTTGCACTGCAGTAATGGGTGCTGGATGATCATAATTGGCTGTTGTGTTGCTGCAGAAATACTTGCTGCTTTGTGAATTCTAGTGAATGGCAATTTTTGTGGTTCACACCACTACATGAAATTTGGTTTTAGAATGTAGGGGCATGTGTGAGAGAGTGTGACTTGAGTCCCACTGAACAGAACAATTTGCTTATTATATGTGTATTTGGAAATGGTTTGTAAGTTACTGATAGGATGCAGGGCATTTCAGTTAAAGGCATGTTATTAATCTCATTTGTATGTATTTCTTAGAAACAACTTTCTCTCCCATCTTTCATATCTGCATTGCAACACGTCTCCTTTTTCTCTTTCTAAATAGTTTTGAGCTGCATATAGTGGTCTGGGTGTGCTCGAGTGACTGCCACAAATCTGATTATTTTCTTTGAGAGCCAAGGGAAAACTTCTGTTGCTGTGCTGGGCAGGGCTGTTCTTGGCTTTCAAGTGGATGTGAGCAAAACCTGTGGGAAGGAGCAGAGGTGATCAATTTTGCACTGTTTCTGTAACCCTTCGGTTTCTTCAGGACTTTCCTTGTAGTCCTCCATCCAGCTCTTGGGCTTCCGAACACAAGACAAATGTAGATCTGTTGGAGTGAGTTCAGAGGAGGCCACAAAGGTGTCCCAAGTGCTGGAGCTCCTTTGCTCTGGAGACAGGCTGAGAGAGCTTGGCTATTTCATCCTGGAGAAGGCTCTGGGGAGACCTTAGAGCAGCTTCCAGTACCTAAAGGGTTTACAAGAAAGCTGGAGAGGGGCTTTTGATAAGTGCCTCTAGGGACAGAACAAGGGGGAATGGTTTTAAGCTGGCAGAGGGGGGATTCAGATTAGACATTAGGAAGTTCTTCCCTGTGAGGGTGGTGAGGCAGTGGAACAGGTTGTCTAGAGAAGGCTGCCCCATTCCTGGCAGTGTTGAAGGCCAGGTTGGTTAGGACTTGGAACAACCCAGTTTAGTGGAAGGTGCCCCTGCCTGTGTCAGGAGATTGGAACTAGATGACTTTTAAGGCTCCTTCCAACCCAAACCACCCTAGAATTCTGTGATTCCCTGAACTCCAACACTTGTTTGGAATTTACTTGGATGCTGTAACCAGGCAGGAATAGAATCCCTGTTGCAGAAGCGATCTACAGATATTCCTGGAGGACACATAGCTGGTAAGTATGTGGTGTGAGAAATCATCTCTAGATGGAAGCTTTTATTGTAAAAGCTCAGGGTAGACGCAGCAGTGAAGCAGCTATTTATTAATGTTTGTGCAAAAATGGGTGTCCTAGTAAGTAGGCATACCCAGCAAAAGCAGGACTTTGATTTATGTTTCCTTTCCCATCCACAGGTTCCCTCCCTCATTTCCCTGTTGGTTGGGTACTCCAAGGTTTGCAGCCTATCTGATGTGAATAATGTATATGTTAACTCTCCCATCTCTGGTTACATTTCCCCTTCTCAATTTATCTTCTTTTATGGTTTGATTTCATAACTTTCTGGCAGACATGTGGTACCCCAACTTATTGTTTAACTACAGAACCAGTTTACACCGGCTTAGTTTCATGGGTTGTACAAAGATAGTTTTCTTTTTAACCACAGAGTATATCTTTCCTCCAGATATTATATTGTCTGGTTAAAGACAGTGTCTTTTGAAGTTATGGTATCTCAAACCTTTTGTTTTGTTCCCTTAGTAACTTAGCCCCAGTATTAAAAAATCTTAATATTGCAAAGCCTTAATATTGATCTTAAAGCTCTAATGTTGTAAAGCTCCATTCCCAATTATGCAAAACCAACACTGTTTCTCTTACATGTGTGGTTTGTAGTGCTGTCCGCTTATGGATTCTCCCCGCAACCTCAGTTTTCTTGGATTCTGGAATTCTCGTGATTTTTGCAGTTTCTGAGGAAAAGCATTTGTCACTATTTCAGCAGGGTGAAAGATTAGTGTTTGCATTCCAAATGCTGTTTAAGGCCATGCAGACAGTCTTACCATGTTGTTCTGAACATGCCTATGGAAAACATTCCTAGGTTTCCCCATCCTCCACATTTATTTTACTTGTGCCTCCTTGGGTTCTGTATCTGAGGTAGTGGAACATATCTGAACACGTAAGCTCATTGGTGTCATGCTGTTCCCTGGTATATGTTTTCACTGAAGCCCTCAGAGAGATGCCTCATTGAAACTGTCTCTTCCTGAAATTAGAGGGAAGCAGATGACTACTGTGGAAAGCGGCTATTCTACTCCCAAGAGCCTCCCCCCATATCAGAAGTTGGTCTAAGCCAAAATCTAAATCTCATACTGATATCCCATTACACTTCTTAATTCTGGAGCACCATAGAATCTGAATTGATGCAAGTCTGTCTGTAAATCAAAATACAACTTTTTGCTTCAAAGAAGCAGTAAAAAAAACTGTGCTTGCTTGTGGGGGGACTGGCTTTCCCATGGCTTGAAATGAGACTTCAGCACATGGCTTCTTTCCTGATCCCTGTAAAATGGGGATTGAAGTAGAACCCTTTCTGCATTCAGTTGGTCAAATGGAGAAATATCTAGATGTGTAAAACTGTTGAATCTCGAACACGCTTTTCACAGAGACCCTTCTAAGTGACTGCACCAGAAACACTCTGCTTTTGTTCTTTCATTGCTGACATCAGCCTCTGAAGCCAGCTCCTGCCTTGCTACTGTAACCAGTCAGTGTTCCCAGTCATCATTCCCCTGCTAGATCATGGCTGCCTGCCCCAGCTGCTTTGGTGGAAATAGTCTGTAATTAATCTTAATGCAAGCATACCTTTTTTTTTTCCAGATTATGTTTGTGATTGTAAAGCAGTTTCCATCTCCAAATATGGATTTCTGTAAAGTCATAAGATACCCTTTTATTAAAGAAGTTTGAATTACTTAATTCCTAGGGTGTGTGTTTTTTGTTTGTTTGTTTGTGGGTTTTTTGTTTTTTTTTTGTTTTTTTTTTTTTTTTTAATGAATGCTGGAAAAGTGCTGTGTGCTCTAAATCTGCAGTTTACTGATCTGTGTGGGAGTGCAGCAAGAGGAACCAGTAACTAATCAGTGGTGAACTGCTGAGGATGATGTGATCAGTGTGAAAGAACAAAAAGATGCTGGTGGGAGAACTTAGAAGTTGAAAGACTGAGTCTGTTTTAAACCAGAATCTGGTCACCAGGAACAATTAATTATTTAGTATTTATGCTACTGTTTCAATGCAAAGGAAGACAGTATCTTCTGGTTTGCATTGCAAATGGCTTTCTCTGTAGCTGCGGTTAGCTTGGCACATATGTGGGAGCCTTATCCACTGCATCGAGCCTTGTCTAGCAGTTTGTCTTGTAAGTTCACAGAAGGGAAAACAAGGATAGAAATGTTAGCTTGTGAACTGATCCATTTCATCAGACTTAAAGCTAAGAAAATTGGATGGGTAAATGTGTCTAACATTATTAATTATAACTTAGGCTTTTGGAAGCAGGTAATTTTAAATTGAAATGTTAGATTCTGCACAGCAGGAACATTGTGTGAGTGATGGAATACACACGATGCCCATGACCTGTGCATTGGGCATCTTCTGCTGCACTATTTGCTGTACTTAATAAATAATTTGATAAGTTTCATAAAAAATGGTACACTGTTGCTTGGCTCATATGTGATCACTATTTCAGTGTTACAATACTTAATGTATATCTTGCACATGAGCAAGTAATGAATAAAATTTCCATGTATAGGCCAGAAAGCAGATAGGAATCTTCAAAACTATGTGTCAGTATGTCATGGGACAGGATTTTTGTTGACTCTGATAATTTTGTGCATAGTTGATCTTGGTCACTACTGTCAGCAAGCAGCACTACTGATTTTCCAAATAACGTAGTTGGAAGTTCAGGTTTTTTTTCCCCCCAGTTCTATGGTTCTATGATCATGGGCATAAAAAATCTGGAAGAAGGCAGTGTATTACATGTTGCTCTGCCCAAACTCTGGTCTTCTGCACTGCAGATCCTCAAAGGTCTGAACTGCAAAATTCAGGCTTGCTCTTGCTCATATGACAGGCTTCCACTGAGCTGTGCTGTCCAAAAATTGTATCCCCTGTGACAGTCACCTGTGACTGCTTGGCCCCACACAGCTGTGGTGAATGAGTTCAGGGAAAACCCAGGTTTTGGGCTTGGAATCAACTGCCAACCCTTTCATGCACCAGTTAATAAATGCAATTCCCCCTTGCCTTGGGTGCTGAGAGCTCCTTCTGGTTCCTGCCCGTTGTTTGAAATTTCACTTTAGGAATTTGTAGTTGGAAAAACATCCGTGAAAAGTGCAGCAAGAGCTGTTGCTCTGTGCACATCTCCACTTCTGTTTGTGCAGACTCAGGAAGTTTATTTCTGGATTAGGCAAGGACTTTGATTTATTAGCCCTTCATGTACTTGAATATAGCATACTTGTTGCAAATAAAATTGTTTAAATTTCCTAATTAACAACTTCCTATATTTTTCAGATTACACAGCATTTTTGGGACACATATCTGGATTTTAATGTATTTCCTGCTAATGACAGCTTTCAACTATGGAATCGGTAAATATTTACTTGGCTTCTGTTCCAGTTTTTGCTTTTATTACCAAACAAGTGCTTGTGTCCATGGTGTGTTGGGTATGGTGGTTTTAATTTCTATTTATTTTCTGAAATATGAAAGTAAAAATTTCAAACTTCCATGGATTAATTTAAAGGTACTAACCAAGAGTATATTAGGAAATGTCTTTGGTTATGAGATGCCTTTTCACTTTTATATCATTTCAAATGTAGCAAGTTTATCCTAGACTTCACTGAAAGCAAAAGCTACTTTTCCTGCAGGGTCACTTCCAGCACTGGTTTGTCCAGCAGACTGTACAGTTGTTGGTGCTGTTGATTGCCGAGTGTTAAATATTCTCCTACCTCTAGTATATCATGGTCCGCTTTTGAAATATCTTTTTTAAAAAGAAAAGTCTATTAAAACCTCATAGCAGTCTTCCAGTATCTGAAGGGGGCTATAGGGATACTGGGGATGGACTATTCATTAGGGACTGTAGTGATAGGACAAGGGGTAACGGGTTAAAACTTAAACAGGGGAAGTTTAGATTGATAGGTGGACCACTCGGTGGATATAGAACTGGCTGGATGGTCACACTCAAAGAGTTGTGGTCAACGGTTCAATGTCTGGCTGGAGATCAGTAACGAGTGGTGTCCCTCAGGGATCGGTGTTGGGACCGGTCTTGTTTAATATTTTTGTCGCTGACATGGACAATGGGATTGAGTGCACCCTCAGCAAGTTTGCCAATGACACCAAGCTGTGTGGTTCAGTTGATATGCTAGAGGGAAGGAATGCCATTCAGAGGGACCTTGACACACTTGTGAGGTGGGCTGATGCCAACCTCATGAAGTTTAACTATGCCAAGTGCAAGGTCCTACACCTGGGTCGGAGCAATCCCAGGCACAGCTACAGGTTGGGCAAAAAGGAAATTCATGGTAGTCCTGCGGAGAAGGACTTGGGGGTGTTAGTCAATAAGAAAATGAACATGAGCCAGCAGCGTGCACTCACAGCCCAGAAAGCCAACTGTATCCTGGGCTGCATCAGAAGGAGCGTGACCAGCAGGTCGAAGGAGGTGATCCTGCCCCTCTACTCTGCTGTCATGAGACCTCACTTGGAGTATTGTGTGCAGTTCTGGTGCCCTCAACATAAAAAGGACATGGTACTGTTAGAACAAATCTAGAGGAGGGCCACGAGGATGATCAGGGGACTGGAGCACCTCCCATATGAAGACAGGCTGAGAAAGTTGGGGCTGTTCAGCCTGGAGAAGGCTGTGGGGAGACCTCATAGCAGCCTTCCAGTATCTGAAGGGGGGCTACAGGGATGCTGGGGAGGGACTATTCATTAGGGACTGTAGTGACAGGACAAGGGGTAACGGGTTGAAACTGAAACAGCAGAGGTTTAGACTGGATATAAGGAAGAAATTCTTTACTGTGAGGGTGGTGAGGTACTGGAATGGGTTGCCCAGGGAGGCTGTGAATGCTTCATCCCTGGCGGTGTTCAAGACCAGGTTGGATGAAGCCTTGGGTGATATGGTTTAGTGTGAGATATCCCTGCCCATGGCAGGGGGGTTGGAACTAGATGATCTTGAGGTCCTTTCCAATCCTAACTATTCTATGATTCTGTGATTGGATATAAGGAAGACATTCTTTACTGTTAGGGTGCTGAGGTACTGGAAGGGGTTACCCAGGATGGTTGTGAATGCTCTGTCCCTGGCAGTGTTCAAGGCCAGGTTGGACGAGGCCTTGGGTGACATGGTTTAGTGTGAGGTGTCCCTGCCCATGGCAGGGGTGTTGGAACTGGATGATCTTAAGTTCCTTTCCAACCCTACCTATTCTGTCATAAAAAGTGCCAGTTTTGTAATGTTATGTCTCCTTGTGATTAGTGTAATTGAAACAGATGACACCTGTTTCATTTTGGGCAGGAAAACCTCCCAATATGCTGAGACTACAGTTCGATTCAGTGTTAGGATTCAACTCTTTGGTAGCATTAGCAGATGTAGAAATAATAGACTACCTTAGAGTGGAATTTAGGGGGGAAAGAAGAGATTTTTTTTTTTACTTGGTAATTTGAGAGGGCTTGGTGCTGTTCTCTAGAAAATGGAATGACACAGGTATAGCTAGTAGGAAGGAATTTGTTCTTACTGGTTTTCTCTGCACTACTGGTCGCTTGGTGTGTGCAAGCTGGATAAAAGCTGTTTGCTGCTTTCAGTGAGCTCAGCTTTGCAGTGTTGTGGCAGTGGTATGGAGGGGAAGCTCTGTGTGAGTTCAAGGTCATCCTCAGTGTACCCAAGAATGCTACAGTGAAGGTGGATAACCTACAGTGTGTTGCTTTTCTGTGGTGCTCTACTTCACTGACTTCTTGGGTTGTGCTGTAGCGGGATTATTTGTGTTGAAGTTGTCATTATGATAAAGGGCATCATTGAAGGAGAGCTGCTCTATGTAGGAGTACAGGTCTGTTCTGTCAGGTGGCTTTGCAAGCTGGTAGGTTTCTTTTGTCCTGGTTTTTTTTTAGGGTGGGGTGGGGGAAATAATTGTATTTAGCTTGTCCATAATAATTCCAAGGTATTCAGATGGCGACAAGATGTTATTTCAGTTTCCTTCAGCGAATATGAATAGCAGTAGAAGCCTTTTACAGTGAAACAAACCAGGCTAGGCATCAGTAACTCCCCTGCTGCAGCTAAGTAATTAATGTGTATGAAGTGTGGACCTCTTGCTGTAGTGTGCAGTAACTTTTCTTAATGGCTGCTCTGCACTCCCCTGGAAAACCCATCTGAATCCAAGCATCAGTTATAACCCAGGTTGGTCACTACCTATTACATTTCATAGTCTGTTACAGAGGTTTTTCACTCTTGAGTTTTGAAGTAAATGCTGGTGTTTTTTTTTTTAATGCAAATTATGCTTTTCCGACTTCTGAAACAAACAAAAAAAAGTGATTTTGCTGTGTGGGTTTGTAAGCCCTTGGAGATGATAGCTGAGTGACCTTTTCCAGTAAAATAAGGTTTTATCTGCTTCTCTGCAGAGACAGACTATTGAATTGCTTAAAATGCATCTTGGTCTTGAGGGTCTCATCATAGAACTGGTTAGCTTAGAAAAGACCTTTGGGCTTATTAAATCCTGATCCCTCTGTGTAGCTTTCCTACCCTTGATCAGATCAACACTCCATAGTTCAGCTCCATTCTTGGGCTACTGCAGTATGGAGATGTTGGGGAAAAGAGAACAAGGGGAGGAGATCAGAATTCTCTAGTGTTGGCTGAAAAAAATACCTGAATCTGCCACATTCTGAAGCTGTAGAGGTGAATTCCTAGGCCTTGTGTTGGTATAGAGGCTCTGGCATACGTGGCCCCTGCAGTTTCCCACAGGAGCATCTGCGGATTGTGCGGTTCTCTGATAGCCCAAGGCTTGAGTTAAAACCTCTCATCCTAAAGCACAGACATTCTAAAAGCAGGTTGTTGTTGTCTTTGTTCATTCCTTATCCTGTGCTGGTTAAAGCCTTGGGACTTTTGTGCCAGACTAGCTGAGAGATGATGTGCCACCTCCATCTTGTTTGAGGAGAAGGTGGTTTATCATGCAAGTGCTCAGCTTCTGTCACTCATCTGTTCATGACTATGAGAATGAGGTTGCTTTTGCTATAAACCTGTGAGTAAAAGTGCACTGGGGCACAAACCTGACTGGTTTGGTGTTTTTCTTCCCTGTTCAAGCAACTTGTGCATGCCAGCATGTAACTTGCTGTAAAGGATGCTGCATGCAGGGTTTCCCCACTGCAATGGGTAATGAGGAGCCTGATCTTCAGGACCAGGCTTACCTTTGTAGTAAGGTCCTGCAATGTTTGCTCTATTCTGATGGTACTGTTCTGTACTTCATAGCTTGGCTAATAGAAATAAAACTTCTGTGCTAGAAAGTGACTTTGAGGGCATCTACTGTGCTGTTTCCTTTGGTTGCAAACCTGATGCATGCTGTTTCTGTCCCTGGGAGGTCATTTGTTCCTATCACATACGCCATGCTGTTGTTTGTGATGGTGTGCTGTTAATCTGATCACCAAAATATTCTGTGGTCAAGTAAAATATTTGTATTTAGAGGTTTGTGTGGTGTTGGGGGTCGAGCATGGGTGCTTGAACAGGCCTACAGCAAGCTGTGAGAAAGTGAACTTATGACCCCAGGTTAAAAGAAGAAGAAGTGTCAAGATCAGCAAAACAGGAACGCAATAACAGGATGCCAGTAATTGCAGAAGCATGATGTAACGCTAAGCTGAAGCGAAGGTGTGAAACCAATCAGGAGAGGTAAAGGGGAGCGTGTATCCCTCGTGGGCAAAGTGAAGCAGCCAATCAAGTAATGCGTGATCGCGTGTAAGACAGTATATTAAGAGCAGCCTTGTAATCAATAAACGGAGCATTTTGTGAACCTACATCGTATCGGTGTTTTCTCCCCTCCACCTGTCCGCGGCATTCTGGTGACCCTGACGTGATACCAGGAGAGAGAGAGACCGTGGACGAGAGAAGGTGGAGATCCCGGCTGCCCGAGAGAGGCAGGAAAAGAGCTCAAATTACGTGGCCACGGCTGACCGGTGAGTCAGGCAGACTGCGGTCTGGTTCGGGATGGGTTTCGCTGTATCAGCGATAGAAAAGGCTACGATAGAAGCGTAGCGAAGAAAACAGGGTACTCGATACCCCGACAGGAACTTGTGGACTTTTTATTTTGGTGCCGACGAAGGGGGTTGTTAGAAAATGCGGGACAGTTATTCTCCAAAGATCAATGGCGTAAGATAGGGGAAGAATTGTGGGAGTCGGTGAAGCTTTTAATCTCGAGACTTGGGAGAAAATTACTAAGGAAGAAGCCCCTGATTTATGGATGTTTTCAGTCCTTCCTAAGGTGAAGGGAGCAACCCTTAAAGAGACAGACCTAAAGTTAATGTTGAAATGGTCGAAGACACGTTACCCAGAGATTGATGAGTCTACCGGATTTGAGATATCCTTGTGGAATGGGGCAGGAGTTAAGCTGTGGAATGCAGCCACGAAAGGCAATGAAGCTGTGAAAAGTTTGTTAGTCATTTGGAGAACTGTTTTAGAGATGCTAAAGTCAAAAAATGAGATCATGGAGACCAGCGTGCCCCCCCTCCCCCCCCCCCCCCCCCCCCCCCCCAACCTCCGCTGTTTGCTGCCATGGCTGTGAAGACTGAAGATGAGGATGAAGACCATCCTTTCGACCTGAGCCCTATTGACCCTGAGAAGGAGCCTGTGCACGTTCATCAGTTTGCTGTTGCTGCTCCTGAGATTCTGATGCCTGATAATGCCGATGCTGACCTGGATGGTGCTCTTGACCTGGAGCCTATTCATCCGGAAAAGAAGCCTGATTTATATCCCCCATATCCTCACGATAAATGGGTAGCTGTAAAGGGAGAAGTGAGACGGGTGGGGGATGCAGATGTATTGCACGGTTTCCTTGTGGTGTATATGCTGGTTCAAAACCCGCAGTGGGAAAGTCTCTTGTATGCTCTTATCAGGGGTATTGGGCAGAATGTGTCAGACCATGCAGTTGGGACCCCATATACAACTCCTTTGATACAGTCTCTCTGTGATACTCATGTACTAGAAGTTGGTAAATATAAGTATGTTCATGTTTCTATCGACCCTTGCAAACCTTTATAGATATTGCTGGCAACTTCTTCCAACATAGGCTGACCACCTGTGTCGGAACGAGTGTGCATTTTGGTCAGTATAAAAGCCCAAGCCTCATGCGATGTGAGGGAGGCAGAGCCTCTGCAGGGACGCCTGCTAAGGTTGGGCCTGCCACCTCGCACTGCAATGATGCTTCTCGGAGCTGGTTTCCTGATAGTCTTTACAGGGTCCTTGTGCCACGTCCTGTATGTGGGACTGTGCAGTGGGAGCAATGATTGTCCGGATTTTGTGTTTCAAATATTGTAGTTGTGTGGAGTGTGCTTGTGGGATCCCATATGTGTGTGTGTGTGATGAGGGCAGACAGTGTTCTGTGTATTTTTTTGTTGTCAGGTTCATGTAAAAGTTTTAACAGGTAGCAGTTTAACCTTTCGGGCAAGAAAAGGTTAATGCAAAAGTGCAGTTGCCGATAGGCCGGTGGTTTTAGCTGTGTGAGCGACTTTGGATAAAAAAAACAAAAAAAACAAAACAAAACAAAAAAACCAACAACAACAACAAAAAAAAAAACAAAAAACCAAAAAATCACTTGAGGGCAACTGAAAATTAACAGCTTGAATATGCATGCTTGTAAAGTAGCTATTATTAGAGGTTGTGATTTTGTGTATAAAACCACCTGTATTTACTAGCCAGTTGCTAATAAGAAACTATACCTTGTATTGTATGGATTTGTCACTTGTAAAAGAGATGTTAGAGCATGCAAATTTGCAGTAGCTGCTAGAAAATGCTAAGGCAAAAGCTAGAAAGATTCTAATATGATGGTAGTGTTATAAAGCAAGTAATGGAACAAATTAAGAGGGTGGGAGAACTCCACTGGTAAGAAGTTTCTTTGGTTAGTCACTCGCTGTCATCAGCATCTTCAACATGCTGATGCATTCTGTGATAGTTACTCTGCTAATGTAAATCTGTGTGTGCTTTGCTGTAGTAGTGACTTGTTACTGGGTTAAGCAGGTGAAACTCTGCATTGACAACAAGGTGCAAGGACTGAGATTGACCAAATGCCTGCTACCACAGTCAAGGGCAAGACTGGGTTGGCCTCTGTGTTTGCCACCAAGAAGAATCTTTAGCTCCGCTGCTGGCTGCAACCCAGCAGGTGTAGAGCGGTGGAGACACATGCCATGCCAGACCTTGATGTGAGGGATGGCCTCCGCTGTTATCAGAGAGCCATACAGGAGAAAAAGGGTAGGCCCAGCTGTGTACAGCTATCAACAGGGCCATACTGACTGCCAGAGAAAAGTATGAAGCCGCAGAACAACATAAAGAAACAGCAATGATAGAAATCTGTGTAAAATCTTTGTAATATCTGTTCTATTATGTGTGACCATGGGTAATGGACAAGTATACTGAGCACATGTGTTAAATCCTCATTATTCCATCCTGTTACATGGTGTGTAGGATTCACTGGTATGCCACATGTTATAAAAGTTCAAGTGACTTCAAATCAGACTAATCTTACTGAAATAATGCTACCTAGAGTAGTGGGTTGTTATGTTACACAAGTCAAGCAGTGACAGAGCAGACATACCAAACTGTAAAAAACCTTTAGTAAAACTAAAAATGGGGAGATGTGGAGACAGTGTTCTCACAGGAAAATGAATATTTGGTACATGAGCTCTGAATAACTCCGAGGGATACAGCAAGGCCGTGGGAGGCCCGAGGAAGCCTAAGCAAGCAAGATAAGAAGAAGCTGGAATTCACTGAGTTATGAGAACTGTGGACTGTTGGCAAGCGTTCGAGGTCAAGTTCTCACACCTGAGCTTAACCAATTATATGTTAGTCACTAAGGGTCTTCAAGACAAGTATCCAATCATGATATGCCAAATTGCTGTAGGTGTGTGTAAGCAATAGTATATAAGGAGTTAATGCTTTGCAATAAATGGCTTTTTGTCTGATCAAAAAAAAAAAAAAAAAAAGGGGGAGTGTAACTCCTTGACTGTTAACACTGTACAGTTTACTTCTGCAGCTGCTTCACATCCCCTTTGCATTAGAATGCTTCTGGGCATGTGTTGTATGAATCTTTCTGATCATTCTGAATCTATTCAGAAGAAGTTGTTTGAAATTAAAGAAAATATGAAAAAACTTACTGTAGACTCTTGGTTAAAATTGTTAGGAATAAGTAGTTGGTTAAGGAGTTTAATCATGATGTTTAGCGGACCAATAATAATTATGTTAATTTTGTTTTTTGGACCTTGTTTGTTACAATGTATTATGCAACGCATGCAGCAGATGACGAACGCCTTATTTGAAAAAAGAGGGGGAGATGTTGGGGGTCAAGCATGGGCGCTTTAACAGGCTTACAGCAAGCTGTGAGAAAGTGAACCTCTGACCCCAGGTTAAAAGAAGAAGAAGTGTCAAGATCAGCAAAACAGGAATGCAATAACAAGATGCCAGAAGCATGATGTAACGCTAAGCTGAAGCAAAGGTGTGAAACCAATCAGGAGAGGTAAAGTGGAGCGTGTACCCCTCGTGGGCAAAGTGAAGCAGCCAATCAAGTAATGCGTGATCGCGTGTAAGACAGTATATTAAGAGCAGCCTTGTAATCAATAAACGGAGCATTTTGTGAACCTACATCGTATCGGTGTTTTCTCCCCTCCACCTGTCCGCGGCAGTGTGGATTGTTTCTGGTGCGATCTGCAGAAGTAGCTGAATTGGTGCAGCCAGAGGACTAGGAATGCTGTGGTAGGTCATAGGGAGCAGCGAGGCTGTTCCACTGTAGGAAATCTTACAAAAGTCAGGCTTTTCCATTTTGGTATGTGGCTCCTTTATTGTGAGTTATGGGAGTTTTTACAACCATTGCTACTCTCAGTTCTCTGAAAGAGACTTGTGTTCTTTTGGGGTGCTGTGTGTCATTGTTCCTGTCCTGTCTGTGTCCTGTCCCTGTCTGTCCCCCTCTGTCCCCCCTCCGTCATTGTGTCTTGTCCCGTTCGATCTTCCCCCCCATCTTTCTGTAGTAATAACAGGAAAAGTCCTGTCTAAATGGATAGAGGAAAAGGGAGTTGAGTTGAAATGCTGGCTCTTGTGCTGCAACAACTAGGACAGGTATTTTTTCACTAAGCTGTCTGAATGGTTTGATCAGAACAAGCTGGGTTCATCATGGTAGTTCCTTTTTGCTTGTCAGCAGGAAATGGCTGTATTGCACTGAGCTTGTTCTGAAGTTTGGTGGCTGCTTTGCAGCACCAGAGCTGACATCTGGCATGATTTGTGCTTTCCCCACATCTTCATTAGGGAAGCAGAGGGGTCAAGCCTTTCTCCAAGCAACAGAAAGATTGCAGTGGCTTTTGATGGCGGTTTTGGCACTGGTATTTTACATAGTTCATAATGAATATGTAGGTGTGAGATTTAAAGAATGAATAAGGTAGAGCTGCTAAACAGAATTGCTTTTCAGAGCTGTAGCTGTGCCTTGTTCTGACCTCCTGAGAAGGATGCAATTGTAAAGCTGAGGCCTGTTGTGGAAAAACAATTAAAATACATGCTTCCAGGATTGAATTGTCCTCTGACAGTCAGATGCTGCAATAATGGTAGTGCTGCTTAGGTGGAATGTGACTTAACTGCTCAGTGTTTTTCTGTTATTGATCTTAAATGTGTTCATATATGGTTTTCAAGTTTTACTGCTTTGGGGGAAATAGAGCTTAGTATTCCACGGGGAAGCTATTTCTTTGCATAGAAGTGTTGTTCTGAGCTTTCTGGCTTTTTTTCCACGTGTTTCAGCTATTATCCCTTCCAAATTAGAGGGGTTCGAAGACAATGCAAGAATAGCAGTGTATGTTTTTTCTTTAACATGTTGATCACAGCCAATCAGAGGTTTTCCTGTGGTGCTGGGGTATGGTATGGAAGCATTGGCTTTTTTGGGGCAAGAAGTGGATGCGTTAGGAAACAGGGCCTGGAGAGAGGAGGGGAAGCCATGTGCAAGTGGGAATAATAATCTCATGTAACATTAAAGTGGAGCTGTGTGACTTGTGGGTTTGACTGACTTCTGCTGTGGTCCTTATCCCACCCTGAAATGGTGGAGCCCTTTCTCTCAGGGAAAATCAGGTTTTGGAAGTGCTGTAAAGCAGTTGGGTGGCTCTTCAGATGCAGGTTTGCCCAGAGTGTTTCAGACAAGGCTGTTTGGGTTAGTGCTGGTGCATGGCTCAGCCTGGGAAAGGCAACAGCTGGGGTGGGTGGGAGATGGATGGAGAGTGTTTCCTACCTAGTGTTCTCTTCTATTGTTGTACCTGTGTGTGTGCAAGGTGGATTTCCACAGCCCTTGGGAGTGGTCAACTTTTCCGCTTGTCCATTTTGTGCTATGTAACAGACAGCACCAGAGTTCTGTAATCTAAGTTTAATTTTTAAGGTTGTATCTCCACTATAAGTGAAGAGGTGGCTCCACTGTGAGACTAGATTTCTTTATGGGTCAGATGGGGCTTGAATTTTTGGACACAAACCCCTGCTGAGGCCTTCTGTAAAGAGCTTTAAAATCCTCCCCCTGTCCCCCTAGCCTGAAAAGGCTAGATTCTCAGATGTAATCTCGGCATAAGCATTTGATTTGAGTGTTTGAATTGCTGCTTTTACAGTTCTATGTTTTATAAGAATGTGTTAAATTGCAAATGTTGTTCACATGCCACTTTTGGCAGATGCCACCTACATGCCCTCAATTTGAATGTACTTTTCAAGAGAAGTGGAGGTAGAGAGGCTCCTTTCTTGCATGTCAGATATTGGAGAGTGGAGTGCTTTCATTAATTCACTTTCACTGACCTTTCCACTGCTAGTAAGCTAACATGGCCCATGTGCACAATGCAGCACCTTTAATGAACAGATCTGAGCTAAGCAGAAACCTCTTTAAAAAATATCTCACCTTGTTCTTTGGGTGTGATTCCAATCTGTGTTCACCATGATTGCAGAAGGGAGTTCTCGGTAAGAGCAGTCCACAACCAAATAGAACACTTGCTGGGCCATCTAGTCTAGGTCATGCTTTGCCTAGGAATGTTTGACTGCGTGATCTTTGAGGTCCCTTCCAACCTGGGATTATCTTCTGAAATTAGAAGTACTTTCAGGCAGGTTCTGGTGTAGTGAGTGAGGTGCAGCATTTGGAGGGATGGTTTTATTTATTTCTCAGTGTTGTATGTAGCACCAAAGTGTATTCTTGAAAGGAACTGAAATTATGTTCTCCATCCTGAAGATGTGACAAGCTTGGATGCAAGATGACAGGCTTTGGAGTGGAATGGCAGGATTACACAGAATATGACTGGAATTTCTTGTTTTCAGAAGATTATCCATCATGTTATGATTAAGAAGCAAGAGGTGTGCTATATGTTCCTAACCTAAGGAGCCTGCAGACCTGCTGGTAAGACCAGACTCACTGTTGTACTTCTTGAATGAATAATGGCTTAGCTCTTTTAAATAATAGTGTAGATAACTGAACCTGCTGATTTAGATACGCAAATCCCTGAGTTCTTTAAGGGGGGTGTCCTGGGTTCAGCAGTGGCAGTCATTTTTTCTCCTTAGTAGCTGGTGCAGCCCTGTGGCTTTGACTTTCAGCCTGGGAACAGTGCTGATAACATCAATGTTTTTAGTTACTGCTCAAATGCTTAGTCTGACCAAGGACTGAGTCTCATGCTCTGCCATCGAGGAGGGGAAGCTGGGAGGAATCAGAGACAGGACACCTGACCCAAATTAGCCAAAGAGGTATTCCATACCACAGCACGTCATATCCAAGATGTAAACTGAGAGTTACCTGTAAGGGCTAGTTCACTGATCGATCAGGCTGCATGTTGGTTGGTGGGTGCTACTGTATTCTCTTCCCTTGTTATTTCCCTTCTCATTATTCTTATTGGTGGCAGCAGTAGTGGTTTTGTGTTATACCTTAGTTACTGGACTGCTCTTATCTCAACCTGTGGGAGTTACATTCTTTCAATTCTCCTCCCCATCCCTCTGGGAGCAGGGGAAGGAAAGTGTGGGGCGAGTGAGTGAAGACTGTGTGGGTGATTGCCGGCTGAGCTTAAACCATGACAGTTCTTTTTGGTGCCCAACATGGGGCATGAAGGGTTGAGATAATGACAGATCTGACCGGAGTGTGTCTAATTGTATTTGTGATAAGCATTCATTGTTTCGGATTAATAGTCACTCATCAGAATGCTGATTTATTTGCTCTCAAAGTTGTTGCTCTTGATCTCAGTTTCAGCATGTCGTACCTTACTTATAGCCTGTATTTGCTGTTTTAGTGTTTATCGGCTAGGGGGCTTGGGCTAAGGTTTTTGTTTCACTGTACTTTATGATAATGACTTGGAATATGGGCGGGCTCCAGCAGCAGGGTGGGATGGACATGGCTGTGGACTTGTACCTGGCCATCCTGCTGCTCTTCACCGTCCTGGCCGTCGCTGCGGGAGCCGAGGGGGTGTGGCTCCGGGAGCTGGTGGTAGCCAAAGCGGCTCTGGAGAGCAGCCCTAGGGACCAGGAGGCCAGGAGGGGGCGGCTGCCAGTGGAGGTCGTGGCAGTCAAGGGGGGGGGGGGGAAGAGGCGGCTGCGAGCAGCGGGAGGAGGTGGTGGAGGAACCAAGCCCCGCAGCTGAGCCAAGACCCTCGGCAGCTGTGAACATCCCTCAGCAGCTGCCTGAGCCCCAGGAGGATGCAGAGAGCAAGATACCACCTTTGGGAGCCTCAGCTGGGTCCAGCCTCAGGCACCCAGGACAAGTGGAGGATGCAGGAAACCATGCAGCACTTTCTAGCAAGGCAGAGGAGGAAGATATGGACTCAGAGAAACTGGTGGTGAGAGAGCTGGCAAGCACAGCAGCTACACTGGCCCCAGTGACAAGAACAGCAGCATCATTTGAGAGTTCTGAAGGTTTTGAATGGCCTTTGGGTACCCTTGGTATCTGCCTGCTGATTCTGATGAGGATCACCATGTTGGCACACATACAGTGTGTTTTACCCACAACCATTTTGTCTTATCTCAAAAGTTAAGCAAAGTCGTGTTTGGTTCTTGTCTAGGGTTAGACAATGATATAGGAGGACCAAGAGGTTTTCCCCAAGGCTGGACAGTCATGAGTGGCAGGGTGTATGGACAGTATGAGCAAGTATCTGGTCCACTGAGCCCCTCCAGTGCTTTGGAAGTGTCGGAGATGGAAGGCAGCTATATGGAGTCCCCAACAGCAAGTTGCAGAAACTGCTGAAGGGGAGGATGAATTATTTTGAGCCTGGTGGGCCCATGACATTTCAGGCCATCAGGGCAGAGATGCAACCTAGAGATGAACTCATGATTGAGGGGTGGACTTAGCAATGGATACTATTGCCCAGGTTATTCACGAGTGTGAACACTGCACACAGCCTCTCCTGCTCTGAAAGACTGTTACAAGAGATGGAGCCCAACATCATGGACCGGATGGACTCAGCAGCTTTATAGGGATTGGTCCATGCAGTAAGGTAAGAGTGATGGTATATTGAAAATGTGGGATCTGAGCATGACATGAATGGTATGGAATAAGGAGTGGAGCCTGTTGCTGTGTTCAGTGCCAGATTGGGCAGGGCTTGGAGCATGGTCTAGTGGAATGTGTCCTTCCCTGTGGCAGGGGGTTGGAACTAGATGAGCTTTAAAGTCTTTTCCATCCCAAAACATTATATGATTCCAAGGATTGATAAAGAAGCCCAGAATGGGGCATCTGTTGTTACTGGTGGCAGTGGCTGCCATAAAGAAGGTCCTGGCATGCTACTATCAATTCCTCCTGTACCTTTCAAAAATCTTAATGCTTCCAGTTGTTAGAGTTTTTTTGGGGATGTTTTTAGTCTAAAAGTTGTCATGTGGTCTCATGGGGCAGAGTTCAAGTGCCGGTAAGATGACTTTGCTTGGCTTCAGATGGTAACATTTAACCTTAATTTGGAATTTCCTGGAAGTCTTGACACTCAGATTGTTTCCAAGTTTGGTGAAAGGCAGGATGGCAGCATGAAGACTGCGTGTGTTTGTGCACCTGAGCACCTAGAGCTTCTCCCCAAGGTTGACTTGCAGGCTGGTAGAACTGAGTTCAACAGCAAACTAAGGTGAGGAGAACTGCAAATAGGAGACGGGCTGGTCAGTGTTGTGGTGTGGGTAGGTATGACAGGAGGAGGTCCTTGATCTTAGTAATTTTTGTCCTTTCATGCAAGGTTTTATCTGTTCAGCGGTACAGGGATTCAAAGGTCAATGTTGAATGGTTCTGATTATTCTCTGCTGGACTAGACTTATTGATGGTGTCATATAAGAAATATACTTCCTTGTTATTTACACAGTCAAGAAAATTATCTTGTCATCTTAAGTAGTTTTTACCTCATTCTTGTACTCTTGCCAGTATCCTGAGTCTATTTTTATTGTATTATAAATTGTCATTTAACATAATGATATGGTTTTAATGCTATGCAAAAGTTCCATGGAGTCAAAATCAAATGACAACAGGTAGTAAATAATTTGACAAAATAAAAACCTGAAAACAAATTATGAGAGGAAAAGAAGTATTGTTTTCCTCTTAACAGTTAGGACTGCATCTGGATGTAGCAGCTGGTCAGTTCTGAATTCTTTTTTTTTCCCCACTAGCTTTAATGGTGCGTTCACAACAGTCTGAAAGGAGATCTCTGGACAAAGTGATATCAGGGATGCAGCAGTTCCCCTGGACTCTGTGTCCAGCAAGGTGTTGCACAGCTGAATTCTCCTTTCTTTCTTCTTGCATTTTATTGGTTGTGCTTTAATAAGAGGACTACCTAGATATATGAATTATATACTCAAATGTTTGGTCAAAGATGTAGAAACTTTCCTAATTTCATTGACCTCAATCTTGCAGAAGATAAGAAAGCATTTAAAATACCCAGAGCTCTGGCTGTGTATGCATGCAGCTGCATGTGTATTTTTAAATGTCCCTTATGTCAAGGTCATCCACAATTAAAGTTGAAGCCTAGGTTGTATTTTCTGTGGCAAGATGCCTGTTACTGGGGCTAATTCCCATGGTCTGAAAGGAGTGTGGGATGGGGACCAAAGAAGAGGTTTTTATCTGGTCCCACGTGGTGCTTTGTACCTGTCTGGATGAGAAGACCACGGACTGACAGTCTCTCTTCCCACAGGAATTCAGATCTACTTCACCTATTTGTTTTCATACTTGCAAAATGTCACCAAGCTTTGAGATTCTCCTGTGTAAGCTTAGGCAATGATGAGCAGGAGAATTAATTAGATCTTCAAGATGGATAACTGGAGCAATGAGTTGGGTATAATAGTAGCTTGGAATTCCAGTGGCATATTTGCAGAGCGCTGTGCAGCATGCATGCCTTGGCTGGAGCATTTTTATTTCTTGGCATTGCATACCCAAATGCCTTGGGGCATTGTAGCAAAATTTAGTAAGCAAATTATGTGAACAAAAAAAGCTCAACTTTGGCTTTGCACACACCAAAAATATTTGTCAATGAAGGGATTAACTGCTAGTTTGATCACTTATCCATGGTGGCTTCCTCCTACTACAGGTTGACAGCTTACAGTTTGTATACCTCCAAGATGCTGCTGTAGACTTAAAACTTACTGGTTTATAATGTTAAATTAAGATTAAAAAAAGAGGGGATTCAAATTAGGTTGCAAAGATAGGAATTGACTATACTGTTACCATACAAATTGTATACTTTTGACTAGAGCTGCAGGCAAGTTTAGTTTCTTTCAGAATACTGGGCTGCCACTAACACTCCTGCCCCAGAGAATGTGCTGGCTCTAAGGTTAGGCTTCACTTTAAAGTGAAGCTGCTGTTAGTGAAATTTCAGTTTAAAAAAATATCTTCCCCATGCAGTTTTTCTTTGCTCACAGAAGTAGTTTCTATATTCATACTTAATTTACAGTAGCTCTGAGGAATGAAGAAAGTACTGGACTTTGAGTCATTATTACATTTCTTTGGAACAGCTCTTGGATATAAACAAGGAGGACGGTGTGTACTGGCCAAAGCAATGAGATTTTTTTTCTGGGTTTTTTTTGTGCATCAGGTAACTTAGAGTAGTTCTAATCACCACTTACACTTTTCCAGTTCATTTTCTGCTGTGATTCTTTGTAGCTTTACCTCTTGATACAGATTTCAGGTGACTTTTTTCATTGCTGAAAACCTTGCGTTTCTGCTGGTGATAGTGAAGACTTGTGCTTTGTAGCTTAGGAGAAGGTTTGGTCATAATTCAAGACATGGTCCTGGAGAGGCTTCAGTCAAAAGGTGCTGAAAGAACACTGTATTTTGCAGTTTTGCAAAGTTGGATTTTTTTTTCTTTGTTAAAGCCTTAGGGATCCCCAGGAAAGGAGGTTGATTCTGGCTTTTTCTGCTGGGTGAATAGGAATTTAAACACACCTATACCACCCACCCCCTGTTTTGACCTAGTTATGAAACCCTTGCCTCTGTAAGTATTGATTTCTAGACTCTAAGCCAGTTTAGTATTGGAATTACAGTAGTGTTATTCTTTTCTGTAGAGCCACCTTGAGTTTTGACACTGAAGGATGGTGATAAATCTGATAAACTTAGTAGAGTATCTGTTACAATGTGCTATAAATGGTCTTCATTACCCTGGAATTAATAAATGACTTTTTTTTCCCCCCCTGCTTACCCATACTTTTACGAGGTATAATTAAGAAAAAAGCTATAGTTTTCCTTTTTGTTCAACTCTGCTGTTGTTGAACTATGTATGGTTTGGACTTTAGCCCTCCAGAATGTTGGCACAAGTTCTTGTCTGGAAAGAAATGGTAATTCTTTTGGGGTTGAAAAATGGGGAAGGAAAGATTGCTGTAGCAGAGATGGTTTAAAGCAGAATGAGTCAATAAGCATATAAATATATATATAGGCATGCACTAAGGTTTGTGAGGTTTTTTTTGTTTGTTTGGTTTTAGGTTTTGTTTGGTTTTGGGTTTTGTTTGGTTTAAATATAGAATGTTCCTCTTTTTTGTTAGGTTTGCTTATTTTGTTTATTGTAGCCAAACCTATTTGTAAAACTTTTTAGATTAAATTTCATGTCCTAGCTAATATTGCAGTAATTGAAATCACTGAAATTTAAATATTCTATTTTAATTCAGCTAGAATGATACAGACGTGACCTTAAACTAGCCTTTTAATATGAACTGCTCTTTTGCCTTCTGAGTGTATAGCAGAAGACTACAGCTGTCCCTCTCAGGCTGGTCTGTTAGCACCAGCCAGGAAAATGCTGTGAAGGTGCAAATAGGGCTGTGCAGCAACACAAGATGTTATGTGGCACTGCTCTAGATGGCTGGGCTGGTACTTCTGTTTTTGTTTCAAAAACAGGTAATCTTAGGGGAATGTATGTGTATACAAACTGAAAGAAATGTCCACTTGTTTCAGTTGTGAGAGTTGTCATCTTTTTCCTGGACACATTAAGAATACTTCTCTAACAGCAGAACTGTACTGGTGTGATTGCCTTGGTGATACCAGGGGTCAGAATAAATTAATAAACTTTTCGGGCTGAGCTTCCCCTCATTCCCTGGCAGAGACATGGATGGCGGTTTTTCTAGCTACTCATCTCCAAAGAATGAAGTTCTTCTGGAAATCTCTATTCAAATGCAGGATCAAGCTTAGAGTTACTCTTAGTCTAACAATATTAACTCATATGTAGTTTATTTTTACTCTTTCATTCGGCTTTGTTTCACCACGTGAGCAATGGAGGTGCTGTGGCTGGAGCTGGAGTTGCCCAACTGCTCCCTGCTCCTGGGAAGGATGACTCCAGGGATTTCCTGTGGTCCATGTGTGTAGCTTGGCTTGGATTTTCAGAAGTATCTTAGCTGGGTTTACTTTCTTCAATGGTGCATAGTGACTTACTTTGAAGAAAGCAGATGTGAAACCACTGTGAAGCATGAGATGAGCAGACTTGAACGTCATGCTGGAAATCTGAAAGTGGGAAGACTCAGAACTCAATTTCACTATGGGTTATAATGGTAACAGTTCCAGTTCAGAGCTTTTCTAATGATTTCTCTGACAAGTTGGAGGTGCAGATGTTGCCATGGGTTTACAATTAGCAGCCCCCTTTGTACCTTGATTTCAGGTGGCTGAAGAAGCAATGTAGTATTGAAGTTCTTGAACAAAGAATGTATCTGGAAGTGGCCAGTGGTCATTCTGGCAGATACTTAAGACCAAAGCTGCTATTGTTTTTCTCTTATTTAAACAACAGTTAAGCTCATGCTGTGATTTTCTTTTCAATTATAATATAATGTTAGCTTTTATATATCCCCCGGGGCCCGCACCCAGGTGTGTGGTGGGCCAGTACACAGATGCATCGTTTGGCGTCCTGCATTCCAGGGAGATCACATGCTCTGTGCACATCAGCTGCACATCTGCAACTGCTAAATCTTCTGCAGTCCTTCTGGATCTGGGTGCCATGCAATTATTAGGTTAAAGGCCTCAAGAGCTGTTGCTTCTAGGTCCTTTCTGGTGAATTCTGCCTGCTGGTGAAACAGTTAGACTTGATTCAGGCATGTGTGGAAGAGAGCTTATTTCATGTTTGGAATTGTAATTATGTTCTTTCAAGCTGCCAGCAGTAAAAGATGTCTTCCAGTGTGTATTATCTAAGTAAGCTGTAATGTTTCAATGTTTTCTTATTTCATTTTAAGAATGCTGCAAAATTAATTGTGCTTACTCTTCTAGTTTTTGTTCTGGAGCAATTAATTCCCCATAGTGCTCTCCTGTGATTCAGGCATGCTCATTGTCTCTGGGAAGTTGCTCTATCATGCTGCTTTTCACTGGCTACGTGAAGGAGAGCATTATGTAAGTGCAAGGGCACTGCCTTGATTTGCCCAGATGGCACTGGAGTCTCTGCTTGGGCACTCAGACTGTGGTTGCTATCTGATGTCAACAACCTATTCCATCATCTTTTATACTTATAATAGTAGGTGCTTAGTTTTAGCGAATTTTAATCTGTTTAATATTACAGAATCATAGAATAGTTTGGGTTGGAAGGGACCTTCAAAGGTCATCTAGTCCAACCCCCCTGCAGTGAGCAGGTACATCTTCAACTATACCTGAGCAAGAGACACAGCACAAACATTATTTCTCTCTTTAAAATGGCCTTTTCTGCACCTGAGTTCTCCAGGATAACAGGTCCCTTCCAGTGTGCCAGTTCACAGCAGTGCTCCAAGTTTACTTCTGGAGGCTGCAGTGTGAGATTTGCAGTGTGCAGGTTTCCATGTTGCACTCTCGGAATTATCAGCTGGATTTGGGGAGGAAAGAGCCCAAAGAGAGTGCAGTTGGTTTTAACTAGTGTTCCTGGGTGTATCTGCAGCTTAGATTTGAGTATCCTTGTAGCTAACACCTTTTACCTCCCTTTTCCTCTCAGCTTTGTTTCTCATGTAGTACCAGCTGTGCAGGTCAGATTCTTCCCTTCCTTTGAAGGATAAATACCATTACTTGAGAGCTGGCCTCAAAGATGGAGCACTGAAGACAGCGCCACTTCTTTCCCTGATAGCTCGGAGTCCTGGTGACTTAGAGCAGGAAATGGCATTTAATGTGAAGGGTAGTTCTCCAGCAGGGAATTTGAAGGCTGCTATGGGGCACTGTCTTGGCTCATAGATGTGCCATCTGGCCTTAGGTAGGAAATGTACTTCTCCACACATCATCCCTGCAAACAGTTCTTCCCTGAATGTACCTGATAATTTTTGAGGGGTCTCTGCATGTGTTGTGACCCAGGTGAGGTTCTTGGAGCTTTTGACTTCCTTAAAGAGAGAAGTGTGTGTGTGGTGTTATGCAGCTGTGCAGCTTCTCCTGGTTTTTGGGTGTCTGGAGTCAGCACTCTGATCTGCTTTCCCTCATTTCTGGAGTCTGTCTGCTCATCTTGTGGTCTCGACATGAGAGTGCCTGATAGTCATTTTGGTGTCTTTTGGTTTTGATTGATCCAATCTAAACTTTCCCTGTTTAAGTTTTAACCCATTACCCCTTGTGTCGTGGTTTAAACCAAGTCCCCTAACTCCCGGAGAGTTAGGAAGGAGAATCCAAAGAATGTAGCCCCCACGGATTGAGATAAGAACGGTTTAATAGCTAAGGCATAACACAAAACCCCTACTGCCATTTACTACTACAAATAATAATGATACAGCAAACAGCAAGTGAAGAAAATACAACACCCCACCAGCCACCGACCCATAACTCACTCCACCCTGCCCGGCCGAGCACCATGTGCTCCCTCCTCCATTTTCCTCTAGAGCTCCACCCCTCCAGCCTTCTCTTTCCCAGTATGCACCCTGGGCATCACGTGCTATGGTAGGGAATACCTCATTGGCTAGCCTGGGTCAGGTGTCATGTCTCTCCTTACCCCTGGCCTCCCCTCCTCCACCTGGCTGGAAAAAACCTTGAACAAAAACACCCTCAAAACATGCTCAAACCATGACACCTTGTCCTGTCACTACAGTCCCTCATGAATAGTCCCTCCCCAGCGTCCCTGTAGCCCCCTTCAGATACTGGAAGGCTGCTATGAGGTCTCCACGCAGCCTTCTCTTCTCCAGGCTGAACAGCCCCAACTTTCTCAGCCTGTCTTCATATGGGAGGTGCTCCAGTCCCCTGATCATCCTCATGGCCCTTCTCTGGACTTGTTCCAACAGTTCCATGTCCATTTTATGTTGAGGACACCACAACTGCACACAATAGTCCAAGTGAGGTCTCACGAGAGCAGAGTAGAGGGGCAGGATCACCTCATTTGACCTGCTGGTCACGCTCCTTTTGATGCAGCCCAGGATATGGTTGGCTTTCTGGGCTGTGAGTGCACACTGCTGGCTCATGTTCATTTTCTCATTGACTAACACCCCCAAGTCCTTCTCTGCAGGACTACCATGAATTTCCTCTTTGCCCAACCTTTAGCTGTACCTGGGATTGCTCCCACCCAGGTGTAGGACCTTGCACTTGGCATGGTTAAACTTCATGAGGTTGGCATCAGCCCACCTCACAAGCGTGTCAAGGTCCCTCTGAGTGGCATTCCTTCCCTCTAGCGTATCAACTGAACCACACAGCTTGGTGTCATCGGCAAACTTGCTGAGGGCACACTCAATTCCATTGTCCATGTCAACGACAAAGATGTTAAACAAGACCGGTCCCAACACTGATCCCTGAGGGACACCACTCGTTACTGATCTCCAGCCAGACATTGAACCGTTGACCACAACTCTTTGAGTGCGACCATCCAGCCAGTTCTTTATCCACCGAGTGCTCCACCTATCAAATTGATGTCTCTCCAATTTAGAGACAAGGATGTCATGTGGGACAGTGTAGAATGCTTTGCACAAGTCCAGGTAGATGACGTCAGCTGCTCCACCCCTGTCCATCAGTTTCATATCCCCATCACAGAATGCCACCGAATTGGTCAGGCAGGATTTCCCATTGGGGAAGCCATGCTGGCTGTCACCAAGCACCTTGTTGTTTTTCATGTGCCCTGACATGCCTTCCAAGAGAATCAGCTCCCAGATTTTGCCAGGCACAGAGGTGAGACTGACTGCTCTGTAATTCCCCGCGTCATCCATTTTCCCCTTCTTGAAAATGTGGGTTATATTTCCCTTTTTCCAGTCATCAGGAACGACTCCTGTCTGCCATGATTTTTCAAATATGATGGCCAGTGGCTTTGCAGCTTCATTCGCCAGCTCCTTCAGGAACCGTGGATGGATTTCATCAGGGCCCATGGACTTGTGTACATTCAGGTTCTTAAGATGGTCTCGAATCAGATCCTCATGTACAGTTGGCCCAAGGTCGAGGTTTTCATAGTCCCTGCGTCCGCCTTCCAAGACTTGGGTGCTGTGGTCAGAGCCTTTGCCAGTGAAGACCGAGGCAAAGAAGCCATTCAGAACCTCAGCCTTCTCCAGGTCTTGTGTAGCCAGTTCTCCCAAAAGCATGCGGAGGGGGCCCATATTGTCCTTATTCTGTTTTTTAGCCGCTACATGCCTATAAAATCCCTTCCTATTATCTTTAACATCCCTTGCCAAGTTTAACTCCAATTGGGCCTTAGCTTTCCTAACTTGGTCCCTAACTACCCTGACAACATCCCTGTATTCATCCCAGGCCACCTGTCCTTGTTTCCACCTTTTATAAGCCTCTTTTTTTCCTGTGAATTTTTCTCAGCAGCTCCTTATCCATCCAAGGGGGTCTCCTGGCCCTCCTGCTGCACTTCCTTGTAGTTGGGGTGCAACACTCCTGAGCCTGTAGCAGGTGATCCTTGAATATTAGCCAAGAGTCTTGGGCCCCCTTGCCCTCTAGGGCTATATCCCATGGAACCTTGCTAAGGAGGTTCCTGAAGAGCCCAAACTCTTGAAGTCCAGGGCAGTGAGCTTGCTGCACGCTCTTCTCACTGTCTTGAGGACCTCAAATTCGACCATCTCGTGATCACTGCATCCAAGACTTCCCTGGAGAGTCACATTTCCAACGAGCCCTTCCCTGTTGGTGAGCACGAGGTCAAGCAGGGCACCTCTCCTTGTCGGCTCCTCTGTTGCTTGCAGAAGGAAGTTGTCTTCCACACAATCGAGAAACCTCCTGGATTGCTTGTGCTGGGGCATACCGTTGCCCCAGCAGATGTCAGGGTGGTTGAAGTCCCCCATGAGAGCAAGGGCCTGAGAGTGTGAGGCTTTTCCTATTTGTCTGTAGAGTTCTTCATCCACAGGTTCCTCTTGATCAGGCGGTCTCTAACATATCCCCACAGTAATGTCTCCCATCACCGATTTCCCCTTAACCCTGACCCACAAACTTTCTGTTAACTGATCACTTGTCCCCAGACAGAGTTCCATACTCTCCAGCCTATCCCTAACATAAAGGGCAACTCCCCCTCCCCTCCCACCAGGCCTGTCTTTTCTAAAATGCCTATAACCTTCCATTCCAACACTCCAGTCAAAGGAGCCATCCCACCATGTTTCAGTGATGCCTATTATATCATAGCCGCGTAGATGTGCCCACATCTCTAATTCCTCTTGTTTGCTCCCCATGCTACAGGCATTTGTATAGAGGCATCTGATCTGAGCTCCAAATGAAGCCAGCTCAGTGGCTGGAGCGGCTAGAATATTGCTACATTGCTCAGAGTATTTATTATAGGTGCTGGCAACTGACTGGGTGTGTTGGGATGGAATGATGCTCCCCTCCCCCAACACAACTAGTTTAAAGCATTTTTTACAAGTCTGGCAAGCCTCCCAGCAAAGCCACTCTTCCCTTTCTTTATCAGAGCAGTTCCACCAGCCCCCAGTAGGCCTGGCCTACAAATGTGGGCCCCATGTCCAAGACACCCAAACCCTTGACTATGAAACCACCCTTTTAACCATGTATTAACCTGTCCAATCCTCCTAGCCTTTGGAAGGTCCTCCCCTGTGTCTTGGAGAATTGTTGAAAAGACTATCTGAGCTCCAGAACCCCTGACCACCTGTCCCAGAGCTCTGTAGTCCTTCTTTATACTCCTCAGGCTACTACTATCTATATCCCTAGCACCCACATGTATCACTAGAAGCGGGTAATAGTCTGTGGGACTTACTAGAGCAGGCAGCCTCTCCGCAACATCCCTGATGTTTGAGCTGAATCCTATCTCGCCTTCTCTTGCAGAGCAATACTGACCAGGCATGCTTGAGATGAGATGTTCACAGCTTACCTTCCTACTCCCTCCATAAAACCAGACCTGAGGAATTTTTCATCTCTAGTAGCAGCAAAGCTTTTTTTTTTTTTAGTAGTTTGTTTCTTTTTAAAGACCCAACAGATTTTTAGTGATTTTTTTTTTTCATCAGGAGGAGCCGACTCAGTCCTGTATACCATAGCTTAATGTTATGTAGCACAAACTTGCAAGTTCTGGGTAGTTGCAACAGAAGAATGAAGTTTTATTTAGGAAAATGGTGATTTTGCTACTGTATCCCAGTGGCTTGTGGAGCTTCTTCTTTGATTTTGCTTTATTATGCTCAGAGAAAGGGACCTGATCTGTAGTTCCTGTCGTGTGTCTTTGTAAATGTTGCAGACCCAGTAGTTAAAATTTGAGTAAAATTTTAGGACTTTTTATGAGTCAGGAGATCTTGCCATATCTACCTTCTTGTAGGTAAAGGAAGAAACAGAAATTAGTTGACTGCCCTGCTGGGAAAGAGAGGGAAGAGGAGTGTTTACATTTCTTTGGTTGTGCTCTGAGTTAATTCCCAGCCTTACAGCATGCTCGGTGCCGTGTCGCTTTAATATCACAATCTTTCATTAGTGGCAACTGCAGCATCAGCACAGCAGATGTTTGCATTTGTTGCTGGCAGCCTCTGGAAGCACAGACATTGAGTTGCTGGAGCAGGTCCAAAGAAGGGCAGTGAAGCTGTTGAAGGGTCTGAAGCATAAGTCTGATAAGAAATGCCTGAGGGAACTGGGGTGTTTGGTCTGAAGAAGTCTGTGTGCATCTCGGGTGAAGGCAAGTGGCTGTAGATGGCTTAAGGGAGCCCCTGGGTGAGGACCTGCTTTCCACCCATACGCTGGTGAGATTCTGCAGAGTGCTGACCACAAGCGATTCAGGATTTTGTGTGGAAAGAATGAAAGATGCTTGTTGCTCAGGTTGCTCTGGGATTTCCTTTGTATCAGTGTGGTGTTAACTCACGAATAAAGCTTTGACAGAAGCTGTGTGTCTGCCCGTGGCCATACTGAGGGCAGTAGTGCCCTTCAAATAGAGTGATGGGATGCTACGAAAATGTGGAGGTGTGGAAAACAGCTCAAATGCTTGGAGTCCCTCTGAAGAGCTTTTGTAGGGTCTGTGATGCTGATGGGACTCTTCCATCTTGGTGATCTTTGTTGGCAACATGGACACTGGGATTGAAAGCGCCCTCAGCAAGTTTGCCAATGACACCAAGCTGCGTGGTTTGGTTGATACGCTAGAGGGAAGGAATGCCGTCCAGAGGGACCTGGACATGCTTAAGAGGTGGGCCAATGCAAACCTCATGAAGCTCAACAGTGCCAAATGCAAGGTCCTACATCTGGGTCAGGGTAATCCCAGGCACAGCTACAGGTTGGGCAGAGATGAGATTCAGAGCAGCCCTGTGGAGAAGGACTTGGGGGTGTTAGTCAATGAGAAAATGAACATGAGCCAGCTTCAGTGTGCGCTCGCAGCCCAGAAAGCCAACTGCATCCTGGGCTGCATCAAAAGGAACATGAACCCACAGGTTGAAGGAGGTGATCATGCCCTTCTATTCTGCTCTTGTGAGACCCCACTTTGGATTACTGTGTGCAGTTCTGGTGTCCTCAACATAAAAATGACATGGAGCTTTTGGAGCAAGTCCAGAGGAGGGCCACGAGGATGATCAGGGGACTGGAGTACCTCCCATATGAAGACAGGCTGAGAAAGTTGGGGCTGTTCAGCCTGGAGAAGAGAAGGCTGTGTGAAGACCTCATAGCAGCCTTCCAGTATCTGAAGGGGGCCTACAGGGATGCTGGGGAGGGACTATTCATGAGGGACTGTAGTGACAGGACAAGGGGTAATGGCTTAAAACTTAAACAGGGAAAGTTTAGATTGGATATAAGGAAGAAATTCTTTACTGTGAGGGTGGTGAGGCACTGGAATGGGTTGTCCAGGGAAGCTGTGAATGCTCCATCCCTTGCGGTGTTCAAGTCCAGGTTGAACAGAGCCTCAGGTGACATGATTTAATGTGAGGTGTCCCTGTCCATGGCAGGGCGTTGGAACTAGGTCATCTGAAGGTCCTTTCCAACCCTAACTATTCTATGATTCTATGACTATATTGCTACTCTATTAATAATGTATTTGGTTCTTTCTGGAGTTGAGGTTATTTTGCTTAATGCAGTGCCTGGCACGAAAGGGCACATGTTTAGAGTTCAGACTGGGGAGATATGGATCTGCACTGCATTAGGACTGGTGTGGATGAGGCTGGCAGGAGCTCTCAGCTCTCTGTGGCTTTCTTGATCCGGGCTAGAGGAAGGGAAGGATGGCACTTCATGACAGAGATGATCAGTCTTCAAATCCTGACTTCCAATGTGGGGCTCAAACCCACGAGAGACATACTTTTAAAGCACTGAAACTTTGGGCTAAGATTTAGTTGGGTGATCAGAAATCTGATATGCCACCAGTCAGAAACCACAAACCCCAAAAAACCCAAAACACCCTTTACCTTCCTTCTTTGTAAAATACAGCATTTTATGAGCTGTTTAACTCATCTGTGAGAGAGGTAATTCTCTGAATTTCCAACTAAACACTCTACAAACAATACTTGTGCCGTAACAAGATGGAGGCACAGCTTGCTGCTTGGTTTGCTCTTCCTGGCAAACTCCAATTCCTGGGTATCCGGGTAGAGGTGGGTCTGCAGAAGCAGTTGCTGAAATTGTATCAGGGGGTTCTCAAGTATGAAGATACACAAGGGAGAAGCCACTGGGGCTTTGGAGTGAGCAGTGCAGGGCCGAGCACAGGGAGAAGGCTGCAGGGAGGGGATGTAGCAAATACAATATTGGGAAAGATATAAAAATGAGTGGGTGGCAATGAGAATGAAAAGGAGGAAACAACCCGGATGAAGGAAAACAGGATCTTCTGTAAGAGATAGGAATATTGGAAGGAAGCCTGAGAAAATGGAGAGTACTAGAAAGGCTGGCATTGCTTTGGTAACTCCAGCAGGTGTTCCTAGCATTCAGCTTCCAGAAACTGTGAAGCCTGGTTTGAAAGCCCGGTGAATACTAGTGAGATGCACTGAATAATTTGAATATGTTTTTTTAGTTAAACTTTTATTGTCTTGACATTTGTTTTGGGTTTTTTTTTCAAATGGGATTTAGTATGTGCTGTTGACTTGTCTAGGGGGGAGGGACCTGACATCGGGGAGGTCTTATGGTGTCAGTGTGGGCAGGAGAAACAATCACCTATTTTGGCTTCTCTGGGGCTGAGTGATTTAATTGATATTCCCCCCCCCCCCCCCCCCGGATTCTGATGGGGAAGCCTCCCTGCCACAGAAAAAATATAATTTTTGGAGTTGGTGCGTCTCCATGTGGGCAAAGTATCTCCAATGGTGCCTGAATTCCCTTCTGCTCTGGCAGCAGCAGGTGTTGGGCTCCCACCTCAGCTCTGAGAGCTGCCTGGATCCCTCTCTCCTGGCTGAGTGCAGTGAGCCAGGCTGGGAGAGGAAAATCAGCTCCTACTCTGTCACTGCAACCCATTGGTGAGTAAAAATAGCTCAGCTGCTGGCATCAGTGCCAGGCCTCACATCTGGCTTCCCCACACAGCTCCAGTACACCTGCCTTCCTCCAGACAGGGTCTGTTAGAGGACACATGGTGTGTTCCTTCCTCCAGCATGGCATGGCTGTGACAGCCTGTCTGGCTCCAGCCTGGGCTTTGGGAAACACCTTTGTGCTGGTGGCTCTCTGCAAACCACCATTTAATGGAGGAATCCCTGCTCCTGTTTGGTAGCCCCATCTTAATAAACGAAGTGATCTTTGAGTTCAGCCAAAGGTGTCTCTGCCCCACAGCAGGAGATTTTGTTTGTTTTTTGGGCATTTAAGGAAAAGGTTTGAGCCCCTGAATGAATGTGCAAAGTGTGTCATGCTCCCCTTTGGCACAGTTTTGACTGAGTAGGTGTTTAAAACAGTTTTTATGAAGACAGCTGTTTCCAATGTTGTGATTTCTTTTTTTAGTCTTGCCTTTTTCAGTGTTGAAGCTACTGAAAATGGTGAGATACCTGACAATGGCAGGGCTGCTCTCTTGGTAAGACACTGAAAGAAAATGAAGCAGGCTTACAAAGCTGCCTTGCAAATTGAGTGGTGTGCTTGTATCTGCTCACCTGCATGACCAAGAGTGGACACTGAATGTTTTACATCCTTTTTAAAGAAATGAAATTGCCAGGGCTCCACAGGGTGTTGCAAACCTTCTCAGTAAGGCAATGTAGCATGGCCCTGGGGACTGAGCTCCGTTCCTGGCCAGAACTGCCACCACTGCTCCCTGTCCCACACCTAGACTAGCTGCCTTTCCCATCTGATCAAGGGTTCGGCTGGTGTATCACATGTGCCAGGAAGAATAATTTATGCAAAACCCCACTGTGGATGTTTTCTGCTTTGATGTTTGTCTGCAATCAGTGCTGGCTCACTGGTGGGAGCTTGCTCTGTGCTGCATTGAAAACCTGCAGAGGATTTCTCTTCCTGTGCCATGGGTGAGCCTGATGGCTGCTTGCTACCCAGCAAATGTTTCTTCAATTTGCAACCCATAATTCCTAATCCTTCTCACAAGAAACATCTAAACTGGAGCTTCAGGATCAGGTAAGCCCATGTGAGCTACTTCTCTCACTGTCCCCAAAGCTCTGGATGTACCCATCCTTCTTCCTGGTGGAGGGTGAGCAGGAGAGCTGATCCAGTGCTGTGTGAGGTGTCTCTGCTGTGAAGAGACTTAAAATCATGGAATGGTTTAGGTTGGAAAGGACCTTAAGATCATCTAGTTCCAACCCCCTGCCATGGGCATGGACACCTTCCACTAGACCAGGTTGCTCCAAGCCCTGTCAAACATGGCCTTGAACACTGCCAGGGATAGGGCAGCCACATCTTCTCTGAGCAACCTGTGCCAGCACCTCACCATCCTCCCAGGGAAGAACTTCTTCCTAACATCTCAATCTCCCGTGTTTAGTTTTAAACCCACTACCCCTTGTCCTATCACTACAGTTGCTGATGAAGAGTCCCTCTGGCATCCTTGTAGGCCCCCTTCAGATACTGAATTCTTCACTCGGTGGCCTTGGTTCTCTTTGCATCTTACTGCGTTGAGTTTGAGTTGATGAAATTTTTAGTTTTGGAAACTAAGAACTAGCTTAGGAGATGTGTTTTAGCAATAATGCTGATGTTGCTTCTACATTGAAACTTTCTGGAAGGCAGAAGGTGATACAAACCTACCCTGCTTCCAAATTTAACCCTGAGGAGGTTTGCATGTGAGGAGGGGATCAAAACCATCCTGCGCACTTGAACGTAGATCCATGTGTTTTGGGGCAGCACATGCTTTCAGAGGGGGCCACCAAGAGACCTCACTTCTGATTAAAGTAGAAGTTACATTGAAACTGGTTGCCCAGCTCTCGTGGTTGCTGGGTTCCTAGGGCTTTGTGGGCCCTAAGGTGCTGCTCTTCTCCTGGAAATTAGTCTTCTTATTTCTGCTTGAGTCTCATGGTTCTGGCTTTTCTGAGATGCAGACCTCACAGGCTCATCCTGGCCTTTTCCTTTCTGTTGGTTTAATCTGTTCTGCCTGGGTAGTTTTGGGCATCCTGGCTGATGGAGGTGGCTGCATGGAGCAGACCAAAACACTAAAATCTTATGTCTGCAGCTCATGATATTTTGCTTTATCTCTTGTCCTACCTCTTAATTTATGGACAGTGTTACCCAGCCAAGGATCATCTTTGGGAGATGCTGGTTCTGTAAGAGAGGTCCAGCTTTTGGCTGGGAAGTGGTGACAGAGGCAGGTGCTTTGTCACTTGTTCGAAGTTGCTTGAAGAGTTTCAGTATTTAATTTTGAAAGAACACACATAAATTGAAGTAATTCCTTGGAGTTGCTTTTGGATGGGAAAGCAGCTTTGTCATACACATTCCTGGTCTGAGTTGAAGGACAGTATGTTTGTCTCAAAGACAAAACAATGTGTTGGCTCACATTTAGGAGCTGGTTGAAGCTTTAACCTGTCCTTGCAGCAGCAGAAGCTTTACAGTTGGACTCCGAAATAACCTGTCCTAGAAACTGTGGGCTTTTGGTAGGTGTGGTTGTCTGGGATTTTGTTGTTTGTTTGCTGTTTCATTTGAAAGTGATCATATTCCAGTGCTCTTGATCCTGGTTTTATGCTTTTTATAATTGCTTCCAGCTGAAAATAAACAGCAAGTGCTGCAGTGGAGGTAAAATACTTTTTTCAGGAAGAGAGTGGGGGAATCTATTGGTAAACAACCCAATTCAGTTTCAAAGCCTTTTCAGCTAAGATGCATTGTTCATCCTTTGAGCCTTTCTGCCTTGCACCCTAATAAAAGTGGAAATCAGGCATGGGGGATGCAGCAGAAAACACAAGCTGAGAAGTGGAAATCAAAAGGACAAATAGAAGCAGAAGGCAGTGAAAGGGATGCACAAAGAGTCACAGCTGAGCATGCAAAGCCTGAGAGTGATGGAGGAGAAAAAATGGCTATTAGAAAAGGCAAAGAATAATGGAGTGAACGTAGCATGGGTTTAGCTTTCATTTCTGTTTAACAAAGCTGCCTTCCACCAGCATGACTCCATAGAAGCCATGGCCTTAATCTTGAAAGTTGTTGGCTTGCTGCTTGCTGGGGCGCTGGCTGGAAACACACTTTGGCACAGAAGCTGCCCTTTGCTGAGAACATAAATCCCTCAATGGATGGACCCATTCGAGGACTACAGTAGTGATTGTGTGATCCCAGTTCATACGGTGGCAAAACGTTTCCCAGTTTGAGTTGTTCCATATTGGTGTCAGTTAAAGTCGAGGGTAGTGTGGGAAAGAAGAGCTGCTTAAAGAATCACTTAAACTGTCTTGTGAAGCCTGAATGTGCTCTCCTAGCATGCTCACAACTTCTCCAGCTGATTAAACCAGTTCTCAAAACCTGGCAGCTTGTGTGCAAGCCCAGCTTTGTTAGTAAAGCCTCGAGGCTTTCAGTGCAAGTCATTATACAAATAATTTATACTGGGTTAAGAATGAGGAATGTTATTTGTGTAGAGCCAGCAGTATGTGTTGCTTAGGCCAGCACTGGGCAAGAAGGCTGGGCTATGGCATGGCATTCAGTGCCCCTGGCATGCACAACACGCAGGCTCGTTCTTGCCTTCCTTGGCTTAGTGCTGAAAGCTCTTTATTCCCTCTCCCCATCTGTCTCACCCCACTTGGAGCTGCATATTTTGAGGGGGCTGAGCTATGGCTGCCTCTATTCCTGGGGTGCCCCCAGGCCGAGGGGTGCAGGGAGGTCCCTGGGGAAGAAGTGGGGTTTATCTGGAAGATTGGGAGGTGACTCCTCAGCTTCCACCAGTTAGCTGCGGTAACTGCTGCTGAGCTGGTATTTGAGAGGTTTTCACTTTCTGTCTGTGCATGGGACAAGGGCTGTGCTGCTGGGGGAGTTGCTGCCAGGTGTTCTCAGGTGGGAAAAGCCTTCCATTTGGCCATAGGAGTTTCTAGACCTCAGTTTGATTGCAAAAATAACAGCCAGGCAGGTCAATGCAGTTGTGTCCTGCTCCTCCCTTACAGCCCATGCTTGCTTTCCTTTGTCTGGGTCTTGTCTTGTTCCAACTTGCCTGTCAGCCTTGCTGGATGTGGCTTTGCAGAGTGCTCCTGCATGATCTTCTCTCTACCTGGACCTTTAATTAAAAGGAGGAAAGATATATTCCAAATATATTTGGCTTTCTCATCTGACATGGAGTGTGTTGCGAGGCTTGCTGAGCTGGTGTTTTAGAGTAAGCGAGCGGAGCGTTCAGCTGCCAGCATCTGAATAGCCATTTGGGGCCCAGAGAGGGATAGTTCAGAAGGTGGCAGGGAAAGTGAAATGGATGCTGAAATCCTGAATCTGCTTCTTAAATTTCTTCTCTCCCTGGAGAGAGAGGGATCAAAGTTCAGCGTTGTGTGTTTGGCTTGGCTCCCTATTACTTGCTGCCTCCTCCTTAACTGTGTGCTTGTAACAGAGATAAAGGCCCGGGGGGGAGGGGTCATGGTGTGAAAAAGTACTTTTTCTTTCAGCAACATTTGCTTGTTTGTGGTTGAGTTGCATTAAAAACAATCATCCAGCATTACTGAAGGAGTATGCAAATAGCTATATCAACTACCATGGTAACTTCTAAAGGGCTTCAGCCAGAACTTGTCAGAGCTAGGTTTTTAGTGCTATAATGCCTTTAATGTAGCATAGTTTCCAGGCCACTTAATTATTTTGTCTCTTCATTTAAAAACAAAACAACACAAAAACCCCCTCTCTTCTGAACTGTTTGTTGATGTTCTCCTCTTGGACCCAAATACAGCTGTATGGTGGGGCACCATGTCAGACACCTTACTGGTGCTTATGTTTAAGGAGTATATTTGGTGCAATCTGCTGCTTGCCATGTGCTGCATGTCAGACAACATGTCAAAGAGGGTCCTGCTGGTGTAGTCCTGGTGGAAAGCAGCTCAGTGGTGGGTCTTGAGGCCAGGGACCTCTCTGGTGATCCATCCCACTGCAGGAGGCTTCCTGTCCTTCACAGCACTGCTGTGCTGCCTATTGCTTTTTGCAGGCTGGCCCAGTCCTTCCAGCAGCAGGGGGTGGGGGTGTCTTGGCTGTGAGACACCTCCACAGCCTTAGCCCTGTGTTTCTCTGATGGGAGCTATTACCTCCCACCTAACTGTGGCAGCAGCACACAGCATGGGGAGCTTGGGTGTCACCCAAGCCTGGTCACCCAGGAAGAATTTGTCAGCTCAGCGGTCAGCCTCCATGTGTCATCCCTGTTTCCATTTGCTGTTCACTGTGGGAGAGCACAGCTGCAGAGGTGGGTCTGCAGGAGCATCCATGAAGCACATCTGGATGTGTGATGTCTGTGAGGCTGCCGTGTTGCTCACCAGGCTGCCCTAGCATGTGAAGATCCCATGCAAACAATACAGGACACAGCTGTCCTTATTTCTGCTGCTTTATACCATGCCAGCAGGAAGAAAATATAGGAATAAGGTCATTTAGTGCTCAGGCATCTCTCATGGGGTGGCTTTCTGGGAGCTTCCATGAATGAGCTTGGTGTTAGCAGGTCCATGGGTCTTGCACTCAGGTTGATGTGTCTCTGGGTGTGATGGGGGAACTCTTAGAGATTTGTGTTCAGTTATTTCTGTGTTCTGTGGCATTGGGTTTGAGGTGTGTTGACTGTAGTTGCACTTGTAACATTCTCTGTGAGGAAGTCCCTGACAACTTCCTCTGCAGCACCACCCATCTTAGCTTTGCTCAGCATCCCAACAGAATTTAAAATAGTTTCATTATGAATAATTTATCTTCCAGAGAGAGAGACAGTGAAGAAAACTTGAATTAAACTTGGCTAGGGATGTGAAAGATAACAGGAAGGGATTCTATAGGTACATTGCAAATAAAAGACAGACTAGGGATAATGTGGGACCTCTCCAGAAGCTATCAGGAGCACTGGCTACCCTAATTATTCTATGATTCTATAATTTGGAGAAGGCTGAGGTTCTTAATGACTTCTTTGCCTCAGTCTTCACTGGCAAAGGCTCTGACCACACCACCCAAGACTTGGAAAGCAGATGCAGGGACTGTGAGAATGATGACCTTAGGCCCACTGTAGGAGAGGATCAGGTTCGAGACCATCTTAAGAACCTAAACGTGCACAATTCTATGGTCCTGAAGGAGCTGGCGAATGAAGCTGCAAAGCCACTGGCCATCATATTTGGAAAATCATGGCAGACAGGTGAAGTTCCCAACAACTGGGAAAAGGGAAATATAACTCCATTTTCAAGAAGGGGAAAATTAATGACCCAGAGAACTACAGAGCAGTCAGTCTCACCTCTGTGCCTGGCAAAATCTGGGAGCAAATACTCCTGGAAGGCATGCTAAGGCACATGGAAAACAACAAGATGCTTGGTGACAGGCAGCATGGCTTCCCCAACAGGAAATCCTGCCTGACCAATTTAGTGGCCTTCTATGATGGGGCTACGGAACTGATGGACAGGGGTGGAGCAGTTGATGTCATCTACCTGGACTTGTGCAAAGGGTTCGACACTGTCCCACACAACATCCTTGTCTCTAAATTGGAGAGACATTGATTTGATAAGTGGACCACTCGGTGGATAAAGAACTGGCTGGATGGTCATACACAAAGAGTTGTGGTCAATGGCTCAATGTCCAGCTGGAGACCAGTAACGAGTGGTGTCCCTCACGGATCGGTGTTGGGACTGGTCTTGTTTAACATCTTTGTCAGTGACATGGACAGTGGGATTGAGTGCACACTCAGCAAGCTGTGTTATTCGGTTGATACCCTGGAGGGAAGGGATGCAATCCAGAGGGAGCTTGACACACTTGTAAGGTGGGCAGATGCCAACCTTATGAAGTTTAACCATGCCAAGTGCAAAGTTCTACACCTGGGTCAGAGCAATCCCAGGCACAGCTACAGGTTGGGCAGAGATGAGATTCAGAGCAGCCCTGTGGAGAATGACATGGGGTGTTGGTCAATGAGGAAATGAACACGAGCCATCTTCAGTGTGTGCTCGCAGCCCAGAAAGCCAACTGCATCCTGGGCTGCATCAAAACGAGTGTGACCAGCAGGTTGAAGGGGGTGATCCTGCCCCTCTACTCTGCTTTCCTGAGACCTCACTTGTAGTACTGTGTGCAGTTCTGGTGTCCTCAACATAAAAAGGACATGGAACTGTTGGAACAAGTCCAGAGGAGGGCCATGAGGATGATCAGGGGACTGGAGCACCTCCCATATGAAGACAGGCTGAGAAAGTTGGGGCTGTTCAGCCTGGAGAAGAGAAGGCTGTGGGGAGACCTCATAGCAGCCTTCCAGTATCTGAAGGGGGCCTACAGGGATGCTGGGGAGGGACTCTTCATTAGGGACTGTAGTGATAGGCAAGGGGTAACAGGTTAAAACTTAAACAGGAGAAGTTTAGATTGGATATAAGGAAGAAGTTCTTTACTGTGAGGATGGTGAGGCACTGGAAAGTGTTGTCCAGGGAAGTTCTGAATGCTCCATCTCTGGTGGTGTTCCAGTCCAGGTTGGACAGAGCCTTGTTTGACATGGTTTAGTGTGAGGTGTCCCTGTCCATTGCAGGGGGTTGGAACTAGATGATCTTAAGGTCCTTTCCAACCCTAACTATTCTATGATTCTATGGAAAGTGGGGAGCTGTTTGCGAGGGGAATGCTGTGGTTCAGACAGGAGCGTGGGTCCCCCAGTGGCCTCACAGGGCTTTGTTGCTCCTGGCATTTTCTGATAAAAAAGGGAAGTTCCAGGTCCGGGGCAGAGGCTCCCATTGGAGCTGTCCTGATCTGCTTCTCTGCTCTTCTGCCTTCTCTTTGTCTCTTTGCAGGCCTTTCCAGTACGCTCTCCCTGTGCTGCCTGCCTGTGAGTGGTGGGCAGTGGGTGTGATGATTCATGGGCAGGCGGGTGGCTGAGCAGCAGTGTGGTTGGCACATCAGGGCAGGACACTGCTTCTGCGTTTGTGGTTGTGAGCTTTAGGTAATAGTTCCAAAATGGAGGCAACTCTGCTGGCCTCCTTATCATACCATGTGGTTATTCACTGCCCTACATCTTAATGGGATCAGGTACCCTTTTCTGAAGCTGTACAAAGAAGTTTGAATGCATTAGTTTACATGGAATTAATGTCCAGATTCCAAATATGCTTTCAAGCTGGTTTGGCCTTATTTTCCTGCAAAAGGAGGCCAATTCTGTGTTGTAGGTAGTGACTATTGTAAGCAGTAGCAATGAGAGCCTAGCACAGACACCATATTCAGCCCATTAAGAGGAATTTTTGGCTCGTGGACAGAAAAATTTAAAAATTTATTTTTTTGTTTACCACATCAGCAACAACTGAAAAACTAGAGCAAGGTTGTGGGGTGATCCTTCTGGTAACTGTGGGGCCTTTTGTAAGGGATTCCAGGTCTTATTTTTTTGGTAGTCTTGTGGTTTAAGCCCAGCCAGCAACTCAGAACCATGCAGCCACTCACTCCTCCTCATTTCCCCCTCCCCGGTCGGATGAGGAGGAGAATTGAAAGAATGTAAGTCCCATGGGTTGAGATAAGAACAGTCTGGTAAATAAGGTATGGTATAAAACTAAAAGGTAAAGGAAAAAAAACCAATAATAAGTACAAGTTATGCACAATACAGTTGCTCACTACCCGCTGACTGATACCCAGCCCGACCCAAGCAGCAATCTGTGCCTTCTGGGTGACTCCCCCCAATTTCTGTACTAAGCATGAAGTGCTGTGGTGTAGAATACCCTTTTGGCTAGTTTGGGTCAGGTGTCCTTTCTCTGTTTCTTCCCGGCTTCCTGTGTCCCTCCTCACTGGCAGAGCATGAAAGACTGAAAAGTCCTTGATGGGAGTAAACATTACTTAACAACAACTAAAACATTGGAGTGCTATCAGCACTGTTCTCAGACTAAAGCCCAAACACAGCACTGCATCAGCTACTAGGAAGGAGAAAAACAGCTGTCAGAGCTGAACCCAGTACAGATAGGAAAATAATAAAGAATTCAAATGTGCCTCAAATGTTTGTCTAGAATATCAGTGTGGAGAGTACTGGAAAAAGGTCATTCTTGAAGGGAGGTCAAGAGAAATTGTTACACTGAACCATGGTGAGGTGCTCCCTGCAACAGGTTGGTCTGAAATTCCCAGTGCTCCTTTGTCCACTCTGGAACAGTGCTATCCAGAAAGGATGCTGAAGCACTCTTATTATTTTTTGGGATAGTTTGTCATCTTTCAGAAAGGAACAGTTGTGTAGGGGTGGAAAGCACAATATTCAAGTGGGTGAATAGGAAGCTAGCCAAAATCCTGCAAATTTATAAGGAACAGCAAACACTGATTTCTTTGAGGAAAGGTCAGTGTGTTTAGTTGTAAGCTCAGCCCTGGTAGGTGTGTGCAAGGAAATGGAAACTGTGCTCCACTATGCAGGGCTTTTTTTAATGATTTAGCTGGGCAAAGACACAGAGAGGTACTTATTTTGGGAGATGGTGGAATATTTCTGTATTAATTTCAGCATGTTTTGGTTCACATAGAGCATTTGTAAGAGTAGCACACTCACAGCTTCATCTAATATGTTCTATTTGTTGGAAACAAAATGCCTTCCCTTGAATTTGGAAGTGGTTTAACAGAGGAATCTATGCTGCATTTATTTTCCCTCCCTGTTTAGTATCCTAAACCTGCCAGGTCCTTGCTGCTTGTCTCATTGATGAGCATAAGGCAGGCGATACCTGTCCTGGTTGCAGGCAATGTGGAAGCCTGTGACAGACAGTGATGGGCAGAGCTGAGAAGCATGCTGATTCCAGCCAGAGGACAGAAATCATTAGGAAAGGAACTGACATTGTACTCCAAAGGTTGAAATGAATGCCAGTGTATCCCTGCAGGGTCTTTGCAGTGGACCTGGCAGCCAGCTGGATAGCTAATAACTCATATTAGGAAGACACTGTTTTGGTCTGACAATTTTTTCCCCTTGTTGACACTGAACATGTAGGAGCATGTAGTGTTTGAAACATGATATGCAAAGCACTGTATTAGTAACTGACTCTGTAAGGTTTCTGCATTGCTGTTAGACTGCCTACAGCATACTGATTTTATAAGCTCCTCATCTGAGCTAGCAAAGGGAGGATGTGGAAGTGGTGAGCTGGAGTCACAAGAGAGTACCAGCGATTGCCTTTGACCATTTACACTTCTGGAGGCTTGCAGCACTCACCAGGGTCTGTGGGTGTTTGCCATTTCAAAGGAGGACGATACCAACCTTCTGCAGCTTCAGTTGATGTCCTGTCTCTGGAATCAGGATGGGGTATTTCCTATCAGCACTGGTGTTGGTGTGTGGTCCAGTCCAGGTGTACCTCCCAGATATGGGTAGGTGTCATGGTTTAAGCCCAGCTGGTAACTCACAACCATGCAGCCACTTGCTCACTTCCACCACCACCACCCCCCACCCAACCCCCTGGCTCCTGGAGGGATGGGGAGGAGGTAAGAACAGTCCAGTAACTAAGGTATAACACAAAACCACTACTGCTACCACCAATAATGATAAGGGAATGATAACAGGGGAAGAGAATACAACAGCTCACCACCTACCAACCAATACCCAGCATGACCTGATCTAGCCCTTCCAGTTAACTGCCCCCAGTTTATATACTGGGCCTGACATGCTATGGTATGGAATACCCCTTTGGTTTGTTTGGGTCAGGTGTCCTGTCTCTGCTTCCTTCCGGCTTCCCCTCTTCCCTGGCAGAGCATGAGACTCAGAAAGTCCTTGGTCAGAGTAAACATTATTTAGTAGCAACTAAAACCATTGGTGTTATCAGTGTTGTTTCTGGGATGAAAGTCAAAAAAACCTACAGCACTGCACCAACTACTAAGAAAGAGAAAAATGACTGCTACTGCTGAATCCAGGACAGTAGGTGTAAGAAAAGCGAGGGTTGGTGCACGTGAAGTTGCCATGAGGTACAGGGAGGTATCAGCATTTGGCTGCTTGCCAGTGGGCAAGCAGAAACTGGTCTTATCTGCAGCAGATAAGCAATAGCAAGAAAACAGGGTGGTGTGCTCTACTGTATGCAGGAGCTTGGTTCTCTGTAAACAAGTTCTTCAGCAAAAATATCTGCTTTCAGACAACTGGCAAGGAAACAGAGAAGCCAGGTCATGTGAAGGCATTTGGCTAGAGAACAGGGTTCTTAGTTGTCCGTCTTGGTGTGAAAAGGAGATGCTATACCAAATTGCTATGCCACTTTAAAATGAATGTAAAAAAACACATTCAGCTCAGCAGTGGTGCTGGACTAGAGCACAGCCCACTTGCTACAGAGAGATGAAGAAAAAGCCACCAAAATAGAATATTTCATCACTGCTCACATTGCTGAGAGTGATTGCAATAGTGAAACAGGAAGTCTCCTCCCCCTCCCTGGGCTCTGTGCAGAGTTCTGATCAAGAGGATGTAAAGCTTGTTTACAAGATGTATGCAAAATATATTTGGGAAGAAAAATAAGGAGTTTACAAACCAGGCTGCACTAAGAATACTTGATGTCATGCTAATATAGGTTGCAGTCAGTGACCCAAAGTCTTTGTGACACTGAGGAGCAAACCAAGAAGGTGCCTTTCTCTGTAGGACTGCATCTGGTGAGCTGCTGGAAATACGTGCCAAGAAAGCTTCCTGTGTGCCTGCAGATGAAAGCCAAGTGTCACCACCCCTTTCTAGTGCTCGAAGAGAAGCCTTGTTCACAGCTTCAGGACCTGGTGGTGCTGCCATCCTGGGGGTGGTTAGGATAACCCTAACCCTGGTGCTTAAAGTTGGGAAAGAAAACAAGAGTTTGGCATTTGAAAGCTTATGGTGGGTTTGAAGCTGCTTCAGAGTCTGGAGTGAAATGGCAAAGGTGTCACTAGACTGATGATTGGTGGCAGACTCATTTGTGTTTGTGCCTATAGAAACAGGTGATGGTAAAGTTGCATTGTAGAGCCTTAGGGTCTTGCTCACTTTGCTTCTGAGAGAGGCACTTTTTGACCTCACAGGGAGCCTTAGGGCATAATACATTGTAAAGATCTTGAAGATCCTTGATTGGTAGCACTAGAATCTGGAGGGTTAAAACAATTTATTTTTGTGTATTATGTGTAATGTGCATCTCAAAAGGCTTTCCAGAGAAGGAGGAATTGTGAGCCAGGGGGAGATGACAGGTCTGTAAAGCAAACACCAGGGAGGAAGTTTGAAAGAACAAAGAGGGTAAAAGCAAAAAAGGCTAGTTCCCTGTTGTGGAGACCTGGCTGTCAGGAGGGTATGTTTCCAGCCCTGTAGGAAAGGGCTGGATGTAGTAGAGCAATCTTCCTCACAATCCCATTTACAGACCCATGTGGTTATTGCTGCTGCCTTCTTGTGAAGGACAGCACATGGATTTTCCTTCTGCTGTGTTTGTGCCCTTCAGTTGTATGTATTGGGAAGCAGGAATCTCACTTGTTCTTGCCCAGTCTGCTTTGTCAGCTCCAAACTATCAGATAAACTCACAAGAATTAATGTCAGTGATATGGATGTCAGTGAAAGTACTTCTTCCTGGGGGACCACAGCTGCCCCTAATGAGGTGTTGACGCAGGAGTCACAGACAACACGGAGATGATCAATGTGATCAAGCGATTGCCAAAGTTTATTCAGATACACTGCTCCTTTTATACCCTTACACCCTTAGGTTTCTTATGTAATTGGTTAGTCTAGACGTTACTACAGTTTACAAAGCTAATGTTTATAACTTGTTATAATTGTGATTAAATACCTTACTCTAAAAATACAGTGGGAAACTACAACCTTGGCAGAGATCATTCTCTGCACGTTTTCAGTGGAAAATTACAGAGGCCTAACAAGACAATTGACCTTGCTTATGCCAGCCAAGAATCTTCTTACTTTACAGTAATAAGGTTCAGGGTATCGGGATCACTCACTACGTGGCCTTGGCTCTTTAAGAATTCCCACAATGAGGGGAGATCTTCACAATGAGGCTCCTTGCACCCACCCATCAGGATATCCCTCCCGGCCATTGTGGACCTCCCTGATGCCACCGCCTCTCTTCAGAAGGGACTGTGTGTGTGTGCTTGCAGACATTAGTGCTCCTGCCCTTAGAGAGGGCTTTGCCACCTTCCCCATCCTCACCCACCTTGTCCCCCTGTCCCTGGTGCAGCACTGGTACTGTTGTACTCCAGAGCAGCTTCCATGGTATCTCTTCATCTCCTCACGTGCCAGGTCTGAAGCATTGGAGAAGAGGTGATTCAGTGCTTTGGATACAGGTGATGCCTTGGCTCCCATGGGGAAGCAGAAACTGGCAATTAAATTATTTCCCCAGTTGCAGGCCTGAGTGTTCTGTGTAGGTGTGTTGCCATCTGGTGACTCTTTGCATTTTAAACAGTGTTTTTCCACATAAACTTGTTTGGGGTCACAGAACTTGAGTGTTTCTGTTGTTCTTGGTCACAGCTAAATGTAAGATGGGTCTGAACTAAAGACTGCGCTGGTTGGGGTTTCTGGTTTGGGTTCTCCTCAAGGGATATCCTAAATACTGGTGATGCTATGAGCAAGTGTTAAGTCCATGGTTTCCAAATGATGTCCAAGCACACTTGAGACCCTCAGCCCTAGAGTTGTACAGAAGTGTCCATCAGCTGTTACCTGCTGCTACTCTCATGCAGGGGAGACTCGTGTGGAGCTGGAGGTACTGAGGCTGGGCTGTATGTTGGAAAGTAGGTGTAGGTGTGGCACAGGGGCATTCTTGAGATGTGGATGTGCTGGAGTCAAGGAGGATGAGTGACTGGTGCCAAGGGCTGGGTAAGGCCAGTGGAAGGCACTGCTCATGGCTGGGATAGGGTAGAAGGGTTGCTCTGGGTCCCTAGGCTGCTGCTTTTTCCATACCAACAATAAGAGCAGGTTTATCCTAAATTCGGTACCCCTGGGGTTAGAGTGCTCCCCGTCTTATGGGTGCTGGTGAAGATTATTTAGGTAGTAGGTGGGACCAACTTGCAGACTGGCTTTGCAATAGCCTACCTAATGAGATTTATATAGTATTCATTTTAAAAAAAGAAGATGCTACTGGTTGGCTGAATGGGGCTCAGAAGACTCATTTCACGTGTTAGGAGTTGGAAACACAAGCTATTTAGCTTAGCAAGGAGAAAGTTGAGAGCATCTGGTGGGTTTGGAAGCCCCATTAACTCTTTGGGTTAATGACTGCCAGAGCCTGTGCGGGGTGCTGGGAGTACAGTTGCCTTCTAAACATCTGCTGCCCTCTGGATTTGGGCCAGCCTTGTCTGACACCCATCCCGCTCTCTTTGTTCCAGGGTGTTTGTTAAAATAAAGTCCCTGCCAGCTGGAAGTTGAAGCTAAAGAAATGAGACTGAAAGCATTAGATTTCTTATGAAGGTTGCTAGTATGAGAACAGGCTACCTTGGGGCTGTAGCAGACCTCACATCCTTTAAATATTAGGATATTAGTCTGTCTTAAACACTGCCTTGGCTTTAAAATATCTGCTGTAGTTGGTTCATATCTGCAGAAAGTACAGGGAGTATGAACTCCAGGAAGTTCTGTCACCTGTTGGGCTGTTTGCTGAGATGACTGCACTAAGTAAGGCCTTTTGGCTTTGGAAGAAATTTTATTAATCCCAACTATTTTCCTGTTTTTGCTGGTCTTTCTTCATTATGTCTGTGACTCTCTTGCCTGCTCCACTAATTACCTCTTAAAAAACATTTGCTTCATAAGGCCACTGCAACTTATGTATTAGTGGTGCAGCTGTGCTAAATACCTGATGTTCCAGATGGCTTTGCTTTACCTGCCCAGGATCTGGTAATCCATGCTGGTTTCCCTGCTTCCTTCTTCTGGTTCTGTGCAACCTCAGCTGAACATTCTTTGATGGGGACTTCAAGTGCCATTTGAGCTCTAGAAGTAACATTTCCCTCAGAATATATTTTTCTACTTGTTCTGCTTGATCTTGCAACTATTACATAGTTTTAAATATAGGTTTTTTTTCTTCTTTTTCCTCTTGCATCGTCTACAACAAAGCACAGCAACTTGGAACAGGCACCAGATTTTTCTCTAGCACAGTAGAGAAATAATTCTGAGCTTGATGTAAACGTTCTGTTTCTGATGCCATCGTGTGCTGTATGCAGAACTGGTGTACATCCCCCATCCCCAAATGCCCTGAATTGTCCTAAAGTGACTGGTGTGTTGTACATGTTACAGAAACCCAGTGTGCATAGAGTAGGGGAGAATAAGAACAGGTTTCCACAAATACTCAGAAGGGTGGGAGTTCAGCACTTCAGGAGAATTTTCAGTTCTTGAGAGTTAATCTGTGGCACATGAGGCACCACACCAGAGCTCTGTCTTTGGAGCAGGCCTTTTATCAAACACCCCTGCTGACACTGGGAGCTGCTGGCTGATATTTAAGTTCCTACTTCTGTCAGGTTTAATCTCTGCTGATGTAAAGCTCTGATACAAAGCTGTTCCCACTCTGGAAAGATCTGCTGGGGTTGCTATAGTGAAAGGCTGGACATATCTTCATGAGTTTAAATTAGGCCTGTGTGCTGGTAAGCATGGACTCCACCTAAAGTAAGAGTTGCTGCTGTGGGGCTGGGCGATGTTTGTGTCTGATGGGGTGGGAGGCAGCATGTGGGGAGAGCACTGGTGCTTACACCAGCCTGGCAGACTGAGCATGCCAAGCAGATGCCTGGGGAGGAGTGGGCAGCGGCCAGGTGATAGATTGGATTTAAGGAAAAAGGGAAGCTGGAGATACTGCTTACTGGTGTTTTGTGAGCGAGCAGTGATTCCTGGTGCCTGAACCCCCTCCTCTTGCTGGGTATCCCCTCCTCTGCTGTTCCAGTTCTCCAACAGGCAAGATCACTCACTTCAATATCCCAGCTGCACTTTTATTGTCCTTTCCTTGACTTCATTATGCCTGGATCTCTGTAACCTCTTTATCATGTGTAAATACTGAAATGAGATTATTTTTAAAGAGCCCTTTATTTAAAAAAGTACTGACCTTCCTCATCAGAAGAAATATGCCTGTAGCTGCTTTTCTCCTTCCCTGAGTTTTGACAAGTAGTGAGGGATGAATGGTGAATTATCTCAACAGGGCAATGGCTTGGTCTGAAAACCTAGCAGCTTTCTTCAGGCACTGCTCCTGTGTGATGCTCCACACACAGCACGTTCTCAGCACCTGTGATACTGGCTGCTCTGCAGCATTGGGATCATGGGGTTGCTCCCCTGGGAGGGTCCCAGGGGCACATACCTCTTGCTGGATTTGCAATTTAGAGCAACTCTAAACCTCATTAACCTTCAGCTTGGTGGCCCTCAGTGTGTGCTAAGGACCTATGCTGCTCAGCACCTATGCTGACTCAGCTGACTCATAACCAGACTTTATGGGCAATCAGCTGCAGCTGTTACCATAAAAGTTGGTTGGAGAAACTCTCTAAGACTCAATTTGGAGTTTTAGAAATCAGCATTCTTTATTGCAGCACTGAGTGTACACGCGAGTGCACCTTCGCAAAGGTGAGCACACCCGATACTTGCCGACAGCAGGTATATATTTAGCACACTCATGCGTATTCATATCTTTCCCTGAAACTACTTATAATATTTGCATTCTAATTACACATGCACTTTCTTGCTGAGCAGGGTTTTTTGGTGGTTGTCGATAGTCTTCCTCAGTGTGTTTATTGAATGACCTCAGTGCTTGCATACGCTTGCAAGGTCCTAGTGCCGAGTTAGCAGTTGGTATGTCGTTGCTTCTGTTCTGTTCCAATCTCTGTTATCTTGAATGCTGGCATCCTTGGTCTTATTTACCCTCTCCTTAGTTATCAGTCCCATGATGTTCCTTCCCCCATCAGCCAAACATTCCTTTCTCTCTATGTGTTAGCAAGTTAGAACAGTTTGCCCTACTCTACTATGTTAAAGGCACACACACTATTGTCAGTTTAAAATTTAAGGTTACATTTCCCCCCTTTGAGACTTATAGGATATACATATATCCTGTAAGTCTCATTCTATACCTTATAGCCATATTTGATTCTAATAAACCATCATGGCCAGCAATTAAAAAATTGAATCATGATACGTGCAAGAATACAGATACAAATTATTACTATAATGATCACAAACAAGTTTTTTAACATTATCCAATTTGGTAGTGTCATGGTTTAAAACCAAGTGCACACAGCTCGTTCACTCACTCCCGCCCACGCTTCCCCAACTCCCAGAGAGTTAGGAAGGAGAATCCAAAGAATGTAGCCCCCACGGGTTGAGATAAGAACGGTTTAATAACTAAGGCATAACACAAATCACTACTGCTACTACTACTACAAATAATAATGATAAAGCTAATAACAAGTGAAGAGAATACAACACCTCACCAGCCACTGACCCATAACTCACCCCACCCTGCCCGACCGAGCACCAACCGATACCTCCTCCATCCCCCCAGAGCTCCAGCCCTTCCGGGTTTCCCCCGGTTACATCCTGGGTATGATGTGCTATGGTATGGAATACCTCTTTGGCTAGCCTGGGTCAGGTGTCCTGTCTCTCCTTCCTCCCGGCCTCCCCTCCTCCCTGGCAGAGCATGAGCTCAGAAAAGTCCTTGGACAAACCAAACATTTGAGCAGTAACTCAAAACATACTTGCTATCAGCAAGCGTTCTCAGCCCCAAAGTCAAAACACAGCACTGCACCAGCTACCAAGAAGGAGAAAAAATGACTGCTACTGCTCAAACCAGGACAGGTAGCCAAGAAGTAAGTCCATGCCATAATTCTTCAAATCCCCAGTTAGTATCATCTCTAATAGCCTGATGTAAGATCTTTGTCTGCTTCCATATTTCTGCTAGATCTGTGGGTATTCTGCCACTCTGGTCTATGTATGTGCCAAGAGTCATATGCTTGTGCAGTGTTACCTGGGATAGGCTGGATGCTTCAATCTGTAATGCCTGTAATAGCACCTGGGAGTACAACACCCAAAATACATATTCCAGTCTACCCTGGGGAAAGGGCCTTTCTAGTAGTATTATTACACAATCAATACCACCATTTCCCTTCTGGAGCATTCCAATAGCCAGTTTGGGGTCTCTTAATCTGGAGTTGCATTGTCCACCTACAGTCTGGGTAATGTCCTACCAAGATATTACCAGAGCTAAGAGTTTTACCCAGTGCTAATAGGTACTGTCCACGATCCTGTTTTACCAGGAACAAATGGCAGTTGGTAATGCCACCCATACATCAGTTCATATGGACTCGCATTATTCCTTCTGGATATATTTGTATCCTTAAAAATGCAATTGGTAGGGATTGTAACCAAGTTAAACAAGTTTCTTGAATTGTAACTTGAATGTCTGATTCATATATTTCACTTTCCCACTAGCTTGAGGTCTGTATAGAGTACATAGATCCCACTTGATTCCCAAATACTCTTCCACCTTTGTAATTATTTCTGTAATAAGATATAGACCTCTGTCCGAGGACAAGCCTGCCTGGTATACCACATCAGGATATTATTTGATTCAGTAAATGTTTTACTACTTCACAAGCCCTATTGGTGCAACAAGGGAAAGCCTCCAGCCAACCAGAAAACATATCTATTAGTACCAATATATATGTATAACTCAGATGTGGCAATTCTGTGAAGTCCACTTGCCAGTAGTTTCCTGGACAATTGCCTTTGTTGTTCAGGTGGGGGTTTCATAGCATCATAAACAAGGTTCACTCTTGTTTATAAAACTTTTATAGAATCATACAATAGTTAGAGTTGGGAAGGACCTTAAGATCAGCTAGTTCCAGCCCCCCTGCCATGGGCAGGGATATCTCACACTAAAACATGCCACCCAAGGCTCTATCCATCCTAGCCTTGAACACTGCCAGGGATGGAGCATTCACAACCTCCCTGGGCAACCCATTCCTCACCACCCTCACAGTAAAGAACTTGCTTATATCCAATCTAAACTTCCCCTGTTTAAATTTTAACCTGTTACCCCTTGTCCTATTACTACAGTCCCTAATGAAGAGTCCCTCACCAGCATCCCTATAGCCCCCTTTCAGATACTGGAAGGCTGCTATGAGGTCTCCACGCAGCCTTCTCTTCTCCAGGCTGAACAGCCCCAACTTTCTCAGCCTGTCTTCATATGGGAGGTGCTCCTCTGAACTTGTTCCAACAGTTCCATGTCCTTTTTATGTTGAGGACACCAGAACTATACACAGTACTCCAAGTGAGGTCTCAGGAGAGAAGAGTAGAGGGGCAGGATCATCTCTTTCAACGCTCCTTTTGATGCACTCGGCTTTCTGGGCTGCAAGTGCACACTGCCGGCTCATGTTCATTTTCTCATCGAATCTCTTCTCTGCCCAACCTGTAGCTGTGCCTGGGATTGCTCCGATCCAGGTGCAGGACCTTGCACATGGCATGGTTGAACTTCATGAGGTTGGCATCAGCCCATCTCACAAGCATGTCAACGTCTCTCTGGATTGCTTCCCTTCCCTCCAGTGCATCAACTGAATCACACAGTTTGGTGTCATCAGAACACTTGCTGAGCGCGCACTTAGTCCCACTGTCCATGTCACCGACAAAGATGTTGAACAAGTGCCACGGAAAGGACTCAGTCAGAGACCAATATGATCAGACAAAAAGCCATTTATTGCAAAGCATTAACTCCTTATATACTATTGCTTACACACACCTACAGCAATTTGGCATATCATGATTGGATACTTGTCCTGAAGACCCGTAGTGACTAACACAGAATTGGTTAAGCACAGGTGTGAGAACTTGACCTTGAAAGCTTGCCAACAGTCCACAGTTCTCATAACTCAGTGAATTCCAGCTTCTTCTTATCTTGCTTGCTTAGGCTTCCTCAGGCCTCCCACAGCCTTGCTGTATCCCTCGGAGTTATTCAGAGCTCATGTACCAAATATCCATTCTTCTGTGAGAACACTGTCTCCACAAACAAGACCGGTCCCAACACCGATCCCTGAGGGACACCACTCATTACTGATCTCCAGCCGGACATTGAACCGTTGACCACAACTCTTTGCGTGCAGCCATCCAGCCAGTTCTTTATCCACCGAGTGGTCCACCTATCAAATTGATGTCTCTCCAATTTAGAGACAAGGATGTTGTGTGGGACAGTGTCGAACCCTTTGCACAAGTCCAGGTAGATGACTTCAAGTGCTCTACCCCTGTCCATCATTTTCATATCCCCATCATAGAAGGCCACTAAATTGGTCAGGCAGGATTTCCTGTTGGGGAAGCCATGCTGGCTGTCACCAAGCACCTTGTTGTTTTTCATGTGTCTTCCATGCCTTCCAGGAGAATCTACTTCCAGATTTTGCCAGGCACAGAGGTGAGACTGACTGGTCTGTAATTCCCTGGATCATTCATTTTTCGCTTCTTGAAAATGGGGGTTATATTTCCCTTTTTCCAGTTGTCAGGAACTTCACCTGTCTGCCATGATTTTTTAAATATGATGGCCAGTGGCTTAGCAACTTCATTTGCCAGCTCCTTCAGGACCCATGGATGGATTTCATCAGGTCCCATGGACTTGTGCATGTTCAGGTTCTTAAGATGGTTTTGAACCTGATCCTCTCCTACAGTGGGCCTAAGGTCTTCATTCTCACAGTCCTGGTGTCTGCCTTCCAAGACTTGGATGGTGTGGTCAGAACATTTGACAGTGGAAACTGAAGCAAAGAAGTAATTAAGAACCTCAGCCTTCTCCATTCCAATATAGCTAGTTTCCTGATAGCTTCTGGAGATGGCCCACATTGTCCCTAATCTGTCTTTTATTTGCGATGTACCTATAGAATCCTTTCTTGTTACCTTTCACATTCCTAGCCAAGTTTAATTCTAACTGTGCCTTAGTTTTCTTAACCTGGTCCCTAGCTTCCTGGGTAGCATCCCTTTATTCTTCCCAGGCCACCTGTCCTTGCTTCCACCTTTTATAAGCCTCTTTTTTTCCTGTGAATTTTTCTCAGCAGCTTCTTATCCATCCAAGGAGGTCTCCTGGCCCTCCTGCTGCACTTCCTTCTAGTTGGGATGCAACACTCCTGAGCTTGTAGCAGGTGATCCTTGAACATCCAGCAACAGTCTTGGGCCCCCCTGCCCTCTAGGGCTATATCCCATGGAACCTTACTAAGCAGGTTCCTGAAGAGGCCAAAGTCTGCTCTCTTGAAGTCCAGGGCAGTGAGCTTTCTGCATGCTTTTCTCACTGTCCTGCGGATCTTGAATTCAGCCATCTCATGATTGCTGCAACCAAGGCTGCCCTGGATCATCACATTTCCAACAAGCCCTTCCCTGTTTGTGAGCAGAAGGTCAAGCAGGGCACCTCTCCTTGTCGACTCCTCTTACTTGCAGAATGAAGTTGTCTTCCACACAATCGAGTAACCTTCTGGATTGCATGTTCCGGGTAGTACCATCCCTCCAACAGATATCAGGGAGCTTGAAGTCCTGCAAGTGTTAGGCTGTTCCTGTCTGTCTATAGAGTGCTTCATCCACAGAATCCTCTTGATCAGGTGGTCTGTAACAGATACTCATAATTATGTCCCCCATAGCTGTTCACCCTTTAACCCTGACCCACAAACTCTGTTGGCTGCTCACTTGTCCTCTGACAGAGTTCCATACTCTTCAGCCTATCCCTAATATAAATAGGAACTCCCCCTGCCCATCTGCCAGGCCTGTCCTTTCTAAAGATCCTGTATTCTTCCATTCTAATATTCCAGTCATAGGAGGCATTCCATCATGTTTCTGTGATGCCTATTATATCATATCCCAGTAGATGTGCACACATCTCTAATTTCTCATTTGTACTATGGGTGTTTAGAGGCATCTTATCTTTCGTGCATAACTGTCCTATGCTACACAAAGGGCAATAGAGTTTAAGAAAATTTTACTGTCTTTCTCCAAGGACTATAGTAACAGGTTCTGGTGTGCTTAATTAAAACTACAATAATTTTGTTATTCCAGATGATATGTCAAACTGAAAAACATTTCTGCATAAGCTACTTCATCCCACGTTCCTTTTGCGTCTCAAGAATAACATCCGCTATTGATTACAGTATTTTATCAGTCTCCTGAGTAACTGAATCACTCTGGGTCCATCACTTTGTTTCAAAGTCTCCCGAGTGGCCAAACCCCCTGTGGATTCACTGATTTGTTTCCAGTGTTGGAAAATGCAACCCAATTGGGGACCTCTTCAGAATCTCCCCTTTGGAGGCAGTGGTACCCATGATCTTGACCTCTACCAAATACCAATGTCTGGACAACCAAAACCAAAGTACCCTTTACCCAACTGTGCAGGGCGTCCTCTGTGCCTTACCTGGAAAGGGACCAGAAAGAATGCCTTTTTAAAGAAATAAAATCAGGGATCTTACTGAGGTCCTAAGTTGGTCCTTGGAGCTGTGGTTCCTTTCAGTGAAACTCCCCCAACGCCAGGGTGAAGGTCCCAGAGACTCCCTAGATCTGCGAGAAACACGGCAGAGATTCTGTGTTTGGGTGCCAAATCATAACTGTTAAAGTCGATTGGAGAAACTCCTTAAGACTTGATTTTGAGTTTTATAAAGCAACATTCTTTATTGCAGTGTTGGGCACACCCTTGAATTGTTTCGCAAAGTTGAGTGCACCTGATACTTGCAGGCAGTAGCTATGTATTTAACATACTCTTGCATATTCGTAGCTTTCCCAGAACTAATTATAATATTTCTATCCTAATTGTGTATGCATTTTCTTGCTGAGTGGGGGGGGCTTTGGTAGTCTTCAATAGTCTTCCTCACTGTGTTTACTGAATGACCTTAGTGCTTGCACACTCTTGCAAGGTCCTAGTGCTGAGTTAGTAGTTGGTGTGTCCTTGGTCTTATTTACTATCTCCTTAGTTGTTATTAGTCCTGTGATGTTCCTTCCCCCATCAGCCGAACTTTCCTTTCTCTCTACGTGTTAGCAAGTTAGAACACTTTGGCCTATTCTGTGTTAAAGGCACACACACTGTTGTTAGTTTAAAATTTAAGGTTACTGTGAGCTGTGTCCCAGGGGGTTGTTTGTGCATGGTGAGGATGGCTGGCTGGTCTCTGGTAGATCAAACTGCCCTGATGCAAATATCCTCATCACTTCCCCTCCCAAGCCAGCCCTGGATCTGAGCAGGTTGAGCTGATGTGGGACCTGCACCTCAGTACTGTGCCAGCAGCCCCGTTTTTGGTGAGCATTTCCCCACAGGGCTTCAGCCCTGCAACCTTTCACTAGGGAGGGTGTTTAAAGCCAAGGGATGATGGGGAATGGCTGGGCATTTGGTATGGTGGGCTGTCAGTGCTAAGCTTTCACTCGGTAGAGGGCGTGTACCCAGGTATGGCTCATAGGCCCTGCACTGGGGACTTTGGGTTCCTTGCAGAGGGCAAGAAGACCTGCTGTAAAAGACTGGCATGTGAGGGGCTAAATTGCAAAGAGATTGAAGCCTTTTGGTGTGTGCTTTTAATGAGGGCTTCACAGTTATCTGAATCTAGTAGCTGTTGCATAGAGCAGGGTCAGGAAAGAAGATGGGTGCTGTGCCCCTGCAGCTGTGGTGCTGCCTGGCCCTCCAGTCAGCATTGGTATTCCTCCTGCTCTGGGCATCAGAGCCTGTCCCTTGGGCCCTGCCGGCAGCTGTACATACTTCTTCCTGGGATCCTGTGTTTCCTTCAGGGATTGTTGGAAACTCCCCACATCTGTCTGTTATCACTTTGGAGCCAGTTGCTGGATGAGCAGGGTGGTCTTACTGCTTTGGCATTGGTAATTATTGCTGGAGCTGATAAGCCTTTCCTGTATGGTTCTGGTGGAGCATTCAGTGTGTAAAGATGGTCAAAGAGGTTTTTCTCCTTGTAAAATATATTCTAGCTCCAGTTTGTAATCTGGTGAGAGGGGGAGTGAGAGAAGGGAACAACAGCATTAGTGGATGTAGAAGTAGTTGGAATGAGAAGCTTTCATGCCATTAATAACAGTCCTGGCTGGCAGCATGGGATTAGCCTGAACAATTAAGACTGCAGGATCAAAACAAGGAGGCAGGAACAGTGAGATTCATACTGCTGCCATCCACACTGCCGCAGTGGTGGGAGGGAATGGAAGAGGGAGCTGCACTGGAGGAGTGGTGCCGCTGCCTCCCCAAAACCAGCCTTGCACTACTGTGGCCACGGCTTTGGGTTTCATCTTCTGGCTCTCCACAGGCCCCTCTCTTCCTGGCTGCAGTTTGTTATTTTTAGGAAATGGCTTCTGAAAACCGGAAGTGACTCCTTGGGGCTGGGTTGTGCTCATCTGCACTCTGGACTAAACATCCAAATGGTGTTTGTGGCCATGGCTTTGGGATGGGTGTCTTCTTGTGACAATGTTGATAGTGTCACTGCTATGCAAAATATGAATCTATCTGGTGACCAGGGAGTGGGGAGAGGTCACTGTCCAGATCTGCCTGCAAGCTTTGTTGTGAGTGAAGGCTGCCTTGCTCCGTGCTGGGGTGCAGAGGTCATCCGGATCTTTCTGGGGCTGTATATGCTCTTTTACATAACCCCTTTAGAAGGAGTGACTTGAGATTTCAGCTGAAAGATGATTTTTCAAAGCAGGAGGAAAATATGTTTCACTATGGTCTCCATCAACTTCTGCTGAAATACCTTCCTAGTATCAGAAAGTAAAATGGTTTGCATAACTTATGTCGCTTTTCCTCTCTTTCTTCCTCTGATGTTGATTGTGAGTTAAAAAACAAGAGCAAAACTCTTTTCCCTTTGTGCAGCTGCACTTTTATTTATCTCACCCACTCCCTCATTTTTAATCCCTGCCCATGGCAGGGGGGTTGGAATGATTTTAATGTCCTTTCCAACCCTAGCTATTCTGTAATTCTGTTCTTTATATTTTTCCTTGTGATTTTTTTTTTGTAAGACAACCAAATTAAATACATCTGCAGAGAAGTGGCCTGGGAGGTAGCTCACAGGAAAACACAATTTTTGGTATGTGATGCCAAGTGTGTGTTGGAACCAGGATGCTGCTCCATTGGAAAGGTCCAGGATGGCACAGAGATTTGGTGCTAATGGAGCTTAATGTAGTAGGAAGCATTAGTAATGGTTCCTAATTGCCTACTGATAACTAAATTGTGGAATTTGGCAGCAGTTAGGATTTAGTTTTCTCGTGCAATCTGTCCATTCCCTCCAGAATCACAGAATCCCAAGGGTTGGAAGGGACCTCAAAAGATCATCTAGTCCAACCCCCCTGCAAGAGCAGGGTAACCTAGAGTACATCACACAGGAACTCGTCCAGACGGGCCTTGAATATCTCCAACATAGGAGACTCCACAGCCTCCCTGGGCAACCTATTCCAGTGCTCTGTCACTCTTACAGTAAAGACGTTCTTCCTGATGTTAACGTGGAACCTCCTATGCTCCAGTTTACACCCATTGTCCCTTGTCCTATCACTGGATATCACTGAAAAAAGCCTAGCTCCATCATCCTGACACCCACCCTTTACATATTTGTAAACACTGATGAGGTCACCCCTCAGTCTCCTCTTCTCCAAGCTAAAGAGACCCAGCTCCCTCAGCCTCTCCTCATAAGGGAGGTGTTCCACTGCCTTAATCATCTTTGTGGCTCTGCACTGGACTCTTTCAAGCAATTCCCTGTCCTTCTTGAACTGAGGGGCCCAGAACTGGACGCAATATTCCAGATACAGCCTCACCAAGGCAGAGTAGAGGGGGAGGAGAACCTCTCTTGCCCTACTAACCACACCCTTTCTAATGCACCCTAGGATGCCATTTGCCTTCTTGGCCACAAGGGCACATTGCTGGCTCATGGTCATCCTCCTATCCACCAGGACCCCCCAGGTCCCTTTCCCCTTCACTCCTTTCCAGCAGGTCAACCCCCAACCTGTACTGGTACATGGGGTTGTTCTTCCCCAGATGCAAGACTCTACACTTGCCCTTGTTGAATTTCATCAAGTTTCTCTTGCCCAACTCTCCAGCCTGTCCAGGTCTCGCTGAATGGCAACACAGGCTTCTGGTGTGTCAGCCACTCCTCCCAGCTAAGTGTCATCAGCGAACTTGCTGAGGGTACACTCAGTTCCCTCATCCAGGTCGTTGATGAAAATATTAAACAGCACTGGTCCCAGCACCGACCCCTGAGGGACTCCACTAGTCACAGACCTCCAGCTAGATTCTGTGCCATTGACCACAACTCTCTGCCTTCTTCCTTTCAAACAGTTCTTGATCCACCTCACTACCTGATCGTCAAGCCCACACTTCCTTAGCATATCTATAAGGATGCTGTGGGAGACAGTATCAAATGCCTTACTGAAATCAAGAAAAACCACATCTACCACTTTACTATCATCCCTCCACCTAGTCACTTCCTCATAGAAGGCTATAAGGTTGGTCAAACATGACTTCCCCCTGGTAAAACCATGTTGGCTGTTCTTAATGACCCCCTCATCCTTGATATATCTAGAGATGGCGTCAAGAATAAGTTGTTCCATCACCTTTCCAGGGACAGAGGTAAGGCTGACCGGTCTATAATTACCCAGGTCCTCCTTCTTGCCCTTCTTATAGACTGGTGTGACATTTGCCATCCTCTAATTCTCAAGCATCTCTCCCTTTTCCCACGATTTACCAAAGATGATGGAGAGTGGCCTAGCAATGACCTCCGCCAGCTCCCTTAGCACCCGTGGGTGTATTCCATCCGGACCCATCGATTTATAGATGTCCAGATTGCATAGCAGATCCCTAACCCAATCCTCATCTACCAAAGCAAACTCCTCCTTTGTCCTGGCTCCTTCTGGGGCTATAGGAATCTGGGGCCCCCGGGGAGAGTCTGCAGGAGTAAAGACAGAGGCAAAGAAAGCATTCAGCACTTCTTCCTTCTTTATATCCTCTGTCTCCAGGGCACCCACCTCGTTCAACAGTGGCCCTATATTGCCTCTTGTGTTAGTTTTATTTGCTATGTATTAGAAAGAACAAAGTTGCTTCACTGACATACAGTAGTGAATCTTCAGTTCACCAAAGGTACTGGGGGAAAGCATTCCATGTTCCACATGATCTCCACCCTTTCGTAGAGCCTGGGGGGGTGCTTCCTCAGGTGAGCAATGTTGCACTCCAAGGTTCAGCACTCCAAGATTTAGCAGAGGAAGAAGAAAATTGGCCTGTTTTTCTCCTGTTTTTTGTTTTTTTTTTTTAATTATTTGAAAAATAGAAAGCCAGGCTCCTTGCAAGTGCTCCCAAAAGGCTGCTGGAGACATGGTGTGTGCCCGGCCATCCAGGGACAGGTCCTTGGGCTCTCATGGGGACAGGGAGGAAACATTTGTGACTGGCAATTTGTGATACGTCACAGCTAGTCCAAGAAGCTCCTCAGAATGTGTCTGTTGGGTAAACCAGGAGTGCTCAGAGCTCCTCTGTGGTTGGTAAACAAACACAGGCATTGCTTTCATTCAAGCCTCAGTGAATTAAAGCCTTGAAATTATGATGGAGATTGGAGAAAAGCTGATTTCAGATTCTGCTTCAGGAGCTAGGATTTATTCCAGCTTTCTGTAGTGGGAAACATTTCACAGCTGCTCAGCAGCAGCAGGAAAACAAGCACAAATTTTTCTGTCTTCATGGATAACTGCAGTGAAGCATGGCGGGGGGACACAGGATGACTGTGCTCTACTCACTGGTACCCAAATACCTCCCTAGACCCCTGCATATCCACAGGCCCTGAAACTTCCCCAGCATATGGGGTTGGGTGCTGAGTGCTGTACTTGAGCAGGAGCAGGGACCAGTGCATGGGGCCATGTAGGAACTTGGCTTCTCCATCACTTCCCATGGAGCATCTTCATAGTTTTGCCTCTCCAAAATCATGGCACAGTGGCAGAGGTTGGGCACGGCTGGTGGCACTGAGCTGGGACAGGATTGCAGCGCTATGGTCACATGTCCTCCCCTTAGCTCCTGGGTTAAAGTTTAACCTGTTGGTTTTCAGTCCCTTGGGTTGTTTGATGTTATGGAGCACTTTGTATAGCTCTGGACTGTAGATGAGCAGCCCCAGCCCATGTGAATGGTACCGTTTATCTGCTGCAGAGGAATATGAAGAATTCCATGGATAAGGAAGATGAGATTTTTCTTTTTCCCAGTGGAGGGAAACCAAGTCTGGCTGGGTGATGTTGTGATGGTTTATGTACTTGGGCAGCTCCCTGCTTTGGGAGCCTGTATGTTAAATTTCCACTTGGCCAGAACATTTTTGCTCTGACTGTAAACCTTACAGGGGAGAGTGCTCAAATCGAAAAGTTGATGCAGCCTTATCTGTAGTGTAGCCTCGGGATGATAGAGGAATCAAGAGTCCTGGTTTATGTCAGGCTTGAAGCTTTCCCCTTTCTTTGCAGCAAACTATACCATTGCCTTGGATCTGTTCCTTCATCAGAGCACATCCTTCAGGAAGTGGATTTTGGTCAAGAATACAGTTTGGGTTTGGTTTAAATATACATGATGTTCCCCAGTGGGTGCCTCTGTTACCTCCTTGCAGCAGCCCAGGGTTCTCTGAATGGTTCATCTTGGAGTGCAATGGCATCACCCTCCCAGCAAACAGCAGCAGCCCTTCTCCAGAAACTTTAGCCCTTGCCTTCAGTGTGCAGTTATTCCTGCAGGAGACATTCAGGTCATCCATTCCCATCATGCACTGACACTTCTATTAATAACTGATGCTTAACATAGTCGAGGGACACCTTACCCAGCTCTTGGTGCCTTAGGCTTTCATTGCAGCATGCGTGAACAGTCTTTCAAACTTCCTGCCAGCTCTGCTGCCACCAGTTTATTACCAGGAGAAAAAAAATATTGGGACTAAATTTATCAACAGTGTCCAGAGCTCACCACTCCCCTTGTACCATAACCCTGATAACTGACCTGAACCACTGACTGTGGGGTCAGGCTGACCTCTGGCACTGCTGCGAGGAAGGAAGGCAGTGGAACCACTGGCTGCCAGGGAAGGAGTGGGAGGAGGATGGGAGGGGAGGGGGAAGGGAAGAGCCAGGAGCTTTGATGTTGCGGGACAAGATGCTGAACTGGCGAAGGGGCACAACATAATGCTCAGTAATTTTTCCAAGTGGCTGGCTGCTTCCATAGGATCATAGAATCATAGAATAGTTAGGATTGGAAAGGACCTCAAGATCATGTAGTTCCACCCCCCCTACCATGGGCAGGGACACCTCACACTAAACCATATCACCCAAGGCTTCATCCAACCTGGCCTTGAACACTACCAAAGATGCAGCATTCACAACCTCCCTGGGCAACCCATTCCAGTACCTCACCACCCACACAGTAAAGAATTTCTTCCTTATATCAAGCCTAAACCTCTGCTGTTTAAGTTTCAACTCGTTACCCCTTGTCCTATCACTACAGTCCCTAATGAATAGTCCCTCCCCAGAATCCCTGTAGGCCCCCTTCAGATACTGGAAGGCTGCTATGAGGTCTCCATGCAGCCTTCTCTTCTCCAGGCTGAACAGCCCCAACTTTCTCAGCCTGTCTTCATATGGGAGGTGCTCCAGTCCTCTGATCATCCTCGTGGCCCTCCTCTGGACTTGTTCTAACAGTACCATGTCCTTTTTATGTTGAGGACACCAGAACTGCACACAATACTCCAAGTGAGGTCTCACGAGAGCAGTGCAGAGAGGCAGGATCACCTCCTTGGACCTGCTGGTCACGCTCCTTTTGATGCAGCCCAGGATACGGTTGGCTTTCTGGGCTGTGAGTGCACACTGCTGGCTCATGTTCATTTTCTCTTTGACTAACACCCCCAAGTCCTTCTCCTGTCTGCCATGATTTTTCAAATATGATGGCCAGTGGCTTTGCAGCTTCATTCGCCAGCTCCTTCAGCACCCGCCGATGGATTTCATCAGGCCCATGGACTTGTGTACATTCAGGTTCTTAAGACGGTCTCGAACCAGATCCTCATATACAGTGGGCCCAAGATCTAGGTTTTCACAATCCCTGCGTCCACCTTCCAAGACTCGGGTGCTGTGGTCAGAGCCTTTGCCAGTGAAGACCGAGGCAAAGAAGCCATTCAGAACCTCAGCCTTCTTCAAGTCCTGTGTAGCCAGTTCTCATGAAAGTTTCCGGAGGGGGCCCATATTGTCCTTAGTCTGTTTTTTAGCCACTACATACCTATAAAAGCCCTTCCTGTTGTCTTTAACATCCCTTGCCAAGTTTAACTCCAATTGGGCCTTAGCTTTCCTAACTTGGTCCCTAACTACCCTGACAATATCCCTGTATTCATCCCAGGCCACCTGTCCTTGTTTCCACCTTTTATAAGCCTCTTTTTTCTTGTGAATTTTTCTCAGCAGCTCCTTATCCATCCAAGGAAGTCTCCTGGCCCTCCTGCTGCACTTCCTTCTAGTCGGGATGCAACACTCCTGAGCTTGTAGCAGGTGATCCTTGAATATTAGCCAAGAGTCTTGGGCCCCCTTGCCCTCTAGGGCTATATCCCATTGTCATGGTTTGAGCATGTTTTGAGGGTGTTTTTTGTTCAAGGTTTTTTCCAGCCAGGGGGAGTCCGGGAGGAAGGAGAGACAGGACACCTGACCCAGGCTAGTCAATGAGGTATTCCATACCATAGCACGTGATGCCCAGGATGCATACTGGGAAAGAGAAGGCTGGAGGGGAGAGCTGTGGAGGAAAATGGAGGAGGGAGCACATGGTGCTCGGCCAGGCAGGGTGGAGTGAGTTATGGGTCGGTGGCTGGTGGGGTGTTGTGTTCTTTTCACTTGCTGTTTGCTGTATCATTATTATTTGTAGTAGTAAATGGCAGTAGGGGTTTTGTGTTATGCCTTAGCAATTAAACCATTCTTATCTCAATCCGTGGGGGCTACATTCTTTGGATTCTCCTTCCTAACTCTCCGGGAGTTGGGGGACTTGATTTAAACCACGACACCCATGGAACCTTGCTAAGCAGGTTCCTGAAGAGCCCAAAGTCTGCTCTCTTGAAGTCCAGGGCAGTGAGCTTGCTGCACGCTCTTCTCACTGTCTTGAGGACCTCAAATTCGACCATCTCGTGATCACTGCATCCAAGACTTCCCTGGAGAGTCACATTTCCAACGAGCCCTTCCCTGTTGGTGAGCACGAGGTCAAGCAGGGCACCTCTCCTTGTCGGCTCCTCTGTTGCTTGCAGAAGGAAGTTGTCTTCCACACAATCGAGAAACCTCCTGGATTGCTTGTGCTGGGGCATACCGTTGCCCCAGCAGATGTCAGGGTGGTTGAAGTCCCCCATGAGAGCAAGGGCCTGAGAGTGTGAGGCTTTTCCTATTTGTCTGTAGAGTTCTTCATCCACAGGTTCCTCTTGATCAGGCGGTCTCTAACATATCCCCACAGTAATGTGTCCCGTCACCGATTTCCCCTTAACCCTGACCCACAAACTTTCTGTTAACTGATCACCTGTCCCCAGACAGAGTTCCATACTCTCCAGCCTATCCCTAACATAAAGGGCAACTCCCCCTCCCCTCCCACCAGGCCTGTCTTTTCTAAAATGCCTATAACCTTCCATTCCAACACTCCAGTCAAAGGAGCCATCCCACCATGTTTCGGTGACGCCTGTTATATCATAGCCGCGTAGATGTGCCCACATCTCTAATTCCTCTTGTTTATTCCCCATGCTACAGGCATTTGTATAGAGGCATCTGATCTGAGCTCCAAATGAAGCCGGCTCAGTGGCTGGAGCGGCTAGAATATTGCTACATTGCTCAGAGTATTTATTATAGGTGCTGGCAACTGACTGGGTGTGTTGGGATGGAATGATGCTCCCCTCCCCCAACACAACTAGTTTAAAGCATCCTTGACAAGTCTGGCAAGCCTCCCAGCAAAGCCACTCTTCCCTTTCTTTATCAGAGCAGTTCCACCAGCCCCCAGTAGGCCTGGCCTACAAATGTGGGCCCCATGTCCAAGACACCCAAACCCTTGACTATGAAACCACCCTTTTAACCATGTATTAACCTGTCCAATCCTCCTAGCCTTTGGAAGGTCCTCCCCTGTGTCTTGGAGAATTGTTGAAAAGACTATCTGAGCTCCAGAACCCCTGACCACCTCTCCCAGGGCTCTGTAGTCCTTCTTTATACTCCTCAGGCTACTACTATCTATATCCCTAGCACCCACATGTATCACTAGAAGCAGGTAATAGTCCGTGGGACTTACTAGAGCAGGCAGCCTCTCCACAACATCCCTGATCCATGCCCCAGGTAGGCAACACACCTCCCTTGCGACCGGGTCAGGCCAACAGATGAGCGCTTCTGTCCCTTTCAAGGCAGAGTCCCCTACTACTACAACCCGCCGCTTTTTCCTGGCAGTACCAGTAGAGATCTTCTGTACCAGTGCACCAGCCGGCTCTTTCTGATGCAAGTGCATTTCCTCATCAGCCCCATGCAGGACAGCAAAGCGGTTCTGGGTGGGTACAGCAGATTTAGGAGGAAGCCCCTTGCTTTTAACTGCTCTCTTCCTCCTTTTGTCGTTTTTTTTTGTTACTAATTCCCAGCTTCCCTGATCAACAGCCTCCTTCTTTCCTCCATGAGTTAGAGGGGAATCTTGAGGCCCCTGTGCTGTCTGGGCCTGGAGCAAGCAGTCCTGCTTCCTCTCAGCTTCCCTGACATCTTGCAGCTTACTGACAGCATCCCGTAGCTCAGCCACCTGCTGGAGGAGGACCTCCATCAGGGAGCAGCGAGCGCAGCCCTGCCCATTCTGCACCTTTCCCTCACAAGACCAGTGCAGGCACTCTCTACACTCCAAGCTCTGCACCGCAACCTCCCCACTTACCGGCTCTGTCTGGGTTCGTATGCTGGCCACCACCGGGACGGCCAAGGCAGAGCTCCCAGAACAGACCCTGGTCATACGGCGAGTGCTCACCATCCCGCTCACGCGAACTGCCACGCAAACTGCCTCGACCCGCTCTGTTTGCCCGCTCTGTTCACCGCGCTCCTGGTCGCCGCGCTCCCTGGGTAGATTTTTAACCACTCACAGTTGGTGCTACTCCTCCTGTCTCCGCCCCCGGTGAGTCACCTCCTCGTGGTAGCTGAACTCTTTGCCAGTCCTGTCAAGGACTTGAGGCTCCCTCCTCAGTGGCTCTTGTCGCTCTGTGGTGAGGTTTCTGGACGCTGATCTCCCCCGGCTCCCCTCCGGTGCCACAGGCGTCCTTTCTCAAGCCACCTCCCTCAGCAAGTGATGTCTCAAGGCTGAAGGCAGGGTTTGTTTGCTTGTGAGTGTCCTGGGTTTAGCAGTAGCAGTCATTTTTCTCTTTCTTAGTAGCTGGTGCAGTGCTATGTTTTTGACTTTCAGCCTGGGAGCAACGGTGATAACACTGATGTTTTTAGTTGCTGCTCAGTAATTTTTACTCTAACCAAGGACTTTCTGAGTCTCATGCTCTGCCAGGGAGGGAGGGAAGTCAAGAGGAAGCAGAGACAGGATACCTGACACAAACTAGCCAAAGGTATTCCATACCACAGCACATCATGCCCAGTATATAAACTGGGGGCAGTTACCCGGAAAGGTTAGATCGCTGCTTGGGTCGGGCTGGGTATCGGTTGATGGGTGGTGAGTGGTTGTATTCCCTTCCCTTGTTATTTCTCTTATTATAATTGGTGTCAATAGTAGTGGCAAGTACAGCAGTTACTCAAACTTCTGTCAAGGGGATTTGATTTTAGGGGAAAACAGAGAATGAATTCAACTTTATGTTGTTGCCTGCCATGTAGCACTTTCATAGCCCACCAACTAGGTATCTTCAGGTCACCAGCAACTGGCCCTCACTTCCTTCCAGCCATCATTCCAACAAAAAATGAACTGTGGTAAAACCTGACAAGCTCCGCAGTGTCATCAGCAGGCATTGATCCAAAACTGCACACATTCTCTCCTGCTCTGAAAGACTCTTACAAGAGATGGAGCCTGACATCATGGACCGGATGGACTCAACGGCTTTATAGGGATTGGTATATGTCGACGCAGGAGTCCCGGACAGCGCGGAGACGATCAATGTGATCAAACGATTGCCAAACTTTATTAGATACAGTGCTCTTCTTATACCCTTACTCCCTTATGTAACAGCCTTGAATACTGAGCTCTAATTGGTTAGTCTAGAGGTTACAATCATTTACAGAGCTAATGTTTACAACTTGTTATAATTGTGATTAAATACCTTACTCTAAAAATACAGTGGGAAACTACAACCTTGGCAGAGATCATTCTCTGCACGTTTTCAGTGGAAAATTACAGAGGCCTAACAAGACAATTGACCTTGCTTATGCCTGCCAAGAATCTTATTACTTTACAGTAATAAGGTTCAGGGTATTGGAATCGCTCACTACGTGGCCTTTGCTCTTTAAGAATTCCCACAGGTCCATGCACTAAGGAATGATCTCTCTCTTTCTGTGGATGTATATATGTATATATAGAATCATAGAATAGTTAGGGTTGGAAAGGACCTTAAGATCACCTAGTTCCAGCCCCCCTGCCATGGGCAGGGGCACCTCCCATTAAACCATCTCACCCAAGGCTCTGTCCAACCTGGCCTTGAACACTGCCAGGGATGGAGCATTTACAACTTAGCTGGGCAACCCATTCCAGTACCTCACCACCCTTACAGTAAAGAATTTCTTCTTTATATCCAATCTAAACTTCCCCTGTTTTAAGTTTTAACCCATTACCCCTTTTCCTGTCACTGCAGTCCCTAATGAAGAGTTCTGTTCCAGCATCCCTGTAGCCCCCTTCAGATACTGTGTCCTGGATTCAGCAGTAGCAGTCATGTTTTCCCCTTCTTGATAGCTGGTGCAGTGCTGTGTTTTGACTTTTGGGCTGGGAACGGTGCTGATAGTACCTATGTTTTGAGTTACTGCTCAAATGTTTGGTTTCTCCAAGGACTTTTCTGAGCTCATGCTCTGCCAGGGAGGAGCAGAGGCCAGGAGGAAGCAGACAGGACACCTGACCCAGGCTAACCAAAGAGGTATTCCATACCACAGCACGTCATGCCCATGATGTAACGGAGAGTTACCCGGAAGGGCTGGAGCTCTGGGAGGATGGAGGAGGTATTGGTCGGTGCTCGTTCGGGCAGGGTGGGGTGAGTTATGGGTCAGCAGCTGGTGAGGTGTCGTATTTTCTTCACTCGTTATTTCCTTTATCATTAGTAGTAGTAGTGATTTGTGTTATACCTTAGTTATTAAACTGTTTTTATCTCAACCTGTGGGAGCTACATTCTTTGGATTTTCCTTCCTAACTGTCTGGGAGTTGGGGGATCAAGGGGGGGGGGGAGTGAGTGCTCGAGCTGTGCGGCTTAGTTTAAACCACGACGTACTGGAAGGCTGCTATGCAGTCTCCACGCATCCTTCTCTTCTCCAGGCTGAACAGCCCCAACTTTCTCAGCCTGTCTTCATAAGGGAGGTACTCCAGTCCCCTAATCATCCTTGTGGCCCTCCTCTGGACTTGTTCCAACATTTCCATGTTATTTTTACTTTGAAGACACCAGAACTGTACACAGTACTCAAAGTGAGGTCTCACGAGAGCAGAGTAGAGGGGCAGGATCACCTCCTTCAACTTGTGGGTTCATGTTCCTTTTGATGCAGCCCAGGATGCAGTTGGCTTTTTGGCCTGCGAGCACACACTGAAGATGTCTCATGTTCATTTTCTCATTGACCAACTTCCTCAAGTCCTTCTCCACAGGGCTGTTCTTAATCTCTTCTCTGCCCAACTTGTAGCTGTGCCTGGGATTGCTCCGATCCAGGTGTAGGACCTTGCACTTGTCATGGTTAAACTTCATACGGTTGGCATCAGCCCACCATATAAGCGTGTCAGGGTCCCTCTGGATGGCATTCCTTCCCTCCAGTTTATCAGCTGAACCACAGAGCTTGGTGTAATTTTAACTTGCTGAGGGTTCACCCAATCCCACTGTCCATATCACCAACAAAGATGTTGAACAAGACTGCTCCCAACATTGGTCCCTGAGGGACACCTCTTGTTACCGGTCTCCAGCTGGACATTGAGCCATTGACCACAACTCTTTGCGTGCAGCCATCCAGCCACTTCTTTATCCACCGAGTGGTCCACCTATGAAATTGATGTCTCTCCAACTTAGAGACAAGGATGTCATGTGGGACAGTGTCAAACTCTTTGCACAAGTCCAGGTAGATGACTTCAAGTGCTCTACCCCTGTCCATCAGTTTCATATCCCCATCATAGAAGGCCACTAAATTGGTCAGGCAGGATTTCCCCCTAGTGAACCCATGCTGGCTGTCATCAAGCATCTTGTTGTTTTTCATGTGCCCTAGCATGCCTTCCAGGAGAATCTGCTCCCAGATTTTGCCAGGCACAGAGGTGAGACTGACTGATCTGTAATTCCCTGGGTCATTCATTTTTCGCTTCTTGAAAATGTGGGTTGTATTTCCCTTTCTTCAGTCATTGGGAACTTCACCTGACTGAAGGTGTATAAGCGGTGGATACTGTACTGGTTTCAGCAGGAGCAGTCATTTTTCTCCTTCTTAGTAGCTGGTGCAGTGCTATGTTTATGGCTTTCAGCCTGGGAACAATGCTGATAACACCGATGGTTTTAGTTTTTGCTCAGTAATGTTTAATCTGACCAAGGACTTCGTGAGCAAGGACTTCAGCTCTGCCAGGGAGGAGGGGAAGCCAGGAGGAAGCAGAGACAGGACACCTGACCCAAACTAACCAAAGAGGTATTCCATACCACAGCACATCATGTCCACTATATAAACTGGGGGCAGTTACCTGGAAGGGTTAGATCACTGTTCGGGTTATGATGGGTATCGGTCTGGAGGTGGTGAGCAGTTGTATTCCCTTTCCTTGTTATTTCCCTTATCATTAATATTGGTTTCAGCAGTAGTGGTTTGTGTTATACTTTAGTTACTGGACTGTTCTTAAAACCTGTGGGAGTTACATTCTTTTGATTCTTCTCCCCATCCCTCCAGGAGCGGGGGGAGGAAAGGCAGGGGGGAGAATTGAGCAAGTAGCTGCATGGCTGAGTTGCCACCTGGGCTTAAACCATGACAGTTTGGCACTGCGAATCGTAAAAGTAAGCATTACAGTTAATTTTCATTTATGCATCGTGCCTGGGTTTTTATTTGTCTTAAGGAAGGATGCATTTCCGGATGAAGTTTCGAAGTTTCTGACGATTAAATGTGGTTTGTTCTTTGGCACTGAGTATTTTGCTCACTGTTGGTGTTCAGTGATGCAGATCTGCATGTGTATAAAAAGTCTGTAGCTAATGTTACAATTTTCTTCCTGCTCTGAGCTTCTGTTTTCTATGCTCACACCTTTCTGGAAGCCTCCTTTCAGGCTATAGTATTCCCTACTTGGTTTTGTATTCAAGAAACCTTTTTTTGTGAGGCTTGACAAAAATCTTTTCCTTTTAGGTCCATAATGGAATAATACTCTTTTTACCTGCTAAAAAAACAGGCCAACATTTCAGGAAGCTGAGCCTGCTACAGGGCATTTTATTGAGGAATAAGTGTTTCTCTGAGTGGAGAAGCTCTTGCTACTGAACCAGATGTTGAGGGTTGATGGTGTATTGTCCTGGTCAAAATCTCATTCCCCTGCTTCCATCCCATATTCCCTTGCATGTGGGTTTTGGGAGCAGGAGACTGTCCTGCTCCTGAGGCAGGTGGGATGGTGCTCAGGGCATGAGCTGGTCCAGCGCAGTGTGTTGGGGAGGACATCTGTGGCACCTGGTTGCTTATGAGGTTGCCTGTTCCTGTGCCAAAGTGGCCACAAACTTCCTTTTCTCAGCTGCTCTAAGCATGTCACACCTGCAAATGAGGCTGATGCTCATGCACCCTCACAGACATATTCATCTATTCGGATGGGAATTTACTCCTTTAAAATAGCTTTTGTTGTCATAGGGAAGAGTTGTTTTACTGGCTGTTGTACATCTGCTCTGCTGTCTCCATCCCTGCTTTCCTAAGAATAGAATCTGAAGTATCACTCTCTGCGTCGTACAGCTGCGGCTGCTGAAAAACTCGCCCAAATGCTTTGTTTGTGGCTGAGCAGGCAATGGAGCTGAGGTTCAAAACTGCCACTTCTCCCCTCTAGCCACTAATCAGCATTCATCTGAAAGGCCTACAGATAGTGCGTGCAAGCTGATATTACAAAAATAAACTTTTAATAACCTCCCTTTAGTTTCTGTAAATCCCCAGACTTGCAGTTCCATACCATTATCTATAGGTACTCACAAGGCTGTGCTCACCATGATGGTCTCACCACTCTGTTGAATTGCAGAGGAAACTTTTGGCCTTTAAAAATCCCTATCACTGTTGGGCTGTCTTCATTAAATGAACGGGGTTATTGTCCATCTGACAGCTGCCATTTTAATACTGTGGTATTGCATTTCCTTGCAGAAGGCTCAACCTCACAAGGCAGATTAGGCCTGAGAAAATCCCGGTTCCATTAGAAACCATTGGAAATGAGTTCCCAGGTTGTTCTAAGGTAAATCAATAATGCCTATAATTTTTCGAGCTGGACTTAGTGATGGAGTCAGTGGTTCATTTAACCACTTTTTTTAAAGCACTTGCAAAATCATTCCTGTTGAGGCTTATCTCTCACTCTAAATTATGAAATTTTGGGGCAGCATTTTTTTGAGTTCTGCCAAAACTTTGGTAATGTCCTCATCATCCCCATGCTTAGGAGGAACCATACAGAGTTGCTGCTGCAGTGCCAAGCCAAGCCTTGTACTGAGGCACCCACCAAATTCCTGCGAGGATGCGAGTTTGGGAATGGAGGATGCATAAAGCCTGTGACTTGGTCCTGCATCCTCATGTGTTGCTGTGCCAGCCTGATGTGTGGTGTGTCCCTGTCCCCCCTTGCAGCCTTCCAATTGATGTGTGTCGCAGGAAGCGTGCTCCTTGCTGGAGGCACAAGCATATTCCTTTGGTCAGGACTGTGCTCTGTCACGATTCCTCTGCTGTTTTGCAGAATGATCCTGAAAGGAAACAGGAATTTGGTTATGGAATAATTGAACCAAGAAAGATTAATCGTTTTCAGTGTTGTAGTATCAGGTTTTGCTATTTTTCAGTCTATTTGAAATTAGCTTTAATAAGGGAATTGTTCTTTCTCAAAGCAAATATTCCAAACTCATCAGTCTTTCAAGCTAAATATAAAATCAGACTCGTTTGAGTTGGAAGGGACTTTAAAGCTCATGTAGTTCCAACCCCTGCCACAGGCAGGGATACCTCCCACTAGACCAGGTTGCTCCAAGACCCATCCAACCTGGCCTTGACCACTGCCAGGGATGGAGCAGCCACAGCTTCTCTGGGCAACCTGTGCTAGTGCCTCGCTGTAAAATATGATAAAAGATCACTGATTTTTCCTCTCCTGTTTAAACTAATGCCCAAGTGAAGTGAGGAAGGTGATTAGGCACTAGGAGCTGGGTTGAGGTCAGGCAGGAGCAGGTTACTTGCTGCATCTGTTGCAGTACCCAACACATGTGGGACCATGTTGGTGCAAGCTTTGGGCATGCCAGCGGTACCCAGTACTACACAAAGCTTGGCAGGTCAGAGTTGCAGAATATGCTTTTATATATACATCTCTGAGGTGATTCAATGAAGTTTTGTACTAAATAACTGCTCTGTGCCACATGATAGTAATCTTTTGGATTCTGCAGTAACTGCCTTGCAGCAAAGTTTATCATCTCATGGAAACTCAGCCTTATTTAACAGTCCTTGAACTGTCAGATTAAAATAACGTTTCTTGAACTACTTGAATGGGATAAGATTTGGCTCGATATAGGGCTGTGGTCTTAGAAAACCTGTAAATCCTTCTTCTCCCCCCATACTGATATTTCTTCTTAGCTGGGGCAAAGAAAAGATTTAAGTTTCTAGAACTTGATCTTATTTTGATTACTAAAAATCTTCGTACTGCAAATTTAGTCAGCTAGTATGTTACGGATGTAGGTTCTGTGTGTTCAAACTCTTCTTGGATTTTTTACTTAATAATTTCTCCAGGTAGTTGCCATGGAAATAATCCTGGATTTGGAGAGGATGTAAAGGCCCCAAGGACTCTGGTGTGATGGCAACAGCATGTGGTCTGCACACTCCAGGCAGGAAAACACTGGTTCTTCATGGTGGTGCCAGCTCTGGGATGGGAACCAGTTTGTTCCTCCCATGGCTGTCTTGGTTCCCTCCTTTTGTCATTTTGGGTAGAATTCTGATTTTTATGGTGCCGAAAATGCTGATTTTCACTGTGTGAAGATTAGTTACAGTTTTCTGTCTTGTGTTGGCCTGAACCATGCTAATGTGTTTATTAATAGATTAATGGATTTAGCTGTTGCCTTTGCCTTACCTGAGCCTCTGTGGCTGCACCGAGTGGGGTCTGTGCTGGATTTAGGGAGATTTCCCCCTCTCTGCTCCTGGTGTGCTGGGTGCCGTGCTGTGCTGGACATTGCTGACCTGGTGGTGCTGCTGGGCCCCCTCCTGGGCCCCTATTTGTGCCACAGAACAAACCTGCTTCCTCTGGGCCCGTATGTTCTTTTTCAACAACTTGCTTTTGGTGCAAATATTGTTTTTATCATGAAGGTGCTGTGTGTTATTTTCAGTCCCGATCACTGGAATTGTTTTGTGCCTCTAAACCAAATGTGGGTGTTGCTTGAAACAAGACAGCCTGTCCTGATCACAGGATAATCCAGGTTTTCCTGGCTTCACAAGGCTTGAAAAATGCCTTCTTATTTAGCAGGAATTGACATTAGTTTGAGGCATGGGACAGATATTTGATGCAGCATATGAGATAGGTGAATATCGTTGGTCAGTGGGAAAGGACCAAGCTCAGAAGCTGCAGAAGCAGCAGCTCATCTTCCTGTACCTGATATTTGCTGGAGCAATTCCCTATGGTAGCATCTCTCGCAGTAACAGAGACCCTGAAGCAGCTGAAGTTAAAATGTAACTGCTTTTATATAGATATGGGGCCAAATGAACAGTATGTTTAAGAGCATGTTTCAGAGGTCTGAAAAGTGGCCACAGTAGATTTGATTTTGGTGTGAGTAGTGGAAGAGGTTTGCTGGTTTGTTGTAGGGACAAAACCTTGAGTAGTCCCTTTCTTGGTGATGAAATAGAGGAAAATCAGACCTTGGCTGTGTCCTTCCAGTTTGTAGCTGAAAAATAACCTGTGAGATATTTTTCCTTTTATATATATTTTATATTTAGATATTTACATTTTTGAATCTTTTTTTGCAGATTTGATGTGTGCTTCCCCCCCACATGTTTACATAAGTTGTTGAATAGCTCTTGCTGTGATACATAGAGAAGGCTCTGGGGAGACCTTAGAGCAGCTTCCATTGCCTAAATGGGCCGACAAGAAAGCTGGAGAGGGGCTTTTGACAAGGGCCTTTAGGGACAAGACAAGGGAGAATGGCTTTAAACTGACAGAGAGGAGATTGAGATGAGATTTTAGGAAGAAGTTCTTCCCTGTGAGGGTGCTGAGGCGCTGGCAGAGGGTGCCCAGAGAAGCTGTGGCTGCCCCATCCCTGGCAGTGTTCAAGGCCAGGTTGGATGGGTCTTGGAGCAACCTGGTCTAGTGGAAGGTGTCCCTGCCTATGTCAGGAGGTTGGAACTGGAAGAGGTTTAAGGTTCCTCCAACCCAAACCAGTCTTTGATTCTGTGAAAACATGCAATGAGCTTGCCCTTCTTGTGGCACGGTAACAGAGATGGAGAACCACATCACACCATGGATGTCCCACCTTTCATGCCTCTGGAGCACGCTCTGTGTTCCATCCCAGCAACCAGGAGCATCTCAAACACAACTTTTAAGTGGCCAAATCAGCACCATAGCGAATATCACTGTGACCCCACCAGCTCATGGTCAGAGCCCACCTTCCTCCTCCAGTTCAAGGAGGGCCCAACCTGGCAGCCCTGCATCCTTTCCCATTGCACTGTGTGTATTAAATTAGGGACAGAGTGACAGCTGGGCAGGAGCTGGGAACAACGCAGATAAAGTTAGCTTTCAGTGATGTGACTCTCTCCAGGCTGCACGCCAGAAGACTATAAATAATTGATAGGAACAACCGCCCTTGCCAGCATGGTAATGTACAGCACAGTTCCTGCAGTGAGCAGAACTGCATCACCCATTACATCACCACAGCTCCCCTATCAACACTGTTATTTTACTGCTCATAAATAATAAATTGCACTGGGAGTTGAAATACTCCTTTGCCCCATTCAAGCCTACTAGGTTGTGCTACTACACAGATTAATTTTACATATGGTAAAGTAAATTTTGTATCAAGCTAAAGATCTCTTGCAGGAGGAGTTTAGCCCCATGGTCTCTCCCAGTATCGGTAACAGGGGTTTAGTGTATCAAAAGCAGGTGGTTCCAGCTCAGGGCTTTTGGTCTGGTTGGCTATCTGGAATGATTTTGAAGCTTGATTTCGGGTCAGTGGCCTAAGTTCAGAGGTGGTTTTGGGGGCTAAAGTTCTCCAGTGTTACAAGTCAGAAAATCCCCCTTGGCCATGGCTATTGCATGAGTGGAAGGTATGCAAGCAGCATGCACAAGCTTTGGTCCCTCACATGGCAGCTTTCACTTTCAGTGGCTGTAGTTTTCCAGCACTGAAGAGGTTGATGTAACCCAAACCCTGGTTTCTTTCACCTAAGCCTTTAGATAAATCCTGTAACCTCTGCTTATCCACATGTTTGGGAAAAGCTAAAATGTGCTTTGACTATTCCAGGCTTTGGGAACGGGGTGTGCATCTCTGTACATGAGGGGACACACTTTTTTAAGGTCCCTTCCCTTTGTTGAAAGAAGATAATTACCAGGTTTTGTCTAAGGGTATGATTCATGGTAAGATTAGAATCATGTTTGGCCATTATTGGACAACAAGGGATTGCATGTGGATATAAAATTTCTTCTGTGATCCCTCATAAAAAAACCTCTACTTTGCTTGACACCGAGTATGAAGGAGATGTTTGGGGCCTCCTAGGAGACACCTGTCCTATGTGCGCACCTCACAGATCTCAAAATCTGTTCAGGGTTTCTGTGAAAATGGTACGTTTTGTACCTTCTAGAGCAAGACTTAAAGAATTATTCTTTCCAAATCAGGAAGTGAGCAACATTGCAGAGCTCTATAAGAAAGCATAAGCTGCTTATGGTGGATTAAAATGACTGACCGTTTAGCTATGCAATTAGATGGGAGATGGTGTGATAAATCATGAGTAAGCAGCTTACCTGTCCCATACTGTCTCCAAGCATGTGTGCACCAGCTTCCACAAGGTGTTTGAGTATTTACTTTTAAAAGCGTAGGTCCCTGGAAAGAGACATGAGCTTTTCCTGCAGTTTTGTCATGTTTCTTAGCTGTGAGGACACTTGCACCAACCTTTTTGTGACTTTCTTGAGGAGGGGATGCCGCCAGTCTCTTGTCCTACCACTAACATGGGAGTGAGTGCAGCACCCATAAGCCACCTTGCAGTGGAACCTAGTGGGAGGCAGGACTGGGATGTAGCCAAAGAAGGTGTTTTCCAAGGGTGTTGAGCTGCATCAGCATCTCAGTATTGTGCGTGCTGCTGAGAGGACCTTGCAAAAGTCTTCAGGTGACAAGGTGATGCTTGTTCTCTCCAGCTGCAGGGTGAGTACATCCCTGCACAACTTTGGGGTGTTACTGACTTAGATTTGCAAATGCCCTGGTGTCCTGGTTTGAGCAGTAGCAGTCATTTTTCTCCTTGGTAGCTGGTGCAGTGCTGTGTTTTGACTTTCGGGCTGAGAACGGTTGCTGATAGCAAGTATGTTTTGAGTTACTGCTCAAATGTTTGGCTTGTCCAAGGCCTTTTTCTGAGCTCATGCTCTGCCAGGGAGGAGGGGAAGCCAGGAGGAGGGAGAGACAGGACACCTGACCCAGGCTAGCCAAAGAGGTATTCCATACCATAGCATGTTATACCCAGGAGGTAACCGGGAGAGAGACCCGGAAGGGCTGGAACTCTGGGGGGATGGAGGAGGTATCGGTCGGTGCTCGGTCGGGCAGGGTGAGGTGAGTTATGGGTCGGTGGCTGGTGAGGTGTTGTATTCTCTTCACTTGTTATTGGCTTTATCATTATTATTTGTAGTAGTAGTAGCAGTAGTGATTTGTGTTATACCTTAGCTATTAAACGGTTCTTATCTCAATCCGTGGGGGCTACATTCTTTGTATTCTCCTTCCTAACTCTCTGGGAGTTGGGGGAGTGAGGGGGGGAGTGAGTGAACGAGCTGTGTGCAGGTTTGGTTTTAAACCATGACACCTGGACATAAGAAAAGTTTTATAGGACAGTAACATGTAAAATACTTTAAACTGTTAATGGGTCCTGCCCAGTGGCTGGTCTCTGGGGTGATCTGACTACTAGCAGTTCTGTGGTCATTTGGTCCATCCCCTGCCTTGCTGCTGCCAGGCCCCAAGTCCCAGGACCAGCAGTTCAGCAATGCCAGGCTTGCTTTTTCCGATCCTGGGAACTCTGCCTTACCTTCCCAAGCTCAGCAGCATCTCTTTCACCTCTCACAGGTGTGCACCTTAGCAAATGCATTCAGAATGCTGGAAGAATTTGGCCAGCTCCAGTTTGGAGAGCTGGCTGATCAGAGCTCTCATGAGACCCCACTTGGAGCACTGTGTGCAGTTCTGTTGTCCTCAACATAAGAAGGACATGGTACTGTTAGAACAACTCCAGAGGAGGGCCACGAGGATGATCAGGGGACTGGAGCACCTCCCATATGAAGACAGGCTGAGAAAGTTGGGGCTGTTCAGCCTGGAGAAAAGAAGGCTGCGTGGAGACCTCATAGCAGCCTTCCAGTATCTGAAGGGGGCCTATAGGGATGCTGGTGAAGGACTATTCATGAGGGATTGTAATGTCAGGACAAGGGGTAACGGGTTGAAACTAAACCAAGGGGATTTTAGATTAGATATAAGGAAGAAGTTCTTTACTGTGAGAGTGGTGAGGCACTGGGATGGGTTGCCCAGGGAAGTTGTGAATGCTCCATCCCTGGCAGAGTTCAAGGCCTTGGGTGACATGGTCTAGTGTGAGGTGTCCCTGCCCATGGCAGGGGTGTTGGAACTAGATGATCTTAAGGTCCTTTCCAACCTAACCATTCTATGAACCCAGCTCAGCACATATGAAATACTGTTCAGAGTGTCCCTTTATAACAGTGTGACTGCTGAGGGGGGTGACTTGCAAAAGGACACCTGTGGCAGCGGAGCGGAGCCAGGGGAGATCACCGTCCAGAAACTTCACCACAAAGTGACAAGAGCCACTGAGGAGGGAGCCTCAAGTCCTCGACAGGACTTGCAAAGAGTTCAGCTACCGCGAGGAGGTGACTCACCGGGGGCGGAGGCAGGAGGAGTAGCACCAACTGTGAGTGGTTAAAAATCTACCCAGGGAGCGCGGCGACCAGGAGCGCGGCGAAGAGAGCTGGAAAACAGAGCGGGTCGAGGCAGTTTGCGTGGCAGTTTGCGCGGGCAGGCGAGCGGGATGGTGAGCACTCGCCGTATGACCAGGGTCCAGTCTGGGAGCTCTGCCCTGGCCGCCCCGGTGGTGGCCAGCATAGGCACCCAGACAGAGCCGGTAAGTGGGGAGGTTGCGGTGCAGAGCTTGGAGTGCAGAGAGTGCCTGCACTGGTCTTGTGAGGGAAAGGTGCAGAATGGGCAGGGCTGCGCTCGCTGCTCCCTGATGGAGGTCCTCCTCCAGCAGGTGGCTGAGCTGCGGGATGCTATCAGTAAGCTGCAAGATGTCAGGGAAGCTGAGAGGAAGCAGGACTGCTTGCTCCAGGCCCAGACAGCACAGGGGTCTCAAGCTTCCCCTTTAACTCATGGAGGAAAGAAGGAGGCTGTTGATCAGGGAAGCTGGGAATTAGTAACAAAAAAAAACGACAAAAGGAGGAAGAGAGCTGTTAAAAGCAAGGGGCTTCCTCCTAAATCTGCTGTACCCACCCAGAAAGTGCTAATGAGTGCTAAGACTCAGAATAAATGGGCCTGCTAAAGATATTTTTTGGACATTTGGAAGTCCTATTGATTCATAGAAAACACTCTAAGAACTCGCTGACAAAGTTTAAGTTGACAAGCAGGTATTTTTTATTGCGGCACTGGGAGACACGGGGGATAGTTCCTTCTAGCGTGTCTCTCCAAGCACCAAACATACCATGATTATATAGTAATCAAATATACATATTCATTACATTTCATACATATTCATGAAGCCGCTTATACATGACATCATTCTTTGAGAAAATTCTTCCTATATGCACATAATGATGTGGTAGTGGTCTTTGGTACCCCTGGTGGTCATTTCTTCATCACCTTCCTCTTCATAATTTTGTCCTTTGGCTGAACTCTAAGTTTGGAAAGTCCCATTGTCAAGCCAGTAATTACCAGTCCAGTTAGGGCCAGTCTTGGTGGAGCATTTACCCAGATACTTCTTTCTTTCTATTGTTACAGACTCATCAAGCTTAATGTCCCTTGACTACAAAGTAGAACTGAATTCACTTGCTTTACAATGGATTGTGTTTCATCCTATACTTCTCTATTTCACTATTAAGCCTGTTTCTCCCCTCTCCTTTCTCTCCCTCCCAGCATGCCAGCTTGACATGGAAGGCACTGCAAAGGTTTCTTTAGCCGGCCAGGTTGCATCCTGCACAACAGACCTCAAATATGGGTCACAACTAATGGAGGAAAAGAAAAAGTATATTGTCCTCCTGTCTTAAGCTGATGGCTGGTCCTGGGACTCTCTGTATGGACAGTTAAAGATCATAATGAGGTACCAAACATGAGAGAATATGCCCCATTCACGCTGTCTGCTCACCAGCACAGGCTCCTCCTGCACATTGGTATCCGATGCTGCTTGAACTCTTCTTCACCAAGGGCATGGGCCAGGCAGCAGGTCCTCAGAGCAGGTTCATGTTCACAGTTTCTGTATGAGTCACTGATAAAGCCCATCAGCACATTGTTTATTTTCTTATTTACGGATAATTCTCCTAAATTGAGGTTATTACTTGTTGGCTTTAAGCACTGGGTTGTAGGTTGGAGCAGGTCTCTTTTAGCCTTCCCTCATGCTGTGTGGCGTTCTCTGCAGGTTTTTCTCCAGGTTTTTTTAAATTAAATTTGAAGCAGGATTTCTATTAAACCCTTGTTTCTGAGAAATTTCTGAATCTGAGAGTAGCCTGCAGTAGAACAATCACCAGTTGTGCTGGTAGGTATGTAATTACACAGGTTTAAACTGTGAGAAGATGTGGATATGTTTATGTTTGTTTTTTTTTCCCCACTCATCTAGTACACAGTAAGTTTCTTAGGTAGTAAAAACATTTTGTTCCTGGGAGTTCACTGTTCTCCCACTGATTAATTTTTCCTCTTTCCCTTTTTTAAAGGATACTGGCTAGGGTTTGACTCAGTTTGGCTGTCATTACACCCTGAAACAGTGCAAACCTTCACCTAACATAGCTACCTAATATTTTTGTTCTATAGGCTGTGCAAAAATAGCCACACAGATCAAACAGCTGTGTGTTAGTAGTAGTGCAGTGTGTGTGGTTTTGCAAGGATCAGCAGAGCATGCTTGCCTTCCACCCAAGCTGCTCTTTCAGCTGTATGCCTGCTGACAGGCACTGCTGGGGCTGCCTGCCAGCAACGGGCTGACTCTGAAGGCGAGAGCTTGAGCTCAGTAAAATTAGAAAAGAGGGGTTTTTTTCCCTTTTAAATGGTGCATTGAGACATGTTATTACAGTGTGAGTAGCTGACCTGACTGCTGTTCCTCATGGCATTACCCATGCAGGTACATGGGAATGTGTTGTGCTTCATCCCCACAGCAGTCCTGGGCTCAGTGATGAGCTAAGGGGTAAAAAGAGGATTGAAGCAGCAAGGTGGATGGGGAAGAGTGCCAGGTACATTGGTATAGGAATTAACCACCAACTCCTCTGGGAAAAGGAGACAGTAGCTTGGCAGTAGGTTGCAGACATGGAGCTGAGTAGGTTTTGAAACCCAGGGGGTGAGTTTTATGGGCTGGCTTTGGGAGCAAGGGGCCTGGGCATGGGAAGCACCATCCTGTCCCTCTAGTTTGGACCCCAGTGAGGGTTGCTGGCTGTGGTAGAGCTGTGAAAGAAGCTTCCAGGGTCATTCCTTGCTCTTCTGGCTGGTTCAGGTCTGCTTCATGGACACTCCCGGAGACTGTTGGTCTGAAGTGGCCATAGAAAAGCTAAAGAAGCAGCAAACAGCTGAGGGTTTATCTTGGTAGAGCAGCCCTGTGGAGAAGGATTTGAGGGTGTTGCTTGATGAGAAACTGAACATGAGCTGCCTTCAGTGTGCGCTCACAGCCCAGAAACCATGTGCTGGGCTGTATCAAAAGGAGCATGACCAGCAGGTCAAAGGAAGTGATCTTGCGCCTCTTGTGAGACAACACTTGGAGTATTGTGTGCAGTTCTGGTGTCTTTAACATAAGAAGGACATGGAGCTATTGGAGCAAGTCCAGAGGAGGGCTACGAGGATGATAAGGGGACTGGAGCACCTCCCATATGAAGACAGGCTGAGAAAGTTGGGGCTGTTCAGCCTGGAGAAGAGAAGGCTGCGTGGAGACCTCATAACAGCCTTCCAGTATCTGAAGGGGGGCTACAGGGATGCTGGGGAGGGACTATTCATTAGGGACTGTAGTGACAGTACAAGGGGTAATGGGTGGAAACTTAAACAGCGGAAGTTTAGACTGGATATAAGGAAGAAGTTCTTTACTGTGAGGGTGGTGAGGCCCTGGAATGGGTTCCCAGGGAAGTTGTGAATTCTCCATCCCTGGCAGTGTTTAAGGCCAGGTTGGACAGAGCCTTGGGCAACATGGTCTAGTGTAAGGCATCCCTGCCCATGGCAGGGGGGTTGGAACTAGATGATCTTATAATGATAAGGGAAGAGAATACAACCACTCACCATCTGCCGACCAATACCCAGCCTGACCTGAGCAGTGATCTATCCTTTCCAGGTAACTCCCCTAGCTTTATATACTGGGCATGCCATGCTGTGGTATGAAATACCCTTTCGCTAGTTTGGGTCAGGTGTCCTGTCTCTGCTTCCTCTTGGCTACCCCTCCTCCCTGGCAGAGCATGAGACTCAGAAAGTCCTTGATCAGAGTAAGCATTACATAGCAACAACTAAAAACATCGGTGTTATCAACATTGTTCCCAGGCTGAAAGTTGAAAACAAAGCACTCCACCAGCTACTAAGAAGGAGAAAAATGACTACTATAGATGAACCCAAGACAGTATCCAACCCTTATTCCATACCACTCACTTCATGCTTAGATCTGACATTTTTCAATGTACCATCACGTTTGTCTCATATATATAAAAAAAATATATATATGCACCCACACACACACACAGAGATATCATTCCTTAGTCCATGGACCAATCCCTGTAAAGCTGCTGAATTCATCCAGTCCATGATGTTGGGCTCCATCTCTTGTAACAGTCTTTCAGAGCAGGAGAGGCTGTGTTCAGTGTTGGATCGTTCCCTGCTAATGACACCATGGAATTCGTCTGGTAACTACTGAGCTCATCTGGTTTCGTCAAAGTTCATTCTTTCTTGAAATGATGGTCAGAGGGACGTCAGGGCCAGTTGCTGGTGACCTGAAGACATCTCGTTGGTGGGCTATAAAAGTGCTACATAGCAGGCAAAATCATACAGTTGAGTTCATTGGCTGTTTTCCCCTAAAATCAAATCCCCTTGAGGGGGGACTTCCCCATCTTCCCACATTACCCACCAAGTATATCTGAGTCCCTGACAAAAGCAATCCCACAAGTGGGTTTTCCTTTACCTGAAGCAGGAATAACCGTGACTGTCTTCCCCAGAAAATTCTTTATGTGCTCCACAGGAAACTTATCCCCCTCTGCAGTAAGTAAAAGTTCTGACTGGGCTGGGCCAGCCCTCTTTGCAGATCCTCTGGTGTTGACCAACCAGGTGGCTTTTGGTAAATGTGTATCCCAATGTTAGGAAGTCCCACCACCCATTGTTCTCAGTGTAGTTTATAACAGCCCATTGTACCATTTGATTTTCCCAGAGGCTGGTGCATGGTAGGGGATGTGATATACCCACTCAATGCCATGCACTTTGGCCCAAGTGTCTATAAGGTTGTTCTGGAAATGGGTCCCACTGTCTTAACTCAGTTCTCTCTGAGTGCCGTGTCGCCATAAAATCTGTTTCTCAAGGCCCAGGATAGTGTTCTGGGCAGTGGCATGGGGCACAGCAGATGTTTCCAGCCATCTGGTGGTTACTTCCACCATGGTAAGCACATGGCGCTTGCCTTGGTGGGTTGGTTGGTGTGCAATATAATCAATCTGCCAGGCCTCCCCATATTTGTACTTGAGCCATCGTCCTCCATGCCAAAGAGGCTTTAACTGCTTGGCTTGCTTAATTGCAGCACATGTTTCACAGTCGTGAATAACCTGGGAAACAGTGTCCATTGTTAAGTCCATCCCTCGATCATGAGCCCATCTGTATGTTCCATCTCTGCTCTGATGGCCTGAAGTGTCATGGGCATACTGGGCCTAAAATAATTCACCCTTATGTTGCCCATCTAAGTCCATCTGAGCCACTTTAAACTTATCAGCTTTATCCACTTGTTGGTTGTTTTGATGTTCCTCAGTGGCCTGAGTCTTGGGTATATGACTATCGACGTGGCGTACACTCACCACCAGGTTCTGCACCCAGGCAGCGATATCTTGCCACAGTGCAGCAACCCAGATGGGTTTACCTCTGCACTGCCAGTTGCTCTGCTTCCATTGCTGCGACCACCCCCACAGGGCATTTACTACAATCCATGAGTCAGTATAGAGATAAACTACTGGCCACTTTCCTTGTTCAGCAATGTCCAAGGCCAGCTAGATGGCTTTCATCTCTGCAAACTGACTCGATTCACCCTCTCCTTCAGCAGTTTCAGCAACTTGTCACTGGGTACTCCATACAGCTGCCTTCCATCTCCGATGCTTTCCCACAATACGGCAGGACCCATCAGTAAACAAGGCATATTGCTTTTCACTTTCTGACAGCTCATTATATGGTGGGGCCTCTTCAGCACCCACCACCTCCTCCTCTGGTGATATTCCAAAATCTTTGTCCTCTGGCCAGTCCATGATGACTTTCTAGAATTCCTGGACATCTGGGATTTCCTATTCGAGCTCACTGTGCAATTAGTGTAGCCCACTTGCTCCATGTAGAATCAGTTGCATGATGTGTAGAGGAGATCCTGCCTTTGAACATCCAGCCCAGCATGGGTAAGCGGGGTGCCAGGAGGAGCTGTGCTTCAGTGCCAATCACTTCCGAAGCAGCTCGAACCCATTCACAGGCTGCAGGTATCTCAGTTTCAATAGCAGTATAGCTGCGCTCAGATCCTCTGTATCCCCGACTCCAAAAGCTGAGGGGTTCACATTGAGTATCCCCTGGAGCTTTCTGCCATAGGCTCTAGGTAGGACCATTCTCCCCAGCTGCAGTACAGAGCACATTTTTCACATCTTGCCCAGTCTGGACTGGTCCAAGGGCTACTGCATGAACTATCTCTCGTTTCATTTGCTCAAAGGCTTGTTGTTGCTTAGGGCTTCATTTAAAATCATTCTTACGGGTCACATGATAGAGAGGGCTTACAATCAGACTGTTATTTGGGATGTGCATTCTCCACAACCCCACAACACCCAAGAAAGCTTGTGTTTCTTTATTATTAGTTGGTGGAGAGATTGCTGTTATCCTGTTGATCACATCTGTGGGGATCTGGTGACATTCATCTTGCCATTTTATTCCCAAAAATTGAATCTCCTGTGCAGGTCCCTTGACCTTACTCAGTTTTATGGCAAAACCGGCTTTCAGCAGGATTTGGATTATTTTCCTCCCTTTCTCAAAGACTTCTTCTGCTGTATCACCCCACACGATAATATCATCAATGTATTGCAGGTGTTTTGGATCTTGCCCCTGTTCCACTGCAATCTGCATCAGTCCATGGCAGATGGTAGGGCAGTGTTTCCACCCCTGGGGCAGTTGGTTCCAAGTATACTGGATGCCCCTCTAAGTAAAAGTGAACTGTGGCCTGCACTCCGCTGCCAAAGGAATTGAGAACAGTGCATTGGCAATATCAGTTGTGGCATACCACTTGGCTGCCTTTGACTCTGGTTCAGACTGAAGTTCTAGCATGTCTGGTACGGCAGCACTCAATGGTGGTGTGACTTCATTCAGGCCACGATAGTCTACTGTTAGTCTCCACTTTCCGTGATCCCACTAGTAAAACCATAGTGTGGCCTGTGATTTGTATGTCCTGTATCTTCTCTCTCGAGCAGTAGGACACCTTTTGTTAATAGCTGTGACATGGGTTTGTACATGTGGGGAACTGGGTAGATCGGATAGGTCATCTCTCTATTTTTAGAACTCCTGGGACAGTTTTTCCACAGCTGAAATGATGGAAGGTATGAGATTGTGGAGACCTCTTAGCAGCCTTCCAGTATCTGATGGGGGCCTACAGGGATGCTGGGGAGGGACTATTCATTAGGGACTGTAGTGATAAGACAAGGGGTAATGGGTTGAAACCTAAACAGCAGAGGTTTAGATTGGATATGAGGAAGAAATTCTTTACTGTTAGGGTGGTGAGGTACTGGAATGGGTTGCCCAGGGAGGTAGTGAATGCTCCATCCCTGGCAGTGTTCAAGACCAGGTTGGATGAAGCCTTGGGTGATATGGTTTAGCGTGAGGTGTCCCTGCCCATGGCAGGGGGGTTGGAACTAGATGATCTTGAGGTCCTTTCCAATCCTAACTATTCTATGAATTTTTGATTGTCTTAAAACTCTTGGAGTTGACGAATCATTTCATCCACTTTTGTGGTGCTACGTCATGCCAGGTCATTGATGCTAATGCATGGGCATATGATGATGGTGCACTCCTTGTAAATTTCTGCCACATGGATCGTGTACATTCAACTTCATCTGGATCTATGAGTGCATTCCTGGCATCCGGCCTGTTATAGATCATTTCTAGAGTGGCTGATTCCTTCAGAGACTGAATGCCTTTCTCTGTCATAGTCCGGATGGCTGGACGACTCATAACATTGTCCTTGAAGGGAAACCTTTCCTTCACAGCTGCCAAGAGCCAGCTCCAAAGGCTGAGGTACCGTTTCTCTTTTGCAATTGCTTTGTCAGGTCCCTCTTCCCTAGCAAGTGATCCCAGCTGCTTAGCTTCCCTACCTTCTAGTTCATGACTGTTGGCACCATTGTCCCAGCATCAGAGCAACCAGGTGAGGATGTGCTCCCCTGTTTGACGGGTAAAATCTTTTTGCATATTCCGTAGCTCAGTTGAGGTCTGGGGTTGAGAAGTCACCTCTTCTTCTTCCTCTTCCTCTGATTCACATAACAATAACTCTTGTTCAGATGTTGTCCCGTGTAGTAAGTGCATTCATCTTTCTTCACTTCATGGGTTGCTCTTTGTGCCTCTGTGGTTGGAGTGCCTGTAGTATGTGTAGTCGGCGTTTGTGCAGCCAATGTGCTTGGGGTTTGCATATTCCGCAGCTCAGTTGAGGTCTGGGGTCGAGAATTCACTTCTTCCTCTTCCTCTGATTCACCTAATAATAACTCCAGATCAGATGCTTTCTCATGTCATAAGTGCATGGTTTCTTTATCTTTCATCGCTATACAGCTTGCTTTTTGTGCCTCTCTTTTGCTTTTGCATACTGGGTCAACCCAGATTGGCATTAATTGGTCCTCTGGTTTAGCTGCAGTGATTATCACTGTGGTTGGAGTGCCTGTAGTATGTGTAGTCGGCGTTTGTGCAGCCAATGTGCTTGGGGTTTGAGTAGCACCAGGAGCTGCACTGTCTGTTGCTGTGGGGGTTTGATTAGCTGCTGTACTTGTTACTAGGATTCGTGGAGCTTTGGTATTTGGAGTTGGAGTAGCTGCCCTGTCTGTTGCTTTGCAATCAGATCCAGAAACATTTTTTTCTCTTTGAAGATGCTGGATAGTGTTGAACAGGGCTCTGTAAGCATAGGCCAGGCCCCAGCACGTTGCCATGATTTGTTCTTCTATGTTATGGCCAGGATGACAACACACCTCGTTTAAGTGTTTTACTAATTTTTTTTTATTTTGCACTTGTGCAGTGGTGAAGCTCCAAAGCACTGGAGTTGCCCACTGGCCTAGATACTTGCCCATACTATCCCACACACCCTGCCACTCATGACTGCCCAGTCTTGGGGAAAATCTCTTGGTCCTCCTATATCATTGTCTAACCCTAGACAAGACCCAAACCTGACTCTTCTTAACTTTTGAGATCAGATGAAATGGTATGTGGGTAAAACATACTCTGTATGTGTGCCAACATAGTGATCCCCATCACAATCATCAGGCAGGTCTCAAGGGTACCCAAAGGCCATTCAAAACCTTCGGAACTCTCAAATGATGCTTTAAACGGTCTGGTGAGGGGGGGCTGGGAGTCTAATGGAATGTCTTCTTCACAGGGAGGAGGGGAAAAAAGATGTGTAATTGCTAAACACTTCTATTATATATCTCCCAAATTATAGAGGTGATGACCACACTGGAAACGCAAGCAAGATCTGTTTCATGATCAATTAGTCTATTGTGTTACAAGTCTTTGCCATAAATTACAGTGAAACAAAAACCTTAGCCTTTGCTCCTCAGCCAAGAAACACTAAAACAGCAAATACAGGCTTTAAGTAAGGTACGACATGCTGAAACTGCAAGTTCAAGAGCAACAACTTTGAGAGCCAATAAATCAGCATTGTGATGAGTGACTCTTAATTTGAAACAATGAATGCTTATCACAAATACAATTAGACAAACTCTGGTCAGATCTGTTGTTATCTCAACCCTTTGTGCCCTTCTTTGGGCACCACAAAGAACTGTCCTGGTTTAAGCTCAGCTGGCAATCCAGAATCACACAGCCACTCACTCACTCCCCCCCTTTCTCCCTCTGCTCCTGGAGGGATGGTGAGGAGAATGGAAAGAATGTAACTCCCATGGGTTGAGATAAGAACAGACCAGTAAATAAGGTATAACACAAACCCACTACTGCTACCACCAATAATAATAATGAAAAAGGAAATAACTAGGGAAGAGAGTACAACCACTCACCACCTGCCCACCAATACCCAGACCGACCTGAGCAATGATCTACTTCTTCCGGGTAACTGCCCCCAGTTTGTATACTGGGCATGCCATGCTGTGGTATGGAATAACCCTTTGGTTAGTTTGGTCAGGTGTCCTGTCTCAGCTTCCTTCTGGCTTCCCCTCCTCCCTGGCAAAGCATGAGACTCAGAAAGTCATTGGCCAGAGTAAACATTACTTAGCAACAACTAAAAACATTGGTGTGATCGGCATTGTTCTCAGGCTGAAAGTCAAAATCACAGCACTGCACCACCTACTAATAGTAAGAAAAATAACTGGTACTGCTGAACCCAGGACCCGTGGGGAGGCAGTGGCCAGCAGGACCCCACCCCAGGCAGGAGTGTGAAGGGCTGTAGGGCTGCGTGTTGTGTCCCCTTTTCCAGCTTCCTCTCTGGAGGCAAAGCCATGTGTACAGTACTCCAGGGCCTGGGACCACCTAACCTTCCCTGCCAGACATGGCTGGAATCAGCCATCTCAGTTTCGTGGGAGCTGCCATATTCATGCTGTCTGAGTCCCAAGGCAGACTTCCCTCTGTCCATGGCTGCTTTGCCAGGGGGAAAGATGTGGGAGCTGTGCAGTGCTCGTTTGGGGGGCTGCTGCCAGCCTGGCCGAGGGGCTGGCATGGGTAGTGAAGTTGGAGTTCGCAACCAAGGCTGGTCGTTGGCCAGAGAGAGGTAAATGTCTCCTTTGTTTTCCTGAACAAGTATGAGGGATTATATTCTGTTCAGCTCACTTGGTCTCCCAGTTATTATTGTGCAGCAGATGTGTAATCATTTAGTTCAAGGAGCTTAGTTAATTGTTTACAAAATAGGAAGGGTGATGGGAGCTGAGGAGCCGAGGTTGAGTCTGGTGTTGACTTGTTGGTAATTGGTGTGCAAATGCACTACTCCTCCAAGCTGTTAACCAGGAGGTGCTCTGTTTACATGAGGCAGCCAACTTTCCAACTGTAATGAGTCAGCTAGAGGAACAGTAGGTCTGCAGAATTAATTTGGCCTTTTCTTAGTTAAACAGGTTTTTGAAGCTCTATGTGAGTAGGTGCCTACCCCAGTTACAAGCAGCCACAAAGGCATTGGGAGTGGACAGTGTTTTATCGGGAATAAATTGTCAGCATGCAGGCCATGAGGCACTGAAAATGGTGTGGTTTTCATTTGGGGCTGTTCATGGTCAGGAGCAGAATGTGCCCTGGTCCTGGTCATGCTGGTCCCTGTGTTAATGACCATAAGTGAAGCTGCTTGTTTTTAATATCCTTTGCTAAGTGCAAATAAATTTCTATGGCCCAACAAGTTGTCTGAATTGCCACTCCTTAGATTTGCAGTGAATATTGAAGTGAATCTGTTCAGGTGGCCGACTCTGTGTCCTCCACAGCGACCCAGCACTCCTGCCTCCTCCCAGGCCCAGGCACTTGCTCTCCTTCATCTGCACCTTAATGAGCACCAGTAGGTGAAACTAAGGGGAAAAAATCCTTAAACTTCAGAAATTGGCTCATGATGGCTGACAGATTGAGGTTCTTGAGGCTGTAAATGGTTGAAGCTGCTTCTAGAGGGAAGTAATTGCAGCTCCTGGGACCCCGTTGATGTGCAGTACAGAGAGGACACCCCAGGCACGAGAGCTATGCATGGTGGAGCATCTCCAGCACCAGGAAAGCTATGCTGCTGCAGAATGTGACATCTCATAGGCAGTGAACCCCTGTCTGTGTGCACAGGAGCCACTTGCTCTTGACTTCAGGTTTTGCAGCTCCAGCCCCCAGTGTGCTGAGGACAGCCATGCTGCCTTTTTAAGGTGCTGTTTTCTGTCAGCCATTGTGGTGTTTGAACTTGGGTGCTTGCTGCAGGTCCTTCACATGATCAAGAGCAGAAATTGGGAGATGCAGATTTTTGCAGTCATCCCTCACTCTAACAGATTTTCTTTCCCCATTTGCTATGTATGGACATGCTGGGTTGGTATTTGAATTTTCTGCACTTCCCCCTTTGTTTTTGCTTACTAGCTGCAGCGATGAGGAGGGCTGATTAGCCAGCTCATGTCTTTGCCAGCTCAGGTCCTTTCCTGTTCTTGCAGCTAAAAGCAAAGGGCTTGGGGTCCTAAAACTCAGCACTGCCATCCCTGTGTCAAGCAGGGTGACACAAAGAGGCCTCAGTCCCCAAAGCCTTCATTCCTAAACATGGATAACCATCCCATAGCCCAGGCAAGGGAGCTAGGGTAGAGGATTAGATGCCTTGGAAAGTACAGTCTCCTGCTGAAAATGCTACCTTTGGAATGTCTTAACACTGTCTGTGCCCTGTGCTTTAATCTGGGTATTTGTGCTGCTGCAGGGCTGGGCTGGGGCCTCTGAATTTTTTTTTTTTTAAGAAAAATGCCCAATACAAACCAACCCAAAAGGCCCTAAAGCCTCTGAAGAGTAAATGAGACATTTAAATTATGAAGGGATTTCCAGGGAACTTTTAGAATACAAGGCTGATGAAAGCACCATGATAGTATTCCTACAGCCTTTAACTCTCTGTCCTGCCCTGGCCGTCACAGGTGAGGGACCCAGCACCTGATGAGGTGGTGCTGGGCTCTCTAGTGCTGCCTGGGACAAGGTTTCAGCTCCACGCTGACTTGCCCCCAGCCCTGAGCAGCCAGGAGGCTTTGACTCCTCTCCTCACCTGTTTTCTTTCTCCCTGCCCACAGAATTCCCATCTTGTGATGGAGCACTGCATGACTTTGTTCCTGGGCAATTTCCTGCTATTGTAGCTCTGCAGAAATCAGCCACTATTATAAGAAGTTAATGGGTGCAATGATTAGTGTTGTCAGGTGGTAATTAGCTGGGGACAGTTTTCAAATGGTGCCCATTTATGCTGTTCCAGTGTAAGTATGAGACCTTTGCTGTAGGGATTGATGTGGGTCACTTCTCAGAGATATTCTGTTGCACAGATGCTTTTTAGCCTCTGATCTCAGGAGAGGAGATATTTTTGTTCACAGAAAGAGGCCTGCCTTGGTTTCAGCTGGTATTTCTGATCCCTGTTGCAGTTCATGCTTCGCTGTATTTCAGATGTCAGTTGTCTTTTCAGCTCTGTAACCAGGCAACATATGGCAGGAGCAGGGAGTGCTTTGTTATTCTCCAAATTGTCTTACCTAGGCCAAGGTGCCGGGGTGACAAGCCCAGGACAAACCACTCTGGGAACATTGGGACCCCTTGGCAGTTTCTAATCTCATAATGGTGACATGTTCAAAAAGTACATTTTATAAGTAGGTTTTGTAATTTAGGGATGTGTGTTTTGGTCCAGGGAGTGTCTGGGAATTCAGTGTAACTGGCTGAGGGAGTAGAGCTGTCCCAGGCACATCCCTACAGACTCATCCCCATGTCCCTGCGCTCTGGATAAAGCTGTAGCTGCAGTAAGCTTTATGTAGGCTTGGAGTGATGCTGGAGATGAAGAGCAGGAGGGATGCCACTCTCTGGGCATGATCCATTTTAGGCTATCCCTTGCTCATGAAACAAGTTGTGTTTGCTGCTGCAGGTCCTAGCTTGCTTCTCATTCAGAAGGTTCAGAAGCCAGCTGATCTGTGGTGTGTGGCATTTGGAGGTGCTCTGCCAGAGTTGGGGGGGTATCCCCATGGGAAGCATCTTGCCTTTCCCCCCCCCAGTTAGAAAGATCCTTTTGATTGCCTAACTTCTCTTTTCCTCTCTAAACAGGCAGTTGATGATGAAGCTATGGCAGCATAAATGAAGATCAAGTAAGGAAGGCAGAACAATGCCCAAGGGTGGATGTTCTAAAACACCACAGCCAGAAGATTTCTCTCTCAGCAACGACATGGTGGAGAAACAAACGGGGAAAAAGGTAATATGTTTGCTTTACTCACCTTCCTATAGCGATGCCGCCCCTGATGCCTTCAAGCCATCACAGTATTTCATGTGGCAGGAGGCTGCTGTGGGCTGTTATCACAGAATCAAATCTGTGTTGGTACTTGGCCAGCTGATGGGGTCCACTTTATTTCTCAGTGGCTGCCACACTTCAAAGGAAGTACTTCGACCACGTAGACCTGACTCAGCCAAGCAATGGGGGGATGCTTTGCAAGATTCTTTTCTGCAAGTACTGTACATTTTTAAAGCTTTCTACACTGAGCTGTGGAAGGACCAAGTAGTACAGTGATGGCTCAGGTGCATGCTGTGGGAGGGAGGAGTTTCCTCCTCCCTTCTCCTCTGGCTGCAAATGACATATCTATGTCAGACTCAGCCAGTCTTGCTTCACCCAGAGACTGGGTTCTGAGCGTGGTCTGACAAGGACACAGAATAACTGCTTCTGGGGTTTTATTTGTGGTGTTCAGGTTTTGACAGGGCTTGAGGTGAGGTTACTGAGATGACGTCTGAGTTTAAGAATAAATAAGTTCATACTTCTGCCTTTCATTCCCAGATTCTTGTTTTGATCCAGGCTTAAGATCTGCCTCCTCTCCTTCAGCTTTTTTAATCCTTCTCAGCATTGGTAGTTTCCAGTAAATAGTTGCTGTGTGCAAATATTACCTATAAATAAAATTAAACACTACATCCACTGTATTCTTCTCAGGAAACAATCATCATGACTTCCATTCATCTTGCTTCAGTTTCTCAGCTTTCCCTCAGGGGTTTCTTCCCAGCCCCTGGAGCTGAAGCTGAGGGTTTTGAGCATCAGCAGTGCTGTGTCGCTTGCTCTGTCACATCCCTCGCAATCCCACACATGTTGATGAAAGCAACTCCTCTTATGATTAAGGTCGTCTTACTGACAACGTGAGGAAGATGACAGTCATGGTTTAAGTCCAGCCAGTAACTGAGAACCACACAGATGCATGGTCACTCCCCATGTTCTTCTTCCCTCAGCTCCTGGAGGGATGGGGAGGAGAATCAAAAGAATGTAACTCCCACAGCTTGAAATAAGAACAGTCCAGTAACTAAGGTATAACACAAAACCACTACTGCTGCCACCAATATTAATAATGATAAGGGAAGAGAATACAACCACTCACCATCTGCCGACCAATACCCAGCCTGACCTGAGCAGTGATCTATCCTTTCCAGGTAACTCCCCTAGCTTTATATACTGGGCATGCCATGCTGTGGTATGAAATACCCTTTCGCTAGTTTGGGTCAGGTGTCCTGTCTCTGCTTCCTCTTGGCTACCCCTCCTCCCTGGCAGAGCATGAGACTCAGAAAGTCCTTGATCAGAGTAAGCATTACATAGCAACAACTAAAAACATCGGTGTTATCAACATTGTTCCCAGGCTGAAAGTTGAAAACAAAGCACTCCACCAGCTACTAAGAAGGAGAAAAATGACTACTATAGATGAACCCAAGACAGTATCCAACCCTTATTCCATACCACTCACTTCATGCTTAGATCTGACATTTTTCAATGTACCATCACGTTTGTCTCATATATATAAAAAAAATATATATATGCACCCACACACACACACAGAGATATCATTCCTTAGTCCATGGACCAATCCCTGTAAAGCTGCTGAATTCATCCAGTCCATGATGTTGGGCTCCATCTCTTGTAACAGTCTTTCAGAGCAGGAGAGGCTGTGTTCAGTGTTGGATCGTTCCCTGCTAATGACACCATGGAATTCGTCTGGTAACTACTGAGCTCATCTGGTTTCGTCAAAGTTCATTCTTTCTTGAAATGATGGTCAGAGGGACGTCAGGGCCAGTTGCTGGTGACCTGAAGACATCTCGTTGGTGGGCTATAAAAGTGCTACATAGCAGGCAAAATCATACAGTTGAGTTCATTGGCTGTTTTCCCCTAAAATCAAATCCCCTTGAGGGGGGACTTCCCCATCTTCCCACATTACCCACCAAGTATATCTGAGTCCCTGACAAAAGCAATCCCACAAGTGGGTTTTCCTTTACCTGAAGCAGGAATAACCGTGACTGTCTTCCCCAGAAAATTCTTTATGTGCTCCACAGGAAACTTATCCCCCTCTGCAGTAAGTAAAAGTTCTGACTGGGCTGGGCCAGCCCTCTTTGCAGATCCTCTGGTGTTGACCAACCAGGTGGCTTTTGGTAAATGTGTATCCCAATGTTAGGAAGTCCCACCACCCATTGTTCTCAGTGTAGTTTATAACAGCCCATTGTACCATTTGATTTTCCCAGAGGCTGGTGCATGGTAGGGGATGTGATATACCCACTCAATGCCATGCACTTTGGCCCAAGTGTCTATAAGGTTGTTCTGGAAATGGGTCCCACTGTCTTAACTCAGTTCTCTCTGAGTGCCGTGTCGCCATAAAATCTGTTTCTCAAGGCCCAGGATAGTGTTCTGGGCAGTGGCATGGGGCACAGCAGATGTTTCCAGCCATCTGGTGGTTACTTCCACCATGGTAAGCACATGGCGCTTGCCTTGGTGGGTTGGTTGGTGTGCAATATAATCAATCTGCCAGGCCTCCCCATATTTGTACTTGAGCCATCGTCCTCCATGCCAAAGAGGCTTTAACTGCTTGGCTTGCTTAATTGCAGCACATGTTTCACAGTCGTGAATAACCTGGGAAACAGTGTCCATTGTTAAGTCCATCCCTCGATCATGAGCCCATCTGTATGTTCCATCTCTGCTCTGATGGCCTGAAGTGTCATGGGCATACTGGGCCTAAAATAATTCACCCTTATGTTGCCCATCTAAGTCCATCTGAGCCACTTTAAACTTATCAGCTTTATCCACTTGTTGGTTGTTTTGATGTTCCTCAGTGGCCTGAGTCTTGGGTATATGACTATCGACGTGGCGTACACTCACCACCAGGTTCTGCACCCAGGCAGCGATATCTTGCCACAGTGCAGCAACCCAGATGGGTTTACCTCTGCACTGCCAGTTGCTCTGCTTCCATTGCTGCGACCACCCCCACAGGGCATTTACTACAATCCATGAGTCAGTATAGAGATAAACTACTGGCCACTTTCCTTGTTCAGCAATGTCCAAGGCCAGCTAGATGGCTTTCATCTCTGCAAACTGACTCGATTCACCCTCTCCTTCAGCAGTTTCAGCAACTTGTCACTGGGTACTCCATACAGCTGCCTTCCATCTCCGATGCTTTCCCACAATACGGCAGGACCCATCAGTAAACAAGGCATATTGCTTTTCACTTTCTGACAGCTCATTATATGGTGGGGCCTCTTCAGCACCCACCACCTCCTCCTCTGGTGATATTCCAAAATCTTTGTCCTCTGGCCAGTCCATGATGACTTTCTAGAATTCCTGGACATCTGGGATTTCCTATTCGAGCTCACTGTGCAATTAGTGTAGCCCACTTGCTCCATGTAGAATCAGTTGCATGATGTGTAGAGGAGATCCTGCCTTTGAACATCCAGCCCAGCATGGGTAAGCGGGGTGCCAGGAGGAGCTGTGCTTCAGTGCCAATCACTTCCGAAGCAGCTCGAACCCATTCACAGGCTGCAGGTATCTCAGTTTCAATAGCAGTATAGCTGCGCTCAGATCCTCTGTATCCCCGACTCCAAAAGCTGAGGGGTTCACATTGAGTATCCCCTGGAGCTTTCTGCCATAGGCTCTAGGTAGGACCATTCTCCCCAGCTGCAGTACAGAGCACATTTTTCACATCTTGCCCAGTCTGGACTGGTCCAAGGGCTACTGCATGAACTATCTCTCGTTTCATTTGCTCAAAGGCTTGTTGTTGCTTAGGGCTTCATTTAAAATCATTCTTACGGGTCACATGATAGAGAGGGCTTACAATCAGACTGTTATTTGGGATGTGCATTCTCCACAACCCCACAACACCCAAGAAAGCTTGTGTTTCTTTATTATTAGTTGGTGGAGAGATTGCTGTTATCCTGTTGATCACATCTGTGGGGATCTGGTGACATTCATCTTGCCATTTTATTCCCAAAAATTGAATCTCCTGTGCAGGTCCCTTGACCTTACTCAGTTTTATGGCAAAACCGGCTTTCAGCAGGATTTGGATTATTTTCCTCCCTTTCTCAAAGACTTCTTCTGCTGTATCACCCCACACGATAATATCATCAATGTATTGCAGGTGTTTTGGATCTTGCCCCTGTTCCACTGCAATCTGCATCAGTCCATGGCAGATGGTAGGGCAGTGTTTCCACCCCTGGGGCAGTTGGTTCCAAGTATACTGGATGCCCCTCTAAGTAAAAGTGAACTGTGGCCTGCACTCCGCTGCCAAAGGAATTGAGAACAGTGCATTGGCAATATCAGTTGTGGCATACCACTTGGCTGCCTTTGACTCTGGTTCAGACTGAAGTTCTAGCATGTCTGGTACGGCAGCACTCAATGGTGGTGTGACTTCATTCAGGCCACGATAGTCTACTGTTAGTCTCCACTTTCCGTGATCCCACTAGTAAAACCATAGTGTGGCCTGTGATTTGTATGTCCTGTATCTTCTCTCTCGAGCAGTAGGACACCTTTTGTTAATAGCTGTGACATGGGTTTGTACATGTGGGGAACTGGGTAGATCGGATAGGTCATCTCTCTATTTTTAGAACTCCTGGGACAGTTTTTCCACAGCTGAAATGATGGAAGGTATGAGATTGTGGAGACCTCTTAGCAGCCTTCCAGTATCTGATGGGGGCCTACAGGGATGCTGGGGAGGGACTATTCATTAGGGACTGTAGTGATAAGACAAGGGGTAATGGGTTGAAACCTAAACAGCAGAGGTTTAGATTGGATATGAGGAAGAAATTCTTTACTGTTAGGGTGGTGAGGTACTGGAATGGGTTGCCCAGGGAGGTAGTGAATGCTCCATCCCTGGCAGTGTTCAAGACCAGGTTGGATGAAGCCTTGGGTGATATGGTTTAGCGTGAGGTGTCCCTGCCCATGGCAGGGGGGTTGGAACTAGATGATCTTGAGGTCCTTTCCAATCCTAACTATTCTATGAATTTTTGATTGTCTTAAAACTCTTGGAGTTGACGAATCATTTCATCCACTTTTGTGGTGCTACGTCATGCCAGGTCATTGATGCTAATGCATGGGCATATGATGATGGTGCACTCCTTGTAAATTTCTGCCACATGGATCGTGTACATTCAACTTCATCTGGATCTATGAGTGCATTCCTGGCATCCGGCCTGTTATAGATCATTTCTAGAGTGGCTGATTCCTTCAGAGACTGAATGCCTTTCTCTGTCATAGTCCGGATGGCTGGACGACTCATAACATTGTCCTTGAAGGGAAACCTTTCCTTCACAGCTGCCAAGAGCCAGCTCCAAAGGCTGAGGTACCGTTTCTCTTTTGCAATTGCTTTGTCAGGTCCCTCTTCCCTAGCAAGTGATCCCAGCTGCTTAGCTTCCCTACCTTCTAGTTCATGACTGTTGGCACCATTGTCCCAGCATCAGAGCAACCAGGTGAGGATGTGCTCCCCTGTTTGACGGGTAAAATCTTTTTGCATATTCCGTAGCTCAGTTGAGGTCTGGGGTTGAGAAGTCACCTCTTCTTCTTCCTCTTCCTCTGATTCACATAACAATAACTCTTGTTCAGATGTTGTCCCGTGTAGTAAGTGCATTCATCTTTCTTCACTTCATGGGTTGCTCTTTGTGCCTCTGTGGTTGGAGTGCCTGTAGTATGTGTAGTCGGCGTTTGTGCAGCCAATGTGCTTGGGGTTTGCATATTCCGCAGCTCAGTTGAGGTCTGGGGTCGAGAATTCACTTCTTCCTCTTCCTCTGATTCACCTAATAATAACTCCAGATCAGATGCTTTCTCATGTCATAAGTGCATGGTTTCTTTATCTTTCATCGCTATACAGCTTGCTTTTTGTGCCTCTCTTTTGCTTTTGCATACTGGGTCAACCCAGATTGGCATTAATTGGTCCTCTGGTTTAGCTGCAGTGATTATCACTGTGGTTGGAGTGCCTGTAGTATGTGTAGTCGGCGTTTGTGCAGCCAATGTGCTTGGGGTTTGAGTAGCACCAGGAGCTGCACTGTCTGTTGCTGTGGGGGTTTGATTAGCTGCTGTACTTGTTACTAGGATTCGTGGAGCTTTGGTATTTGGAGTTGGAGTAGCTGCCCTGTCTGTTGCTTTGCAATCAGATCCAGAAACATTTTTTTCTCTTTGAAGATGCTGGATAGTGTTGAACAGGGCTCTGTAGTCATAGGCCGAGGCCCAGAATGTTTCCATGAGCCCAGCCAGTAAACAAGAGAACCATGCAGCTGCTTGCTCACTCCCCCCTTCTTCCTCCCCCTTCTCCCGGAGGGATGGGGAGGGGAATCAAAAGAATGTAACTCCCACAGGTTGAGATGAGAACTGTCCAATAACTAAGGTATAATACAAAACTACTACTGCTACCACTAGTAATAATAATGATAAGGGAAATAACAACGGGAGAGAATACAAGTGCTCACCACCTGCTTTGCAATACCCAGCCTTACCCAAGCAGCAATCTGGGCCTTCCAGGTAACTGCCCCCACTTTATATAGTGGGCATAACATGCTGTGGTATGGAATACGCCTTTGGCTAGTTTGGGTCAGGTGTCCTTTTTTTGCTTCCTCCCATCTTCCCGTACCCCTCCTCACCAGAAAAGCATGAGACTGTGAAAGTCCTTGGTCAGAATAAACATTACTTAGCAACAACTAAAATCATTGGTGTTATTGGGGTTGTTCCTAGTCTGAAATTTAAAAACACAGCACTGCACCAGCGACTAAGAGGGAGAAAAATAACTACTATAGCTGAACCTAGGACAATGACAAATAACCAAAGGGTTATTTATTCCCTGGCAGGAGTTCACTTTATCGAGTACCCTGGTAGCATCCTTTCCTATTTCTGCATTGTGGTGTGTGCACAGATCCATTTCAAGGGTCATGTTAAGAGTAGGAGCATTGCCTCGGCACAGGCACTTTGCTGGGGCACAGCATGGGGCTTCTAGTAGCTGGGTAAAAACTGGGAGCCTGAATGTTGGAGGTGAAGCAGCTGCCCTGTTGTGTCAGGGAGACACCAGCATTTACCCTGGCAAATGAGGTTGAGCCCAGCAGCACAAGATATGTAAATACTGCGTTTTGACAGTGCTGGTTAAGAAGCTTAATGTTGGTGCAGGTGCTTCAGGAGGGAAAGTATCAGTTATAATATGAATCAGCTCCCATTTTATTTCATCCACTTGCAGCAGCTTAAAGGCTGCATGTTATTTACAGAGCAGGTTTGTTGAGCAGTGCTAGGGATGCTGGGAACTGGAGTTGTCTCCCACTGGCTAAATAACTAGGACACAAATAATTTTATGCTTCCCTTTCAGAGGCATCAGTGCAGACCTGCAGAGAGTGATATTGAGTAAGCCTTTCTGCTCACTTCATTCTGGTCTTCTTAACAGAGAAAAAATTTGCAGGCTCTTGTCCTCTGGGGACTGAGCAGAGATCCAGCTCAAGTGGCCAAAGGACATGGTGCAGCAAATTGCCCTGTTTCTGGTTAACTCTGAAGTGTGAGCTGGAGCAGTGACTCAGGGTAAAAGCACTCTGTCATTAGACCTCCTACTTTCAGATGCTGTTGTACCTGCCTGTCAAGCCAGACGCTGCTTTTAATTTATCTTTCCTTTGTCAACACTTCTAAAGGCCCAAGCCTGGGATTTGGCACACACTTGCTGTCAGAGGCTCACTAGGGAAGGCAGAGTGGCTGTGGCAGTGCTAGAGCTATTCTGCACGGAGGGACCCAGCCCTACCTGTGATGATGCATGGGGAGAGCAGTAGCTGCAGTGGCACTTGTGTGGTTTTCTTTCAATATGACCTTAATAGTGACAATTGCTTTAACATTAAACAGGCTTTACATGTTTGGGCTCTGAAGCTCCAGCATCAAAGGCAAGCAGCAGTGCAGGATGCTCAGCCATCATGGTGCTGTGGTGGGCCAAGTGCTGCAGGAAATGATCAAGTTCTGCACTTGAACATGCTACAACCAGGCTCTCCTGGAGAGCTTGTGCATTGTGGGCAAGGATGTGAGCTGTTGCCTTCCAGTTGTAGAGCTAATTACAAGAGGGAACTACTCCTTGTTCTCTGTTCTTGCCTTTCCATGGGAAGGATGCATTAACTAGGGAAATGTTGCTTGTGCTGGCACAGCCACAAGAGCAAAGTGGTTTGAAGACCATGTTTCTGTTGCCCTCCATGGCTGACAACATTAGATGCTGTGTCTGCTTTGCTGCTGTTGAGTGAGGAGCTTTTTCTTCTCTCTGGGGTTAGCAGCAGCAGCGGGGCACCCAGCTGGGCCCTGCCAGCCTTATATGGCTGCACAGAGCCTGCTCAGGGCAGGTGCTCAGATTGAGTTCATACTGAAGGGTTCTGTAGAAATATGCATGCCATATATGAATAATTCTTTCTGGTGTAAATCCGCAGATCCCCATACCAGGAGCAGATTACTCATGACTTAGACTGAGCAGAGCAGTACAGCAAGAATTATATCAGTTGTCAAAACCATTTCCTTATATGCCTGGGACCGCTTGCTGAGTGGCAACGTGCAGAGGCTGCTGCAGAGGATTTGTCTCTTTATGGGGGAATGCTCACACTTGCATTGTCTAAATTGCATTTCTGCTGCAGTGTTTAAAACTGAACACCAAGCAGAATGGTGCTTGACCCCTGGTTTTTGCTTCTAGGAGCTCACAGAGGTTAAAAAAAAGCTTTTGCTTTTCTCCTCCCTCTTCTCCCAGTTTCAGAAAAGGGATCACAGTCCTTATTTCTCAGTTCTTCTTGAAACTTGTTGGACTGGTAGGGCCTTCCTGTGCCATACGAACAAGTGCTGGGCTGTATGTCCAGAGCCACCCACCCAGGGCATGGAATGTGCAAAGCCCTGGGTGACTTCAGAGCCAGCGTTTCCATGAAGATAATCAGCCCACTGTCATTTCAGGGTTGTATTTCTTACAAACCTCAGCACGTGAGGCATGCAGGAATAGGGCTTCAGTTCCAGTTATCTCCGTGCTTCAATGTTTTATTGCAGCATTGATAATGACACAAATTCAGCCTTCTTGAAATTTTGCATGTGTGTGTGTTATATTTTGTACTCTGGTTGTAGAAAGGCTACAAAGGACCCAGATTTAGGGAACGCAGGGGTTTGGTTCCAGCCATGTCCAACGTGCTCTCTGGGGTCCACCCCTTTTGTACCACAGGGTGAGAGCCCTTCTCCTCCCACGGCAGAGGTTGGTCATGGAATGACACGCTGCTGCCTGTATTAGTGCAGAGAAACTCCCGCTCTCGCAGCATTTGCTTTTTGCAGCAGGGTTGTGGGTTGTTTTGTCCACAGCAGGAATTTGGTGTGCCGGCTTGGCATGGGGCATCACCCAGGGGCACAGGCATTGAAGCCCATGGTCCTTTGGGCTTCTCCTCCCAGGCTCCCGGTGTTGGTTTTGTTCATTGATGCTTGCTTTTTACTAGCATTGCAATCTGAAACACTTTCAACTCCTTTTGGGGAGCAAAGAGCTTTGGGGATTTCCATTGCTGGTAATGCAAGTCTTTGCATAAGCGGCTGGGATGTGAGTCAGGTTTTGTCAGTGTTGAAGTGCAGGCACAACTCCCATGCAGCCCTTGGTCACAGGCAGGGCTTCAGAGCTTGTGTGGGGGCATAGGTGGATAGAGGGGAGGAGTGGGCTGCAGATGCATGGTCTGTCCTGTAAAGCAAGCTAGGGACTTGCTCAGCTTCCTACTGGAAATACAGATTTCTTTTCATGAGATTGTAAGTGTAGAATTTTGCATCAAAAAAAAAAAATAACATGTTTGGTTTTGCCCTGAAAACTGGCATTGGGGCAGTAAGTTGGCCTAGCCGGAGTTCTGCATGAGGCTGGAAAATGGCTTTTATTCATGTATGTCATAAATGACCCAAGCAGATTGATATCAGGGTCTCTCTCTTGCTGATTAGAGATCTTTGTTGTAAACTGAACTCAGTGTTGCCTCAGCACCTTGCATCAGGCAGCTGCTGGGGGCCGGTTTGTGATTGGTTTGAGTTCTTAATGTAGTAAATCTTAGTAAGAACGTAATGTGACAGTAGGGGATTTTTCCTGAAGTCGTGGTCTGCCGTCTCCTTTGCCAAAGCAGCTTTTATTAACACCCACAAAGGGGAACTTAGTTCTGTTGCTGAGCTCTCAACAGCACCCTCATTCACCAAAGTCCCTCTTACTCTCGACAAAAGCTGTCCCAGCCTTAGAGAGCCCCATGCCTGTCACACACAGATGTTGATCCAAGTTTCTCTGCAGTGTCATTTAATTTGGATTTGTTCCTTCTGTGAAACCTGATTCAGATGAGTCTGAACTTATTTTAAACATGAGGAGACCTAAAATTAAACTAGCTTTTACTTGAGAAAAGGACAAAATTCTTCATTACAAAATTGGAAATAGGGAAGTAAAACTTAAGACAGTGCAAACGCACATTACTGTCAAGAATGTGACTCTCCAGGATGCCTTAATTTCTCTGCAGTGGTTTCACCAACAGCTCCAGGCATCCTCATCAGGTCACTGCTTTCCCGGGGGGGGAGCAAAGTTTGGATCTTCCTTGCTCCATTTAGTATAAAAGGTTATCCTTGTGCTACTGTACAAATTAATCTTCAAAGTGGTGCTGGGACTTCCACTGCTTCCTTCATTCCTTGGTATTTAATTCTGCTGAATTTACTGGATTAGCAAGTCCAAGCATCAGGATGAATGCAAACGGAATGTTGCCCGAGCATGCCTGGTGCTGGGGTTCATGCAGCCATTTCCACTTCCAGGATGGGCTCACCATCTGGTCTGGGAAGTTTTTTTTGCCTAATTCCTCTACTCTCTCTCTCCCCCAACTCAGAGCTTTTAATGACACTGTAGTAATTTTCTAGAATAAGTTGCATTTTTAGCTGTCCTGCATGTATTCCTTATTCCGAGTGTACAGAGATCCCCCATGATGTTAATGCAGCAGGAAACTGACCTGGCTTGTGGGCACCACAGTCCCCTGTGCCTGTAGGTTCAGGCTTTCACACCACAGTAGCCAAATCCAAAGATTAGGAGCATTTTAGAGAAGGTATGTTTGAAAAAAAACTGTCACCCACTGTTGTTTGCTTTTAAGTAGGGTGCAGGAGCAGCAGCTTGGGTGATATGGTTTAGTGTGAGGTGTCCCTGCCCATGACAGGGGGGTTGGAACTAGATGATCTTAAGGTCCTTTCCAACCTGATTCGGAGAAAACTCCAGGAACAAACTCGCCAACAGAGTTTCAAGTTGACAAGCAGGTATTCTTTATTACGGCGCCGGGAGACACAGGGGATAGCTCCTCCTAACGTGTGTCCCCGTATTGCTCTAGAGGCCATCCTTATATAGTCACTGGGAATATTACATCATTTCCAGAAAGTTTCCCGCATTTATACAAAAATGTGATGGTCGTTCCCAGCTTAATTAACATTACAGACATAGCAATAATCCTGTTCTTTTACTTATCAATAGGTTTAACTGCTCCCATCCTGGCCATCAGCTAGTCCCAGGTGCTACCAACCCCCTGGTCGTTTTCCATTCTGTTTTTGTCACACCTTTTGTATTGAGGTTCTGAGGACCTGAAACTGCCTTCAGGCAAAACGGTTACTTTTCATTACAAAGCCAAACTTATCATTACTTTAGAACTTATTACATTTTGTGCCTCCTTGTTTCAATCCCCCCTTTTTCTGTCCTTTTGCAAATTCTTTTGCAACATTTTATATAATACCATTACCATCTAGAGTCTTTTGAAAGTTTCCTGTTTCTACTTGATACGTAAATTTCATTTCTTTTTCCAGTCTTCATAACTTATTATAGATCATTTACAATACCAGAAAGAAAATTTTGTTATACCACAAGTAATCAGTATTAAGACAATATTAATATCCTGCAACCAGTTGCCTTAAACAGGAGAGATCAAGTAACCATGAAGTTAACTTTTTCCATATTTCTTTAAACCCCCAGGAGGTATTATCCTTGGCCATTTTATGAAAGATTTTAGTTTATTTCCAAATTTCCTCCAGATTTGTTTCAGGAACAGCAACTTTCACTGATTATGGAACAAACCCCTCCTTGTGAAGCCAATAACGTCTAGAGCCATTCGGCTTTGTAATACCATTTTAGATATCACCCACAAATTTGTCCATGAGATAGTGTTGGAAACTGGAATGCCAATTAATGGAAGACCCTGATCTCCTGATTCAGGCAACTGTGCACACACTCAACGGTCACTACAATTAACAATTTTAGCAACATTCTGCATTAATTTCAGGTATAAGTTTTGGTCCCAAACTAGTATGCCAGTTATCATATAAGTTCAAATTATGACCGATACAATTTCATACACCAGGAGCCTGAGGGTTCAATCCACCATGTCTTCTCTGGTTCTGGTGCTTTCTTTATTCTTGAATAATGTATCCAAGCAGGTTGTTCCTTTATCTTCACTTCTGTAAAGGTGATCAAACTCTTAGAGATAGCCTTCTCCCACTTCCAGAAGACTTTCTCTTTTAAACTGGGACTGATATGGTATAAAATTTTTCATGGTCTAGCCTTTTCTTTCGACCGAGGTTTAGTTCAAAGCCTTAATAGAGCCAGTGGTAAGGCTTGGTACCAATATTAATTTCCTGACATATTTTACCAGTCTGATGTTTTGATCAGATGAACCATCTTTTCTACTTGCCCACTGACCTGGGGCCTGTATGGTACATGTAGTTGCCAATCAGCTTCTAATTTTTGCTAGTTTAGTTTCTTGTAACTATTTTGCTCTAAAGTGGGAACCTTGGTCGGAAGAAATTGCCTCTGGTACTCCAAAACAAGGTATATCATACAGCGATGTTCCAATTACTTGTCTTACATTATTTATTCTACAAGGGAATGCTTCTGGCCACCCTGAAAAAGTATCCGTTAACACCAACAAATATTGGTAACCTGTTCTCGGTAACTCAGGAAAATTTATTTGCCAGTACTGTCCTGGGTAGCTTCCTTCCCAGTTGTATCAATTTGATTTCTATTTTCTCCTTCCTACAATTTGCCTGTCTAAGTATTTATACAAAGAGTTGCGACCCCAGTGAGTTTTATTAGGTTCCTCCTGAAGTATCTTCCAGAGTTGATTACAGGGAATTACAATTCGCCCATCATGTATCTGAACCCAACCCCCTTTTTTCCTGTCCTTTGAGATCTTCAATCAATTTTCTATCCTCCTTTGAATATCTAGGTTTAGATTTCTCAACTGTTAGTTTGCCATTGATGCGCGGATAGACTCCACAACTAGTTAAAGTTGTAAAGTAGGTATGCTTTTATTCAGCGCTGAGGTGCATGGGGATAGCTCCTCCAAAGCATGCACACCTCAGGGTTGTTGTCCCTTTACATTTATTCTCTTAAGGTATACATAGACATGAGGTTGCTCAATCCGCCTATACATATGTATTATCTATCCCCGCTTCGTATTATAATGAGCCAGAAGGTCCTTTGCACTTGCGCAGTGCCCCTTCTGGTCATGGGCAGGGGTCTCAGGATGAAGTAAATGAGTCTTCCTCCTGTGGGCAGGGGTCTTCAAGATGAAGTAAATGAGTCTTCCTCTTCTTAACCTTTACACCTTTTAACCTTCAGACATGGACTTAGGGTTAGTTGGCGCCCAGTCTGCTTCTCCTGCCGCTTATCAGTAGGAACAAACATCTGTGTTTTTGTCATGGTCTTAAGGCTTGGTCACCCAGTCTGCCTCTCCTGCCGCCTATCAGCAGGACCTTTCATCTGCTTTTGTCAGTAGAATTAGCATCTGTTTCTTCCCCTCCAGCAGTAATCAATGCCTTGGCAAGATGGCAATGGCAGGTACTTAAGACAGACAACACTTTTGTTTAAGCAAAGGAATTCCTTTAACTCCCTTGTACAATTTTTCTGTATTACCCCCCTGTACATTGGTTACCCGTGTATCACCATCAGGGATTAAAAGAATGATTTTAGATTGTTCAGCTGCTTGTTTGGCTTCAATATTGGCCAAATTATTTCCAGTTTTCATTCTTTTCAGACGTCACCATGTCCATGGACCACAAATGCATATTTAGAATCAGTCCAAATATTTATCTTTTTGTCTTTAGACAGTTCCAGGGCTCTTGTTCAGCATGTTCCAGGTTTCTTTCAAATTTGGTAAAAACAAAAACCAAAAAAAACCCATGAAGGAGATAACCAGTGGGCTTCTTTCTGTTCCAGAACTGCTGATACAACATGGGACACTAGTACAGTAATCTTTTTGTCCCAAGGTAAATTTGCAAGCCTCTTCAATGTTCATGACAACTGCAGCCACAGCTCTTAGGCATCTGGGCTTTCCTTTGCTTGCTTCATCCAGCTGTTTTGAAAAATGCACCACTGTCTTCTTATAGGGTCCTAGCTTCTGAGCAAGGACCAAATCTGTTCCCTCTTCATAGGAATATAGCCAAAATGATTTAGTCACATCCGGAAGTCACAGAGCTGCAGTTCTCATTAGCTCTGTTTTAAAGCCCTCCTCTACAGAATCGGTCTATTCCAAAGAGAGAGGTTTCTTTTAACAGTTCATATAGTGGTCTTACCAGAACACCATAATCATGTATCCATGTCTGCATCATCCAGTCATTCCCAGGTACGTACAGAACTCCTTGATGGTTGATGGTCGTGGTGTTTGATAAATGGCTTCTTTTCTAGCAGTTCCAACTTCTATGTTCTCCTGTTGTTTCATATCCTAGGTAGGAAACTCAGGTTTGAATTAGTTTGGCCTTTTGTCTGGATACCTGATAATCATTCAGTCCCAGAAAATTCAATAATCCCACCATTAACGAGACATATTCTTCCTTTGTTCCTGTAGCAATTAATAGGTCATTCACATATTGTAAGAGTCCCTCTGAGTGGGTGGATTCCATGTTTCTAGTTCCAGTGTTAACTGATTTCAAAACTCGTCGGACTGGTTTTAAACCCTTCAGGTAATACTGTCCAAATTAGTTTGAGTTTTCCTTACTGTGTCAGGATTTTCCTTATTCAAAAGCCAATAAATTCTGGTTTTCTTTGGCCAATATTAAGCAAAGAAAGAGTCCTTTAAATCCAAGACAGCAAACCATTTGATTATTATTCAATTTAGTAACAAATGCCTATACCCCCCTTCCTTGGCAGTTCCGTAAAGTCAAGCTGCCATTGTTGGCCTGGTCCATTTGTTCCCTTTTAGATTTTTCCAGATTGCAGGGTCACTTATATTACTCTCCATTGCCTCCCAGGGCCATCTCTCTCCCCGGTTAGTTCCCCCAAAAACACAGCAGTTAGTTACATTCAATGCTTTAGCTATATTTTCAGCAAGATTTAAAGTGATTTTTAGCAACTGTGGGAATTTCATATTGGACTCCAGTTTCCATTTCATGATAATACATGATGTTGTATTGACTCTATATATTTTTCTTTGATCTTAATACTAATAATCACATTTGGGTCTTCTCCAGTTCCATATATTTTAAGTCCAATTTTAGTTACTTTTTTTTCTGTTTCCAATTTTTCAGTTAAATTTCAGTTAAATTTACTGGCTTGCAGGCACGGGTTGTACAGCTATTCCTGCTATTAAACCTCATAGAGTCTTACATTGATAGTCATATCCCCAGCCTGCAGTATTCCAGCATACACAAGACCATCCTTTTCTTCCACAGAGGTGTGATGACTGATACCTAGCTGTTTGATTAGGTACATCATCAGGATTTATGTGACATTGGTATCCACCTGGGCAAATATATTTTGGTTGGCTACTGTAGTACTGCCTCCACTCTAAACTTCCACAATTAGTATCTAAATCATCATCTATAATATCACATGCATCAAAAATTATTGACAGTGAGGTACTCAAATTGGTTATAACTTCATTATAACTTATTCCAGTTAATCTTCCTTCTGAATTTGTTCTCACTGAGTTTGATTGTATATGCAACTGCCTGTCTTTGTTCCTTTGCATTCATAAAAGGTGTGGTAGATCAGCATTTGAGAGGTTACTCTCCCTTGTCTAGTTGTGGTAATGCATTCACTACAGTTGTTGTGAATGATTTTAGAAGCTACGGCATTTTCCCATATGGTTCCTATCAGAACCAACACCAAAAGAGGTCCGGTCAGGATTATAGTGCTCAGTGGTCACAGCCCCAGGGGTTGCAGCCCTCAGCAGACCTTTTCAGCTGCAGCACCGACTCCCTCCGGTCTTGCCCTCTCTGGTAGGTTAAAGGTATGTTCCCCGTGGGCTACTATGGCAGTAGTATTTGACCCACAACAACTGTTCCAACGAGGTGGTAATTTCACACCGAATGCAAAAGAACTGTAATTGATTCCTCAAAAAATTGTTCCTGGTCTCCCCTACGAGTAATAATATACTTCAAACAATTGGGACACTTAGGTCTAATATACAAATTGCAGTGTTTGCATATAGGACATGGACTGGTACTGGCCCTTATCCTATGGTTTCTTAAAATAATTTCAACTATATCCTCATTTCCCATATCAGATTTACAGGAGTCAATATGAATTCCCTCAGTTACTTATCCAAGTCCGCTTGAGGGTCAGCTTGGCGTCTCTGGGTTCAGTCACAACTTTCCATTCTTTTATGGGTCCTTTTACTCAAGACGCATGTGTCCACCCTTTTTCAGCAGTTCTTATCGCCATTTCTGGAACTTCAGATGCCCATACTCCCAGATATACTTGATTAAGGATTTCTTCTATTTCAGGGGGGGTCCTCCTGTTCGCTTTTCTGTTGAAGATATAAACTCAAAGCTGAAATTAACTGATTTTTAACTCTCAATTCCATTTTACCTTCTTTAAATGCTTCTTCTAGCCCTAATATAGATTTTGGAGAATTTAGTATGCATAAAAATTTATGCATTCCCGTTTGTTTTTCCAATTTGTACTGAAAGGGTTTCAGAAAGAATTTTTTTTTCCTTGGTGACCAGTAGCACCCACATCTGTAACAAATTCTTTTCCCTCTGACTTAACGCTGAACAAGTTGCTCCCGTATCCACTAAAATTCTACTTTATTTCCTCTAGTCCCCGGTTTTAATTTAACCAGTAGATCTACTAGGGTAGATTACCCAGGTCCCCGTCAGTCTAGCTCCAATTCAGCCACCGGAGCCATCCCATGCATTTCCCCAGCACTCATCCCACACTCAACCACAGGAGCTGCCCGAGCTCCCCTACTTTCCTTCTTGGTTTTCCTTAACTTTAAACATCTTTCCCCAGTATCACGATCTGAACAACATCTCTCCAGCTTAGCTTTCAAGTTTTTCCCTGTCTTTTTCCAAAGCCAAAATTAAGGGATCTGGCGAAGGTATATTAATTTTGCATTCCGTCTGTCATATCTGCATACATTACTTAATTCAATTTTCCTTGCCACCTCAAAAACAACATTAATTATAACAATGTATCATAATTCAAAGTTCCATTTTTAGGCCATTTTTCCTGATCTTCCAAACTATACAAAGGCCACCATTGGTTACAATATTTCACCAATGTTTTCTTATTTAGCAAGCCCCCAGAAGACCCTCCCAGTTCTTTCCAATGGGCCAAAATGCACCCTAAAGGACTCTTTTTCAAGATTTCTCCACTCTGCTGCTTTCCCATTATCAATCTCGCATTCACACACACACACACACGGGATCCCACACACACACTCCACCCAGTTACAACACTTGGGACAGAGACTAAAATCGTATCAAACAATTAATAGTTATAACCTGTCGCCAACACTAACATCACAAGACGAAAATCATCACTATAACAAGCCACAGAATAGGCACTCCACAGTTACAATACTTGAAACAGAGACATATTTATAGCAGTCTGTCACCAATACCAAAAATCACAAGACCAAAATCACAACTGTAATAAGCCACAATAGAAGTCAAATACCAGTAAAATCCAAAACCCTTCCTATAAGACACCCACTGTGTCTTGCAGGACACAACTTGTTTTCTATAAGACACCCACTGTGTCTTGTAGGACCCTAACCACAAGATGCCTACTGCCTCCTGTGATTGTAAACCACAGGACGCCCGCTGCCTCTTGTTTTACACCTTTACCCAAACCACAAGATGCCCACTGCCTCTTGTGATTGTATACTGGTAAAAACCTTTTCTACAAGACGCCTACTGCCACTGCGTTTTGCATAACCCAAACCACAAGATGCCCACTGCTTCTTGTGGGTGTATACCAAACGGACGCTAGCAGCCGGGTATACGCCTTTACCCACGAGATTTCCTATCTCGATTTACGGAAGGCTTCCTCACCATGCGTACGCTTACCAAACCAATTTACAATGCCTTCTACAAGACACCTACTGCCACTGCGTCTTGCAGGATCCCCCCTTAAATATAAAAGAATACCTTTTACGAAGATGGTCCTTGTCTGCTCCCGCAGTGATCCGAATGAGTCGAGGGGTCCCTCTGGGAAAAACTCCCAAGGGCCCTAGGGAGCCCTGTCCTCAGCGGGTCCTGCAGCCGAGCAGAGAAGGTCCCATCTGGGGTGCCAAATTTATTCGGAGAAAACTCCAGGAACAAACTCGCCAACAGAGTTTCAAGTTGACAAGCAGGTATTCTTTATTACGGCGCCGGGAGACACAGGGGATAGCTCCTCCTAACGTGTGTCCCCGTATTGCTCTAGAGGCCATCCTTATATAGTCACTGGGAATATTACATCATTTCCAGAAAGTTTCCCGCATTTATACAAAAATGTGATGGTCGTTCCCAGCTTAATTAACATTACAGACATAGCAATAATCCTGTTCTTTTACTTATCAATAGGTTTAACTGCTCCCATCCTGGCCATCAGCTAGTCCCAGGTGCTACCAACCCCCTGGTCGTTTTCCATTCTGTTTTTGTCACACCTTTTGTATTGAGGTTCTGAGGACCTGAAACTGCCTTCAGGCAAAACGGTTACTTTTCATTACAAAGCCAAACTTATCATTACTTTAGAACTTATTACATTTTGTGCCTCCTTGTTTCAAACCCTAACTATTCTATGATTCTATGCCCGGAGCTGGGATGACTATGGGGCTTTTGGGCAGCAGAGGACATGTTGGGATGGGTTTGCTCCAGCTGAAATTTATTTTAAGGTAATAAACAATTAAAAAATTGTAATCTTTTTGCATTGAGCACACTGGACCTCTTGAAGCTTTTAATGCGAAACTGGTGTCTGGAAGAAATGGTGGGAGTGTAGGAAATCCCACCGTGGGGCACCAGGGGTTCAGCCACATCCTGCCCTTACTGCTGCGAAAGCGGGCAATGAAAATCCTACTACTGAAATGCTGAGTGGAGCAGCCTGCTCAAAGGGTCTGGGACAGGAAACTGCAGTACAGCCCACAAACATGGTAGCTGGTGCAGGGAAATGTCATCAATCCACCTTGGAGTCTTCTGGAATTGTCTCTTACCAAGGATTGCCACTGCTCAGTGCTGGCGAACCTGAGCTGCACATGTCAAATTTGAGAGGTGCAAATGCACTTCCAGAGCAGGAAGAAGTGTGCCGCCTGATCCCATGGCTCTGTGATGGTGGAGAGGCTTGGATGCAATGCGTGCAAGTGTTTGCTTAGGTGCAGGCAGCAGAGGAAGAGACATGCACATGGTCTTCTCCAGTTTCATGCTCTTGTCCAAGGCTCTGATTTTTAAGGGTAAAAATTGTTGGGCTGACTGTTGTCTTGAAGTGCAGTTGAGTTTTGTGATAGGGCCACATCTCACCAGTCAGTGATGATTTACCCTGCATCAACATTGCCTCAGCACTGATGTGGGGTTAGTGGGGTTTGAGCGTAGTGTTGCTGTTGGAGCTTGCATTAAAGTGAGGAGGGAAAAGACAGACCCACGTCTGCTTGCAACCAGACGGTCCTGGGAGGTGATCCGCGGTCCCTGGCCTGCCTCCCACCTCTGAGCTGCTCCAAACAGCAGCTGGCAATAGAAGCAGCATTATTTGTTATGGCAAACTATTTCTGTTCAAGTAAAAAAAAAAAAAAAAGAAAAAGCATTTAAATCTGGAGTGTTTAAGTGAAACACTGGAGTGTTTATTTTGGCTGTGCTGACTGTCCTGCTGGTCCGCTGCCTCCTGTGCTGAGGAAGGGCTGCTCTGGGGCAGGGCTGTCCTTCTTCAGGTTCTGAATGTGCCTCGGCTCCCGCCAGCCCCATAAGCCCCTGTCAGACACGTTTGTTTCACTTGCTTTACAAAAACAGGGATTCCCCAACCCATTTTTTTAGCCCTGACTGGTGTGAGGGGATAAGTATTGGGTGTGCAGCCATGGGGCTGTCAGGCTGCCCGTCATTAGGGGGACAAGCAGACAGAACCTGCTGTTCCCAGTAAAGGGTTTCTCTTTAATCTGTGGGTGAAATGTGGTTGCAAGAAAGGAACTTGGGAAGAGGAAGAAGCAACATACACAGTGACGATGCTGACATAGGAGGCACCTGCCAGGGTGCTGACCCTGACCCTGATATTTCCTGGAAGACTCACACAGCCAATCATTCACAGTCTAGGAGGTTCCTCCAGTGCATTGATGATAACTTCTTAATGCAAATGGTGGACAAACCAACTAGGAGAGGAGCGCTGCTATATTTAGTACTCACCAACAAGGAGGGTTTGGTTGAAGTGGTGATGGTCAATGGCAGCCTTGGCTGCAGTGACCATGAGATGGTGGAGTTTAGGATCCTGTGTGGGAGGAATAGGATACCTAGCAAGGCCACAGTTCTGGATTTCCGAAGGGCTGACTTTGGCCTGTTCAATCAACTTCTAAGGGAAGTCTCATGGGAAAGGGTACTAGGCGGTAAAGGGGCTCATGATACTTGGTCAGCACTCAAGGACCACTTCTTCAAAGCTCAGGATCAGAGCATCCAAATGAGTAGGAAATCAAGTAAGGGATCTAGGAGACCAGCGTGGTTAAACAAGGAGCTGCTGGGCAAACTCAAGTGGAAAAGGAGAATCTATGGATTATGGAAAGAGGGGCTGGCCACTTGGGAGGAATATAGGACAGTTGTTAGAGGATGTAGGGAGGCAATCAGGACAGCTAAGGCCTCCTTGGAAATTAATCTTGCTAGTCGGGTTAAGGACAATAGAAAGGGCTTCTTCAAATACATAGCAAATAAAACTAACACAAGAGGCAATATAGGCCCACTGTTGAACGAGGTGGGTGCCCTGGAGACAGAGGATACAAAGAAGGCAGAAGTGCTGAATGCTTTCTTTGCCTCTGTCTTTACTCCTGCAGACTCTCCCCAGGGGCCCCAGATTCCTATAGCCCCAGAAGGAGTCAGGACAAAGGAGGAGTTTGCTTTGGTAGATGAGGATTGGGTTAGGGATCTGCTATGCAATCTGGACAACTATAAATCAATGGGTCCGGATGGAATACACCCACGGGTGCTGAGGGAGCTGGCGGAGGTCATTGCTAGGCCACTCTCCATCATCTTTGGTAAATCGTGGGAAACGGGAGAGGTGCTTGAGGGTTGGAGGATGGCAAATGTCACACCAGTCTATAAGAAAGGCAAGAAGGAGGACCCGGGTAATTATAGACCGGTCAGCCTTACCTCTGTCCCTGGAAAGGTGATGGAACAACTTATTCTTGACGCCATCTCTAGATATATCAAGGATGAGGGGGTCATTAAGAACAGCCAACATGGTTTTATGAAGGGGAAGTCATGTTTGACCAACCTTATAGCCTTCTATAAGGAAGTGACTAGGTGGAGGGATGATGGTAGAGCGGTAGATGTGGTTTTTCTTGATTTCAGTAAGGCATTTGATACTGTCTCCCACAGCATTCTCATAGATAAGCTAAGGAAGTGTGGGCTTGATGATCAGGTAGTGAGGTGGATCAAGAACTGGTTGAAAGGAAGAAGGCAGAGAGTTGTGGTCAATGGCACAGAATCTAGCTGGAGGTCTGTGACTAGTGGAGTCCCTCAGGGGTCGGTGCTGGGACCAGTGCTGTTCAATATTTTCATCAACGACCTGGATGAGGGAACTGAGTGTACCCTCAGCAAGTTCGCTGATGACACTTAGCTGGGAGGAGTGGCTGACACACCAGAAGCCTGTGTTGCCATTCAGCGAGACCTGGACAGGCTGGAGAGTTGGGCAAGAGAAACTTGATGAAATTCAACAAGGGCAAGTGTAGAGTCTTGCATCTGGGGAAGAACAACCCTGTGGCTACATATGTACAAGTAAATAAGATCAGCCAGAATCTAGTCTCTGACCCTGAGGATAAATGGTACACAGGCAGCCTACATCTGGGAGGGCTGAACTCTCATTTTTTGCACTACCTCCCCCTGGCCTGTGATACCCCCCAGCACTGCCTGCGGGAGCGCATGCTGGCAGGCCTGAACTGCCTTAGCCAGAATGCTAACTGTTCAACAGCATGGATGACTAAGGGCCTGCACATGAATCTGTGCCCAAGTCCAGCTTAGTTTGCTAGCACAGACTAGAAAACTAACTTTTTCCTTCCCCCTGTGGCCTATCTTTTCCTTTCCATATTTTAGGAAACATTCAGTCAGACCAGACAACCTCCTCCTGCAATTGAATTTTACTTCTGTGAAATGCCTGGGAAAAGTCATAGCACCACTCAAAAAGCAATAGTTGGTAGCCTCCTACCTAGATTGTATTTGAAACATGCTTGTAGCTGTAAACTTCTACATTCCTTTTAGCTGGAGCTCTTCTGGGGTTATTGTTTTTCCCAGAGCACATTTTCCAGCTCTCACTAAGGAAAAGTATCTGGAGGTTAGACCATCTAGTAGCGTTTTCATTACTACACATAAACCAGAGAAGAAATTAGAAAAAAAAAAGATGGCGCGTTCGTGCATACACTTGCACACAAATTAAATGCAAAATGCTGTTATCACCAGAAAAATCAGCATTACCACTCAAAAATTCCATATTCAGTGTAGCTGGGGCTTGATCTATTGAACACTGTGTCTTGTCACTATATGAATGAAAAAAGCCTTGGAAGACAATATGTTATGTAAATGTAATCCATCTAGCAGTAGAATTATTTAGCCAAACATTACCACTGGAGAAGTCCATATTTCACTAAGTGGGACTGCCACAATATACGATGTTCTGAACTTTGTTTAGAAACAATCTGAACAACCATGTCAGTTACATAAGACAAAGGTTAGAGACATGATAATGAACAATTCAAGCACAGGACTGATGACAGGAGACACATCTGGAGAATATGTTTAGTGTGTACAGTCCTCTTGAGAAGGAAATCATGCTGGTAATTAAGAACCACACAAGAGGCGAACTTCCTGTTTGTAATAGTAAGTTGTCACAAGGGAAGAATCAATGTCACAAGCAGTTTGAACTTAAAATAATAAAGTATGTTAAACAGAAAAGGAAACAACAAGTTCAGGTGCAAATACCTCTACACAGTGTTTCACAGCCTAAACAAAAATTGTTGCTTTAAGGTCAATACAAGTCTCTAAGCAAATCACTTGAACTTATCTGCAAAGTTATCCCAGATGGTCCTTTTTGGCTTGACACCACAGTAACTGCTTCAATAACAGGAGTGATAAAACTCAGTCATTGTGTTAAGATGTCAACTAGTTAAGATGTTAAATTGTGTTAAGATGTTAACTAGTCAGCTAAGGGAGTATGTTACCATTTGGAAATTCCCTGAAGAATTTCAGTGAGCCACTAAAATGTCAGATACTATCAGTGTCTAAACAAAGATCAGCACACACTCTTGCAGATGTGCTGGGATGAGTGTAGGGACTTCCTGGGAGACATCAGAAATGGAACACCTCCTAGAACCCTAAACAAATGAGTAAGAGGTAGTTACAGAAAAAGACTCATTTTCAGAATATGCATCTTTATTAGTGGTCCTTTATAAATAAAGCCTCATAACCAGAAACAAAGACTTATTCAGTAAAAGAATAGCTCAAGAAATGTACTCTAGAACTGCTACATTCAGAGAGGAAGCAAAATTCCTCCTAAGTTTGCCCAATAAACAACACCCTATTTGCCTAAAGAAAGCACTTGAAATGGGTATAAAAGTTACTCAGCATTAATTTTTAATTTCTGTGACCACTGACTTTCCTCAGATCCTCCTCTTCTGCCTTTTACCATTTCTCATTGCATTAATTTAATGTTAACTCATAAGCTCCTCCAAGGCATGTTCTGTTCCTATCACACACTATTTAGCTCCCAGTAGGATGTTATGGATAAATTCTGGCATACGCTACACACCAGAATCTCACCACGTAGTGATCACATGAGTATTCCCTAGTCATGAACAGACTGGTAATAAAAATCAACTTTATGCAATCATCTGGTAAGAGCTTTAGAGCCAAATAAAAATGAATATTGGCCTCTACAAAATTTCATAGAAACAGAATGATGCAATTCTTATGTATCATTCAAATAAGACGGTGATTACTCAAATGAGTACTGCTTAAACAGCATATGGAGGGAGTATTTAATAGAGTATGTGGCAGAAGGAAAACTCCAGAACTTTCACCTTTCCAAATCAAAATGTTTAGAAATATCAAATACAAGATGGTAATTCTGCTACCACCTCATGATTTAATATGTTATGTTTTTCATTTCAAAACTTAAAAAGCTAAACTAAAGCTACTTCATCATTAAAACCAAAACTAAATTTGCCCAAGTGAAAGTTTTAAGATTTAATCCATAAAGAACTGTCTTTATGTATGGAAAATGTTCTTCTGTGAAGAACAACTTATTTGGTAGCATAAGGGAAAAAAAGTTCCCCAGTAAATTAAATACATCTTGGGAAATTGTTTTCAAAGTCTCCCTAGCTGAACTTGTATGCATTCTTAATTCCTCAAATGAGTACAATGCTCAGATTAGAACCATTTACATAATTATTCCGTAATTAGCAGGGCTATCTGTGTAGGACTTTCTGTTGCTTATAGGTATGCTATAAAATAAAACTCAGAAATAGAAGCTTCCATTTAATCTCTTCTGCATTACACAGAAATATTTGCCACTTATTCATAATACATTAGCTTCTAAGTAACATAAAATAGAGCTAGCTGTCTGACTCAGGGATATTTCTGAAGCTGCTAATTTGATATTTTTTCCGATAAACAGAAAACTTTCCCCATTATATATACCATTACGCAGCTTTTTTGCTTGCAATTAATTATCTCAGATTGCTACAAAACTAGACAATCTGATAAGACAAATTCTATTTGTTTCAAATAACCTTCATTCAAAGCATCCACTACATACAATGATGAATGTAAACTGAGGATATAATTATTTTTTAATAAAAATACCTTATACTTTTGACTGGTAATACATCTTAGGTATCAAAAGAGGAAGTGTGTATGCTCAGAGGACTACGCTAACACAGATCTATAGCACAGATATCGAAAGCTGGGCAGCTGACTGCTCAGGGACACATTAATGCAAGCTCATTGTGTATGTGTAGTTCTAGATTAACATTACTCTTTTAGATATATTTACTTGGTGTATCTAAGGAAAAAAATCCAAACTCTGCAGTCATCAATATTACAGCATCCATAAAAAAACTGCATGCTAGTACAGAATATAAATTTTCTTATATTGATAATGTGCTTCTAGTTTAAGTCACAACTTTGAGATAAACCTAGAGCTGCACACATTCTGTCCCATCCTGGACTTGCTCCCAAGATCAGTGGAACAGTTTCAGGGAGAGATGGCAGGAATTTTTATTCATTTTATGCTTAAAGAACTAGTCAGACAGATCTGAGAGCTTTTAAAGGTCAGCCTTACCTCCGTCCCTGGAAAGGTGATGGAACAACTTATTCTTGACGCCATCTCTAGATATATCAAGGATGAGGGGGTCATTAAGAACAGCCAACATGGTTTTATGAAGGGGAAGTCATGTTTGACCAACCTTATAGCCTTCTATAAGGAAGTGACTAGGTGGAGGGATGATGGTAGAGCGGTAGATGTGGTTTTTCTTGATTTCAGTAAGGCATTTGATACTGTCTCCCACAGCATTCTCATAGATAAGCTAAGAAAGTGTGGGCTTGACGATCAGGTAGTGAGGTGGATCAAGAACTGTTTGAAAGGAAGAAGGCAGAGAGTTGTGGTCAATGGCACAGAATCTAGCTGGAGGTCTGTGACTAGTGGAGTCCCTCAGGGGTCGGTGCTGGGACCAGTGCTGTTTAATATTTTCATCAACGACCTGGATGAGGGAACTGAGTGTACCCTCAGCAAGTTCGCTGATGACACTTAGCTGGGAGGAGTGGCTGACACACCAGAAGCCTGTGTTGCCATTCAGCGAGACCTGGACAGGCTGGAGAGTTGGGCAAGAGAAACTTGATGAAATTCAACAAGGGCAAGTGTAGAGTCTTGCATCTGGGGAAGAACAACCCCATGTACCAGTACAGGTTGGGGGTTGACCTGCTGGAAAGCAGTGAAGGGGAAAGGGACCTGGGGGTCCTGGTGGGTAGGAGGATGACCATGAGCCAGCAATGTGCCCTTGTGGCCAAGAAGGCAAATGGCATCCTAGGGTGCATTAGAAAGGGTGTGGTTAGTAGGGCAAGAGAGGTTCTCCTCCCCCTCTACTCTGCCTTGGTGAGGCTGTATCTGGAATATTGCGTCCAGTTCTGGGCCCCTCAGTTCAAGAAGGACAGGGAATTGCTTGAAAGAGTCCAGCGCAGAGCCACAAAGATGATGAAGGGAGTGGAACACCTCCCTTATGAGGAGAGGCTGAGGGAGCTGGGTCTCTTTAGCTTGGAGAAGAGGAGACTGAGGGGTGACCTCATCAGTGTTTACAAATATGTAAAGGGTGGGTGTCAGGATGATGGAGCTAGGCTTTTTTCAGTGATATCCAGTGATAGGACAAGGGACAATGGGTGTAAACTGGAGCATAGGAGGTTCCACGTTAACATCAGGAAGAACTTCTTTACTGTAAGAGTGACAGAGCACTGGAACAGGTTGCCCAGGGAGGCTGTGGAGTCTCCTATGTTGGAGATATTCAAGGCCCGTCTGGACAAGTTCCTGTGTGATGTACTCTAGGTTTCCCTGCTCTTGCAGGGGGGTTGGACTAGATGATCTTTTGAGGTCCCTTCCAACCCTTGGGATTCTGTGATTCTGTGATGGGCTGCTCTAAACAAAGGAATTTCTGTTAGAAGTGCTTGTCTGAGTTTCCAGCAATGGTCTTGTATGATTTACTGTATAGAGATTCTTTAATTCAACTTCATAGCTAAAGCTCCAGGTCTAGGTTTTTCTGGGTTATTGAAAGCAAATCGATCGCAAAGCTGCTTGTTCTGGCGTTTCTGTTAGAGCAGTGGCACAGTGTTCAGTCCATAAGCACTTGCTTAAAATAATAATGCTTCTCATATGAAGGCTCTGGGGAGACCTGAGAGCAGCTTCAAGTGCCTAAAGGGGCTAACAAGAAAGCTGTAGAGTGGCTTTTGCCAGGGGCCTGTAGGGACAGGACAAGGGGGAATGGCTTTAAACTGACAGATGGGAGGTTGAGATGAGATTTTAGGAAGAAGTTCTTCCCTGTGAGGGTGGTGAGGCACTGGCGCATGTTGCCCAGAGAAGCTGTAGCTGCCCCATTCCTAGAAGTGTTCAAGGCCAGGGTGGATGGGGCTTGGAGAAACTTGGTCTAGTGGAAGGTGTCCCTGCCCATGGCAGGGGGTTGGAACTAGATGAACTTTAAGGTCTCTTCCAACCCAAACTGTGCTATGATTATATAATTCTATGGAATCGTTACCCTGTCTGTTCAGTGCAAGCCTTCACAGTGCATTTGGCTGTGATGCTGTTCCTGTGACAGTCAGTAATGTTAGCAGAGTTATCATCTGCCAGAATATTCTCTGGAATAGCATGTTACCACGTAAACTCAAGTAGTAACAGTGTATTCTTGTGCTAGAAATACTTCAGGTCCCAAGGTGAAGCCCTTAGCTCTCCACTTGGAACCAAGGGCTTTAGTGGTGGTGAAGCACGGAATCAGACTCTACAACTCAGAGAGAGTTATAAAGGAGGTATGTTTATTACAGTGCCCGGTACAAGGAGAATCGTTCCTCCTAACTTGCACACCGAGGGCTTAAGCAAGTAGATATTTATTGCACACAAACATGCATATTTATTAGGTTTCTGAGAGTTCATGGGGGATATTACTATTAGTTTAGGTACTCATTATCATAAGTCTCTTTTTCAGCGCTTGCGCACTGCCCTTCGACGGTCGTGGGCAGGGGTCTTCAAGATGAAGTAGTCTTCCTCATGGGGGCAGGGGTCTTCAAGATGAAATAAGCAGTCTTCCTCAGGGTCCACTTTTCACCTTTGGCACAGTTAGATGCCCCAATAATCACAAATTAGCTGAAACCAGCTGTATCTGCAAGTTTCTGATAGCTGTCAAAGTTTTAAAACAGTGTGACCTTCGTCTACAAAATTTATTGCCTCCCAAACTAGCAGATGTTTGGGAGTCACTGTCTCCAAACTAACTGATAATTGGAAGGATGGTAAGAAATACTTCACTCATTAGGAGGATGAAAGGAAACGATTCACTCTTGTTAGTAAGACTACTAAATTCTGTTATCACACCACAGACTTACAACACAAACATTGCTCTCTATCTTAGACCTAAGTTAAGTTAAAAGTATTTTAACCCTATGTTTTCCAGGCACTTGCTTTCCTTATACCACTGGGTTTTGTGCATCCCCCAGGCATGCACTGTGTGCTTCCCTGCATCCCACTTCTGCTTGGGAACAGGAAACTCTTCCAAGTGATGTGGGTGGTTGTGTTGGGAAATCCCGGGGTCCCTGCCTCCCCCCCCCCCCCCCCCTCAGCCTGCCTTCCCCTCATGGTCACGCACATCATCAGCTCTGTTTTTCACGTGAATTGGTTGCAGGTTTGGCACCATGAAGCAGCCTTGGTTGGCTTTGCTCTTCTCTGGTGGGGTTTTTAGCTTGGTAGAGGCTGCTTTCTGCAGGATGCTAAACCCTGATGCTGGAAACCCACGGTGAAAAAGAAAGGACAAATGCTGTGTGAGGCAGGTGTAGGACTTTGGGCAGTTAGGCAAACACAGTCTGGGGAAGGCTCTTGTTAATCCGATCTGTTCTCTTTGCAGGAGAAAGATAAATTTTCTCTAACCAAGACTCCGAAGTTGGACCGGAGTGATGGTGGCAAAGAGGTGAAGGAGCGAGCGACCAAACGGAAGTTGCCTTTCACTGTTGGAACAAATGGAGATCAAAAAGACTCAGATACAGGTACAGAAATGACGTATTCCACCCTCAAAATATGTTTGGGCTGGGGGGAGCACACAGTATCCAGTATTTAACTGGACCAAGAGATTGCTCTGTGAGGAGGCACCCCTGCCTTTGGCTGGTGGTCATTTCTTTGTTTCTAAATAGTCTAGTTCATGAACTGCAGCTTAGACAAGCCAATGAGCAGTGCTGGGCCTGCTAGTAAGAACCTGGAAAATCGAAGAATAAATCTGAGTACTCTTTAAAAGAAAAGCAAGTAGTAAAAATATGAGCTTGCATGCATCTGCCTCAAACAAACCTGAGGTATGTGTGTATGTCTGTGCAAATACATCTGTATCCTCTCCAGACATGTTTTATTGTTTTGGGGCTTTAAACTGAACAATTATCTCCAGTTGGTGTGTGCACATGTGCTGTCAAATGTGCGTAAAGCTCTCTGGAGGCCGTACTGATGGGCTAGAGGTGTGACTGGTGCTGTGGCTGTCTGGGCCTGTTGGAGTGGTTAGATTGGCCCTTTGGGGCTGGTATAAGTGGTCCTCAGGACCCTGAGGTCATTAAGGTAACCTGTCTGCCCCTGTTCTTGGCACTGCCAAGGTTGCTCTGGTGGTTGTGACATGAATGAGCAACATATCCTGAACGCATGCCTGGTTTCTGGGAAGCACTGGTGCTGATGTGGGTGTTTCAGCCTGGCTGTGTCATGGTCAGGCAAGTCGCATCTCATGGCAGAAGAGTGGCTGGTACACTTGGGTCTTTCCCACTGTGGCCGCGTGTAGCTACAGAGACATCAAATGGGCTGTTTGATCAGTAAGCAGTTGTGAAGAGCTGTAGCAAAGTTTTGGCATGGAGCAAATTTATTTGGTTGTAAGAGGCTTATCTGTGGCTTTATTGTCAGAGGTTGGCATAGGTCCTTTCTGGATGTTTCTAGGAAATCTGCATTTGGAAATAGTTCTGGTCAGGTAAGGATCAAGAGATAAAATGGGATAAAAGTTGGGAATGTGCTTAAAAATGGTAAAAATCATGCATTTGCTGTTACTCTTGGGTGCGCATGTGAGGTGGTCTGTGGTATGTCAGCCTACAGGAGCTGTTTGCCGGTCTCCTCTGGTTCAGAAGTTGGGAGGGCAAATTTTAACAAGCCCAATAGTAATTTTCACAGTTGCTGAACTCCCTGTTAGAGAGAAAGTCTCAAAACATGAATTCATTTCATTAGAGGACAGCTCGTACCGATGGCCCTTGGCAGGGTTGAAGTGTCAGGTTTGTATTTGGTGTGTGTGGATGGGTGTGTTGGAGAATGAATCAACTGGGGTTTGCAGTGGTGGGAGGAAGGATGGCCCCTACCATCGGGGAGCAGAGGGGGTTACAGCCTGACATGGGTGATCCTCACTTGCTCTCCAAGCAGTGTGGTGCCCATCGGAGCCTTCCTGTGTTCCCAAGCATGTTCATCATGCTGTAGTGTCTCACTTGAATAAATCAAGGGGTTTCACCTTTGGAGGGAGGATGGCTGGGGCAAGGCAAAACGGATTAGCTGGAACCATAACTTCTGCTTTACGTCAAGGGCGTTTCTGCCTCATTCAGTACTTGGTTGAGAATTTAAGGCCAAACTTGCTTTAGGGCTGTCTGACCCTCGTGACAGCTAAAATGTCATGGTAGGGCTCCACCAGCATGCTTTCCATGTCCCTCAGCAGCAGTTAAGAGGGCTCTGGTCCTTCTCTGGCTGTAGAGATGTTAGAAATCTTCCTGCTGGCAGCAGTGAGAAGAAAATCAAAAGGAGAGTAGCAGGGGAGGAGAGGAGAAAGCTGGGGAGAGGCTGCAGCTGCTGCAGGGTGCAGAGGAGCAGCAGTGCAGCCTGTGAGACACCTCTGCCCATCAGCCCCTGCTTTCAGCAGGCGTGGGACTCTGTCTCTTTGGGCTCATCTTCCCCTTCCTCTTCAGAGATCATCCTTTCTGGGGGAGCAGGTGTGAGAGCGGCAGAGCCAAGCCAAAGGGCAGCAGCCCAGCTCTCCCTGCATGCAGGACAGCCAGTGGTGGTCATGGTGCTCAAAGACACATTTAAGGGCAAACTGGGCTCCACAGATGCTGGGAATGTGTAGATGAGTCTCTAGCAACCTGTTTGGTGGAGACTGAGGAGAGGAAGTGACTCAGCCATTGGGGAGGATGTAGCAGCAGGGAGTTGCAGATAAACACCTAGAGTCAGATGGAGACTTATCAGGAGCCTGTTCTTTGAGATATTTTACTCCAGGAATCAGATTCTTGAGATGGGAAAAAAAACTTACTGGCACCTTGCTCTCCTCTTGCACCACCCCACTGATTTTATGATTGCAACCATGGGGTGTCTCAAGCCCTTGTGTTCCTTGGCCTGGCTCGAGGCCAGCTTTCATTGAGCAGGTACAGGTGTGTTTGCAGTGCACCAAAGTTGCACACTCCTAAACTTTGATTTCAGCTCTTGGGAAAAGCAGGATTGTGACATTAGTGTTCCAGTTGCAGGGTTGGTCTTAGATGATTTATATAACACAGTTGAGCTGCTGTACACAGGCTATTGTGTGTGTTCGAGAGTAGTTTTGCTAGGGTATTACACAGCCATGTGGAATTTAGCTGTAAGGATGTGGGAGCTGGGAGCTAGGAGAGCTCTCTTTTTGCCTGTAGTGGGATATTTTCTCCCCTCTTTAAATGTTTAAACAGTAGTGAATCTTCATCCTGATTTGTTCCAGTGACTCATTTTCCTTGGCACAGTGTATCTTTTTCCTGTTTTGTTGTGGGGTTTTTTGTCCCTGAGTAGCTCTGGCTCAGCTTTGACGTGTGTGCACTGCATGTGGTGCAAGAAAGCATGTGTCCTGGGTTTGCCTCACCATGGAAGGGTGGCAAATCCTGCTCTGGCTGGGTGTCAGGCAGCACTGGTGGTGTGCCAACCTGTGCTGGGACAGTCGGGATGAGCCCATGTGCCCCATTGCCTCTGCCACCTTGGTGCGTGGATGGCACCATCCCCTCGCCGTCAGGTTGCAAACATTAACCTCTGTCTCTTGTGTGCTCATAGTACTTATCCTGAGCACTGGTGCCTCATAGAATCATAGAATAGTTAGGGTTGGAAAGGACCTCAAGATCACCTAGTTCCAACCCCCCTGCCATGGGCAGGGACACTTCACACTAAACCATATCACCCAAGGCTTCGTCCAACCTGGTGTTGAACACTGCCAGGGATGGAGCATTCACAACCTCCCTGGGCAACTCATTCCAGTACCTCACCGCCCTTACAGTAAAGAATTTCTTCCTTCTATCCAATCTAAACCTCCCCTGTTTCAGTTTTAACCCGTTACCCCTTGTCCTTTCACTACAGTCCCTAATGAATAGTCCCTCACCAGCATTCCTGTAGGCCCCCTTCAGATACTGGAAGGCTGCTATGAGGTCTCCACGCAGCCTTCTCTTCTCCAGGCTGAACAGCCCCAACTTTCTCAGCCTATTTTCATATGGGAGGTGCTCCAGTCCCCCTGATCATCCTCGTGGCCCTCCTCTGGACTTGTTCTAACAGTTCCATGTCCTTTTTATGTTGAGGACACCAGAACTGCACACAATACTCCAAGTGAGGTCTCACGAGAGCAGAGTAGAGGGGCAGGATCACTTCTTTTGACCTGCTGGTCACGCTTCTTTTGACGCAGCCCGGAATACGGTTGGCTTTCTGGGCTGCGAGCGCACACTGAAGACAGCTCATGTTCATTTTCTCATTGACAAACACCCCAAGTCCTTCTCCGCAGGGCTGCTCTGAATTTCCTTTTTGCCCAACCTGTAGCTGTGCCTGGGATTGCTCCCACCCAGGTGTAGGACCTTGCACTTGGCATGGTTAAACTTCATGAGGTTGGCATCAGCCCACCTCACAAGCGTGTCAAGGTCCCTCTGGATGGCATTCCTTCCGTCCAGTGCATCAACCAAACCACACAGGTTGGTGTCATCAGCAAACTTGCTGAGGGTGCACTCAATCCCACTGTCTATGTCACTGACAAAGATGTTGAACAAGACCGTTCTGAACACCGATCCCTGAGGGACACCACTTGTTACTGGTCTCCAGCTGGGCATTGAGCCATTGACCACAACTCTTTGCATGCAGCCATCCAGCCAGTTCTTTATCCACCGAGTGGTCCACCTATCAAATTGATGTCTCTCCAATTTAGAGACAAGGATGTCGTGTGGGACAGTGTCGAACGCCTTGCACGAGTCCAGGTAGATGACGTCAACTGCTCCACCCCTGTCCATCAGTTCCGTAGCCCCGTCATAGAAGGCCACCAAATTGGTCAGGCAGGATTTCCCCTTAGTGAAGCCATGCTGGCTGTCACCAAGCACCTTGTTGTTTTTCATGTGCCCGAGCATGCCTTCCAGGAGAATGTGCTCCAAGATTTTGTCAGGCACCAGGCATGTCACCAGGATGGCTTTTCCAGCTACACCCAGGTGTTCCCAGGGAAGGTGTGTGTTTGAGGGCAGAGGTCTGCCCCAGCCCTTCACTCACTGCAGCAGAGCACCTCACCTGCCCTTCTTCCTTCAGCCCTGCTCTTGCAGCTCCCTCCTAGATATGGCTGAGGAACATGTGCTGCTGGCAGAGTGCCGAGGTGCTCAGAAAACAAGCAATTTCATTCTTGATCTGTTTTTTTTGCAGCAGCAGCCCACCCCCAGGCAGCATGCCTTTACTGCGCCCTGATGCTGAGCCAGCTCCCAGTGCCGCTTGGGGTTTGTTCCGGTACGGGAGATGGGCTCCTGAAGCCCAGCACTGGTTTAAAGAATATGGTTTGGGTACAGTAGGTTCAGTGATAAATCTTCTAAAATTATCTCCTTCAAAATGGTTTCTAGAACAACAGTTCTGGCTCTTGGGTTCCTTAGAGTTAACTGAATAAACCATCTTTAGGAGAAAAAATAGGTGTAAAGCTGTGAGCATGTGACTGTGCATGTTACAGATCCAGCACTGTGGGAGCAACATCTCTCTGCCTGAGACTTCTCCTCCTTCCTTCTCCTCTTACTCGTGTGGCATCTCCCCACATCTCCAGATGTTGCTGAGAGCCTATGTGTTGCCTGGCAGCCACCAAATGAATACAGACAGCTTCTTTCCCAGTAATTTCAGCAGCTCCTCACTTGTTTCCTGTGTTGAAAGCAGGTTAGGCATTTAATGGTGATGCTGAGGCATGCAGAGAAGCATCCTGCAGGCATAGCAGGGAGAAGGGGACCATCCTGCTGGGAAGCCACCTGCAGGGAGATGCAGGAGAGGTGCGCTGGGGTGGCTGGCACAGAGATGCTCCTTGATGCTCTTCTGTGAACTCTCCCTACAGCCTCCCTGAGGAGGGAGCAGGAGGGGAGGCAGGAGGGGTTTGTGTGCCTCTGGAAGTGCTGCAGAATGGGATCTGCAGTGGGTTGGATGCTATTTGAGTCCTGTGGGTGATAACCTGAAAGCTGGAGCCCTCAGATCCAGCAGTGATGGTGAGCTGCCTCCTCCTCTATCAGCCCAGCAGCAACACACAGCCAAGCAGGCACCCGGTTCTCTCCATGCCATCAGAGCTGTGCTGACTGAAATAACAATGTCGTCATCTGTATCTGTTGTGGTCCTGTGGCATTTGATGGTCATCTCAGCTTGGGGGGGGGCAGGGAGAGGTGGCTAGACTGGATGGGGGGGAATGGAAAACATGGCCTGAGAGCCCTGCGGCTGAAATGTGAAAGTCCTTAAAGTGTTTCTGTCTCTTGCTTTGATTAAAAAAAGAAAAAAAAAGAAAAAAATTACTGTGCTTTTAAGTTCTTGAATAATATAGTAGGTGTAAGCTGAAAATAAGAAGCTGGTGGAACTAGAACTACTTCGTGTCCCCAGTTCTCCTGCCTCCCCAACCCCTTGCTCTCTCTTGCCGTCCTTCCTAGCTGCCCATCACACTCTGCTGGTGTTTTGGGGGGTGTTGGTGACCCCCCTGGCCATGGGGCTGGGGCAGTGTCCATCCATCCATCTCCCCTTTGACCTGGGATGTCTGGCAGCTTCTTTGCCCCCACCCTGAGGTCCATTCCTAGCCAGATAGCAGGTTTTTGAGGTTTTGTATTGCAGTCCCCCCCCCGTATAATTATATATTTATTTAGCAAGTAGCCATACACCCTGGAGGTGCCCCTGCTCCTCTGCAGAGCACCTGAGCACTGGCCCAAGGCCCTACCTTGGCACAGGATGGTTTTGCTTTTGGGGGAAGAAGGGAGAGACAAAACCCCAGCCGGCCCTGCAAGCTGATGTGCGCACACCCGCCTTTCCCTGGCTCCAGAGGGCTGTCTGGGAGCCCAGGGCTGATCCCATGGGCTTGTATGTTGCTGGGAGACTGGGGCTAGCATGAGGATGGTCAGCAGGAGCTGGTTTCCGAGCTTAAAACTTGTGCTGCTTCATAGCCTCCTTCATGCTAATCCCCCGAGTATGTTGCATTACTCTAATTACTAGATTAGAAAATTCCTGATGAATCAGATGTCCCAAAACATCGTCCTCTTCCGGAGCTGGCTCTTGGGTTGCCTAATGCCTGCAAGGGTTTTGAGTGCTTCTGCATGAGAACGCTCATTAGTCACAAGTTGGGAAGCTGGTGAGGGAATCTGTGAGAAGCAAATTGCTGGCTTATTAAAAAATGCATCTGCCTCCGAAACTCTTATTTGTGTGCATTTTCTGTCGCTGGCTTCATTCTGCTGTGTGCAGCTGGGGGACTCTAATGGGCTCTGCTGCATTGGTTCTGTCTTTGTATAATTTCAGTCCTTTTAATAAAATAGTCAATAAACTGTTCTCACCTAGCAACCAGGGAGAGAGTGAATGTCAGAATTCTCCATTTTTGGCTGGGCTCCGTAATGCTGGTACAGTGTGGATAGACTGGCAAACACCAACCTTCAGGTCACCCTTAGAAACTCCCTGTGTGCCATCAGCCATCTGGGAAGTGCTGTGTGGAAAAGCAGGTCATTTTATGACGGGAGCTGCCATAAATCTCCTCCTCCCCTCCCCCCCCCCCCCCCCCCCCCCCCCATCACCTCCTTAACATGCAGAGTGAGAGGTCGCAGTGTGCTGTGTCTCTGTGAACCAAAAATCTATCAATTATGTCTTTTTCCTTCATACAAGAGCTTTTATCAGCTCTGTCTGCAGTGTCCTGCCCCAGCTTCCGGGAGGGGGGCGCTGTGTGGAGCCTTCCTCCCGCTCCTCTCTCCTCTGGCTCCCTCTGTTTTGTGGGAAATGAAAGGTTTGGACCTGCAAATTGGGGTCTTGAAACTATTCACGTTTAACATGGAGATTTGTTTTTGATGTAAGCCCCTTAGTTCCTCTTGTAGCAGTTTGTTAGCCAGTGGCTGCTCTGGTGAGAAGATGCATTTACATGTTTACATGCATAGACAGTGTTGCCTATCCTGCAAGTGGAAGGAGAATGCCTGCATTTGGATTGCAGGATACCACACAGCACTGAACCTCTCTAGCAGAATGATGCTTTTAAAGATACTGCAACCACTGGGGTCCAGCCTGCAGGTGCTCTGTCCCTGGGATGATGGGGCTCAGCCCCACACAGGGACCTGACATGGTTATAAACAGGCTTGTTCTTCCCACTGGCACCTCTCCTCTGCTCCCAAGTGTCGAAGCTGTCACCTCTACCATCCTTTCAGCTTAGCTGTGCAGGATCAGGCTCTGGCTCTGGTCCTGATCCTTCTCCATCCTTCAGATTAGAGAACAGCTCACTGCTGTACAGGAGCAGCTCAGGTGCCTTCCTTGCCTTTCTGCTGAAGCAGATCCTGCTACAGCTTTTCCTGTCGATTATCTCCTCGATTTCCTTTTTGGCACCTGCTTTTCACTTGGCTGATGAGCCAGTGTCATGGGTTCAGCAGTAGCTCATGCTCTGCCAGGGAGGAGGGAGAGATAGGGCGCCTGGTCTGGGCTAGTCGGGGAGGTATTCCATACCACAGCACGTCCTGCTCGGGGAGGGGACTGGAAGCTGGCCGGGAGGGAAGGGGTTAACACGCCGGGCTGGGCTCGGGGAGGCAACTGGAAGCTGGCTAGGAGGGGAGGGGGGAAGCTCTCTCTCTCTTCCGGGCTGGCCTCGTGTCGGCGGGTGGTATCGTATTCTCTCTCCCTGTTTGTCTCCTCTAACATTGATTTGTTATTGGTACCGGTAGTTATTTCTGTTATACCTTGATTGCTGGACTGATTTTACCTCAATCCGTGGGAGTTGTATTCCTCTGGCTCTCCTTCCCATCCCTCCGGGAGTGGGAAGGTGAGGGGGGGGGGAGGGGAAACAAAGGGGGAACTGTGCAGATTTAGTTTAAACCACGACAGCCAGATACCGTCTCCCATCTGTTGCCTCCCAGCCCATGTGTACTGCAGGCTCTGCAGCATGTCCATGCCCTTCTGGTGCAGAGCCTCCTCCCTGCGCTGGCCCTCAGGTGCAGCTCTCTGGCCCTAGTGCTGTCTTCCTTTGCTTTTCAATGGTCTCTGTGCAGCCATGCCAGCCCTGTTCACCCTTCTCACTGCCTTGCTTTTGTCCTGCTCCCCGCTGCCCTTCTCTTGTCTATCTGCCCATGCCATTGTGCTGCTTCCCATTTCACACCACTGCTGTGCCCCTGCAGCATTGAAGCCTTCCCCTTGGCACCATACCGTGTGCTTGTCCTTAAATTCTGGGGATGCACACAGAGCCTCTTGACATGGTTGTATTGTGCTGCTGTAAACCCTTTGACTTGTGATCAACCTTGTTCAGCACTCACTGGTCCACATCTGCAGATGCCCTGTGAGCTCCTGCACTCAGGTTAAACCTGCTTTTCCCCTGGTTTGAGCTGACATGCTCCAAAATGTTTTATGCCCTGCCACAGAATGGACTCAGAGATCAATATGATCAGACAAAAATCCCTTTATTGCAAAGCATTAACTCCTCATATACTATTGCTTACACACACCTACAGCAATTTGGCATATCATGATTGGATACTTGTCTTGAAGACCCTTAGTGACTAACATATAATTGGTTAAGCACAGGTGTGAGAACTTGACCTCAAAAGCTTGCCAACAGTCCACAGTTCTCATAATTCAGTGAATTCCAGCTTCTTCTTATCTTGCTTGCTTAAGCTTCCTCGGGCCTCCCACAGCCTTGCTATATCTTTCAGAGTTATTCAGAGTTCATGTACCAAATATCCATTCTCCTGTGAGAACACTGTCTCCACAATGCCCTACAACTTCTGCAGTAAAAATTAGTCACTCTTATGTGTGCTAGGCTGGGGATGAGGAAAGCAGAGGCTTGTGCAGTCTCTCCGGAGTGCAATTCAGTCTCTGTTTCTGTCTGTGCCATTCTAATTTATTCTCATTGATCTTTTGTTGTTGTACTTACTTGGCAAATATGCTTGAAAATCCCCACTCACTGGCTAGCCAACAGTCAGCACCAAGATGATCAGCATGAGCTTCTTGGTTTGGAAATGGCATTTTTCCAGAGGGTACCACCGTATATGTGTGTGTTGTCATGTCAGAACAGTTTAAACAAAAGCTTTTTGCATTACAGGATATGACACGTTCGTGGGGAGCAAGGAGCCATGTGGCTCAGTCGCAGCTCGGTATTTGAGCTCCCATCCTCACAACCTGCCAGTATCTCACAGTGCATGTTTGAGAAATCTCCAACAGATTTTCTATCACCACCCTTTTCTCTTTCCTTCCCTGCCTCTCTTCTCTCCCGTTTTGGCTAGGGCCTGCTAGAGCCAGCCCAACAGCCCTGAATGCCTCTGTGCCCTGGGACTTCCACAGAGCTGCTGAAGGTCTTCCAGCAGTCCTGGATTTAGTCCCCACTGCAGTAGCATGAGTGTTGCAGGACCTGGACTCTAAACTAATTAGGGCACAAGAACCACCTGCAGGCTAATGCTCAAACCCCTTTGTCCTGGGAACCTGCTCCTGTAATGCCTTTTGTGAGCCTCCTGGGTTTGATAAAGGGAAGGAGCAGCAGCTGTGCTCCTCAGATCCTGCTTTTTTCTCCTTTAAGCCTGTACACACGGTACCTGCCAGCGTCAGCATGAGGGAACAGCTGAGCAGGATCCCCAAATTAAACCATGGCAGTGCCAGGCTGAGGCTTTGCTCTGGAAGTTTGTAGAAGGCTGAAGCAAGCAGCAAGAGAGATGCTTTAAAAATATCTGACTGGAGGTGCACGGCGCATCACTAGGCTGCTGTCATCTTCCTTCCTACTGGAATCAGCGTACCCCGTCCAGCCACCATCTCTGGAGTTGGGCAGTGTGATAACTCCTTGACTGCACACCACCTTGTGCCTCTGTTTGTTGTGCTTCCATGCAGGAACTGACACGTGTGCAGCTTGCTAAAGGGGTTTTAGTGTAAAATAACCTTTATTCCTGTTTGCTGAGGTATTTATTTACCCACTGTGAACATTCCTGTTAATTTGCTCCATGTTGCTGCAAGGTGTTATAGAGAAGCATTTAACAGAGGAGAAGGAGCAGCCCTCAGTAGCCAGTGGCACTTGAAGCACTGAGCAGAGATCTTTGTGCAGGTGCCCCTTTTAAATCTGCTGAAAATCAGATTCTGAGTAAAGTCTTCTGAATTGAAATAAAACACGTTTGCAGCTCTGGCCCTGGAACCAGAGAATCCCTCTCCTGCTGGGCAGAAGGAGGTACTGAGGAGTGAAACACCATGGTCACGCAAACCTAGATGCAATCCTTCAGCACCAGGGACCTGTGCAGCGCCGGGCAATGCCGCTTTCCCGCAAGGAAGCACGCACAATCCCGAGTCCTTGGCTGCCTCACCACAGCCAGGCAGAGCCAGTTGCTTTCCAATTTATTTTTATCTTGTTGATCACCTGCTTTTTAATGTTCAGTGTTCTGTGGAGGAGGAAATTCTGCAACTGCAGGATTGATAGACATTTAGGGGGCTTTGGTTGAACTTGGTAATCAAGTCTTGCAAATCACAGGCTCACGCTGACAGCCTGCAGCAGCCCAGTAATGTTAATGAAAACATTCCCGTTCTAATTGTGGCTCCCTCCACATGTATGCAGGGAGCAGCCCTCTATCATGTACAACCCTTGTGCATTGCCTGTACTTCAAAGACCCTGCCTGGTGGCACAGGCCAAGGTGTGACCCCCTGAGCATCCTTGTGCCTTGCTTTGTGGCACAGCTGGATGTGACCAGGAGCTGCCTGCTGAGCTGAGGTGTGTGGATAAAGTGGGCCTGGCTGAGCAGGATTTAACAAGCCTGCTTTGAGCAGGAGCTCCAGATCCTAACGAGGATCAGCCTATGCAGATCAGGTGTCCCTGTGTTCGGGGTGGCTATGCCTGGCCCAACTGTTTGCTTGGCAGTGTGGTTCCTAGAACTGCCTGGGCTCAGTTGTTTTCTTACCATAAACACATCCAGTTTAATTTTATTTTTAGCCATTAAAAAACCTACCCACTTTCCTATAATCTGATTTCATTTTCTAGCTCCGTTATGGCTGCCAGCGTGATCAAAATGTGGCTTTGGAGAATTAGACTGGGATTCTCCAATGCATAGATGTATTTCCAGGAATTCTACTTGAAGAGGGGTGGCCTGTGCTGTCTGGTTGGAGAATTTCCCTGGTACGGAGTTGTCATTTCTTAAATGTACAGTATCCCAGATGCAGGGGGCAATGGAAATCATCTGCTCTGGGCAAGACCTTTGCAGCAGGAGAGCAGCAGAGGGTGCATGGTGCAGGGAAAAGGGTTTTGGAACTGCCTGCTTGATGATGGCCAAAGGAGTGCGGGAGAAACAAGTGGCATGAGTCGAGCTGGAGCAGTGGAGACATCCCCACACACTGCTGCCCTCAAATGACAGAGACTTTTACTCCACTGGCAGTTTGGTGGATGAATGAGGAAACCTGTGCTTTGGTGCAAAGTCCACTGAATGACTTCAAACCCATCTGTCACAGTTTCTCCTGACCTGCTGGACTTTGTGCAGAGGCAAAGCAGACTGTCCTACTGGTGGCCATGTGCCAGAGACCGCAATGGATTTAATGAAACGACAAATATGACTGGATGAGCAGAGCTGGGCCGGAGGGTGCAGGATTTGCCTTTCCCAGGCTGCTGGACCCTGCCCTGGCACAGGGCTGGTAGTAGGGAAGAGACTGGATGCAGCTAGTCCGTGAAGCTTGCAACTATGTGACCTGCTGCAAATCCTCTTGGAGCTCCAAATTTCCACACACACATTTGACTCCCAATTTCAGGGTGCTGTGTGGTTATGTGGTGAGGTGTCTCCTCCCTGGCTGCTGGGAGCCAAAGCCCTGTTTCTTGAAAAGCGTTATCAGACATTTGTTTGTTTGCAGACCTCCTTGTATCGTCCCTCTAACGCTTTCTGGGATTCTCAAAATATCTTCAGCATAATAATCAACATATGTAGAGTCTGACATTTGAGTAGAAGAGATCCCATGCGTATCCTACATTGCTGGAAGACTTGGTGTACCATATCAGCCCATGTGAAAGTGCTCCACGTTGTGGCATTCCTCTTTTGGGGGAGCAGGTACTTGCAGGTTTGCTGTGATGAATAACCTTCTTGATGCCTCTGTGTCTTCTGGCAGTGTCCTGGTGAGTGCCAGACCCTGCTGGGGCTGAGAAAAAGATTTCTTCCCTGTGAGGGTGGTGAGGCCCTGGCACAGGTTGTCCAGAGAAGCTGTGGCTGCCCCATCCCTGGCAGTGTTCAAGGCCAGGTTGGACAGAGCTTGGAGCAACCTGGTCTAGTGGAAGGTGTCCCTGCCCGTGGCAGGGGGTTGAAACCGGATGGTCTTTAAAGTTCCTTCTGACCCAAACCAGTCTGTGATTCTGTGGTTCTGGCATGGCTGTGGCTCTGTGGATCCACCAGGGAGGAGGATGCAGCAGGATTTGTGCTTTCACCAGAGAGCATCAACAAGCAAGCAAACCAGAAGTGCAGAGGAAGGGCTGCTGACTCTCCTTGCGTGGGAAAAGGATCAATACTTGCACAAAGAAAACCGGAAAAGTACTTAAGCTGTAGTAGAGTCAGGCTTCTTACAGAGGATAGGTGTCTGAGCTGGGCAGTGGGGAGGGAGGCAGCAGGTTGCATAACACAGGGTCCAGTTCTCACCAGCTTGCAGCAGGCTGGGGTGCTGGGAGCAAGGCTGGAGGTGCAGGGTGAGGCTGGGGTTTGTCTCATCCTTGTGCACATGGCATTCCAGTGGCAAATACTGGCTTCAGAGGCAGCTGTACTCAGTCCCTCAAAGAGAGCTGCCTTTGTAGCTGGGTGATTTAGGAGACTGAGGATCAGGCTGGGATTTGGGGGATGAGAAGCCAGGCACAGGGGTTTCTTCTTCCCCTCCTGTTTGTGATTTTCTTAAGAGTGATGCAGGAATCAGCTAAGCAGTCATTGGCCTGGCTGCAGATGGATGATCTACACTAGGGAGGAGAGGACCAGCCTGGTGCTCCCCTGGGCAGCGCACCTATTTGGCTGCAGAGCCCTTGGTTTGATGATGATGGTGAGGAAGTGAGATGGCAACATTTCCGGGCTGTTAGCCTGTATTTTGCTAGCACTTTTTGTTGATGCTTTTAGATGCCTCCAGTTCAGTCCATGCTGTGGTGGTATAAGGCTGCGTACGCTCCTTGAAGCACTATGGCATGAAATGGAGGCTTCTAGAAGCAAGATGGAAGGTACAGACCATGAAGGACCCGCTCCCTCCCTCTTGTGCTGCTCTTTGATGGTGGGGAGAGAACTGGTAGAAGCCTGTACTGGGAGATGCTGTTGGAGGAGACGACGGACAGCAGGAGCAGAGCGTGTCCTGGCAGTGCTGGTGCTCCCATCACAGGGATGTATCCTTCACCACAGGCTTTTCCATTTATGTGTTACAGAAATGGATTGAAGAGCTGTTAGCGCTGCTCAGAAATGAACATGGTTTTCAGTTACAGCAGCATTCACGGCTTGTGTTTCTGTGTCTCCTTGAACCACAGAAAAGCAGGGTCCTGAGCGGAAGAGGATTAAAAAGGAGCCTGCTACCAGAAAGCCTGGCTTGCTCTTCAGAATGGGCCTTTCGGGGATCCGGGCAGGATACCCACTCTCTGAGCGCCAGCAAGTCGCTCTCCTTATGCAGATGACAGCAGAAGAGTCTGCAAACAGCCCAGGTGAGGTCTGGAGGGTGGTTTTGCTCAGGGTGGTTCAGGAAGCTCCTCGAAGGCAGCAGGGATAAGCTGCACACCCCCCCCCCTCCCCCCAGCAGCTCATCCCTGATGATGCTTCATGGGATCTCCTTGCTCTCAGTGCTGCAGATGGGATGCTGGAGTGGGGCAATGGGACACCTGCTCCCACTCCAGACACTGCTGGGGGTTCACACGTGGCTGCAGCTGCCCTTCCTTCTTCCAACGTAAGGCAGTAACAGATGTCCCACAGGCCAAATCCAGGCCACCATGGAGCCTGCCCTGGCTGCTTAACTACAGCTTCGGTTCCATGGGAACCTCCTCCATGTCAGAGCTCCAGGTTTTCCACTGCCTCTCAGGCTAACTCAGTAAAAGAACATTGTGAATAAAGTTAAAATATCTTCCTCTGTGGGTTTTTTAAGGTTTCTTCTTGTGGAGAGGGATGAGATGTGCAACTGCTGCAACTGTAACTGGAGATGTGGAGGTGCTGGAATGTGTTTACCATGGATTTTGTATTTTAGTCATTTTTATCTGTTGCATACATGACCCCCCAGGGTTTTTAGAGGCACTGTGCTGTCTGCATGTGCACATCTGCACCCTACACAGATATTGCAGCTTTTAACCACATATTTTGTTTCTTCTTAATACCAATCTAGCTGCTTATGTTACTGTTACTTGGCGGGGGGGGGGGGGGGGCGAGGCTAAGAAGCTGTATAGTCTTCAGAACATTCAGACGTTTTCCCAGGAAATGTGTAGTTTCCTCCCAAGGCTGTCAGACCTTGTGTAAAAGGCCACTTCCCTTAGGAAATTAGGTTTTAGGGTAAGGAGCTGCATTATCTACTTCCAAATACTGGTATTGCCTACAGTCTTTTAAAGGACTGCAATTGTCTCCAGTGGGCTTTGGCAACCTGAAATTAATATCTGCATTATGCACACACAGGCTTTCACACAGAGGTGCAGTTGCCTTGTGGTGAGCGTTCTGGGAAGAGGCGAGGTGAAACGCGTTGCAAGAGCTCCCTCTAAGGGGTTCTTAGGCTTCCTTTGAATTGCGGTTCTTCACTCTCTTTCCTCCATGCAGTTGACACAACGCCAAAGCATCCCTCTCAGTCTACAGTTTGTCAGAAGGGAACTCCTAACTCTGCCTCCAAAACCAAAGATAAAGTAAATAAGAGAAACGAGCGAGGAGAGACTCGTCTGCATCGAGCTGCCATCCGAGGAGATGCCCGGCGCATCAAGGACCTCATCATTGAGGGTGCAGATGTCAATGTGAAAGATTTTGCAGGTAACCAGCCCGCTAGCAGCACTGGGGGGACAGCCAGACCTTTTCCCACCTGGTTGGATGTTCCACCTCCAAGAATGGCTTCCATCAAAGAAAGCAGTTTCTTTATAACATGGGTTTGTGACTTGTAAAGAGGGTCTGAAGCAAAAATTATTTTGCCCTTTGGGGAGGAAAAAGTCTTGCTGTCCTTTAAAACAAAACAATAAAACCCCACTTCAAGTTTGTCAAAATAATAAATCCCTGAAAAGCATCAGTTCCCTTGTTGGAGTTTGGGAGCTGAATTTCCAGGCTCTCCTGTCACTTTGAATGTGGTCCTGCTCAGGGCAGTGGTGCTGGGCTGGGCTTGATCATAGTAACCCCTGGAGCTGCTGTGGTTCCATGCTCTGAAACTGTGACTGGCACCCTTTGCAGGGGTGTCTTCTTGGAAGTCTGGAAGGGAATTCACAAAGGGAGGTGGTCTGGTTTAGCTCTTTTTTTACTTAAAATATAACAATTGATGTGCACAAAAGTATTGAAAAGAGAGGGTTTACAAAATCATTGCTCCAGAGTTGACTGGCTGATGCCTACAGCTTTTGGGGGTTGTTTTTAAGTACCAAACATTGGGGTCAGGCTCCCAGCTGTACCAGCCCAGCATCTGAGTTAGAGGAGGCACTGACTGTCCTGAGACTCAGTTCAGGGGTCTCACCACCTCCTCCTCCTCAGAGAGGCTGCCAAGCTCCTGCTCCTGGTGGTGGAAATGGAGAAAGGAGTCTGGGATGGGAACAGCCCTGAGTCTTGTGGCAAGAAGGCAGATGTGAGGCAATGAGTGGTGCTATTGGTGAACACCTGTGCCAGTGATGGGGCTGAATTAGCATGAGGTGGCCCTTCCAGCACCTCTGGGAGCTTCACTTTTCTCTTTGCTGTTCTCTTCACACTATTTTTGGGCTATTGATCTGCATGTTCCTCTGCCTGTATGATTAATATCAGTACTAGGTTGAAAACTTAAACAGGGGAAGTTTAGATTGGATATAAGGAAGATGTTCTTTACTGTTAGGGTGGTGAGGCACTGGAATGGGTTGCCCAGGGAAGTTGTGAATGCTCCATCCCTGGTGGTGTTCAAGGCCAGGTTGGACAGAGCCTGGTGGCATAGTTTAGTGGGAGGTGTCCCTGCCCATGGCAGGGGGGTTGGAACTAGATGATCTTAAGGTCCTTTCCAACCCTAACTATTCTATGATTCTATGAAGTATCAGTTGTGATTAATTCTGGTCACAGGTGCCCCTTCTTAATGTTCAAAGTGAAGGTAATGGAACAAGCTCCCATGATGCAAAATACTGAAGGAGCCACACACATTTGCTGGGAAACTTCAAAACAGTTTCTGCTTAAAAATAGTCCATTTGAACATGATAAAATATTTCATTCTGTGTTCCTTGGATATTTGCTTGAGAACTAGAGCCACTGTTACTGTGGAGACCTGCTGTTTGGTTTCTCACCAAGCCAGGGGCCTGTTTCACAGTGGCAACAGCTACTTGCTTTGAAGAGCACACAGAAAATATTTGTGAGGTCTGTGTGAGGGATGTTTCAGAGCAATGTCTGCAGCTCAGAGCTCATTCTGATCTGGGCAGCAGTGTTGTCCTTATGGAAGAGTTGGAAGGAGGAAGGATTTGAGGCCTGACTTCCATCTAGCATCAGCAATTCTCTGAATTTCCTACATAAAATATTTCCCAGGGCTATGTCTGTTCTGGCAGGTGATCTGTCTGTAGTACATTGCATGATCAGAGGGAAAAGCAGGATTGATTCAACTACCAGCTGGCTGGAGTAACAAGACAGAGCTGCAGTTTTCTTCCTGCTGTACCATGGGGAGCTGAGCAAATGAGGTCATTGTGTTGGCCATCAGAGCAACAGTCCCCTTGACAGACTGGCACCTGCAACCTTCTCCAGGAAGGTGATGTCTGTGTTCTGAGTGTCCCTTTGCTTGCAGGCTGGACAGCATTGCATGAAGCATGCAACCGGGGTTATTATGATGTTGCAAAGCAGTTACTTGCTGCGGGTGCCGAAGTCAACACAAAGGGGTTGGATGACGACACCCCGCTGCACGATGCAGCCAACAACGGACACTTCAAGGTTGGTTTTTGCTAGATTTCATAGTTGTGTTTACAATTACTTTTTTTTTTTTTTTCCTTTTAACTTGTGCTTCAAGCAGCCAACTGTGCAAATATAGAGGTTCTGGTTATTTTAAGTGTTCAAGGCCAGGTTGGATGGGGCTTTGAGTAGCCTGGTCTAGTGGAAGGTGTCCCTGCCCATGGCAGGGGGTTGGACCTAGATGATCTCTAAGGTCCCTTCCAACCCAAACCAGTCTGTGATTTTATTATCATTTGCTGCTGATCGTCATGTAAGGGGCAGGAATTTCCCTGCCCCAGTTCTGTTGAGCATTTTACTTGGTGTTCCCCTATTCAGGGGATAATACATTCTTCTTCTGGAGCTGAGGAGGTAGCGTGGCTTTGTGTTTTGTTCTTTTCCCTTATTTTCTGCTCAAGTCGGTTCATCTTGCTGATTTTTGACTCCTTATTGAAGACTTAGTACCACAAGGCATGTACTGAGGACAGACTGCTTGAGGACATCCCCCTTTTAGTTCTGTATGAAAGTAGTACATGGAACTGAAATGTCATGAGCGTCTTCAAGTCTCAGTTTCTGTTTTCAGGTGGTGAAATTATTGTTACATTATGGAGGAGATCCTCATCAAAGCAACAGGAAGGGCGAGACACCTTTAAAAGTAGCCAATTCTCCCACCATGGTGAATCTGCTCCTGGGAAAGACCACATACCTCTCTAGCGAAGAGAGCTCGACAGGTGAGATTGACCTCTATGTGAACATGGGAGTGATGGTTCTGGCCTGCAGCTGTCTGTTAATACAGAAACGTTAAGAGGATGGTGAAGTTAGACTCATGTCAGAATATCTGCACACTGCTGCCATGGTCAGGAGTCCATCTGTAGCTGTAACCCAAATTCAGACAACAACCACCCACTTTAGCTCTGGGAGCTCTAGCTTTTTGCCCTGGAAGCCTACATTGAGATCACTTGCCTTGTGCAATCAAGATGTAGGATTGGAAGCCAATTCCAGGTAAATGGATGACTTACCTTTAAAACGTAGGTACTAGTCCAGCTTGTGTGTAGAGAGGAGGAGGCTTGCGTGCACGTCATGTGTCCCCATCCCTCCCTGGCTGGAGGGCACGGCGCTCCATACCAATGCTGATGTTTCAGGCTGTGCTCCTGGGCTGTCCCTCAGCAGAGCACCCTGCTAGAGCCAGTCCCATGAGTGTCACCGTTGTGGCTGTGCCGGGTGGGGAACACTGCAGGTTTTAATTGGTGTTAATTAGAGTTTCCAGTCTCATGGGAAGTCTTCACCTACGGTTTGTGCAGTCATAACCCTGTTAAAAAGTTCTTCTTTTCATACACCCAGGATGTTGTTTTGAGGAACACCCCATGCAGGTTTGAGACTGGATAGCTATTTGTTTCTAAAAGATCTCCCAACCTGGCATTTCAGACTTTCAGCTGCAAACTTAGTGTCCTGGTTTAAGCCCAGCTGGCAACCCAGAACCACATGGCCGCTTGCTCACTCCCCCCCCTTCCTCCCCCCACTCCCGGAGGGATGGGGAGGAGAATTGGAAGAACTCCCACGGGCTGAGATAAGAACAGTCCACTAACTAAGGTATAACATAAAACCATCAATAATAATAATGATAAGGGAAATAACAAGGGAAGAGAATACAACTGCTCACCACCCGCTGAACAATACCCAGCTCGACCCGAGCAGTGATCTTGCCCTTCTGGGTAACTGCCCCCAGTTTCTGTACTGGTCATGATGTGATATGGTATGGAATACCTCTTTGGCTAGTTTGGGTCAGGTGTCCTTTCTCTGCTTCCTCTCGACTTCCCTTCCTCCCTGGCACAGCATGAGACTCAGAAAGTCCTTGGTCAGACTAAACATTACTTAGCAACAACTAAAAACATTGGTGCTATCAGCACTGTTGCCAGGCTGAAAGTCAAAACCACAGCACTGCACCAGGTACAAAGGAGGAGAAAAATGACTGCTACTGCTGAAACCAGGACAGTATCCACCTCTTATTCCATACCATTCATGTCATGCTCAGATCCCACATTTTTCAATATACCATCACTCTTGCCTTATATATATATATCCATACACACACACACAAAGATATCTACTATCATTCCTTAGTGCATGGAGCAATCCCAATAAAGCTGCTCAGTCCATCCGGTTCATAATGTTGGGCTCCATCTCTTGTAACAGTCTTTCAGAGCCGGAGAGATGGTGTGCAGTGCTGAATTGTTGCCTGCTGATGACACCACCAAACTCGTCTGGTCACTGCTGAGCTCATCTGGTTTTGTCAGAGTTCATTCTTTGTTGGAAAGATGGTCAGCGGGAAGTCAGGGCCAGTCAGTGGTGACCTGAAGACATCTAATTGGTGGGCTATAAAAGTGCTACATAGCAGGCAACATCGTACAGTTGAGCTCACTGGCTGTTTTCCCCTAAAATCAAGTCCCCTTGAGGTACACATTGGACTTCCCCATCTTCCCACATTTCCCACCAAGTACATCCGGGTCCCTGAGCAAAAGCAATCCCACAAGTGGGTTTTCCTTTAGCTGAAGCAGTAATAACCCTGACTGTCTTCAACAGCAAATTCTTTATGTGCACCACAGGAACTTTATCCCCTTCTGCAGTATGTAAAAGGTCTGACTGGCCTTTGATAAATGTGTATCCCAATATTAGAAAGTCCCACCACCCATTGCTCTCAGTGTACTCTTTAACAGCCCATTGTACCGTTTGATTTTCTCAGAGGCTGGTGCATGGTAGGGGGTGTGATATACCCACTCAGTACCATGCTCTTTGGTCCAACTGTCTATAGGGTTGTTCCGGAAATGGGTCCCATTGTCTGACTCAGTTCTCTCTGGGGTGCTGTGTCATCATAAAATCTGTTTCTCAAGGCCCAGGATAAGTGTTCCGGGCAGTGGTGTGGGGCACCGCGTATGTTTCCAGCCATCCGGTGGTTGCTTCCACCATGGTAAGCACATGGCGCTTGCCTTGGCGGGTTGGTGGGAGTGTGATATAATCAGTCTGGCAGGCCTCCCCATATTTATACTTCAGCCATCATCCTCCATGCCAAAGAGGATTTAACCACTTTGCTTGCTCAATTGCAGCACATGTTTCACAGTTGTGAATAACCTGGGCAATAGTATCCATTGTTAAGTCCACCCCTCGATCACGAGCCCATCTGTATGTTGCATCTCTGCTCTGATGGCCTGAAGTGTCATGGGCCCGCTGGGCCAAAAATAATTCACCCTTATGTTGCCCATCTAAGTCCATCTGAGCCACTTCAATCTTAGCAGCTTGATCCACTTGTTGGTTGTTCTGGAGCTCCTCAGTGGCCTGACTCTTGGGTGTACGACTATCGACGTGGCGTACCTTCACCACCAGGTTCTGCACCCTGGCAGAGATATCTTGCCACAGTGAAGCAGCCCAGATGGTTTTACCTCTGCACTGCCAGTTGCTCTGCTTCCATTGCTGCAACCACCCCCACAGGGCATTTGCCACCGTCCATGAGTCAGTATAAAGTACCAGATATTTTTCTCGTTCAGCAATGTCCAGGGCCAGGCGGATTGCTTTCACTTCGGCAAACTGACTCGATTCACCCTCTTCTTCAGCAGTTAATGCAACTTCTCACTGCAGACTCCATACAGCTGCCTTCCACCTCCGATGCTTTCCCACAAGACAGCAGGACCCATCAGTAAACAAGGCATATTGCTTTTCACTTTCCGACAGCTCATTATATGGTGGGGCCTCTTCAGCAAGCACCACCTCCTCTTCTGGTGACTTTGCAAAATCTTTGCCCTCTGGCCAGTCCATGATGACTTCTAGAATTCTTGGATGACTGGGATTTCCTTTTCAAGCTCGTTGTGTAATTCGTGCAGCCCACTTACTCTATGTAGCATCGTTTGCATGATGTGTAGAGGAGACCCTGCCTTTGAACATCCAGCCCAGCACGGGTAAGCGGGGTGCCAGGAGGAGCTGTGCTTCAGTGCCAATCACTTGCGAAGCAGCACGAACCCCTTCATAGGCTGCCAGTATCTCTTTCTCCATTGGGGTATAGCTGCCCTCAGATCCTTTGTATCCCCAACTCCAAAAACCAAGGGGTCGACCTCAAGTCTCTCCTGGAGTTTTCTGCCAGAGGCTCCAGGTAGGAGCATTCTCCCCAGCTGCGGTGTACAGTACATTTTTTACATCTGGACTGGTCCGGACTGGTCCAAGGGCCACTGCATGAACTATCTCTTGTTTAATTTGCTCAAAGGCTTGTTGTTGCTCAGGGCCCCATTTGAAGTCATTCTTTTTCCGGGTCACATGATAGAGAGGGCTTGCAATCAAACTGTAATTTGGGATGTGCATTCTCCAGAACCCCACAGCACCCAAGAAAGCTTGTGTTTCTTTCTTATCAGTTGGTGGAGAGATGGCTGTTATCTTGTTGATCACTTCTGTGGGGATCTGTCTACGTCCATCTTGCCATTTTATTCCCGAAAATTGAATCTCCCGTGCAGGTCCCATGACCTTACTCCGTTTTATGGCAAAACCGGCTTTCAGCAGGATTTGGATTATTTCCCTCCCTTTCTCAAAAACTTCTTCTGCTGTATCACCCCACATGATAACGTCATCAATGTATTGCAGGTGTTCTGGAGCTTGCCCCTGTTCCAGTGCAGTCTGGATTAGTCCATGGCAGATGGTGGGGCTGTGTTTCCACCCCTGGGGCAGTCAATTCCAAGTATACTGGATGCCCCTCCAAGTAAAAGCGAACTGTGGCCTGCACTCCGCTGCCAAAGAAAGTGAGAACAATGTATTGGCAGTATCAATTGTGGAATCCCACTTGGCAGCCTCTGACTGCTGTTCGTACTGAAGTTCTAGCATGTCTGGTAAGGCAGCACTCAATGGTGGTGTGGCTGCATTCAGGCCACGATAGTCTACTGTTAGTCTCCACCTTCCGTTAGACTTTCACACTGGCCATATGGGGCTATTAAAGGGTGAGCGGGTCCTGCTGATCACTCCCTGCCTCTCCAGTCTACAGATTAGCTTATGGATGGGAATCAGGGAGTCTCGGCTGGTGTGATATTGCCGCCGGTGCACTGTTGTGGTCGCGATTGGCACTTGCTGTTCTTCGACCTTCAGCAACCCCACAACAGAAGGATCCTCTGAGAGACCAGGCAAGGTGGACAGCTGCTCAATTTCCTCAGTCTCCAAAGCAGCAATACCAAAAGCCCATCGGTACCCTTTTGGGTCTTTGAAGTACTCTCTCTTGAGGTAGTCTATGCCAAGGATGCATGGAGCCTCTGGACCAGTCACAATGGGGTGCTTTTGCCATTTCCTCCCAGTCAGGCTGGTTTCAGCCTCCAGTACATTCAGCTCTTGGGATCCTCTTGTCACTCCAGAAATATAAATGGGTTCCACCCCTTGACAGCTTGATGGCATCAAGGTACACTGTGCACCGGTGTCTACTAGAGCCTTATACCTCTGTGGGACTGATGTGCCTGGCCATCTGATCCACACAGTCCAGTACGTCCGATTGTCCCCTGCCTCCACCTGGCTGGAGGCAGGGCCCCTCTAATAGTCATCACAACATTGGACACTTACGTATTTTAGTCAGGGTTTAGTCTTCTTTATCACACAAGCCGAAGTAAAATCAGCTCTTCCACTCCATCTGGGAACCTGCTCACCAGAGACTGAAGGCACAGTTTTCATGGGATGATCATCCTTGACCTTTGTTCTCCTCTTCAATTCACACACCCAGTCCTCCAGATCTGAGGTCGGTTTTCCATCCCACTTCCTCATGTCTTCTCTGTGATCCTGCAGGTAAAACCATAGGATGCCAAATGGCCTATACCTCCTGTATCTTCTCTCTCGAGCAGTAGGACACCTTTTGTTAATAGCTGAAGCATGGATTGGTACACGTGGGGAGCTGGATAGATCAGATAGATCATCTCTCAATTTTTTGAACTTTTGAGACAGTTTTTCCACAGCTGAAAAGACAGAATGGGTAAGATTGTCTTCGAACTCTCGGAGTCGCGGAATGGTTTCATCCACTGTTGGTGGTGCTGCGTCATTCCAGGTTAATGCTGCCAATGAATGGGCATACAATGATGGTGCATTCCGTGTAAGTTTCCGTCACATGGGTCGTGTACATTCCACTTCATCTTGATCTATGGGTGCATTCCTGGCATCCGGCCTCTGATAGATCCCCTCTACAATGGCTGATTCCCTCAGAGACTGGATGCCTTTCTCTAGAGTAGTCCACTTGGCCAAACGACTCATAGCATCGTCCTTGTATGGAAACTTTTCTTTCAGAGCTGCCAAGAACCGTCTCCAAAGGCTGAGGGACTGTGTCTCTTTTGCAATTGCTTTGTCAATTCCCCCTTCCCTAGCAAGTGATCCCAGCTGCTTAGCTTCCCTATCCTCTAGTACATGACCGTCGGCCTCATTGTTCCAGCATTGGAGCAACCAGGTGAGGATGTGCTCCCCTGGTTGATGGGTAAAATCTTTTCACATATGCCGCAGCTCGGTTGAGGTCTGGGGTCGAGACGTCACCTCTTCTTGCTCTTCTTCCTCTAATTCACATACTAAAAACTCCTGGTCAGATGCTGTCCTGGGTAGTAAGTGCATTGTTTCTTCATCTTTATTCATCTTTCCTGCCTCTGTTTTGCTTTTTCCCTTGCGTACAGGGGCAACCAGTATTTGCACGAATTGGTCCTCTGGTTTAGCTGCAGTGATTAACACTGTGGTTGGAGTGGCTGCAGTATCTGTTGCCAGGTTTTGGGTCACTGCTGTATTTGTTGCTGGGGCTGGTGTAACTGCTGTGCTTGGAGCAGGAGTAGCTGTGTTGTCTGTTGCTTTGCCATCAGATCCAGAGTAATTTTTTTTCCCTTTCAAGGTGCTGGACAGTGTTGAACAGGGCTCTGTAAGCGTAGGCCAGGCCCCAGCACGTTGCCATGATTTGTCCCTCTCTGGTATGACCAGGATGACAACACACCTCATTTAAGCATTTTACTAATTTTTCTGGATTTTGCACTTGTGCAGTGGTGAAGCTCCAAAGCACTGAAGGGGCCTACTGGCCTAGATACTTGCCCATACTATCCCACACACCCTGCCACTCATGACTGCCCAGTCTTGGGGAAAATCTCTTGGTCTTCCTATATCATTGTCTAACCCTAGACAAGACCCAAACCCGATTCTGCTTAACATTTGAGATCAGCCAAAATGGTTGTGGGTAAAGCACACTCTGTATGTGTGCCAACATAGTGATCCCCATCACAATCATCAGGCAGGTCTCAAGGGTACCCAAAGGCCATTCAAAACCTTCGGAACTCTCAAATGATGCTTTAAACGTTCTGGTGGGGGGCTGGGAATGTAAGGGAATGTCTTCTTCATAGGTTCACCACCCAAGGAGGGGAAAAAAGATGTGTAATTGATAAATACTTCTGAGATATACCTCCCAAAGTATAGAGGTGGTGACCACACTGGGAACGCAAGCGAGATCTGTTTCATGATCAATGATTCTATTGTATTACAAGTCATTACCATAAAGTACAGTGAAACAAGAACCTTAGCCCTGGCTCCCCAGCCGATAAACACTAAAACAGCAAGTACCAGCTGTAAGGTATGACATGCTGCAACTCAGATATCAAGAGCAACAACTTTGAGAGCCAATAAATCAGCATTGTGATGAGTGACTGTTAATCCAAAACAATAAATGCTTATCACAAATACGATTAGAGACACTCTGGTCAGATCTGTTGTTATCTCAACCTTTCGTGCACCACCTTGGGCGCCACAAAGAACTGTCATGGTTTAAGCCCAGCTGGCAATCCAGCACCATGCAGCCCCTTGCTCACTCCCACCTCTTCCCCTCCCATTTCCAGGAGGGATGGGGAGGAGAGTCAAAAGTATGTAACTCCCATGGGCTGAGATAAGAACAGTCCAGTAACTAAGGTATAACACAAAACCACTACTGCTACCACCACTAATAATAATAATAATAATAATGATAAGGGAAATAACAAGGGAAGAGAATACAACCACTCACCACCCGCTGCACAATAACCAACTCGACCCAAGCAGTGATCTAGCCCTTCCGGGTAACTGCCCCCAGTTTCTATACTGGCCATAATGTACTGTGATATGGAATACCTCGTTGGCTAGTTTGAGTCAGGTGTCCTGTCTCTGCTTCCTCTCAACTTCCTCTCCTCCCTGGCAGAGCATGAGACTCAGAAAGTCCTTGGTCAGAGTAAACATTACTTAGCAGGAACTAAAAACATTAGTGTGTTATCAGCATTATTCCCAGGCTGAAAGGAAAAAATGCAGCACTGCACCAGCTACTAGAGAGAAAAATGACTGCTGCTGTTGAACTCAGGACACTTAGCAAAGGCTGGGTAAGGCAGAAGGGCAGCAGGGCTGTTCCAAGGGATCATGTCTGCAGCAGACTGATGTTCCCTCCCCAAAGCCCCTCACAGCCCTCAACGTGTTGTTCTTCTCTGTCTGCAGAGACCTCAGAAGAGGAGGATGCCCCTTCCTTTGCTCCCTCCAGTTCTGTTGATGGCAATAACACAGACTCAGAGTTTGAGAAGGGTTTGAAGCACAAGCCCAAGGCCCAGGAACCCCCCAAAACCATCACTCCGGTGAAGGATGAGTATGAATTTGATGAGGACGATGAGCAGGACCGGGTCCCGCCAGTCGATGACAAACATTTGCTGAAAAAAGATTACAGAAAAGAGACTAAAGCAAACAGTTTCATTTCCATATCCAAAATGGAAGTGAAAACCTATACTAAAAATAACACAATTACACCAAAGAAAGCTGCCCACCGCATCCTGTCTGACAGCTCAGATGAGGAGGAGACTAGTGTTGCTTTGGGGACAGAGGAGAAACTGCGACTTTCAACCCACTCAATACTGCCCAGCAGCAATATTCGGGAGCCCACCAGCACAAAGCCACAGAAAGAGAAAAGCAAAGTAAAAAAGAAGCGGAAGAAGGAAACAAAAAGCAAAGAGGTTCGGTTTGGCAAAAAAAATGAGAAGTTTTGTTCCTCTGAATCAGAGAGTGAAAACGTGGAGAGTGAGGATGACAGAGACTCTCTTCAGAGCTCTAGCTGTGTAAAGGACTCCATGCTAGTACTAAAGGAATCCTCCTTGTTTAACTCTCTGTCTGTCTCATCGACCTCTTCTCATGGGAGTTTATCATCCCAGAAACATAATGCTAATCTTACGGAACAGCACTCCAAGCACTGGAGGATGGACAATTGGAAAACCTTATCTTCTCCAGCTTGGTCAGATGTCAGTTCCTTATCGGACTCCACCAGGACAAGACTGACGAGCGAGTCAGACTATTCGTCCGAGGACTCAAGCTTACAGTCACTAAAGCCAGTCAGGAAGAAACCAGAGCACGGAAAGAAAAACACCACACACAACACTGTTTCTGAGAAAAAAAATTCATTCCATAGCAATGTGGATGGAGCAATTCCAAAGCTGGACAAGGAGGGGAAAGTTGTTAAAAAGCATAAAACAAAACATAAACATAAAACCAAGGAGAAGGGTCAGTGTCCCATCAGCCAAGACATTAAAATAATCAAAAAGTTTTCTTTTGAGTTTGAGGACTCTAAACAAAAGCCTGAGAAAGGCTTTTTAGTAGAGACAGAAGATCCAGTCGAAAACAAATTTAAAATGTTGAAGCATGAGCGAGAACACAGTAAGAAGGAGGAAAAGGTCCCCAAAGGTAAAGCAGAGGAGAAGGAATGGTTATTTAAAGATGATACCGGAAAATCCTCAAAAGAGGAGAAATCATTAAGAAAAGTTAAAGACATGAGCAAATCTGTCAGAGAAGGATTAAGTAAATCAGAAAAAGAGAAACCTGTAAAGGAGAAGTCTCCCAAGGAGGAGAAGCTGAGAACACACAAGGAGGAGAGAAAGAAAAAGTCAAAGGACAAGCAGTCAAAATCTGAAAAGAAGAGTGAGCTAAAGGAGGAGAAGGTTTCTAAACTAGAGAAAGAAAAATCCTTCAAAGAAGAGAAAGAAAAATGCAAAAAAGAAAAACTTTGCAGGGATGAGTCTGGGTTTGATGAGTTTAATAGCAAAACCCAAGTTCCTGACAGTGAGGACACCAAATTCAGCCTTTCAGATGATCAGCAAGAGAGGTGGTTTTCAGACTTGTCTTCTGATTCATCCTTCGATTTCAAAGGTGAAGATAGCTGGGATTCTCTAGTAACAGATTTCAGGGAGATTAAAAATGACACCGTGGCAAAACAAATCATAGAACCCGTAAAAGAGGAAATTAAAAACAAGAAAAAGGAAAATAAAACAAAAGATAAGAAGGAATACAACGAGAAACGTAATGAAAAGGACACTTTCTTAAAGAAGAAAGAGAGGGACTATGTGGACAAAAGCTCCGAGAAAAAAAAGGACCAAACAGACAGACACAAAGTTACTCCTAGTTATTTGCCTGAGAAGGATAAGAAGAGGAAGGATTCTGTGGAGAGTGTCAAGGATAGGAAAGAAAAAGATACAGGTGAAACCACCAAAGACAGAAAAGATTCATCTGAGGTCTCTAAAGATCGAAAAGACACCAAAGCAAAGCAGGAAGAGCCCTATCGAGACGACTTTAAAGAATATTGCTGTGAAATGTTCTTCAAGGATAAGTCTGACCCTGAATTCAGTGGTAAAGCTCTGGAGAGTTGGGAGAGGCACAATTCCTTGAAGGAAAAGGAGAAGAAAGATGCTCCTGATAAAGAAAAAAAAGAAAAGGTGAAGTCAGAAAAATGCAAGGAAAAATTCAAAGAAGGTGACAAGGAGAAAAATGAAAAAGTTGCTCCTGAGAAAATCCTGAAAGACAAAGAATTAGACAAGAGTTTCAAAGAGAAAAAAGAAACTAAAGAGAAGTACAAAGACCTGCACAGCAAAGACAAAGAAAGGAAGAGTTCTTTTGACCAGGTTAAAGAGAAGAAAGAGAAAAACTTCTTGGATCGAGAGGATTTCTCCGAGAAAAAGGATGAGAAGAAAGGCAAGGAGAAAAGCTGGTACAGCATTGCAGACATCTTCACAGATGAGAGTGAAGATGAAACAGATGATTACAGCTTGAGTGGGTTCAAAGTCAGCGACTCTGCTGGGAGTGACATGCATCATCTGGACAGTCTGCAGGAGAAGGATGATGGTGCAGCTGCTGAGAAGGATCTGTACCCCGAGAAGCACCGCAAATACTCCTCTGACCGTCAACAGTCAGGAGAGAAGCAGAAAGATAAGGATTCCAAGGAGAAGAAAAAGGACAAAGGGACATTAGAAGGGGGAAAAGAGAAGAAGGAGAAGAGTTCCTTTGAAAAACACAAAGAGAAGAAAGATAAAGACTCTATTGAGAAGTATAAGGACAGGAGAGACAGAACATCCATAGATTCCACTCAAGAGAAGAAAACCAAGCAAAAGCTCTCAGAAAAGGTTGAGAAGAAACATGCCAATGACGATAAAGTGAAAAGCAAACATAAGGAGAAGCTGGATAAAGAGCCTTCCAAAGAGAAAAAGTCTTCAAAAGGAGGGGAATCGGAGAAGAGCCTGCTGGAGAAATTGGAGGAGGAAGCTCTGAACAACTATAGAGATGACTCCAATGACAAAATCAGCGAGATCTCTTCTGACAGTTTCACAGATAGAGGACAAGATCTGGGACTGACCAGCCTCTTTGAATCTTCTAACCTCTCTCTTACTGATGCCACTGAAGAAAAGTTTAAGGACTCTCTCCCTTTACCCTGCTTGCAGGACAAACTCAAAGAGAAGGAGAGAAACAGACATTCCTCATCTTCGTCAAAGAAAAGTCATGAGAAAGAAAAAGCAAAGAAGGAGAAGACAGAGAAAAAGGAAAAAACAGAAGAATTCAAAGACTCCATCAGCAGAAAGGATTCCACTCATTATGAAAAAGATCTCTCCGTGGATGGGGAGGCATTTAGCACTTCCTGCAATATGAAGGTAGGGCCTGATGAGGAACCAGAGAAAAGCATTGATTGCTTATTTTCTGAAAAGAAAGATAAAAATGATTCTGAAAGAGAGCTGTCAAAGAAGATGGAAAAAGACAAGAGTTATGTCTCCAGCACCATCAGCACAGCTAAAGAGAAGAAGAAGCGAGATAAACACAAGGAAAAATTGAAGGAGGAAAAGGAAAAACATAGAGACAAACATGCAGATGCTTTCTTCAAACATCACAAAGATGAGCCAAAGTCAATGCTTAAAGACAAGGACAGTCCTCAGGTTACCACCTTTAAAGACAAATCAAAGGAGGACAACCTCAAATTTGGCGAAACCAAACTGAAGGAGAAGCTCAAGGAGAACCAAGAGAAAGACAAATCAGAGTCAATAAAGATAAGCAATGGGAATGAAAAAATAACCCTTTCCAAAGACAGCAGCAAGAAAGATGCCAGGCCAAGGGAGAAACTTTTGGGAGATGGAGATTTGATGATGACCAGCTTTGAGAGGATGCTGAGCCAGAAAGACCTGGAGATTGAGGAGCGCCACAAAAGACACAAAGAGAGAATGAAGCAAATGGAGAAAATGAGGCACAGATCTGGAGACCCCAAATTAAAGGACAAACTTAAAAGCTCAGAAGATGTGCGCAAGAAGAGTATGGACCTGGCAATGAAGAAGCCATTAACACTGGATACTCAGCTCAAGGACAAGAAACTTAAAGAGTTGGGTCCGCTGACTCCTATACTGTCACCAGAAAACAAGGCCCAGCCTGCTGTTGGGACAGACTCTAAGGACTGGATAACGGGTCCTCAGCTGAAGGAGATCCTCCCAGCATCTCCCAGGCCAGATCAGAACCGACCGACAGGAGTCCCAACCCCAGCATCCGTTGTCTCTTGTCCAAGCTATGAGGAGGTGATACAGACACCCAGGACTCCTTCATGCAGCAACGAAGACTACACGGACCTGATGTTGGAATGTGTGGACTCACAGCACTCGCTGCCCATATCCACCATGTCCATGAATGCCTATTCTCCATCCTTCTTCGACAGATATGCCAATGTTTCCAGTGGGCTCCTCGAGAACCCAAGTCAGACCCCAGCTCGAACCATACCCTCCACAAACCTTTATCGTTCCATCTCAGTTGATATCAGAAGGGCACCTGAAGAAGAATTTGGTGTCGGAGATAAAGTTTTCAGACAGCAAAGTGTTCCAGCGGCATCAAATTATGACTCTCCGGTGCAGCATTTAATGGAGGAGAAAGTTCCACCTCCTTCTGTCCCTGCTGAGAAGTTACAGTGTTTATCTCCTGGGTATTGCTCACCGGATTATGGGGCTTCATCACCCAAAGTGGAAGCTCTGCACTGTGTGCCAGGAGCTGTCAGTGGAGTCGCTCAGTTGGCTGAAAATGTCTTTTGTGGTTTACAAACAAAATCCTCTCCTTCCCACAGAGACAAATCGGCTCCTTTGGTAGAAAGTGCTCTTCCCCCTGACCTCGGCATGCCCTTGGATACCACAGAAGAGCAGCAAGCTATGGCTTCCATTATGCCACCAGAATCTACCTATTTACCACCAATTGAAGAAAACCATTTTAGTTCAGGTATGCCAGAACAAAACAGTATAGACTGGGATAACCCTCCTTCCAGGAATGCTGACACCGCCATTCCTCCCAGCCTGATGGGTAACCCAACAGAGCACTCGGTCAGCTGGTCCATGGGCTCAGAGCTTCTGATGAAATCTCCTCAGAGGTTCTCTGAGTCCCCTAAACCTCCCCTCTGTTCCCTAGAGCAAATTCATACTACACCAGTAGCCTTCGTTCCCACAGATACTTCCTACCCTGTTTCTCCCATATCTTATCCACTGTCAGTATCTGAACCAGGGCTCAATGAAGTCAAGGAGGATGCTGAAGAAGCAGTTCCAGGAGAAATAGCAAATGCTGAAGAGCAAGCTCCATACATGTCCCCTACTAGGTTAGATGGGTTCTTCAATAACTGCAAGCCTCTTCCAGAAGAAGCACCTGAGATAGCTCCAGAGCCCTCTTGTATGCCAGTAGAACCTCAGGCAGAAGTTGTTAGTGTACCAGAAAACAACTATTTGGAAAACAGTAATGCTGCACCTGCAAATACAGAGAAGGAGGTAACGTGGCCTGATCCCTTCACAAATACAGAAGATGACTTGGACCTCGGCCCCTTCTCATTACCAGAGCTGCCGTTCCAATGTAAGGATGTTGCAGAGATGACCGAGGCAGAAGTGGTAGAAGAGTGTCCAGCAATGGCTTCAGAAGCAAGCGCTGGAGCCATCAAAGCGAGCACATCCGTAATAGTATCTGGTGAGCCGGAGGAGACACCAGCCAGCCAGGCAACTGCTGTCCTGCCCATGGAGACAGAGCTGCAAGCAGAGGAGCAGAAATCAGAAGTCGCTGCACAAGAAGCCACCTCAGAAGCACTGAATGTAGCTGAGGAAAAAGGAGTGGGGGACTCAGAAGCACAGAATTTCCAGCAGACACCATCTGAGTCTGCTCAGGCAGAGAGCCAAGAAGCTGAGGCCATACATGAAGACCTGTCTTCTTCTGGTGGGGTGTCAGAGAACATCTCCCAGACTTATCCCCCACCTGTGGCCAGTGTTGAGGGCAGCGTTCCACAGGAGGGTGCTGCGGCACACAGTGGGAGCCTAGTCCCTTCCTCCCAGGCAAATGCACCTCCAGGCAATGCTCAAGCAGAAATTGTTGAACCAGTACAAAAACCAGTAGCAGAAGCTCCCAAACTACCCAAAATAGAAGAGATTCCTCAGCGGATTACGAGGAACCGGGCTCAGATGCTCGCCAACCAAAACAAGCAGAACACTGCTGCTTCTGAGAAGGAATTTCCTCCTGTTTCTGCACCTGCCACACGTGCCAAGGGCCGCGTTACAGAGGAGGATGATTCCCAGACTCAGCACCCGCGCAAGCGCCGCTTCCAGCGCTCCAACCACCAGCAGCTGCAGCAGCAGATCAACACATCCACCCAGCAGACGAGAGAGATGATACAGCAAACACTGGCAGCTATTGTAGATGCTATAAAACTGGATGACATTGAACCTTATCACAGTGACAGGTCCAACCCCTACTTTGAGTACCTCCAGATCAGGAAAAAGATTGAAGAGAAGCGGAAAATCCTCTGTTATATTACTCCCCAAGCTCCACAGTGCTACGCTGAGTATGTCACCTATACGGGCTCCTACCTGTTGGATGGCAAGCCTCTAAGCAAGCTCCATATTCCAGTGGTGAGTCACCTTCTCTCTTTAAACCACAGCAGTAGGAACTGTCCCCTCCCTTGCTGCTGCAAGCACAGCCAGACTGTTCCCTATGCGCCGCCAGCACCCTTGCAATGCTGGTAGTGCCCCAGCCATGCCTTTAGCCTACTTTTAGAAAATGCCCATGAAGACAAATCTAAGCCCCAGTAAGTGGATGGCTGCATGATAAATGCATCCTCTGAGATGCTGTACTTTTGCAGAGGAGACCTTGGCCTGTGCTTAGGAACCTGAGGTTTGTTCAGGTTTTAGGGCAGGTTTATATGAAGCCATTGGATTTGAGGCTGTAAGGCAAAACTGCTTTTCCAAGAAGCATAATAATTAGATGATGAACCTAGAGGACAGTAGGGAAAAGATGGCTCTTAACTCCTGCCTTTGTTTTTCCAAGCTCTGATATTTGACTTGCCAGTAGCACTCACTCCTTGGCAATGGGATCTGCATTTCACTGTTGTGCTGCATGAACGGATTTGCTAATACAAGTGCATCAATAAACTCAGTGCTGCAGGCAGTTAATCTGGGATCCAGCCTGGAGGAGGAGGGTCTATATGACTGGCTGTGTCAGGCTTTGTTCCATGCTGCAGGCAGGTGGAATGTCCCGGTCTGTGGATATTTCTGTGCAGCATAGTCCATGCAGGAGTTACTATTTCCATGAGTTAATACATGCTTAGTCAGCCCCAGCACTGCAGTGGTTGCAGCCTGTGCTCACATCTTGTTCCTTCCTAGACTAACCCAGAGCCCCCTGCACTTCCGTTCTGCAATTGGGCTGTGCTTGTGGAGCACCTTGCTCCCCAGGAGAGTGCAGGACACAGGTACCCTTCCCACTAGTGCACAGACTGGGCTGCTCCTGGTGATATTTCTCCAATAGTGTCATCCCCTTTGTCAGACACACTCAGGCCCCTTTACAAACTGCCCTTGCAGCATGTGGGGTAGTGTAAGCTCTGGTTCTGCAGGCTGAGCTCGTTTCTCAACATTGGACACCTCTTGCCTTGTCTCACTGCTCACTGTAATCTGGGCATGGGCAGGATGTTGTCCTTTGCCAACTGCCTGCTGAGGAAAAAGGCAGAGTTGCTTCTCCGGCGAGCTCAGTACATCACCCTGTGGGGTGGCACCAGCTCCCTTGGCCAATGTGCTGCAAGCAGGGTGCTGTGTGGCAGGGGGCACAGGCAGCCTCCCCAGGAAGGACACCCAGCAGCAGTGCTGGCTCTAACCCCCTGTCGCCATGTGCCTGCAGATCGCACCTCCGCCGTCACTTGCTGAGCCTCTGAAGGAGCTCTTCAAGCAGCAAGAAGCTGTGCGGGGAAAGCTGCGGCTCCAGCACAGCATAGAGCGGGTAAGGGAGCACACCTAGGAAACTCCTGCTGGGGAAGAGGTCCTGGATTTCCTCTGCTGGGGAGACTGAGGCTGCCATGCTCACTGGTTCATTTGCTCTTCCTCAGGAGAAGCTCATCGTCTCCTGTGAGCAGGAGATTCTGAGAGTTCATTGTCGGGCAGCAAGGACTATTGCCAACCAGGCTGTGCCTTTCAGTGCCTGCACCATGCTGCTCGACTCCGAGGTCTATAACATGCCTCTAGAAAATCAGGTCAGTGCCTGTCTCAATGGTGGAGGAGTGTCTCAGAGGTGCTATGTGAGACTCTGAGGGAGATGTGCTTTTCTGGATAGAGGGAGGGATGTAGGCAGGAGTTCCTAATGCTCTCCCTGCTCAGGTCCCTGTCACCCACCATGGCACACAGATGCAGGACATGCTGCAGGAGCCCTGCAGCTCCTATCTGACCCTGCAGGTTGCCTAATCTGACTCAGTTTCTGGTGTTGCATGTTCTGGGATACCCCACATGCATTCCAGGGAAGGAAACATCCAGGAACATGGGGATACAGGGAGCATGTTGTCTTGTTAGAAGCAAAAATGACTCATGTTTATCAGTGAGTCTCAGGACTGTCTGCCTTTCTTGATCAGGATCATCTACACCCTTGAAAGGTTTCTTTTACTACACTCTGGGATATCTTGTAGGACACTCTGGGATATCTTTTCCTGTTGAAGGAAGGGGAGAGAACCATTAAATTGATTTGTGTCTGAATAGTGGCTTTGAAAGAGCCAGGCTCCATCTCACAGCCCATCAGAAATGGTCATTTCTTCTTTCAATTTCCCATCATTCTGTGCCAGAGAAGGGGGGAATCGTGTCTGGTTTCTGCAGCCGGTGGCCATGTGGCTGCAGTTGGTCCTGTGCCATCCTGCCAGCACCCTCTTCAGCCCTGCAACTGCTGGAAGGATGGCTGCTCAGGGAAACACACTGCTGCATTGCAGGAGGGATCCTGTGCAGCAACAGGATCCTGGAATTCATTACTGACCTGGTGTATTTATCCCAGAGCCTTGATTTATCCCCCAGCATTTCCCAGCCAAGTGTCTGTGTTTCTATAGCAAAGACATGACAATCTTGGGCATGAGTTGAAGCAGCCGAGAGAGATGTGAGTGCTCTGAGAGCCTGTCACAGAGAGATTCTCTGCAAAACAAGCAGAGATGGGGAGTGCATGTGTGCATGAATGTGTGCATTGCTGCCCAAGGCTGAAGTCTTGGCAGAGGGCTGCACAAGCAGCTGGGATCAGCATGCTCTATTCTCCTCCCTGCAGGCACCTTTCTTGTTTCTGATGAGTGTGTGTTCTAAGAGGGGTTGGAATATGGCCTGTTTCACCTGTAACTGCTTAGAGTAACAAAACCAAAAATTTCCTGTGCTGTCTTTTGCTTAGGGAGATGAAAACAAATCGGTCAGAGACCGTTTCAACGCACGGCAGTTCATTTCCTGGTTGCAAGACGTGGATGACAAGTACGATCGAATGAAGGTGAGAGGTGCAGGAGTCCCAATGCTCCCGGCTGCCGCTGTAGTGCATAGCCAACATCAGGTCCTGATGCTCTGCCTCCTGCCAGGAGGGATTCCCCAGGAGGGGTCCTGGCTGTTGCTGTAGCCTGGAAGCTGCCTTTGTGGTTTCCAAACGCCTGCTGGGAGCAGGTGTCCTGAGGTGGTCTGGGCAGTGTTGCACGATGCGGGATCATAAAATCATAGAATGGTTTGGGTTGAAGGGACCTTAAAGCTCATCCAGTTCAAATCCCTTGCCATGGACAGGGACACCTTCCACTAGACCAGGTTGCTCACAGCCCTGTCCAACCTGGCCTTGAAATATAGGGAACTTCGGGGTGGCAGAAGTTTGTGCAGTGATTTGCAGAGTTCTCTGCAGAGCTCTGGGTGGCATGGGAGGGAGCAGGGATGGTTGTGCTTCCAGCTGATGAGACAGAGGGAGGTGGCAGCTCCCATGAAGGGAGCAGGACTCTGCTCTTGGGCAACCAAGGGCTGCTGTTGGGGCCAATGGGGAATGTCTGCCGAAGCTGCTGCCAGTGGAGTCAGTGCTCTTGAGTGCTTATGAGCCTCTAAAGACTGCCCCACAAGGCCCTTTTGGGTTCACCTCTGCTCCTGCTGGAATTAGGCTCAGCAGACACCCCAAGTCCAGGTTTCCTTCCTGTGAGAATGTGTGTGGCATCCTTTGCTGCTCTGCCCACTCCTGTCCATCCCTCATCTCTGCTTCTTCTTCCCCCCCCCCCCCCCCCCCCCCGATCCAGACATGCCTGCTCATGCGCCAGCAGCATGAAGCTGCTGCCTTGAACGCGGTGCAAAGGATGGAGTGGCAGCTGAAGGTGCAAGAGCTGGACCCCACGGGGCACAAATCCCTCTGTGTGAACGAGGTGCCCTCATTCTATGTGCCAATGGTCGACGTGAATGATGACTTTGTGCTCTTGCCGGCATGACAGTTCAAAGCCAGGAGACATCACTGAACACTGGCATGGACAGGAGCCCTCTGAGGTCAGGCAGTCAAGCTCACATTCACCCTTACTGCTTGCTGATGAATCCCTGGTCAGAGGAGGAGGAAGCAGCTATCGGCAGAAAACAAAACAATAAGAAAAATAATTGCACTTTCTTCACAACATGTCCCTCACTTCTGAACTGACGGCAGCTCTGCCAGGCAGTGAGCCAGGGTGCATCTCCTTTCCAACCAGCTGCCGTGGCAGGGAGGCAGCCTGGCTGCATGGGCAGCGGGTACGCGCTGGCTGAGAGACTGACAGAGGCATGGAGGGAGGAGGCCAAGGACACCATTTGCATGTTGCAGAAGCTGCTGAGCGGTGCCAGCAACCACATGATTCATGAACTTGTGAACACCGTGATTTCCAGCTCTCTGTTTTCCACTGGTGGCAGGTCTCTGCTCGGAGAAGCTGCAGCAGGAAACCATGGGGGGAGGGGGGGGGGGGTGTTTGAGTTTCTCATTCCATTCTGGGTATGTCTAAAAAAAACCATAGAAACAAAAAGCCAGTGTCCAAGTTGGGCAGCTGTGGCTCTGAAGGTGTGGATGGGTCTGGCGCCCGCAGCAGCTGCTCACCAGCATTTGGGAAGAGCAGAGGAGCTGCTGAAGAGGCATGGCCAAGCAGTCAAATGGTGATGCATAGAAAGGACTTTGCCAACTCTGTTTTTAATGGAGTAAAATCCATGTGGTTTATATTTTTCTTTTCCTTTAATCTTGGGCATTTCGTTTCTCTTTCTGAGAACATAACTTGAAAACACTACAGAGCCAATACTCATATAAAGAAAAATTGTATCCCATAAATGCTGTACAGTTTTTATATACATTAACAGTGTACTTTTGCTGCCTTCTAGATAATTTATTTTGCAACACATTACTGCACAGTTGTAAATAACTTATGTACTGTAACATCACTTTCAGTTATGTGTAAAGAAATAAATTAATTAAAATTATCTTTGTATGTATAGTTCTCCCTAGACAGCACTTTCCCTCTCAAGGAGAAAATACGGTCCAGGATGGTGTGCAGTGCTCCTTGGAAGCCCATCTGATATGCTCAGGTATGCAGGGGTGGTCCAACCCATGGGCCATGATCTCTGGATGCTCACCTGATTTTTAACACCACATTGGTTTTCTCCTCCTTCCCCAGGAAGGGAGGTGGTTTCCCAGCAGCCAGGGCAAACTGGAGTCCAGGAGCCTGCAGCAGGGCTTTCAGCACCAGATGCTTCCTTCTGGGGTGCTGCTGCCCTTGTGCCCTGGGACAGGCACCTTGCCAGGCTCCCACGGTGCTGCTCCAGCCACAGCTACACTCCCACCACCTCCTGCTCTTCTTTTTAATACTGACCCTCAGAAATAGGTTGCAGGGATCACTGCTGCCCCGTGGCTCAATTCACCCATGTGGGGCTGGTGTTGGGCAGCACAGCTGGGAACACTGCATGCCATGTAGTGCCATCCCCACCAGCTCTGCACCTCTGGCATAGAGTCATAGAGTAGATTTGGGTTGGAAAGGACCTTAAATCTCATCTAGTTCCAAACTCCTGCCACTGGCAGGGACACCTTCCACTAGACCAGGTTGCTCCAAGTCCCGTCCAGCCTGGCCTTGAACACTACCAGGGGTGGTGCAGCCACAGTTTCTCTGGGCAGCCTGTGCCAGGGCCTCACCACCCTCACAGGGAAGAATTTCTTCCTTATATCCAACCTAAATCTCCCCTGTTTAAGTTTAAACCCATTACCCCGTGTCCTAGGGCCCTGTGCCACCGTATAGCCTTATCACCCCTTTGGCTGTACAACTTCCCATGGAGCAAGGCCAAAAGAAATGCAGATGTAATTTTGCAGATGTAGAGCACCAGGACAACACTGTTGTCCTTCAGAGATTGTGACTGTAAATAAATTTCAAATAGAAGAGGAAAACCCAAAAAGCTTGTTTGCAACTCAGCTGCTTCGTTGACACTGGGTGCAAGGGAGGCCCTGACCAGTTCCTTTCCCAGGGAGTGCAGACCCCAGCTGGATATTGCTGAACTAGAAAAGTGGCCAGTACTTTATACTGACTCGTGGATGGTGGCAAATGCCCTGTGGGGGTGGTTGCAGCAATGGAAGCAGAGCAACTGGCAACACAGAGGTAAACCCATCTGGGCTGCTGCACTCTGGCAACACAGAACCCCAGAGAGAACTGAGTCAGAAAATGGGACTCATTTCTGGAACAACCTTGTAGACAACTTTAAGGTTTAGGGGGACCTGGATGCATCTGTGGGTGCTCAAAGCCAGGCCCTGGCACCCCCGGCTGCACCCCAGGACCCCCAGCATCAACCAAGGGGGTGCCTTGGCCTGGAGCACCATGAAGTTGGGGGGGAGTGAACCAAGCTTGGGGTGGGAAATCAGGCTGGGGGGGTGAACCAGGTTGGCTGGGAGGAGATAAATCGAGCTGGGAGGGGGAAAACCAGGTTACGGGGACAAACTGGACCAGGATGAGGGAGTTGGGTGGCGAACCGGGCTTGGAGGGGGGCGAACCAGGCTGGGGGCTGGACTGATTTTGGGGATTGAACTGGTGTGGGGTGAACCCGGAACATACAGGGCCGACTGGCGAAAGGCAGAGCCCCAGGGAGGCAGTTGTGTTGGTCGAAGGCATGCAGGGTGAGCAACTGTGAGAGAAAAAAAAAAAAAGGGAAAACCAAGGGGGAAAGGAGTGGAGTTCACTCAACTCCTGTGTTTGAGCATGGGATGAGTGCTGGGGCAGGCAGACAAGTGGGAACAGACATGTTGACAGATGGGACTGAGGGCTTGCTGGACCCTCACTGGACAAACCCTTTTATGTGTATGAAGCGATAATTAATAATGATGATTTAACATTAATGGTGGACAATCACCAGAGAGCAGCGCACAGACACCAAGAGGAGGAGACTTATGATAATAAGTTCCTGGACCTAGTTATAATATTCCCTGCCTATACATGGGAATTATGACTATGTATGTGACTAATGCAATAGTGAAAGTATATAAACCTGTAACAAATACTAATCACTTGCGCCTCTGGCCACGGTCGTGCTCCCAGCGCTGTTTGCTTTTGCTTTTTTGACTTTGTCCCTCAATAAAACCTTGTTAGCTTGTTTAGAGGAGGGAGTTCGTATTCTACAAATGGGGGCTCGTTCGGGATAAGAACCTGCTTTGCTTCCGTGGGCCTAGGGGAATCTGAGTGAAAGGCGTGCCCTGCCGATTTCAGCAGTTTGCTCGGTTTCTTCTGGTCTCATCGGCACTTGCATGTTATATCCTGGGCAAAGAAGGGGACTCATGACGCAAAAGCAGGGAAGGGCTCCCAGGAAAACTGTGGTCGCTTGTAATTCACATGCACGAAGATCCGGACAAGAAAATGGACTGTAAGTATTGTTCGGTTAGGCGGGAATATGGGGGTGATCGGTGTGTGAATGAGACGCGGACCGGGTGGCCGGGATCTGTGAGGCTTGTGCGGAGTCCTTCTAACCGCTGTTCCAATATCCTGCCAGGGAATTGGCCGGTGAAGAGACGAAGCGAACGAGTAACTGAAGAAAGATGGAAAGACCCCCCAGGGTATAGGTATGGGACAAGGGGCAGGTAAGCCAAGTCCCGGGAAAGAAAGGGAGCAAGGAAATGTCGGCCAAAATACCCCCAGACAGTCCACTGGGGGTTATGTTAGCTAACAGGGAATATGGTCCAGGTAGGAGAGACATGACTAGGGGTGTCAGAGGCTCTACCTCCTGGGGAATATCAGGTAAAGGGGATACCTATAAGTCATAAGGAGACGTCCTACACAAGGTAAAGAGTGTGGATGCTTGCCCCAAGGGTTGGTTTGGTACAAGGGTAACTGTACTAACGGCTTTACAAACCTTTGGCAAGTAAACAATAGCTTGAGATTTATGTGTTAACAATTATTGGCTTAGACGACATTCTGTGTGAAGTGGGTGATTGAGAGATGGGCCCTTGTGTGAATGAGTGTTTAGTGTGAGTGAGATGTGGCATAGCTACGAAGGAGTATGGAGTCCTGATTCACAGTTCTGTGTTCTCCGCGAGGAGAGCAGCCGGAGATGGACGAAGCATATATGTCCTTTGAAATTGAACCTATTGTTGGGTTTTAGTGTCTTGTCCACTGTAGTGTTGTGTGCAAACCAATTTTTGACTTTGAACGTCTTGTTTGTGAGGATAACGTGTGGGGGAATTTGATCAGGATTTTTGGTGTGTTAATCGCTCGGGAAATTGTTCCGATTGGGACCAGATTGAACGTTTGGGAGAATTAGTACGGGTAATTTATGTAAATTTGTGAGAACTAAAGGACCAGTAGAGCAATATAGGGGTTAACTGTCAAAGTAGTGTTCAAGCTCTCTGGCACAGGGCTTGAACTAGCTCTTATCCTGTCTGTCATCACTGTAGTTTGTATATCCAAGCTAAGTGTCCTGCTTGGTCGCAATGTATTCTCTCTTTTGGTCAGAGACAAGAGGTTTATTTACAGAACTGTTTGGAATTCAGGTGTATCCGTTGTGGGTGCAGCACTCCGTTATACCTTTTACTCTGGGTAAAATGTTATTGTTGTAGGGCTAACCGTATCATATATCTTTAAGGCATTACAATGGGAGGACAACAGAGTGGGGGAATTCTCAGAAAGAGACCGTTAGGTTGCATTTTAGCTCATTGGAAAGATATGGGGGGGGGAGGGGCACCGGGAGAAAATGTGAATAAGAAAACTCTGATCAAATATTGTAATCAATGGTGACCTTTTATATAAATTGAAAGATGGAGAAAAGTGGCCCTTCAATGCAACTTTTGAACTATAACATGTTGTTACAATTGATGTTGTTCTTAAAGCGGTAAGGAAAATGGGATGAAGTGATGTATGCAGATATGTTTTTCACTTTAAGAAACCACCTGGCATGACAGACTGAATATAAAATTGATATAGCTCGGCCAGATCCCTTAATTTTGGCTGTGGAAAAGGACAGGGAAAAACAGAAAGCTAAGCTGGAGAGATGCTGTTCAGCCTCTGATATTGGGGAAAAATGTGCAAAGTTAAAAAAAAAAACAAAACAACAAAACCAAACCCTGAGTAATCAGGAAGATAGGTTGGGAAATTATCTATCACAGGTACCTCCGAGAGAAGCACCCTCTGCATCTGTCCTATCTGATATTGATAAGGAGGAAGAGATTGCTGTCACTGGCAACAAGCAGCAGATCCACATTCAGAGTTAAGAAAGGGTTAAACCAGAAGTGCTGTTGCAGAGGCAGGCATCTGCAGCCCCTGCAGAGCAGGGTGAGCAACTGTGAGGAAAAAAAAAAAAAAGAACAGGGAAAACCAAGGGGGAAAGGAGGGGAGCTCGCGCAGCTCCTGTGTTTGAGCATGGGATGAGTGCTGAGGCAGGCAGACAAGTGGGAACAGACATATTGACAGATGGGACTGAGGGCTTGCTGGATCCTCACTGGACAAACCCTTTTATTTGTATGAAGCAATATTAATTAATAATGATGATTTAACATTAATGGTGGACAAAAGTCTAAACCCTGCTTAGTTCTGATATGGGTAGCAAAAAGAAGGTTTGACCCATAACTGTTTAGAAGTTATATGATGCCAGACCAAGATTCAGGAGGATTTAACGGAACAGGCTCTCCCAGAGGGTGAAGGAATATATGTTGACGGATCGTCTAGATGTCTGCAGGGAAAAAGGATATCAGGGTATGTGCTAGTTAACGGAGAAAAGACGCAAATCACTGAAAGAGGGAAATTACCCTCAGGTTGGTCTGCTCAAACATGTGAGCTATATGCTCTGAAAAGAGCTTTAGAATACCTAGCGCATAGGAAGGAAACTATTTATACTGATTCAAAATATGCATTTGGTGTAGTGCACACCTTTGGGAAAATTTGGGAAGAACGGGGACTTTTAAATTCAAAAGGGAAGGGGTTGATTCATGAAGGGCTTATCTTGGAAGTCTTGGAAGCATTAAAATTACCTGAAGAAATAGCTGTAGTGCATGTTAGAGGACATCAGAGGGGAATGACACCCAAAATAAGGGGAAATAATCTAGCAGACCAAGAAGCTAGAGATGCAGCAGAAAATGGAATTGAGAGAGTCATGTTGGTTCTGTTACCTGAGGAAGAGGAATTGGAGATTCCAAAATTCAGTGAGTCAGAAGGGAAAGAGTTGAGAAAAATAGGAGGAGAACAGGATCGACATGGGAAATGGAAACTCCCTGACAGGAGGCAACTCCTTAATAAACCACTGAGCAGACAGATATTAGAAAACATACATCAAAAGACTCATGGGGGCACACAAGCCCTATGTGATCACTTTTTAAGGGAGTATGGATGTATTGGAATTTTTGGGTTAGCGAAACAAATAACTGATAAATGCATGACTTGCCAAAGAGTGAATAAAAAGGTTATAAGAAAATCTAACTCCGGGGGATGTGAACTGGCGACGCGGCCCTTTCAAAGCACCCAAACAGATTTCACTGAACTCCCTCCTGTGCAGAGGTGGAAGTTCCTATTAGTAATAGTAGATCACTTAACTCATTGGGTGGAAGCAATTCTGGTTGTCAGGGCTACAGCAAATACAGTATCAAAAACTCTTTTGGAACTAATTATCCCTAGATATGGGATGATTAGCAGAATTGACTTAGATAGGGGAACACATTTTACATCAAAAATTGTACAAGTAACCCAAGCCTTGGGGATAATATGGGAATTGCACACCCCATGGCATCCTCAAAACTCGGGAGGAGTGGAAAAAATGAGTCAAACCTTGAAAACAACGTTAACTAAACTAATGATTGAGACCCAAATGTCCTGGGTAAAGTGTTTGCCTTTAGCATTGTTATGGGTTCAAATGCAACCCAGCTTGGATTTAGGGATAGCTCCTTATAAAATTATGTTTGGATTACCTTTTATGACAACCCAAAAGGAGACCGATACTTATGAAAGAGGAGAAGAAGATACATCAGCACAATAGCTCAGACTCTGGAACATTTAAGATCAAAAGGATGGATTTCCCAGACAATGCCTTTAGACTTTAAAATTCATAACATTAATCCCGGGGAGTGGGTATTGATTAAGACCTGGAGAGATCAATCTTTAACTCCACAGTGGGAAGGTGCCTTTCAGGTATTGCTGATAACGGAAGCTGCGGTCTGTGCCAGAGAAAGAGGACGGACCCACACCAGCAGGATTAGAGGACCTGTGGAAGAACCTACGGAGTGGACTGTAATATCTACACCAGGTGACACCAAACTGACTCTCAAGAAGAGGACTATGTAGTAATATATAGGTAATAACTCGTGAATACAGGGAGACAAAAGGTTAAGGCCGAGCTTATATGACTGGTTTTAAAATTCCCTTGTGGGATACTTTGAGGAAACTGTGGTTCTCTTCCTGGGGAGGTAACAATCCCCAATTTGGGGGATCTGGATTATATTACTCAGATACACATGGGGAACTAGCTCTGGTTTGTGATCCTGTAATAGAGGAACGAGAGCTTTCACCAATGTGTGTATATATATATATATATATAATGTCTGAGACACCCCAATACAAGACGCACTAGTTGGGTGTTCTGTCCGTGTAAGACTTGTAAACAGAAGTGATATTGCAGCTCCCATAATAGACACCTGCGTTGCATGCCATGTCCTAAAAATTCACCCTGGATTGAATATAGACAGCCATTACAGGATGCTGACGTACTTACTCTACTCTGTGGCTGGGAGTTATTGGTACCATCGGAGTGGGAGGTAACTGAAGGTAAGTGGGAATACACTATAAGGGTCTGTGAATAAAGTTTGAGTGAAATTGAATGGGAGGAAATAAGACGGCCAAGGGCAAGCCCAGGTTGGCCTCTATGCCTGCCACCGAGAAACACAAACATACCTCGGCTGTGGGCAGCAACCCCACAGGCCAGAGAGGTGGAGGTGTATGTCATACTGGACCTCTGATCATCTTATGGCTCCTGTCCCTATCATGAGTATGAGCCTCCTCCAATTGCACGGAATGTATGAAGGAGTGGGCACTTGACCAGGCAAACTTTAGTCTATCAATCACACCCATTATCAGTGCAGTGGAAACATGCTTGAGATGTGCACCCATAACAATACAGAGTACGCCAGATGTAATGTTAAAGGCAAGATAATATGTTATGATCCTAAAGCTAAAGTAAAGGAATGGTGGTTGGAAGTGCAGTCCCTGGGAAAAGATGGAATAATAGTAGGGTGAACTGAAGTTACCAACATAAATAGTCCAGCAAGCGTAATTTTTGATGCTTGTGAAGCAATAGACAGTGGTAAGTGGGCAGGGGTATGTGGAAGTATGGAATGGGTGCTAATCTTCTCCCATGACCGAAAATATATATGCTCCTCTTGGAAGAAAAAAAAATCTAAAACGGCAAGTTCTGATTGTACAAGGAACTGGAATTATTGTACTTCTTGGACCTGTGTTCTTTGGTCCACAGATTATACTCCAGGAAAGTATACCAAGAGACTAGAGGAGCAAGGATATTGGGTAGTTAAGCTAAAGAGATTGACCGCCCCAAACAAATGCAGGAGAAACCAGTGTTACCCACTGAACTTAACCATAAATAAACCCAGAACCTGGAATGAGGATTGGAAAATGGCCGAACACACTTTCGGCCTGCAGATTGACAGCACTGGGTCAGACCCAGGAACTCTCATCTATATTTAGATCCAGGAAGATGTACACTCGGACAAGGAGGAGGAACTACTGTTCCATGCTTTCTACTGTGAAATGGAAACTGGGGCCAAATATGAAATTCCCACAATTGTCAGAAATTTGTTTGTGAACTTGGCAGAAAATATAGCAAAAGTACTCAATATAAGTAATTGTTATGTTTGTGGAGGTACCAGTATGGGGGAACAATGGCCTTGGGAGTCGAAGGAAATTAATTTCACTGACAACAATATATGGAATTCAAGAAAAGTCCAGAGTGTGAAACAATGGGCACTACAGACGAGTATCATTGGCCAAAAACTGTTGGCAAAAGCCCCCTGGGAGACAAGGGAAAAACAAACAAACAAACAAAAAAAAACCCACCCAAAACCAACAACAACAAAAACCACCCCCAAAAAAACCCCCAAAATACAGTGGGGGATTTAACTTGTGAAAATAGTAAAATTTTGAATGAAACAATAAAAAAAAAAATGAACAACCCAGGGCCATCCTTCGGATATTGCAGATGGAGGGAAATATTGGACTTTAAATAAGAATCCTGGGGATAAGTGGGAAGCTCCAGAAGGACTATATTGGATCTGTGGTAAACATGCATACTCTGAATTACCTGGGAATTGGCCCGGAATATGTGTTTTGGGAACCAATCGTCCAAGTTTCTTTTTATTACCAATACGTATGGGGGAATGATTAAGGGTGCCAGTCTATTCTGATGCATCTGAAATATCCCGGGCAAAAAGGGACCTACAGATTGGAAACGGGAGAGATGATCAGTGGCCCCCAGAGCGAATTTTTGCATATTACAATCCTGCCTCCTGGGCTGAGGATGGATCCTGGGGATACAGGACTCCTATATATATATATATGTTAAATCGCATAATTAGGCTGCAAGCAGTCCTGGAAATTGTGACTAACAAAACTGGTGATGCATTAACCATATTAGCCAAACAGAACAGCAAAATTTGTACAGCGGTATATCAAAATCACTTAGCCCTGGATTACCTCTTGGCCCAGGAAAGGGGTGTGTGGGGGAAATTCAATCTATCTAACTGTTGTTTACAGATAGATGATGAAGGAAAAGCTATCAAAAAGATAATTACTGAAATGGAAAAGGTCACACATGTTCCCATTCAAATCGGGAAAGGATTTAACTTGGATATGAAAAAATGGTGGAACAATAACTGGTGGAACTTTGGGGGGGAAAGAGGAATTCTGCTGGGTTTTGTTTTGCTAATAACTGGTTTACTTGTTGTACCTTGTGTTGTTCCCCTGATGAGTAGAATGGTTCGTAGGACCATAGAACAATTACGGGTTTAAATAATTACTCCTGAAGGAACATAATAAAAAATCAAAATGTTAAAAATTCGGTCTCGTGATGATCCGTTTGAGGAGGCAAAACTAATCTTTGGAAAAAAAAAAGAGCAAATGAGAAAAGCCAGAAATGGAAATTATGGCTCAAGCCAAATGGATTAAGAAAAAGAAAAAGGGGGGAATTGTGATAAACACATAAATGTATGGGCTTTCACAAATCACAGGTGTGGTTATGTGGATATAACTGTACGAGTTTACAATAACAGAAACAAAGCTCGCTAAGACACAAGATTAGACAACAAGATAAAAAAGGGTCAGAACTCTTGAGCAAAACGGAGTCACATAGTAAAAGAATCTGTAAAGGTAAAGAAAGAGGGGGCAGGGCTTGATATAAGAAAAGCTAGTGCCCGGAAAATATAAAGTACTTTTTAGCTTAACTTAGGTTGTAGAAAGAGAACAATGTTCATGTTGTAAGTCTGTGGAATTTAGTAGCCCCACTAAACATGAGTTAATTGTTTCACACTAGCCTTCTAAAGTATCTTTAGCCTTAAAGAACAATGTTTGTGTTGTAAGTCTGTGGTGAGATAACAGGATTTAGTGACCCCACTGAACATAAATGAGTTATTTCACACCATCCTTCTACTTATCAGTTTAGAGACAGAGCCTCCCAAACATCTGCTAGCTTGAGATACTCCTTGTCTGCCCGACCTGCAATAAATTTTGCAGGAAGGTCACTAGTTATCAGAATAAATGCTAGTTATCAGAATAATTACAGATAGGGCTGGTTTCAGCTAGTTGTGTGATTACTGGGGTGTCCAACTGTGCCAAAGGTGAAAAGTACACTGTGAGGAAGACTGCTTGCTTCATCTTGAAGACCCCTACTCACAAGAGGAAGACTGCTTACTTCATCCTCAAGACCCTTGCCCACAATTATTGAAGAGCAGTGTGCAGACACCAAGAGGAGGAGACTTATGATAATAAGTTCCTGGACCTAGTTATAATATTCCCTGCCTATATGTGGGAATTATGACTATGTATGTGACTAATGCAATAGTGAAAGTATATAAACCTGTAACAAATACTAATCACTTGCTCCTCTGGCCACGGTCGTGCTCCCAGCGCTGTTTGCTTTTGCTTTTTTGACTTTGTCCCTCAATAAAACCTTGTTAGCTTGTTTAGAGGAGTGAGTTCGTATTCTACAAACTGGACCAGGATGGGGGGGTTGGGTGGCGAACAGGGCTTGGAGGGGGGCGAACCGGGCTGGGGGCTGGACTGGTCTTGGAGATTTAACTGGTGTGGAGTGAACCCGGAGCTTACAGGGCTGACTGGCGAAAGGCAGAGCCCCGGGGAGGGGGGTGAGTCAGTCCACGGCGGGCGGGGCTGGGGCCGGGCGGGGCGGTCCCCGCGGTCTTCGGTCGGCCCCGATGCTGCCCCCACCTGCCCGCGGAGCCGGAGCCCGATCTCAGTCTGTCGGTCGCGGAGAGCGATGCCGTCGGGGGGTGTCGGCCGCGGGGCCGGCGGGCGGCAAGGGGTTGGGCGCCGTGCTTGGCGCTGGGGCTGGGCTGGGCGCTGGGCGCTGGGCACCGCCCCCCCCCCACAACACCACTGCCACCCCGATGTTGCACTCTTGTCGCCGCTGCGCCGCCTGGCGGTGGCCGCCCTGCTCTGCGCCTCCATCCCGCGCCTCTGCGGCGGCTGGAACCCCTGCCAGCTACTACGTGTATCGCGGCACCGGTCGGCCCAACGGCACCGGGCCCTGCACACGCGGCTGGCACTGCTCCCTGCCCGCCACCGGCCTCCTCCCGGGTAAATGTTTGCTCAGGTTTGAACTTGGTTTCTGGGCAGCATCGCTTTGAAGCCGGGAATGGGAGATCAGTGCCAGAGGGGTGTCAGGCCCGTGGGGAGCCTTGTAACATCAACACTCGTGTCCCAGTGGCCCAGCGCTGCTGCTGGAGTCACCACCCTGGCTGCTGGCTACACAGCAGCTGGAGAGGGTCAGGAAGACCCTGCAAGCACTGGCCAAAGGCAATGGCTCCAGCTCTGACGACAGCTCCTGTCAACCAGGAAAGCCTCCACCTGGGTGCATGGTGGGGGCTGCTGAGGGCAACACAGCCACCAGGCCCCCTCCCTAAAGCTGTGGTGGTGGGATAGTGACAGTTCTATCCCGGGTTCCCCTGTCCCTGCAAAGCTGGAAAACCTGTCTGAGGGGGTCTCCGCAGCCCTGGTACCATGCCCTCTGCGAGATCTTCAGCACCAGGGTCATCTGGAAGAAAAGTGTCATCCTCGGCTTCACAATGTGAGCAGGCAAGGGGGTGCTGGGGGGGGGGGGGGGGGTGGTCCTGCCACAGCCCCCTGATCCCGCTGTCTCACAGGTTCATCAGCACTGGCATCCACCTGCAACCTGGCCCCCCACCTACCCCACTTCTTCTCCTGCTACTTAGTGCTGGTGGGCACCAAGGCGACTGCCTGCCTCTTCTTTTTCTTGACAGCTGAGCGCTTTGGGCAGCATGCTGTCCTCCTGCTCTGCACCATCCTCACAGGCATCTCTTCCCTCCTGCTGCTGGCCCTCACCCAGTGTAAGGATGGACCGGGTACCCCCACTCTCCTGGCTGGGGTTAGGAACATGATGCTTGGGGTGGTTTTGTGCAAGATTCGACCCCTGACGGTGCTTTTCCCCCTCACCCAGACCTGCTGGACCTCATCATCCTGACCTCATCTGTGGTTGGCATCACCGCATCCCATGCCATCACCATGCTCAGCATCTTCTTTGCCAGCAAGGTCCTCCCCCCTGTGGTCAGGTAAGGGGGGAGCAACCACCCTACCCACGCTACCTGGGCAGGGTCCCCTGGGTCCCTTCTGAGTGCATTTCCCCTGCAGGGGTGCTGGGCTGGGCCTGGTCGTGGGGGCCAGTTTCATGAGCAAGGCATTTTCCCCCATCACTGCCATCCCCAACAGCCATAGCTTCTTGCACCATATCGTCTTCACCTTCTTCGGCATCCTCACCATCCTCAGCATCATGCTACTGCCAGAAACCTAGGGCCGCAGCCTGCCCCAATCCCTGCAGGACAGCGAGAGCCACTGCTGGTCCGCCCTCTTCCACCGGCTGTCCCACAAGGACCACATGCCCCTGCTCATCCCCCTACGGCATCCCCCATGACTACACCCACCTCACCACCTCCACCAAGAGGATGCTGGGCTCTCTGGCCATCCCCCATGAGATATAGCCGTGCCCCCCACCCCACACCAGGGTTTCTCCACTGCTGGGGGGGGTGAGCATGGTGCTGTGACCCCCATCGGTGGATGCTTGGTGGATGATGGGGTGCAACGGGACATATGCAATGGCAGGGATAGGGGGAGCAGCACACCCACCCCACAGTGGGGCCAGGTCCTCCCCCAGGACGAGCTGTGCTGGGAGTCCTGGGGTGGGGGGGGGCTTGCGGCAGTGGCTTGCAGGCTGCCAATAAAAGAAGTGCCTTGTTTCTATGGGCAGCTGGTGAGTTTGGGGTCCCACATGGTGCCCCTGCTACCGGCCCCCTTCTCTGGGATCTTTATTATGAGGGTGACCCGGGTTCCCCAGCTCTATGGGGCTTGTCCCTGGGGCATTCCCCCCAACAGGGCTGCCTGTGTCCCCAGCCGCTGCTTTCCTGGGATTTGCATGTTGTCCTGTGAGCACTGCAGCAGCCCTTTGCACAGAGCCTGCTGGTGCCTGCGCACCCACACGGCCCCCAGCCCCACAAACACTGCAGGTTGTGCCTGGCCAAGAATGGCCTGTCCAGTCTGTTTCCCTACAAACCCTGGATTCCTCTGCACTGGAAAACTGCAGGCAGCTTTGCCTTTTTCTGCAGAAGTGGTGGAGTGGGAAGCTCCAAAGAGACTGGGCTGGGAATGGCAAGGTGCTGGTGCCAGCAGAGCTACCTGGATATGGGCTGGAAGAGGACAGACTGACACCAGGAGGTCCCTGAAACCAACTGAGAGAGTCACTGGGTTTCTCCCCTTAACTGGGTCTCCATGACTGCATTTCTGGATCCAGCTGGGAAGTGCAGTGCTGATCAGGGTGTTCCCAACCAAGCCAAGTGTCCTGGGTTCAGCAGTAGCAGTCATTTTTCTCCTTCTTAGTAGCTGGTGCAGTGCTGTGTTTTTGACTTTAGGCCTGGGAACAGCGCTGATAACACCGATGTTTTTAGTTGTTGCTAAGTAATGTTTACTCCGATCAAGGACTTTCTGAGTCTCATGTTCTAACAGGGAGGAGGGGAAGCCGGGAGGAAGCAGAGACAGGACACCTGACCCGAACTAACCAAAGAGGTATTCCATACCACAGCACGACATGTCCAGTATATAAACTGGGGGAGTTACCCAGAACGGCTAGATCACTGCTCAGGTCGGGCTTGGTATCGATCGGCGGGTGGTGAGCAGTTGTATTGTCTTCCCTTGTTATTTCCCTTATCATTATTATTATTGGTGGTAGCAGTAGTGGTTTGTGTTATACCTTAGTTACTGGACTGTTCTTATCTCAACCCGTGAGAGCTACATTCTTTTGATTCTCCTCCGAATCCCTCTGGGAGTGGGGAGAGGAAGGGGAGGGGAGTGAGTGAGCGGCTGCATGGCATTGAGTTACCAGCTGGGGTTAAACAACGACAGTTCTTTTTGGCACCCAGCGTGGGGCCCGAAGGTTTGAAAAAATGACAGATCTGACCAGAGTGTGTCTAATTATATTTGTGATAAGCATTCATTGTTTTGGATTAATAGTCACTTGTCATAATGCTCATTTATTGGCTTTCAAAGTTGTTGGTCTTGATCTCAGAGTTTCAGCATGTCGTCCCTTACTTACAGCCGGTTTTTGCTGTGCTAGTGTTTATCGGCTGGGGGCTTTGGGCTAAGGTTCCTGTTTCATTGTACATTATGGTAATGACTAGTAATACAATAGAATCATTGATCATGAAACTGTTCTGGCTTATGTTCCCAGTGTGGTCACCACTTTTATACTTTGGGAGGTATATAATAGAAGTGCTTAGCAATTACACCTCTTTATCCTCCTCGGGTGGTCAACCTGTGAGGGAGACATACACTTACGTTCCGAAGGTTTTGAATGGCCCTTAGGTACCCTTGAGACCTGTTTGCTAATTGTGATGGGGATCACTATGTTGGCACACATACTTAGTGTTTTTTACCAACAACCATTTTATCTGATCTCAAGAGTTAAGCAGAGTCGGGTTTGGGCCTTGCCTAGGGTTAGATGACGATATAGGAGGACCAAGAGATTTTCCACGAGGCTGGACAGTTATGAGTGGCAGGGTTTGTGGGATAGTGTGGGCAAGTATCTAGGCCAGTGGGCGCCTCCAGTGAATTTCACCACTGCACAAGTGCAAAATCCAGAAAAATTAGTAAAACGCTTAAATGAGGTGTGTTGTCATCCTGATCATACCAGAGAGGGACAAATCATGGCAACGTGCTGGGGCCTGGCCTACGCTTACAGAGCCCTGTTCAACACTATCCAGAACCTTCAAAAGGAAAAAAATGTCCCTGGATCTGATGGCAAAGCAACAGACAGTGCATCTACTCCAGCTCCAAGCACAGCAGTTACACCAGCCCCAGCGACAAGTACCGTAGCTACTCCAGCTCCAAGCACAGCAGCTACACCAGCCCCAGCGACAAGTACAGTAGCTACTCAAACTTCAATCACAACAGACAGCGCAGCTATTCCAACTCCAAGTACACTAGCTACACCAGAGGACCAATTCATGCCAATATCGGTTGCCCCTGTATGAAAGGGGAAAAGCAAAACAGAGGCAGGAAAGACGAAGAAAGATGAAGAAACAATGCACTTACTACCCAGGACAGCATCTGAGCAGGAGTTATTAGTATGTGAATCAGAGGAAGAAGAGGAAGAAGAGGTGACGTCTCGACCCCAGATCTCAACTGAGCTACAGAACATGTGAAGAGGTTTTACCCATCCGTCAGCCAGGGGAGCACATCATGACCTGGTTGCTCTGATGCTGGGACAATGGGGCCGATAGTCATGAACTAGAAGGTAGGGAGGCCAAGCAGCTGGCATCACTTGCTAGGGAAGGAGGAATTGACAAAGCAATTGCAAGAAAGAAAATGTCCCTCAGCCTTTGGAAGCGTCTCTTGACAGCTGTGAAAGAAAGGTTTCCATACAAGGACGATGTTATTATGTCATTTGGCCAAGTGGACTACTCTAGAGAAAGGCATCCAGTCTCTGAGGGAATCAACCATTATAGAAATGATCTATCACATCAAGCCAAATAATGGGGATGTACCCATAGATCCAGATGAAGTAGAATTTACACGACCCATGTGGCAGAAATTTACACGGAATGCCTAGTCATCATATGCCCATTCACTGGCAACAGTAACCTGGAATGACATAGTACCACTAACAGTGGATTAAATGATTCATAAACTCCGAGAGTTTGAAGACAATCTTACCCCTTCCATCATTTCAGTTGTGGAAAAACTGTCCCAGGACCTCAGACAATTGAGAGACGATCTATCTGATCTATCCAGCTCCTCACGTGTACCAAAACACTTCTCAGCTATTAACAAAAGGCGTCCCACTGCTCGAGAGAGAAGATACAGAAGGTATACGCCACAGGCCACCCTATGCTTTTACCTGCGGGATCATGGGGAAGACATGACAAAGTGGGATGGAAAACCTACCTCAGCTTTGGAGGAAAAGGTGCGTGAATTGAAGAGGAGAACAAAAGTCAAGGCTGATCATCCCATGAAAGCTGTGCCTTCAGTCTCTGGTGAGCAGGTTCCCAAATGGAGTGGAAGAGCTGATTTTACTCCAGCTCCTGTGATAAAGAAGAAGAATCCCTTTGCACAAGACTTAAGTGTCCAATGTTGTGATGACTATTAGAGGGGCCCTGCCTCCAGCCAGGTGGAGGTAGGGGACAGTCGAATTTAATGGACTGTGTGGATCAGATGGCCTGGCACATCAGTCCCGCAGAAGTATAAGGCTCTAGTAGGTACCAGCGGCAATATCGCACCAACTGAGACTCCCTGATTCCCATCCATAAGCTGATCTGTAGACTGGAGAGTCAAGGAGTGATCAGTAGGACCCACTCACCCTTTAATAGCCCCGTATGGCCAGTGCAAAAGTCTAACGGAGAGTGAAGACTAACAGTAGACTATTGTGGCCTGAATGAAGTCAAACCACCCTTGAGAGCTGCCATACCGGACATGCTAGAACTTCAGTATGAACTGGAGTCAAAGGCAGCCAAGTGGGATGCCACGACTGATATTGCCAATGCATTTTTCTCAATTCCTTTGTCAGGAGAGTGCAGGCCACAGTTCGCTTTTAGGTGGAGGGGCGTCCAGTACACTTGGAACCAACAGCCCCAGGGGTGAAACACAGCCCTACCATCTGCCATGGACTGATCCAGACTGTTCACAACGTCTGTCACACCAGGGTGATGCCTAGTGCAGAACGTCAAACAGACCACCTCCTTATGCGTTGCAAACTTAACCTCCACTTTGAGCCCAAACGTAAGAGGGGGGGCATTCCGAGGAGGAGGCTCAAAGTTAATAATCTTCAAATAGCCTCAGTGAGAGACAGCTTTCAGGCTAACCTTGAAACTAGGCTTGAAAACTATCTTATAGATTCTTCTCCTGAAGCACTTTGGCAACATATTAAAAATAGCATCCTGCAGTCCTCCGAATAATCCCTTGGGTTCTCCTTAAAGAAAAACAAAGACTGGTTTGACGATAGCAATCAGGAGGTCCAGGAATTGATGACAAAAAAGAGATGTGCCCCTCAAGCACACCTCGCTCAGCCATTTTGCCATGTAAGAAAAGCAACCTTTTGTCTTGCATGCAGTAAACTCCAACAGAAACTTTGAGATATAGCTGTGCCCCCCACCCCACACCAGGTTTTCTCCAGTGCTGGGGGGGCTGAGCATGGTGCTGTGACCCCCATCGGTGGGTGCTTGTGGGGACGATGAGGTGCACTGGGGGGGTGGATGAACGTAAGTGTATGTCTCCCTCACAGGTTGACCACCCGAGGAGGATAAAGAGGTGTAATTGCTAAGCACTTCTATTATATACCTCCCAAAGTATAAAAGTGGTGACCACACTGGGAACATAAGCCAGAACAGTTTCATGATCAATGATTCTATTGTATTACTAGTCATTACCATAATGTACAATGAAACAGGAACCTTAGCCCAAAGCCCCCAGCCGATAAACACTAGCACAGCAAAAACCGGCTGTAAGTAAGGGACGACATGCTGAAACTCTGAGATCAAGACCAACAACTTTGAAAGCCAATAAATGAGCATTATGACAAGTGACTATTAATCCAAAACAATGAATGCTTATGAGAAATATAAATACGATTAGACACACTCTGGTCAGATCTGTCATTATCTCAACCCTTTGGGTCCCACATTGGGTGCCAAAAAGAACTGTCATGGTTTAAACTCAGTCAGCTACGCACCCTTGCTCGCTCACTCTCTCCCCTTTCCTCCCACCCCTGCTCCTGGAGGGGTGGGGAGGTAAATCGAAAAAATGTAGCTCCCACAGGTTGAGATAAGAACAGTCCAGTAACTAAGGTATAACACAAACCACTACTGCTACCACCAATAATAATAAAGGAAATAACAAGGGAAGAGAATACAATACCACCTGCCGATACCCAGCCCGACTGAGCAGTGAAGTAGCCCTTCTGGGTAACTGCCCCCATTTTACATCCTGGGCATGACGTGCTGTGGTATGGAATACCTGTTTAGTTAGTTTGGGTCAGGTGTCCTGTCTCTGCTCCCTCCCAGCTTCCCCTCCTCCCTGTTAGAACATGAGACTCAGAAAGTCCTTGATCAGAGTAAACATTACTTAGTAACAACTAAAAACATCAGTGTTATCAGTGCTGTTCCCAGGCCTAAAGTCAAAAACACAGCACTGCACCAGCTACTAAGATGGAGAAAAAATGACTGCTACTCCTGAACCTAGGGGGGGAGTGAGCAAGCGAGACTGCATGGCTGACTGAGTTTAAACCACGACAGTAGGTGCTGCAGAGCAGGGTGAGAGACTTGTAAAAAAAAAAAATAGTACCTCCCTAGCAGAAAAATACATTGTTCACATCACTAAAAAAAACCCAAACCATCTATAAAAAGGCACAAAGGCAGTGGGACCACAAGTCCATGTCCTTGTGTCTGATCTCGATTGGGACCTGAAGACATGGGATGGAGATATTTGGGGTATCAGTGAGTCAGAATCAAATACCAACGATGAGGCAGACGTGAAAGAAAAAAAGAAAAAAGAAGGAATTGGTGTAGCTCCTGTGTTTAAACGTAAGATGATTACCAGGTCAAATGGAGAAATAAGAACAGACATATTGATAGACTATAGTCCCGAGGAGATTAGTAATTTATTGGATAAATACAAACAGAAATTGAGGAATGCTAGGTAGGAGTGTAAAATGGATCCATTCCCTATGAGACAGGACCAATGTGCATACTGTAAAAGAGATTAAATATTGGAAATGGGAAAGCCCCAAATTAAATGATCCCCAGGTAGCTCCAGTGTTGGACTAGACCTAGATTGATGTAGGGTTCTTAAAGAGCCAAGGCCACGTAGTGAGCGATTCCAATACCCTGAGCCTTGTTACTGTAAAGTAAGAAGATTCTTGGCAGGCATAAGCAAGGTCAATTGTCTTGTTAGGCCTCTGTAATTTTCCACTGAAAACGTGCAGAGAATGATCTCTGCCAAGGTTGTAGTTTCCCACTGTATTTTTAGAGTAAGGTATTTAATCACAATTATAACAAGTTATAAACATTAGCTTTGTAAATGGTAGTAACCTCTAGACTAACCAATTAGAGCTCAGTATCCAAGGCTGTTACATAAGGGTGTAAGGATATAAAAAGAGCACTGTATCGGAATAAAGTTTGGCAATCGTTTGATCACATTGATCGCCTCCGTGTTGTCCGTGACTCCTGCATCAACAGATTGTTGGAGACCTGGGGAATGTACCCTAGTGGATCCACTGGTTGAATTAAAGCTAGGGACCAGAGAAAGTGAGGTGGAATTTTTAGTGGGTACAGGAACAACCTATTTGGTGTTAAATCAGTTTGACTCTGTTGGGAAAATAATCTCTTACAGTTGTGGGAGCTACTGGCTGCCAAGAAAAAGTGTTTTTTCTGAAACCCTTAAAGTACAAATTGGTAAAGCGAGTAGGAATGCATAAATTTTTACTAGGGCGAGATTTATTAGAACGTTTGGAAGCAACCACAATGTTTACAGAGGGAGAAATTGAATTAAGAGTTAAAGACTGTCATGGGTTCAGCAGTAGCTCATGCTCTGCCAGTGAGGAGGGAGAGAACAATTAATTGAAGTCCTGAGTTTATCTTTAATTCAATAGAAAAGCGAAAAGGAGGACCTCCTTGAAATAGAAGAAATCTTTAATTAGGTATATCTAGGAGTATGGGCATCTGAAGTTCCAGGTAAGGCAAAAAATGCTTTGCCTGTTAAAGTAGAAATAAAAAGGGGGCCCGCCCAATTAGAATAAAATAGTATCCCTGATAATTAGGATCAGAAGGGAATCGAAGAAATCATTGATAAATTTTTTAAATATAGATTGCTAATTGAATAAAGAAACAAGATTAAAAGAGTTATAGGTTAGTTCAGGATTTAAGGGCAATCAATGAAATTGTGGGGGATATTAGCATGAAAACTGAAATCATGGAATGTACCCTATAGTAGTTATATTGCTAATGTAAATCTGTATGTGCTTTGCCATGGCAGCGACTTCTTATTGGATGAGGCAGATAAAACTCTGCATTGACAATGAGGTACAAGGACTGATGTTGGTCAAATGCCTCCTACCATAGTCAAGAACAAGACTGGGTTGGCCTCTGTGTTTGCCACCAAGAAGAACCTTTAGCTCCGCTGTTGGCTGCAACCCAGTAGGCATTGAGTGGTGGGAACATATGCCATGCCAGACCTTGATGTGAGGGATGGACTCCTCTGTTACAAGATTTAATAATAATTAATAATTATTAGTAATAATACCTATTGCAGATGGGACATGTGTGTACCATGGTAGGTTTTATCAAATATTTGCAGATTGCTGGCAGTGTCACCATGGGTCCCCATCCCAGATGGGTACCATGGGCTGGGACTGGAGCATCATCAGGCGATGCACAGGGTGTGCAGGGCTATCAGATTTAAAATTTTTTTTAGTCACCACTCCTGATGAATATTTCAGGTGAAAAGGAATAGCATGCATTAATTATTACAAAGAGATGTCTTTAGGAGAAAATTATTTTGAAATTCAGTTTAATTTCATTGCAATGCTCTGCAAACAGGAAGGGAGTATGTGTGTGTAATTAGCTCTTGGGAAGATGGCATGCCTGGGAAGATGGCATGCCTTTGTTACAAGCCATTAGTGATGCAGACTGCATAATGACAGAATACAATCAATTCACAGCTGCAGGCTCTTACAGGGAGAGAATGATCTTAAATAGAAATCAATATAAATTAAACTTAACCCTTTCACTAGCTGAGCACAACTCAGAGCTAGGCATAAGGGGGGGTTGGGGGGGTTGGAGGGTGCCTGGCTACCCTCACCAGTGTCAGATCCCTGGCCAGGCTGCCTCCCTGACATCCCCCACAGCTGTCTAGGGGGGATTTTAATTCTCTTCCCCATCCTGTTACCGCACTCTCTGCCTTTCTTGCCTTTCTTTCCTCTCCTGACCGCTTGCTCCATCTATCGAGGATGTCAGGTCAATGGGGCTATTTTTTTCCCAAGCCTCATTTAGCCTGTGGTGCTGTGAGTGAGCACCATTGCCCTTCGCTTTTCTCCACCACTGTGGCAGCCTTTGGAGATCACTCAGAGGTGGAAAATGTCCCTGTGGTGGTAAAAAAACACTTCAGGGGACTGACGAGGTTGTGTCCCATCATAGCAACTGGGATCTGAAGGTTGAATTACCCCTGAGAAGCAGAGGTGGGTAACTTTGGGACCATATGGTGACTTTGGGACCATAATGGCAGAACCCAAAAGAGGCAAAGCCCAGCTGCTGCCAGGCTATAATCTACTTTATTTGCAGGTCATATGTTTCAAAGTGTTTCAAAGGTGAGGCTGAATGCATGTGCATGGTGCTCCCAAACCCCAAGCAACGGTGTTCCTGACTCCATGTTAGCATTCCTCTCACTGCCAGAACATTCATAGAATCATAGGATAGTTAGGATTGGAAAAGACCTCAAGATCATCTAGTTCCAACCCCCCTGCTATGGGCAGGGACACCTCACACTAAACCATATCACCCAAGGCTTCATCCAACCTGGTCTTGAACACTGCCAGGGATGGAGCATTCACTACCTCCCTGGGCAACCCATTCCAGTACCTCACCACCCTCACAGTAAAGAATTTCTTCCTTAGATCCAGTCTAAACCCCTGCTGTTTCAGTTTCAACTACACTACAGTCCCTAATGAATAGTCCCTCCCCAGCATCCCTGTAGGCCCCCTTCAGATACTGGAAGGCTGCTATGAGGTCTCCATGCAGCCTTCTCTTCTCCAGGCTGAACAGCCCCAACTTTCTCAGCCTGTCTTCATATGGGAAGTGCTCCAGTCCCCTGATCATCCTCGTGGCCCTCCTCTGGACTTGTTCTAACAGTTCCATGTCATTTTTATTTTGAAGACACCAGAACTGCACACAATACTCCAAGTGAGGTCTCACAAGAGCAGAGTAGAGGGGCAGGATCACCTCCTTTGACCTGCTGGTCATGCTCCTTTTGATGCAGCCCAGGATACGGTTGGCTTTCTGGGCTGTGAGTGCACACTGCTGGCTCATGTTCATTTTCTCATTGACCAACACCCCCAAGTCCTTCTCTGCAGGGCCGCACTGAATCTCATCCCTGCCCAACCTGTAGCTGTGCCTGGGATTGCTCCGACCCAGGTGTAGGACCTTGCACTTGTCATGGTTAAACTTCATAAGGTTGGCATCAGCCCACCTCATAAGCATGTCAAGGTCCCTCTGAATGGCTTTCCTTCCCTCTAGCGTACCAACAGAACCACACAGCTTGGTGTCATCGGCAAACTTGCTGAGGGCGGATTCAATTCCATTGTCCATGTCAGCAACAAAGATATTAAACAAGATTAAACAAAGATATTAAACAAGACCGGTCCCAACACCGATCTTTGAGTGCGACCATCCAGCCAGTTCTCTATCCACCAAGTGGTCCACCTATCAAATTGATGACACTCCAATTTAGAGACAATGATGTCATGTGGGACAGTGTCAAACGCTTTGCACAAGTCCAGGTAGATGACGTCAACTGCTCCACCCCGGTCCATCACTTTTATAGCCCCATCATAGAAGGCCACCAAATTGGTCAGGCAGGGTTTTCCCCTAGTAAAGCCATGCTGGCTGTCACCAAGCACCTTGTTGTTTTTCATGTGCCCTAGCATGCCTTCCAAGAGAATCTGCTCCCAGATTTTGCCAGGCACAGAGGTGAGACTGACTGGTGCCGCGGCCAGGTGGAGGGGAGAAAACACCGATACGATGTAGATTCACAAAATGCTCCGTTTATTGATTACAAGGCTGCTCTTAATATACTGTCTTACACGCGATCACGCATTACTTGATTGGCTGCTTCACTTTGCTCACGAGAGGTACACGCTCCACTTTGCCTCTCCTGATTGGTTTCACACCTTCGCTTCAGCTTAGCGTTACATCATGCTTCTGGCATCTTGTTATTGCGTTCCTGTTTTGCTGACCTTGACGCTTCCTCTTCCAGCCTGGGGTCAGAGGTTCACTTTCTCACAGCTTGCTGTAAGCCTGTTAAAGCGCCCATGCTCGACCCCCAACATCTCCCCCTCTTTTTTCAAATAAGGCGTTCGTCATCTGCTGCATGCGTTGCATAATACATTGTAACAAACAAGGTCCAAAAAACAAAATTAACATAATTATTATTGGTCCGCTAAACATCATGATTAAACTCCTTAACCAACTACTTATTCCTAACGATTTTAACCAAGAGTCTATAGGATTTGTTTCTACAGTATTTTCCTTAAGTTCAAACAATTTCTTGTGAATAGATTCAGAATGATCAGAAAGATTCATACAACACATGCCCAGAAGCATTCTAATGCAAAGGGGATGTGAAGCAGCTGCAGAAGTAAACTGTACAGTGTTAACAGTCAAGGAGTTACACTCCCCCTTTTTTTTTTTTTTTGATCAGACAAAAAGCCATTTATTGCAAAGCATTAACTCCTTATATACTATTGCTTACACACACCTACAGCAATTTGGCATATCATGATTGGATACTTGTCTTGAAGACCCTTAGTGACTAACATATAATTGGTTAAGCTCAGGTGTGAGAACTTGACCTCGAACGCTTGCCAACAGTCCACAGTTCTCATAACTCAGTGAATTCCAGCTTCTTCTTATCTTGCTTGCTTAGGCTTCCTCGGGCCTCTCACGGCCTTGCTGTATCCCTCGGAGTTATTCAGAGCTCATGTACCAAATGTCCATTCTCCTGTGAGAACACTGTCTCCACATCTCCCCATTTTTAGTTTTACTAAAAGTTTTTTACAATTTGGTTTGTCTGCTCTGTCACTGCTTGACTTGTGTAACATAACAACCCATTACTCTAGGCAGCATTATTTCAGTAAGATTAGTCTGATTTGAAGTCACTTGAACCTTTATAACATGTGGCATACCAGTGAATCCTACACACCATGTAACAGGATGGAATAATTGGGATTTAACAGATGTGCTCAGTATAATTGTCCATTACCCATGGTCACACATAATAGAAAAGATATTACAAAGATTTTACACAGATTTCTATCATTGCTGTTTTTTTTTTGTTTTTTTTTTTTTTTTTATGTTGCTGAGTTCTGCGGCTTTGTACGTTTCGCTGGCAGCCAGTATAGTCCTGTTGATAGCTGTACACAGCTGGGCCTACCCTTTTTCTCCTGTATGGCTCTCTGATAACAGTGGAGGCCATCCCTCACATCAAGGTCTGGCATGGCATGTGTCTCCACCGCTCTACACCTGCTGGTTGCAGCCAGCAGCAGAGCTAAAGGTTCTTCTTGGTGGCAAACACAGAGGCCAACCCAGTCTTGCCCTTGACTGTGGTAGCAGGCATTTGGTCAATCTCTGTCCTTGCACCTTGTTGTCAATGCAGAGTTTCACCTGCTTAACCCAGTAACAAGTCACTACTACAGCAAAGCACACACAGATTTACATTAGCAGAGTAACTATCACAGAGTGCATCAGCATGTTGAAGATGCTAATGACAGTGAGTGACTAACCAAAGCAATTTCTTACAGTGGAGTTCTCCCACCCTCTTAATTTGTTCCATTACTTGCTTTATAACACTACCATCATATTAGAATTTTTCTAGCTTTTACCTTAGCATTTTCTAGCAGCTGCTGCAAATTTGCATTCTTTAACATCTCTTTTACAAGTGACAAATCCATACAATACAAGGTATAGTTTCTTATTAGCAACTGGCTAGTAAATACAGGTGGTTTTATATGCAAAATCACAACCTCTAATAATAGCTACTTTACAAGTATGCATATTCAAGCTGTTAATTTTCAGTTGCCCTCAAGTGATGTTTTACAATCATTTGTTTCTCTCTATCTCATTCTGCTTGGGGTTTCATGGTCAGCTCCTGTAGCTGATGCATCAAGTTCTTCCACTCATCTTTTTTTCTTCTTTTCTTTTTTTTTTTTTTTTAAAGTCGCTCACCCTGCTTTGCACAGCTAAAACCACCGGCCTATCGGCAACTGCACTTTTGCATTAACCTTTTCTTGCCCGAAAGGTTAAACCGCTACCTGTTAAAACTTTTACATGAACCTGACAACAAAAAAATACACAGAACACTGTCTGCGCTCATTACAAACACACACAGACACACATATATGCACATGTGCACACATGGGATCCCACAAGCACACTCCACACAACTACAATATTTGAAACACAAAATCCAGACAATCATTGCTCCCACTGCACAGTCCCACATACAGGACGTGGCACAAGGATCCTGTAAAGACTATCAGGAAACCAGCTCCGAGAAGCATCATCGCAGTGCAAGGTGGCAGGCTCAACTTTAGCGGGCGTCCCCGCAGAGGCTCTGCATCCCTCACATCGCATGAGGCTTGGGCTTTTATACTGACCAAAATGCACACTCGTTCCAACACAGGTGGCCAGCCTATATCAGAAGAAGTTGCCAGCAATGCCTCTAAAGGTTTCCAAGGGTCAATAGAAACATGGACATACTTATATTTACCAACTTCTAGTACATGAGTATCACAGAGAGACTGTATCAAAGGAGTTGTATACGGGGTCCCAACTCCACGGTCTGACACATTCTGCCCGTTACCCCTGATAAGAGCATACAAGAGATTTTCCCACTGCGGGTTTTGAACCAGCATATACACCACAAGGAAACCGTGCAATACATCTGCATCCCCCACCCATCTCACTTCTCCCTTTACAGCTACCCATTTATCGTGAGGATATGGGGGATATAAATCAGGCTTCTTTTCCGGATGAATAGGCTCCAGGTCAAGAGCAGCATCCAGGTCAGCATCGGCATTATCAGGCATCTCAGGAGCAGCAACAGCAAACTGATGAACGTGCACAGGCTCCTTCTCGGGGTCAATAGGGCTCAGGTTGAAAGGATCGTCTTCATCCCCGACATCAATCTTCGCAGCCATAGCGGCAACCGGCGGAGATTCGGGGGGGCGGGGGGGGGCACTGGTTTCCATTATCTCATTTTTTGACTTTAACGTCTCTAAAATAGTTCTCCAAATGACTAACAAACTTTTCACAGCTTCATTGCCTTTCGTGGCTGCATTCCACAGCTTAACTCTTGCCCCATTCCACAAGGATATCTCAAATCCGGTAGACTCATCAATCTCTGGGTAACGTGTCTTCGACCATTTCAACATTAACTTTAGGTCTGTCTCTTTAAGGGTTGCTCCCTTCACCTTAAGAAGGACTGAAAACATCCATAAATCAGGGGCTTCTTCCTTAGTAATTTTCTCCCAAGTCTCGAGATTAAAAGCTTCACCGACTCCCACAATTCTTCCCCTATCTTACGCCATTGATCTTTGGAGAATAACTGTCACGTATTTTCTAACAACCCCCTTCGTCGGCACCAAAATAAAAAGTCCACAAGTTCCTGTCGGGGTATCGAGTACCCTGTTTTCTTCGCTACGCATAGCACTCCTTCTATCGTAGCCTTTTCTATCTCTGATACAGCGAAACCCATCCCGAACCAGACCGCAGTCTGCCTGACTCACCGGTCAGCCGTGGCCACGTAATTTGAGCTCCTTTCCTGCCTCTCTCAGACAGCCTGCCTCTCTCGGGCAGCCGGGATCTCCACCTTCTCTCGTCCACGGTCTCTCTCTCTCCTGGTATCACGTCGGGGTCACCAGAGTGCCGCGGCCAGGTGGAGGGGAGAAAACACCGATACGATGTAGGTTCACAAAATGCTCCGTTTATTGATTACAAGACTGCTCTTAATATACTGTCTTACACGCGATCACGCATTACTTGATTGGCTGCTTCACTTTGCCCACGAGGGGTACACGCTCCCCTTTACCTCTCCTGATTGGTTTCACACCTTCGCTTCAGCTTAGCATTACATCATGCTTCTGGCATCTTGTTATTGCGTTCCTGTTTTGCTGACCTTGACGCTTCCTCTTCCAGCCTGGGGTCAGAGGTTCACTTTCTCACAGCTTGCTGTAAGCCTGTTAAAGCACCCATGTTCGACCCCCAACAGACTGGTCTGTAATTCCCCGGGTCATCCATTTTCCCCTTCTTGAAAATGGGTGTTATATTTCCCTTTTTCCAGTTGTCAGGAACTTCTCCTGTCTGCCATGATTTTTCAAATATGATGGCCAGTGGCTTTGCAACTTCATTCGCCAGCTCCTTCAGGACGCGAGGATGGATTTCATCAGGTCCCGTGGACTTGTGTACATTCAGCTTCTGAAGATAGTCTCAAACAAGATCCTCTCGTACAGTGGGCCCAAGGTCTAGGTTTTCACAGTCCCTGCATCCGCCTTCCAAGACTCGGGTGCTGCGGTCAGAGCCTTTGACAGTGAAGTCCGAGGCAAAGAAGCCATTCAGAACCTCAGCCTTCTCCAAGTCCTGTGAAGCCAGTTCTCCTGAAAGTTTCCAGAGGGGGCCTACATTGTCCTTAGTCTGTTTTTTAGCTGCTGGGGAGGTAAATCGAAAAAATGTAGCTCTCACAGGTTGAGATAAGAACAGTCCAGTAACTAAGGTATAACACAAACCACTACTGCTACCACCAATAATAATAATGATAAGGGAAATAACAAGGGAAGACAATACAACTGCTCACCACCCGCCGATCGATACCAAGCCCGACCTGAGCAGTGATCTAGCCGTTCTGGGTAACTCCCCCAGTTTATATACTGGACATGTCGTGCTGTGGTATGGAATACCTCTTTGGTTAGTTCGGGTCAGGTGTCCTGTCTCTGCTTCCTCCCGGCTTCCCCTCCTCCCTGTTAGAACATGAGACTCAGAAAGTCCTTGATCGGAGTAAACATTACTTAGCAACAACTAAAAACATCGGTGTTATCAGCGCTGTTCCCAGGCCTAAAGTCAAAAACACAGCACTGCACCAGCTACTAAGAAGGAGAAAAATGACTGCTACTGCTGAACCCAGGACACTTGGCTTGGTTGGGAACACCCTGATCAGCACTGCACTTCCCAGCTGGATCCAGAAATGCAGTCATGGAGACCCAGTTAAGGGGAGAAACCCAGTGACTCTCTCAGTTGGTTTCAGGGACCTCCTGGTGTCAGTCTGTCCTCTTCCAGCCCATATCCAGGTAGCTCTGCTGGCACCAGCACCTTGCCATTCCCAGCCCAGTCTCTTTGGAGCTTCCCACTCCACCACTTCTGCAGAAAAAGGCAAAGCTGCCTGCAGTTTTCCAGTGCAGAGGAATCCAGGGTTTGTAGGGAAACAGACTGGACAGGCCATTCTTGGCCAGGCACAACCTGCAGTGTTTGTGGGGCTGGGGGCCGTGTGGGTGCGCAGGCACCAGCAGGCTCTGTGCAAAGGGCTGCTGCAGTGCTCACAGGACAACATGCAAATCCCAGGAAAGCAGCGGCTGGGGACACAGGCAGCCCTGTTGGGGGGAATGCCCCAGGGACAAGCCCCATAGAGCTGGGGAACCCGGGTCACCCTCATAATAAAGATCCCAGAGAAGGGGGCCGGTAGCAGGGGCACCATGTGGGACCCCAAACTCACCAGCTGCCCATAGAAACAAGGCACTTCTTTTATTGGCAGCCTGCAAGCCACTGCCGCAAGCCCCCCCCCACCCCAGGACTCCCAGCACAGCTCGTCCTGGGGGAGGACCTGGCCCCACTGTGGGGTGGGTGTGCTGCTCCCCCTATCCCTGCCATTGCATATGTCCCGTTGCACCCCATCATCCACCAAGCATCCACCGATGGGGGTCACAGCACCATGCTCACCCCCCCCAGCAGTGGAGAAACCCTGGTGTGGGGTGGGGGGCACGGCTATATCTCATGGGGGATGGCCAGAGAGCCCAGCATCCTCTTGGTGGAGGTGGTGAGGTGGGTGTAGTCATGGGGGATGCCGTAGGGGGATGAGCAGGGGCATGTGGTCCTTGTGGGACAGCCGGTGGAAGAGGGCGGACCAGCAGTGGCTCTCGCTGTCCTGCAGGGATTGGGGCAGGCTGCGGCCCTAGGTTTCTGGCAGTAGCATGATGCTGAGGATGGTGAGGATGCCGAAGAAGGTGAAGACGATATGGTGCAAGAAGCTATGGCTGTTGGGGATGGCAGTGATGGGGGAAAATGCCTTGCTCATGAAACTGGCCCCCACGACCAGGCCCAGCCCAGCACCCCTGCAGGGGAAATGCACTCAGAAGGGACCCAGGGGACCCTGCCCAGGTAGCGTGGGTAGGGTGGTTGCTCCCCCCTTACCTGACCACAGGGGGGAGGACCTTGCTGGCAAAGAAGATGCTGAGCATGGTGATGGCATGGGATGCGGTGATGCCAACCACAGATGAGGTCAGGATGATGAGGTCCAGCAGGTCTGGGTGAGGGGGAAAAGCACCGTCAGGGGTCGAATCTTGCACAAAACCACCCCAAGCATCATGTTCCTAACCCCAGCCAGGAGAGTGGGGGTACCCGGTCCATCCTTACACTGGGTGAGGGCCAGCAGCAGGAGGGAAGAGATGCCTGTGAGGATGGTGCAGAGCAGGAGGACAGCATGCTGCCCAAAGCGCTCAGCTGTCAAGAAAAAGAAGAGGCAGGCAGTCGCCTTGGTGCCCACCAGCACTAAGTAGCAGGAGAAGAAGTGGGGTAGGTGGGGGGCCAGGTTGCAGGTGGATGCCAGTGCTGATGAACCTGTGAGACAGCGGGATCAGGGGGCTGTGGCAGGACCACCCCCCCCCCCCCCCCAGCACCCCCTTGCCTGCTCACATTGTGAAGCCGAGGATGACACTTTTCTTCCAGATGACCCTGGTGCTGAAGATCTCGCAGAGGGCATGGTACCAGGGCTGCGGAGACCCCCTCAGACAGGTTTTCCAGCTTTGCAGGGACAGGGGAACCCGGGATAGAACTGTCACTATCCCACCACCACAGCTTTAGGGAGGGGGCCTGGTGGCTGTGTTGCCCTCAGCAGCCCCCACCATGCACCCAGGTGGAGGCTTTCCTGGTTGACAGGAGCTGTCGTCAGAGCTGGAGCCATTGCCTTTGGCCAGTGCTTGCAGGGTCTTCCTGACCCTCTCCAGCTGCTGTGTAGCCAGCAGCCAGGGTGGTGACTCCAGCAGCAGCGCTGGGCCACTGGGACACGAGTGTTGATGTTACAAGGCTCCCCACGGGCCTGACACCCCTCTGGCACTGATCTCCCATTCCCGGCTTCAAAGCGATGCTGCCCAGAAACCAAGTTCAAACCTGAGCAAACATTTACCCGGGAGGAGGCCGGTGGCGGGCAGGGAGCAGTGCCAGCCGCGTGTGCAGGGCCCGGTGCCGTTGGGCCGACCGGTGCCGCGATACACGTAGTAGCTGGCAGGGGTTCCAGCCGCCGCAGAGGCGCGGGATGGAGGCGCAGAGCAGGGCGGCCACCGCCAGGCGGCGCAGCGGCGACAAGAGTGCAACATCGGGGTGGCAGTGGTGTTGTGGGGGGGGGGCGGTGCCCAGCGCCCAGCGCCCAGCCCAGCCCCAGCGCCAAGCACGGCGCCCAACCCCTTGCCGCCCGCCGGCCCCGCGGCCGACACCCCCCGACGGCATCGCTCTCCGCGACCGACAGACTGAGATCGGGCTCCGGCTCCGCGGGCAGGTGGGGGCAGCATCGGGGCCGACCGAAGACCGCGGGGACCGCCCCGCCCGGCCCCAGCCCCGCCCGCCGTGGACTGACTCACCCCCCTCCCCGGGGCTCTGCCTTTCGCCAGTCAGCCCTGTAAGCTCCGGGTTCACTCCACACCAGTTAAATCTCCAAGACCAGTCCAGCCCCCAGCCCGGTTCGCCCCCCTCCAAGCCCTGTTCGCCACCCAACCCCCCCATCCTGGTCCAGTTTGTAGAATACGAACTCACTCCTCTAAACAAGCTAACAAGGTTTTATTGAGGGACAAAGTCAAAAAAGCAAAAGCAAACAGCGCTGGGAGCACGACCGTGGCCAGAGGAGCAAGTGATTAGTATTTGTTACAGGTTTATATACTTTCACTATTGCATTAGTCACATACATAGTCATAATTCCCACATATAGGCAGGGAATATTATAACTAGGTCCAGGAACTTATTATCATAAGTCTCCTCCTCTTGGTGTCTGCACACTGCTCTTCAATAATTGTGGGCAAGGGTCTTGAGGATGAAGTAAGCAGTCTTCCTCTTGTGAGTAGGGGTCTTCAAGATGAAGCAAGCAGTCTTCCTCACAGTGTACTTTTCACCTTTGGCACAGTTGGACACCCCAGTAATCACACAACTAGCTGAAACCAGCCCTATCTGTAATTATTCTGATAACTAGCATTTATTCTGATAACTAGTGACCTTCCTGCAAAATTTATTGCAGGTCGGGCAGACAAGGAGTATCTCAAGCTAGCAGATGTTTGGGAGGCTCTGTCTCTAAACTGATAAGTAGAAGGATGGTGTGAAATAACTCATTTATGTTCAGTGGGGTCACTAAATCCTGTTATCTCACCACAGACTTACAACACAAACATTGTTCTTTAAGGCTAAAGATACTTTAGAAGGCTAGTGTGAAACAATTAACTCATGTTTAGTGGGGCTACTAAATTCCACAGACTTACAACATGAACATTGTTCTCTTTCTACAACCTAAGTTAAGCTAAAAAGTACTTTATATTTTCCGGGCACTAGCTTTTCTTATATCAAGCCCTGCCCCCTCTTTCTTTACCTTTACAGATTCTTTTACTATGTGACTCCGTTTTGCTCAAGAGTTCTGACCCTTTTTTATCTTGTTGTCTAATCTTGTGTCTTAGCGAGCTTTGTTTCTGTTATTGTAAACTCGTACAGTTATATCCACATAACCACACCTGTGATTTGTGAAAGCCCATACATTTATGTGTTTATCACAATTCCCCCCTTTTTCTTTTTCTTAATCCATTTGGCTTGAGCCATAATTTCCATTTCTGGCTTTTCTCATTTGCTCTTTTTTTTTTCCAAAGATTAGTTTTGCCTCCTCAAACGGATCATCACGAGACCGAATTTTTAACATTTTGATTTTTTATTATGTTCCTTCAGGAGTAATTATTTAAACCCGTAATTGTTCTATGGTCCTACGAACCATTCTACTCATCAGGGGAACAACACAAGGTACAACAAGTAAACCAGTTATTAGCAAAACAAAACCCAGCAGAATTCCTCTTTCCCCCCCAAAGTTCCACCAGTTATTGTTCCACCATTTTTTCATATCCAAGTTAAATCCTTTCCCGATTTGAATGGGAACATGTGTGACCTTTTCCATTTCAGTAATTATCTTTTTGATAGCTTTTCCTTCATCATCTATCTGTAAACAACAGTTAGATAGATTGAATTTCCCCCACACACCCCTTTCCTGGGCCAAGAGGTAATCCAGGGCTAAGTGATTTTGATATACCGCTGTACAAATTTTGCTGTTCTGTTTGGCTAATATGGTTAATGCATCACCAGTTTTGTTAGTCACAATTTCCAGGACTGCTTGCAGCCTAATTATGCGATTTAACATATATATATATATAGGAGTCCTGTATCCCCAGGATCCATCCTCAGCCCAGGAGGCAGGATTGTAATATGCAAAAATTCGCTCTGGGGGCCACTGATCATCTCTCCCGTTTCCAATCTGTAGGTCCCTTTTTGCCCGGGATATTTCAGATGCATCAGAATAGACTGGCACCCTTAATCATTCCCCCATACGTATTGGTAATAAAAAGAAACTTGGACGATTGGTTCCCAAAACACATATTCCGGGCCAATTCCCAGGTAATTCAGAGTATGCATGTTTACCACAGATCCAATATAGTCCTTCTGGAGCTTCCCACTTATCCCCAGGATTCTTATTTAAAGTCCAATATTTCCCTCCATCTGCAATATCCGAAGGATGGCCCTGGGTTGTTCATTTTTTTTTTTATTGTTTCATTCAAAATTTTACTATTTTCACAAGTTAAATCCCCCACTGTATTTTGGGGGTTTTTTTGGGGGTGGTTTTTGTTGTTGTTGGTTTTGGGTGGGTTTTTTTTTGTTTGTTTGTTTGTTTTTCCCTTGTCTCCCAGGGGGCTTTTGCCAACAGTTTTTGGCCAATGATACTCGTCTGTAGTGCCCATTGTTTCACACTCTGGACTTTTCTTGAATTCCATATATTGTTGTCAGTGAAATTAATTTCCTTCGACTCCCAAGGCCATTGTTCCCCCATACTGGTACCTCCACAAACATAACAATTACTTATATTGAGTACTTTTGCTATATTTTCTGCCAAGTTCACAAACAAATTTCTGACAATTGTGGGAATTTCATATTTGGCCCCAGTTTCCATTTCACAGTAGAAAGCATGGAACAGTAGTTCCTCCTCCTTGTCCGAGTGTACATCTTCCTGGATCTAAATATAGATGAGAGTTCCTGGGTCTGACCCAGTGCTGTCAATCTGCAGGCCGAAAGTGTGTTCGGCCATTTTCCAATCCTCATTCCAGGTTCTGGGTTTATTTATGGTTAAGTTCAGTGGGTAACACTGGTTTCTCCTGCATTTGTTTGGGGCGGTCAATCTCTTTAGCTTAACTACCCAATATCCTTGCTCCTCTAGTCTCTTGGTATACTTTCCTGGAGTATAATCTGTGGACCAAAGAACACAGGTCCAAGAAGTACAATAATTCCAGTTCCTTGTACAATCAGAACTTGCCGTTTTAGATTTTTTTTCTTCCAAGAGGAGCATATATATTTTCGGTCATGGGAGAAGATTAGCACCCATTCCATACTTCCACATACCCCTGCCCACTTACCACTGTCTATTGCTTCACAAGCATCAAAAATTACGCTTGCTGGACTATTTATGTTGGTAACTTCAGTTCACCCTACTATTATTCCATCTTTTCCCAGGGACTGCACTTCCAACCACCATTCCTTTACTTTAGCTTTAGGATCATAACATATTATCTTGCCTTTAACATTACATCTGGCGTACTCTGTATTGTTATGGGTGCACATCTCAAGCATGTTTCCACTGCACTGATAATGGGTGTGATTGATAGACTAAAGTTTGCCTGGTCAAGTGCCCACTCCTTCATACATTCCGTGCAATTGGAGGAGGCTCATACTCATGATAGGGACAGGAGCCATAAGATGATCAGAGGTCCAGTATGACATACACCTCCACCTCTCTGGCCTGTGGGGTTGCTGCCCACAGCCGAGGTATGTTTGTGTTTCTCGGTGGCAGGCATAGAGGCCAACCTGGGCTTGCCCTTGGCCGTCTTATTTCCTCCCATTCAATTTCACTCAAACTTTATTCACAGACCCTTATAGTGTATTCCCACTTACCTTCAGTTACCTCCCACTCCGATGGTACCAATAACTCCCAGCCACAGAGTAGAGTAAGTACGTCAGCATCCTGTAATGGCTGTCTATATTCAATCCAGGGTGAATTTTTAGGACATGGCATGCAACGCAGGTGTCTATTATGGGAGCTGCAATATCACTTCTGTTTACAAGTCTTACACGGACAGAACACCCAACTAGTGCGTCTTGTATTGGGGTGTCTCAGACATTATATATATATATATATATACACACATTGGTGAAAGCTCTCGTTCCTCTATTACAGGATCACAAACCAGAGCTAGTTCCCCATGTGTATCTGAGTAATATAATCCAGATCCCCCAAATTGGGGATTGTTACCTCCCCAGGAAGAGAACCACAGTTTCCTCAAAGTATCCCACAAGGGAATTTTAAAACCAGTCATATAAGCTCGGCCTTAACCTTTTGTCTCCCTGTATTCACGAGTTATTACCTATATATTACTACATAGTCCTCTTCTTGAGAGTCAGTTTGGTGTCACCTGGTGTAGATATTACAGTCCACTCCGTAGGTTCTTCCACAGGTCCTCTAATCCTGCTGGTGTGGGTCCGTCCTCTTTCTCTGGCACAGACCGCAGCTTCCGTTATCAGCAATACCTGAAAGGCACCTTCCCACTGTGGAGTTAAAGATTGATCTCTCCAGGTCTTAATCAATACCCACTCCCCGGGATTAATGTTATGAATTTTAAAGTCTAAAGGCATTGTCTGGGAAATCCATCCTTTTGATCTTAAATGTTCCAGAGTCTGAGCTATTGTGCTGATGTATCTTCTTCTCCTCTTTCATAAGTATCGGTCTCCTTTTGGGTTGTCATAAAAGGTAATCCAAACATAATTTTATAAGGAGCTATCCCTAAATCCAAGCTGGGTTGCATTTGAACCCATAACAATGCTAAAGGCAAACACTTTACCCAGGACATTTGGGTCTCAATCATTAGTTTAGTTAACGTTGTTTTCAAGGTTTGACTCATTTTTTCCACTCCTCCCGAGTTTTGAGGATGCCATGGGGTGTGCAATTCCCATATTATCCCCAAGGCTTGGGTTACTTGTACAATTTTTGATGTAAAATGTGTTCCCCTATCTAAGTCAATTCTGCTAATCATCCCATATCTAGGGATAATTAGTTCCAAAAGAGTTTTTGATACTGTATTTGCTGTAGCCCTGACAACCAGAATTGCTTCCACCCAATGAGTTAAGTGATCTACTATTACTAATAGGAACTTCCACCTCTGCACAGGAGGGAGTTCAGTGAAATCTGTTTGGGTGCTTTGAAAGGGCCGCGTCGCCAGTTCACATCCCCCGGAGTTAGATTTTCTTATAACCTTTTTATTCACTCTTTGGCAAGTCATGCATTTATCAGTTATTTGTTTCGCTAACCCAAAAATTCCAATACATCCATACTCCCTTAAAAAGTGATCACATAGGGCTTGTGTGCCCCCATGAGTCTTTTGATGTATGTTTTCTAATATCTGTCTGCTCAGTGGTTTATTAAGGAGTTGCCTCCTGTCAGGGAGTTTCCATTTCCCATGTCGATCCTGTTCTCCTCCTATTTTTCTCAACTCTTTCCCTTCTGACTCACTGAATTTTGGAATCTCCAATTCCTCTTCCTCAGGTAACAGAACCAACATGACTCTCTCAATTCCATTTTCTGCTGCATCTCTAGCTTCTTGGTCTGCTAGATTATTTCCCCTTATTTTGGGTGTCATTCCCCTCTGATGTCCTCTAACATGCACTACAGCTATTTCTTCAGGTAATTTTAATGCTTCCAAGACTTCCAAGATAAGCCCTTCATGAATCAACCCCTTCCCTTTTGAATTTAAAAGTCCCCGTTCTTCCCAAATTTTCCCAAAGGTGTGCACTACACCAAATGCATATTTTGAATCAGTATAAATAGTTTCCTTCCTATGCGCTAGGTATTCTAAAGCTCTTTTCAGAGCATATAGCTCACATGTTTGAGCAGACCAACCTGAGGGTAATTTCCCTCTTTCAGTGATTTGCGTCTTTTCTCCGTTAACTAGCACATACCCTGATATCCTTTTTCCCTGCAGACATCTAGACGATCCGTCAACATATATTCCTTCACCCTCTGGGAGAGCCTGTTCCGTTAAATCCTCCCGAATCTTGGTCTGGCATCATATAACTTCTAAACAGTTATGGGTCAAACCTTCTTTTTGCTACCCATATCAGAACTAAGCAGGGTTTAGACTTTTGTCCACCATTAATGTTAAATCATCATTATTAATTAATATTGCTTCATACAAATAAAAGGGTTTGTCCAGTGAGGATCCAGCAAGCCCTCAGTCCCATCTGTCAATATGTCTGTTCCCACTTGTCTGCCTGCCTCAGCACTCATCCCATGCTCAAACACAGGAGCTGCGCGAGCTCCCCTCCTTTCCCCCTTGGTTTTCCCTGTTCTTTTTTTTTTTTTTCCTCACAGTTGCTCACCCTGCTCTGCAGGGGCTGCAGATGCCTGCCTCTGCAACAGCACTTCTGGTTTAACCCTTTCTTAACTCTGAATGTGGATCTGCTGCTTGTTGCCAGTGACAGCAATCTCTTCCTCCTTATCAATATCAGATAGGACAGATGCAGAGGGTGCTTCTCTCGGAGGTACCTGTGATAGATAATTTCCCAACCTATCTTCCTGATTACTCAGGGTTTGGTTTTGTTGTTTTGTTTTTTTTTTTAACTTTGCACATTTTTCCCCAATATCAGAGGCTGAACAGCATCTCTCCAGCTTAGCTTTCTGTTTTTCCCTGTCCTTTTCCACAGCCAAAATTAAGGGATCTGGCCGAGCTATATCAATTTTATATTCAGTCTGTCATGCCAGGTGGTTTCTTAAAGTGAAAAACATATCTGCATACATCACTTCATCCCATTTTCCTTACCGCTTTAAGAACAACATCAATTGTAACAACATGTTATAGTTCAAAAGTTGCATTGAAGGGCCACTTTTCTCCATCTTTCAATTTATATAAAAGGTCACCATTGATTACAATATTTGATCAGAGTTTTCTTATTCACATTTTCTCCCGGTGCCCCTCCCCCCCCCATATCTTTCCAATGAGCTAAAATGCAACCTAACGGTCTCTTTCTGAGAATTCCCCCACTCTGTTGTCCTCCCATTGTAATGCCTTAAAGATATATGATACGGTTAGCCCTACAACAATAACATTTTACCCAGAGTAAAAGGTATAACGGAGTGCTGCACCCACAACGGATACACCTGAATTCCAAACAGTTCTGTAAATAAACCTCTTGTCTCTGACCAAAAGAGAGAATACATTGCGACCAAGCAGGACACTTAGCTTGGATATACAAACTACAGTGATGACAGACAGGATAAGAGCTAGTTCAAGCCCTGTGCCAGAGAGCTTGAACACTACTTTGACAGTTAACCCCTATATTGCTCTACTGGTCCTTTAGTTCTCACAAATTTACATAAATTACCCGTACTAATTCTCCCAAACGTTCAATCTGGTCCCAATCGGAACAATTTCCCGAGCGATTAACACACCAAAATCCTGATCAAATTCCCCCACACGTTATCCTCACAAACAAGACGTTCAAAGTCAAAAATTGGTTTGCACACAACACTACAGTGGACAAGACACTAAAACCCAACAATAGGTTCAATTTCAAAGGACATATATGCTTCGTCCATCTCCGGCTGCTCTCCTCGCGGAGAACACAGAACTGTGAATCAGGACTCCATACTCCTTCGTAGCTATGCCACATCTCACTCACACTAAACACTCATTCACACAAGGGCCCATCTCTCAATCACCCACTTCACACAGAATGTCGTCTAAGCCAATAATTGTTAACACATAAATCTCAAGCTATTGTTTACTTGCCAAAGGTTTGTAAAGCCGTTAGTACAGTTACCCTTGTACCAAACCAACCCTTGGGGCAAGCATCCACACTCTTTACCTTGTGTAGGACGTCTCCTTATGACTTATAGGTATCCCCTTTACCTGATATTCCCCAGGAGGTAGAGCCTCTGACACCCCTAGTCATGTCTCTCCTACCTGGACCATATTCCCTGTTAGCTAACATAACCCCCAGTGGACTGTCTGGGGGTATTTTGGCCGACATTTCCTTGCTCCCTTTCTTTCCCGGGACTTGGCTTACCTGCCCCTTGTCCCATACCTATACCCTGGGGGGTCTTTCCATCTTTCTTCAGTTACTCGTTCGCTTCGTCTCTTCACCGGCCAATTCCCTGGCAGGATATTGGAACAGCGGTTAGAAGGACTCCGCACAAGCCTCACAGATCCCGGCCACCCGGTCCGCGTCTCATTCACACACCGATCACCCCCATATTCCCGCCTAACCGAACAATACTTACAGTCCATTTTCTTGTCCGGATCTTCGTGCATGTGAATTACAAGCGACCACAGTTTTCCTGGGAGCCCTTCCCTGCTTTTGCGTCATGAGTCCCCTTCTTTGCCCAGGATATAACATGCAAGTGCCGATGAGACCAGAAGAAACCGAGCAAACTGCTGAAATCGGCAGGGCACGCCTTTCACTCAGATTCCCCTAGGCCCACGGAAGCAAAGCAGGTTCTTATCCCGAACGAGCCCCCATTTGTAGAATACGAACTCCCTCCTCTAAACAAGCTAACAAGGTTTTATTGAGGGACAAAGTCAAAAAAGCAAAAGCAAACAGCGCTGGGAGCACGACCGTGGCCAGAGGCGCAAGTGATTAGTATTTGTTACAGGTTTATATACTTTCACTATTGCATTAGTCACATACATAGTCATAATTCCCATGTATAGGCAGGGAATATTATAACTAGGTCCAGGAACTTATTATCATAAGTCTCCTCCTCTTGGTGTCTGTGCGCTGCTCTCTGGTGATTGTCCACCATTAATGTTAAATCATCATTATTAATTATCGCTTCATACACATAAAAGGGTTTGTCCAGTGAGGGTCCAGCAAGCCCTCAGTCCCATCTGTCAACATGTCTGTTCCCACTTGTCTGCCTGCCCCAGCACTCATCCCATGCTCAAACACAGGAGTTGAGTGAACTCCACTCCTTTCCCCCTTGGTTTTCCCTTTTTTTTTTTTTCTCTCACAGTTGCTCACCCTGCATGCCTTCGACCAACACAACTGCCTCCCTGGGGCTCTGCCTTTCGCCAGTCGGCCCTGTATGTTCCGGGTTCACCCCACACCAGTTCAATCCCCAAAATCAGTCCAGCCCCCAGCCTGGTTCGCCCCCCTCCAAGCCCGGTTCGCCACCCAACTCCCTCATCCTGGTCCAGTTTGTCCCCGTAACCTGGTTTTCCCCCTCCCAGCTCGATTTATCTCCTCCCAGCCAACCTGGTTCACCCCCCCAGCCTGATTTCCCACCCCAAGCTTGGTTCACTCCCCCCCAACTTCATGGTGCTCCAGGCCAAGGCACCCCCTTGGTTGATGCTGGGGGTCCTGGGGTGCAGCCGGGGGTGCCAGGGCCTGGCTTTGAGCACCCACAGATGCATCCAGGTCCCCCTAAACCTTAAAGTTGTCTACAAGGTTGTTCCAGAAATGAGTCCCATTTTCTGACTCAGTTCTCTCTGGGGTTCTGTGTTGCCAGAGTGCAGCAGCCCAGATGGGTTTACCTCTGTGTTGCCAGTTGCTCTGCTTCCATTGCTGCAAACCACCCCCACAGGGCATTTGCCACCATCCACGAGTCAGTATAAAGTACTGGCCACTTTTCTAGTTCAGCAATATCCAGCTGGGGTCTGCACTCCCTGGGAAAGGAACTGGTCAGGGCCTCCCTTGCACCCAGTGTCAACGAAGCAGCTGAGTTGCAAACAAGCTTTTTGGGTTTTCCTCTTCTATTTGAAATTTATTTACAGTCACAATCTCTGAAGGACAACAGTGTTGTCCTGGTGCTCTACATCTGCAAAATTACATCTGCATTTCTTTTGGCCTTGCTCCATGGGAAGTTGTACAGCCAAAGGGGTGATAAGGCTATACGGTGGCACAGGGCCCTAGGACACGGGGTAATGGGTTTAAACTTAAACAGGGGAGATTTAGGTTGGATATAAGGAAGAAATTCTTCCCTGTGAGGGTGGTGAGGCCCTGGCACAGGCTGCCCCAGAGAAACTGTGGCTGCACCACCCCTGGTAGTGTTCAAGGCCAGGCTGGACGGGACTTGGAGCAACCTGGTCTAGTGGAAGGTGTCCCTGCCAGTGGCAGGAGTTTGGAACTAGATGAGATTTAAGGTCCTTTCCAACCCAAATCTACTCTATGACTCTATGCCAGAGGTGCAGAGCTGGTGGGGATGGCACTACATGGCATGCAGTGTTCCCAGCTGTGCTGCCCAACACCAGCCCCACATGGGTGAATTGAGCCACGGGGCAGCAGTGATCCCTGCAACCTATTTCTGAGGGTCAGTATTAAAAAGAAGAGCAGGAGGTGGTGGGAGTGTAGCTGTGGCTGGAGCAGCACCGTGGGAGCCTGGCAAGGTGCCTGTCCCAGGGCACAAGGGCAGCAGCACCCCAGAAGGAAGCATCTGGTGCTGAAAGCCCTGCTGCAGGCTCCTGGACTCCAGTTTGCCCTGGCTGCTGGGAAACCACCTCCCTTCCTGGGGAAGGAGGAGAAAACCAATGTGGTGTTAAAAATCAGGTGAGCATCCAGAGATCATGGCCCATGGGTTGGACCACCCCTGCATACCTGAGCATATCAGATGGGCTTCCAAGGAGCACTGCACACCATCCTGGACCGTATTTTCTCCTTGAGAGGGAAAGTGCTGTCTAGGGAGAACTATACATACAAAGATAATTTTAATTAATTTATTTCTTTACACATAACTGAAAGTGATGTTACAGTACATAAGTTATTTACAACTGTGCAGTAATGTGTTGCAAAATAAATTATCTAGAAGGCAGCAAAAGTACACTGTTAATGTATATAAAAACTGTACAGCATTTATGGGATACAATTTTTCTTTATATGAGTATTGGCTCTGTAGTGTTTTCAAGTTATGTTCTCAGAAAGAGAAACGAAATGCCCAAGATTAAAGGAAAAGAAAAATATAAACCACATGGATTTTACTCCATTAAAAACAGAGTTGGCAAAGTCCTTTCTATGCATCACCATTTGACTGCTTGGCCATGCCTCTTCAGCAGCTCCTCTGCTCTTCCCAAATGCTGGTGAGCAGCTGCTGCGGGCGCCAGACCCATCCACACCTTCAGAGCCACAGCTGCCCAACTTGGACACTGGCTTTTTGTTTCTATGGTTTTTTTTAGACATACCCAGAATGGAATGAGAAACTCAAACACCCCCCCCCCCCCTCCCCCCATGGTTTCCTGCTGCAGCTTCTCCGAGCAGAGACCTGCCACCAGTGGAAAACAGAGAGCTGGAAATCACGGTGTTCACAAGTTCATGAATCATGTGGTTGCTGGCACCGCTCAGCAGCTTCTGCAACATGCAAATGGTGTCCTTGGCCTCCTCCCTCCATGCCTCTGTCAGTCTCTCAGCCAGCGCGTACCCGATTGCCCATGCAGCCAGGCTGCCTCCCTGCCACGGCAGCTGGTTGGAAAGGAGATGCACCCTGGCTCACTGCCTGGCAGAGCTGCCGTCAGTTCAGAAGTGAGGGACATGTTGTGAAGAAAGTGCAATTATTTTTCTTATTGTTTTGTTTTCTGCCGATAGCTGCTTCCTCCTCCTCTGACCAGGGATTCATCAGCAAGCAGTAAGGGTGAATGTGAGCTTGACTGCCTGACCTCAGAGGGCTCCTGTCCATGCCAGTGTTCAGTGATGTCTCCTGGCTTTGAACTGTCATGCCGGCAAGAGCACAAAGTCATCATTCACGTCGACCATTGGCACATAGAATGAGGGCACCTCGTTCACACAGAGGGATTTGTGCCCCGTGGGTCCAGCTCTTGCACCTTCAGCTGCCACTCCATCCTTTGCACCGCGTTCAAGGCAGCAGCTTCATGCTGCTGGCGCATGAGCAGGCATGTCTGGATCGGGGGGGGGGGGGGGGGGGGGAAGAAGAAGCAGAGATGAGGGATGGACAGGAGTGGGCAGAGCAGCAAAGGATGCCACACACATTCTCACAGGAAGGAAACCTGGACTTGGGGTGTCTGCTGAGCCTAATTCCAGCAGGAGCAGAGGTGAACCCAAAAGGGCCTTGTGGGGCAGTCTTTAGAGGCTCATAAGCACTCAAGAGCACTGACTCCACTGGCAGCAGCTTCGGCAGACATTCCCCATTGGCCCCAACAGCAGCCCTTGGTTGCCCAAGAGCAGAGTCCTGCTCCCTTCATGGGAGCTGCCACCTCCCTCTGTCTCATCAGCTGGAAGCACAACCATCCCTGCTCCCTCCCATGCCACCCAGAGCTCTGCAGAGAACTCTGCAAATCACTGCACAAACTTCTGCCACCCCGAAGTTCCCTATATTTCAAGGCCAGGTTGGACAGGGCTGTGAGCAACCTGGTCTAGTGGAAGGTGTCCCTGTCCATGGCAAGGGATTTGAACTGGATGAGCTTTAAGGTCCCTTCAACCCAAACCATTCTATGATTTTATGATCCCGCATCGTGCAACACTGCCCAGACCACCTCAGGACACCTGCTCCCAGCAGGCGTTTGGAAACCACAAAGGCAGCTTCCAGGCTACAGCAACAGCCAGGACCCCTCCTGGGGAATCCCTCCTGGCAGGAGGCAGAGCATCAGGACCTGATGTTGGCTATGCACTACAGCGGCAGCCGGGAGCATTGGGACTCCTGCACCTCTCACCTTCATTCGATCGTACTTGTCATCCACGTCTTGCAACCAGGAAATGAACTGCCGTGCGTTGAAAACGGTCTCTGACCGATTTGTTTTCATCTCCCTAAGCAAAAGACAGCACAGGAAATTTTTGGTTTTGTTACTCTAAGCAGTTACAGGTGAAACAGGCCATATTCCAACCCCTCTTAGAACACACACTCATCAGAAACAAGAAAGGTGCCTGCAGGGAGGAGAATAGAGCATGCTGATCCCAGCTGCTTGTGCAGCCCTCTGCCAAGACTTCAGCCTTGGGCAGCAATGCACACATTCATGCACACATGCACTCCCCATCTCTGCTTGTTTTGCAGAGAATCTCTCTGTGACAGGCTCTCAGAGCACTCACATCTCTCTCGGCTGCTTCAACTCATGCCCAAGATTGTCATGTCTTTGCTATAGAAACACAGACACTTGGCTGGGAAATGCTGGGGGATAAATCAAGGCTCTGGGATAAATACACCAGGTCAGTAATGAATTCCAGGATCCTGTTGCTGCACAGGATCCCTCCTGCAATGCAGCAGTGTGTTTCCCTGAGCAGCCATCCTTCCAGCAGTTGCAGGGCTGAAGAGGGTGCTGGCAGGATGGCACAGGACCAACTGCAGCCACATGGCCACCGGCTGCAGAAACCAGACACGATTCCCCCCTTCTCTGGCACAGAATGATGGGAAATTGAAAGAAGAAATGACCATTTCTGATGGGCTGTGAGATGGAGCCTGGCTCTTTCAAAGCCACTATTCAGACACAAATCAATTTAATGGTTCTCTCCCCTTCCTTCAACAGGAAAAGATATCCCAGAGTGTCCTACAAGATATCCCAGAGTGTAGTAAAAGAAACCTTTCAAGGGTGTAGATGATCCTGATCAAGAAAGGCAGACAGTCCCTGAGACTCACTGATAAACATGAGTCATTTTTGCTTCTAACAAGACAACATGCTCCCTGTATCCCCATGTTCCTGGATGTTTCCTTCCCTGGAATGCATGTGGGGTATCCCAGAACATGCAACACCAGAAACTGAGTCAGATTAGGCAACCTGCAGGGTCAGATAGGAGCTGCAGGGCTCCTGCAGCATGTCCTGCATCTGTGTGCCATGGTGGGTGACAGGGACCTGAGCAGGGGAGAGCATTAGGAACTCCTGCCTACATCCCTCCCTCTATCCAGAAAAGCACATCTCCCTCAGAGTCTCACATAGCACCTCTGAGACACTCCTCCACCATTGAGACAGGCACTGACCTGATTTTCTAGAGGCCATGTTATAGACCTCGGAGTCGAGCAGCATGGTGCAGGCACTGAAAGGCACAGCCTGGTTGGCAATAGTCCTTGCTGCCCGACAATGAACTCTCAGAATCTCCTGCTCACAGGAGACGATGAGCTTCTCCTGAGGAAGAGCAAATGAACCAGTGAGCATGGCAGCCTCAGTCTCCCCAGCAGAGGAAATCCAGGACCTCTTCCCCAGCAGGAGTTTCCTAGGTGTGCTCCCTTACCCGCTCTATGCTGTGCTGGAGCCGCAGCTTTCCCCGCACAGCTTCTTGCTGCTTGAAGAGCTCCTTCAGAGGCTCAGCAAGTGACGGCGGAGGTGCGATCTGCAGGCACATGGCGACAGGGGGTTAGAGCCAGCACTGCTGCTGGGTGTCCTTCCTGGGGAGGCTGCCTGTGCCCCCTGCCACACAGCACCCTGCTTGCAGCACATTGGCCAAGGGAGCTGGTGCCACCCCCACAGGGTGATGTACTGAGCTCGCCGGAGAAGCAACTCTGCCTTTTTCCTCAGCAGGCAGTTGGCAAAGGACAACATCCTGCCCATGCCAGATTACAGTGAGCAGTGAGACAAGGCAAGAGGTGTCCAATGTTGAGAAACGAGCTCAGCCTGCAGAACCAGAGCTTACACTACCCCACATGCTGCAAGGGCAGTTTGTAAAGGGGCCTGAGTGTGTCCTGACAAAGGGGATGACACTATTGGAGAAATATCACCAGGAGCAGCCCAGTCTGTGCACTAGTGGGAAGGGTACCTGTGTCCTGCACTCTCCTGGGGAGCAAGGTGCTCCACAAGCACAGCCCAATTGCAGAACGGAAGTGCAGGGGGCTCTGGGTTAGTCTAGGAAGGAACAAGATGTGAGCACAGGCTGCAACCACTGCAGTGCTGGGGCTGACTAAGCATGTATTAACTCATGGAAATAGTAACTCCTGCATGGACTATGCTGCACAGAAATATCCACAGACCGGGACATTCCACCTGCCTGCAGCATGGAACAAAGCCTGACACAGCCAGTCATATAGACCCTCCTCCTCCAGGCTGGATCCCAGATTAACTGCCTGCAGCACTGAGTTTATTGATGCACTTGTATTAGCAAATCCGTTCATGCAGCACAACAGTGAAATGCAGATCCCATTGCCAAGGAGTGAGTGCTACTGGCAAGTCAAATATCAGAGCTTGGAAAAAACAAAGGCAGGAGTTAAGAGCCATCTTTTCCCTACTGTCCTCTAGGTTCAATCATCTAATTATTATGCTTCTTGGAAAAGCAGTTTTGCCTTACAGCCTCAAATCCAATGGCTTCATATAAACCTGCCCTAAAACCTGAACAAACCTCAGGTTCCTAAGCACAGGCCAAGGTCTCCTCTGCAAAAGTACAGCATCTCAGAGGATGCATTTATCATGCAGCCATCCACTTACTGGGGCTTAGATTTGTCTTCATGGGCATTTCTAAAAGTAGGCTAAAGGCATGGCTGGGGGCACTACCAGCATTGCAAGGGTGCTGGCGGCGCATAGGGAACAGTCTGGCTGGTGCTTGCAGCAGCAAGGGAGGGGACAGTTCCTACTGCTGTGGTTTTAAAGAGAGAAGGTGACTCACCACTGGAATATGGAGCTTGCTTAGAGGCTTGCCATCCAACAGGTAGGAGCCCGTATAGGTGACATACTCAGCGTAGCACTGTGGAGCTTGGGGAGTAATATAACAGAGGATTTTCCGCTTCTCTTCAATCTTTTTCCTGATCTGGAGGTACTCAAAGTAGGGGTTGGACCTGTCACTGTGATAAGGTTCAATGTCATCCAGTTTTATAGCATCTACAATAGCTGCCAGTGTTTGCTGTATCAATCTCTCTCGTCTGCTGGGTGGATGTGTTGATCTGCTGCTGCAGCTGCTGGTGGTTGGAGCGCTGGAAGCGGCGCTTGCGCGGGTGCTGAGTCTGGGAATCATCCTCCTCTGTAACGCGGCCCTTGGCACGTGTGGCAGGTGCAGAAACAGGAGGAAATTCCTTCTCAGAAGCAGCAGTGTTCTGCTTGTTTTGGTTGGCGAGCATCTGAGCCCGGTTCCTCGTAATCCGCTGAGGAATCCTCTTCTATTTTGGGTAGTTTGGGAGCTTCTGCTACTGGTTTTTGTACTGGTTCAACAATTTCTGCTTGAGCATTGCCTGGAGGTGCATTTGCCTGGGAGGAAGGGACTAGGCTCCCACTGTGTGCCGCAGCACCCTACTGTGGAACGCTGCCCTCAACACTGGCCACAGGTGGGGGATAAGTCTGGGAGATGTTCTCTGACACCCCACCAGAAGAAGACAGGTCTTCATGTATGGCCTCAGCTTCTTGGCTCTCTGCCTGAGCAGACTCAGATGGTGTCTGCTGGAAATTCTGTGCTTCTGAGTCCCCCACTCCTTTTTCTCTCAGCTACATTCAGTGCTTCTGAGGTGGCTTCTTGTGCAGCGACTTCTGATTTCTGCTCCTCTGCTTGCAGCTCTGTCTCCATGGGCAGGACAGCAGTTGCCTGGCTGGCTGGTGTCTCCTCCGGCTCACCAGATACTATTACGGATGTGCTCGCTTTGATGGCTCCAGCGCTTGCTTCTGAAGCCATTGCTGGACACTCTTCTACCACTTCTGCCTCGGTCATCTCTGCAACATCCTTACATTGGAACGGCAGCTCTGGTAATGAGAAGGGGCCGAGGTCCAAGTCATCTTCTGTATTGTGAAGGGATCAGGCCACGTTACCTCCTTCTCTGTATTTGCAGGTGCAGCATTACTGTTTTCCAAATAGTTGTTTTCTGGTACACTAACAACTTCTGCCTGAGGTTCTACTGGCATACAAGAGGGCTCTGGAGCTATCTCAGGTGCTTCTTTCTGGAAGAGGCTTGCAGTTATTGAAGAACCCATCTAACCTAGTAGGGGGACATGTATGGAGCTTGCTCTTCAGCATTTGCTATTTCTCCTGGAACTGCTTCTTCAGCATCCTCCTTGACTTCATTGAGCCCTGGTTCAGATACTGACAGTGGATAAGATATGGGAGAAACAGGGTAGGAAGTATCTGTGGGAACGAAGGCTACTGGTGTAGTATGAATTTGCTCTAGGGAACAGAGGGGAGGTTTAGGGGACTCAGAGAACCTCTGAGGAGATTTCATCAGAAGCTCTGAGCCCATGGACCAGCTGACCGAGTGCTCTGTTGGGTTACCCATCAGGCTGGGAGGAATGGCGGTGTCAGCATTCCTGGAAGGAGGGTTATCCCAGTCTATACTGTTTTGTTCTGGCATACCTGAACTAAAATGGTTTTTCTTCAATTGGTGGTAAATAGGTAGATTCTGGTGGCATAATGGAAGCCATAGCTTGCTGCTCTTCTGTGGTATCCAAGGGCATGCCGAGGTCAGGGGGAAGAGCACTTTCTACCAAAGGAGCCGATTTGTCTCTGTGGGAAGGAGAGGATTTTGTTTGTAAACCACAAAAGACATTTTCAGCCACTGAGCGACTCCACTGACAGCTCCTGGCACACAGTGCAGAGCTTCCACTTTGGGTGATGAAGCCCCATAATCCGGTGAGCAATACCCAGGAGATAAACACTGTAACTTCTCAGCAGGGACAGAAGGAGGTGGAACTTTCTCCTCCATTAAATGCTGCACCGGAGAGTCATAATTTGATGCCGCTGGAACACTTTGCTGTCTGAAAACTTTATCTCCGACACCAAATTCTTCTTCAGGTGGCCCTTCTGATATCAACTGAGATGGAACGATAAAGGTTTGTGGAGGGTATGGTTCGAGCTGGGGTCTGACTTGGGTTCTCGAGGAGCCCACTGGAAACATTGGCATATCTGTCGAAGAAGGATGGAGAATAGCATTCATGGACATGGTGGATATGGGCAGCGAGTGCTGTGAGTCCACACATTCCAACATCAGGTCCGTGTAGTCTTCGTTGCTGCATGAAGGAGTCCTGGGTGTCTGTATCACCTCCTCATAGCTTGGACAAGAGACAACGGATGCTGGGGTTGGGGACTCCTGTCGGTCGGTTCTGATCTGGCCTGGGAGATGCTGGGAGGATCTCCTTCAGCTGAGGACCCGTTATCCAGTCCTTAGAGTCTGTCCCAACAGCAGGCTGGGCCTTGTTTTCTGGTGACAGTATAGGAGTCAGCGGACCCAACTCTTAAGTTTCTTGTCCTTGAGCTGAGTATCCAGTGTTAATGGCTTCTCATTGCCAGGTCCATACTCTTCTTGCGCACATCTTCTGAGCTTTTAAGTTTGTCCTTTAATTTGGGGTCTCCAGATCTGTGCCTCATTTTCTCCATTTGCTTCATTCTCTCCTTTGTGTCTTTTGTGGCGCTCCTCAATCTCCAGGTCTTTCTGGCTCAGCATCCTCTCAAAGCTGGTCATCATCAAATCTCCATCTCCCAAAAGTTTCTCCCTTGGCCTGGCATCTTTCTTGCTGCTGTCTTTGGAAAGGGGTTATTTTTCATTCCCATTGCTTATCTTTATTGACTCTGATTTGTCTTTCTCTTGGTTCTCCTTGAGCTTCTCCTTCAGTTTGGTTTCGCCAAATTTGAGGTTGTCCTCCTTTGATTTGTCTTTAAAGGTGGTAACCTGAGGACTGTCCTTGTCTTTAAGCATTGACTTTGGCTCATCTTTGTGATGTTTTGAAAGAAAGCATCTGCATGTTTGTCTCTATGTTTTTCCTTTCCATCCTTCAATTTTTCCTTGTGTTTATCTCGCTTCTTCTTCTCTTTAGCTGTGCTGATGGTGCTGGAGACATAACTCTTGTCTTTTTCCATCTTCTTTGACAGCTCTCTTTCAGAATCATTTTTATCTTTCTTTTCAGAAAATTAAGCAATCAATGCTTTTCTCTGGTTCCTCATCAGGCCCTACCTTCATATTGCAGGAAGTGCTAAATGCCTCCCCATCCACGGAGAGATCTTTTTCATAATGAGTGGAATCCTTTCTGCTGATGGAGTCTTTGAAATTCTTCTGTTTTTTCCTTTTTCTCTGTCTTCTCCTTCTTTGCTTTTTCTTTCTCATGACTTTTCTTTGACGAAGATGAGGAATGTCTGTTTCTCTCCTTCTCTTTGAGTTTGTCCTGCAAGCAGGGTAAAGGGAGAGAGTCCTTAAACTTTTCTTCAGTGGCATCAGTAAGAGAGAGGTTAGAAGATTCAAAGAGGCTGGTCAGTCCCCAGATCTTGTCCTCTATCTGTGAAACTGTCAGAAGAGATCTCGCTGATTTTGTCATTGGAGTCATCTCTATAGTTGTTCAGAGCTTCCTCCTCCAATTTCTCCAGCAGGCTCTTCTCCGATTCCCCTCCTTTTGAAGACTTTTTCTCTTTGGAAGGCTCTTTATCCAGCTTCTCCTTATGTTTGCTTTTCACTTTATCGTCATTGGCATGTTTCTTCTCAACCTTTTCTGAGAGCTTTTGCTTGGTTTTCTTCTCTGAGTGGAATCTATGGAATGTTCTGTCTCTCCTGTCCTTATACTTCTCAATAGAGTCTTTATCTTTCTTCTCTTTGTGTTTTCAAAGGAACTCTTCTCCTTCTTCTCTTTTCCCCTTCTAATGTCCCTTTGTCCTTTTTCTTCTCCTTGGAATCCTTATCTTTCTGCTTCTCTCCTGACTGTTGACGGTCCAGAGGAGTATTTGCGGTGCTTCTCGGGGTACAGACTCCTTCTCAGCAGCTGCACCATCATCCTTCTCCTGCAGACTGTCCAGGATGATGCATGTCACTCCCAGCAGAGTCGCTGACTTTGAACCCACTACAAGCTGTAATCATCTGTTTCATCTTCACTCTCATCTGTGAAGATGTCTGCAATGCTGTACCAGCTTTCTCCTTGCCTTTCTTCTCATCCTTTTTCTCGGAGAAATCCTCTCGATCCAAGAAGTTTTTTCTCTTTCTTCTCTCTTAACCTGGTCAAAAGAACTCTTCCTTTCTTTGTCTTTGCTGTGCAGGCTCTTTGTACTTCTCTTTAGTTTCTTTTTTCTCTTTGAAACTCTTGTCTAATTCTTTGTCTTTCAGGATTTTTCTCAGGAGCAACTTTTTCATTTTCTCCTTTTCACCTTCTTTGAATTTTTCCTTGCATTTTTTCTGACTTCACCTTTTCTTTTTTTTCTTTATCAGGAGCATCTTTCTTCTCCTTTTCCTTCAAGGAATTGTGCCTTCTCCCAACTCTCCAGAGCTTTACCACTGAATTCAGGGTCAGACTTATCCTTGAAGAACATTTCACAGCATATATTCTTTAAAGTCGTCTCGATAGGGCTCTTCCTGCTTTGCTTTGGTGTCTTTCGATCTTTAGAGACCTCAGATGAATCTTTTCTGTCTTTGGTGGTTTCACCTGTATCTTTTTCTTTCCTATCCTTGACACTCTCCACAGAATCCTTCCTCTTCTTATCCTTCTCAGCAAATAACTAGGAGTAACTTTGTGTCTGTCTGTTTGGTCCTTTTTTTTCTCGGAGCTTTTGTCCACATAGTCCCTCTCTTTCTTCTTTAAGAAAGTGTCCTTTTCATTACGTTTCTCGTTGTATTCCTTCTTATCTTTTGTTTTATTTTCCTTTTTCTTGTTTTAATTTCCTCTTTTACGGGTTCTATGATTTGTTTTGCACACGATGTCATTTTTAATCTCCCTGAAATCTGTTACTAGAGAATCCCAGCTATCTTCACCTTTGAAATCGAAGGATGAATCAGAAGACAAGTCTGAAAACCACCTCTCTTGCTGATCATCTGAAAGGCTGAATTTGGTGTCCTCACTGTCAGGGAACTTGGGTTTTGCTATTAAACTCATCAAACCCAGACTCATCCCTGCAAAGTTTTTTCTTTTTGCATTTTTCTTTCTCTTCTTTGAAGGATTTTTCTTCTCTAGTTTAGAAACCTTCTCCTCCTTTAGCTCACTCTTCTTTTCAGATTTTGACTGCTTGTCCTTTGACTTTTTCTTTCTCTCCTCCTTGTGTGTTCTCAGCTTCTCCTCCTTGGGAGACTTCTCCTTTACAGGTTTCTCTTTTTCTGATTTACTTAATCCTTCTCTGACAGATTTGCTCATGTCTTTAACTTTTCTTAATGATTTCTCCTCTTTTGAGGATTTTCCGGTATCATCTTTAAATAACCATTCCTTCTCCTCTGCTTTACCTTTGGGGACCTTTTCCTCCTTCTTACTGTGTTCTCCGCTCATGCTTCAACATTTTAAAATTTGTTTTCGACTGGATCTTCTGTCTCTACTAAAAAGCCTTTCTCAGGCTTTGTTTAGAGTCCTCAAACTCAAAGAAACTTTTTGATTATTTTAATGTCTTGGCTGATGGGACACTGACCCTTCTCCTTGGTTTTATGTTTATGTTTTGTTTTTATGCTTTTTAACAACTTTCCCCTCCTTGTCCAGCTTTGGAATTGCTCCATCCACATTGCTATGGAATGAATTTTTTTTCTCAGAAACAGTGTTGTGTGTGGTGTTTTTCTTTCCGTGCTCTGGTTTCTTCCTGACTGGCTTTAGTGACTGTAAGCTTGAGTCCTCGGACGAATAGTCTGACTCGCTCGTCAGTCTTGTCCTGGTGGAGTCCGATAAGGACTGACATCTGACCAAGCTGGAGAAGATAAGGTTTTCCAATTGTCCATCCTCCAGTGCTTGGAGTGCTGTTCCGTAAGATTAGCATTATGTTTTCTGGGATGATAAACTCCCATGAGAAGAGGTCGATGAGACAGACAGAGAGTTAAACAAGGAGGATTCCTTTAGTACTAGCATGGAGTCCTTTACACAGCTAGAGCTCTGAAGAGAGTCTCTGTCATCCTCACTCTCCACGTTTTCACTCTCTGATTCAGAGGAACAAAACTTCTCATTTTTTTTTGCCAAACCGAACCTCTTTGCTTTTTGTTTCCTTCTTCCGCTTCTTTTTACTTTGCTTTTCTCTTTCTGTGGCTTTGTGCTGGTGGGCTCCCGAATATTGCTGCTGGGCAGTATTGAGTGGGTTGAAAGTCGCAGTTTCTCCTCTGTCCCCAAAGCAACACTAGTCTCCTCCTCATCTGAGCTGTCAGACAGGATGCGGTGGGCAGCTTTCTTTGGTGTAATTGGTGTTATTTTTAGTATAGGTTTTCACTTCCATTTTGGATATGGAAATGAAACTGTTTGCTTTAGTCTCTTTCTGTAATCTTTTTTTCAGCAAATGTTTGTCATCGACTGGCGGGACCCGGTCCTGCTCATCGTCCTCATCAAATTCATACTCATCCTTCAGCCGGAGTGATGGTTTTGGGGGGTTCCTGGGCCTTGGGCTTGTGCTTCAAACCCTTCTCAAACTCTGAGTCTGTGTTATTGCCATCAACAGAACTGGAGGGAGCAAAGGAAGGGGCATCCTCCTCTTCTGAGGTCTCTGCAGACAGAGAAGAACAACACGTTGAGGGCTGTGAGGGGCTTTGGGGAGGGAACATCAGTCTGCTGCAGACATGATCCCTTGGAACAGCCCTGCTGCCCTTCTGCCTTACCCAGCCTTTGCTAAGTGTCCTGAGTTCAACAGCAGCAGTCATTTTTCTCTCTAGTAGCTGGTGCAGTGCTGCATTTTTTCCTTTCAGCCTGGGAATAATGCTGATAACACACTAATGTTTTTAGTTCCTGCTAAGTAATGTTTACTCTGACCAAGGACTTTCTGAGTCTCATGCTCTGCCAGGGAGGAGAGGAAGTTGAGAGGAAGCAGAGACAGGACACCTGACTCAAACTAGCCAACGAGGTATTCCATATCACAGTACATTATGGCCAGTATAGAAACTGGGGGCAGTTACCCGGAAGGGCTAGATCACTGCTTGGGTCGAGTTGGTTATTGTGCAGCGGGTGGTGAGTGGTTGTATTCTCTTCCCTTGTTATTTCCCTTATCATTATTATTATTATTATTATTAGTGGTGGTAGCAGTAGTGGTTTTGTGTTATACCTTAGTTACTGGACTGTTCTTATCTCAGCCCATGGGAGTTACATACTTTTGACTCTCCTCCCCATCCCTCCTGGAAATGGGAGGGGAAGAGGTGGGAGTGAGCAAGGGGCTGCATGGTGCTGGATTGCCAGCTGGGCTTAAACCATGACAGTTCTTTGTGGCGCCCAAGGTGGTGCACGAAAGGTTGAGATAACAACAGATCTGACCAGAGTGTCTCTAATCGTATTTGTGATAAGCATTTATTGTTTTGGATTAACAGTCACTCATCACAATGCTGATTTATTGGCTCTCAAAGTTGTTGCTCTTGATATCTGAGTTGCAGCATGTCATACCTTACAGCTGGTACTTGCTGTTTTAGTGTTTATCGGCTGGGGAGCCAGGGCTAAGGTTCTTGTTTCACTGTACTTTATGGTAATGACTTGTAATACAATAGAATCATTGATCATGAAACAGATCTCGCTTGCGTTCCCAGTGTGGTCACCACCTCTATACTTTGGGAGGTATATCTCAGAAGTATTTATCAATTACACATCTTTTTTCCCCTCCTTGGGTGGTGAACCTATGAAGAAGACATTCCCTTACATTCCCAGCCCCCCACCAGAACGTTTAAAGCATCATTTGAGAGTTCCGAAGGTTTTGAATGGCCTTTGGGTACCCTTGAGACCTGCCTGATGATTGTGATGGGGATCACTATGTTGGCACACATACAGAGTGTGCTTTACCCACAACCATTTTGGCTGATCTCAAATGTTAAGCAGAATCGGGTTTGGGTCTTGTCTAGGGTTAGACAATGATATAGGAAGACCAAGAGATTTTCCCCAAGACTGGGCAGTCATGAGTGGCAGGGTGTGTGGGATAGTATGGGCAAGTATCTAGGCCAGTAGGCCCCTTCAGTGCTTTGGAGCTTCACCACTGCACAAGTGCAAAATCCAGAAAAATTAGTAAAATGCTTAAATGAGGTGTGTTGTCATCCTGGTCATACCAGAGAGGGACAAATCATGGCAACGTGCTGGGGCCTGGCCTACGCTTACAGAGCCCTGTTCAACACTGTCCAGCACCTTGAAAGGGAAAAAAAATTACTCTGGATCTGATGGCAAAGCAACAGACAACACAGCTACTCCTGCTCCAAGCACAGCAGTTACACCAGCCCCAGCAACAAATACAGCAGTGACCCAAAACCTGGCAACAGATACTGCAGCCACTCCAACCACAGTGTTAATCACTGCAGCTAAACCAGAGGACCAATTCGTGCAAATACTGGTTGCCCCTGTACGCAAGGGAAAAAGCAAAACAGAGGCAGGAAAGATGAATAAAGATGAAGAAACAATGCACTTACTACCCAGGACAGCATCTGACCAGGAGTTTTTAGTATGTGAATTAGAGGAAGAAGAGCAAGAAGAGGTGACGTCTCGACCCCAGACCTCAACCGAGCTGCGGCATATGTGAAAAGATTTTACCCATCAACCAGGGGAGCACATCCTCACCTGGTTGCTCCAATGCTGGAACAATGAGGCCGACGGTCATGTACTAGAGGATAGGGAAGCTAAGCAGCTGGGATCACTTGCTAGGGAAGGGGGAATTGACAAAGCAATTGCAAAAGAGACACAGTCCCTCAGCCTTTGGAGACGGTTCTTGGCAGCTCTGAAAGAAAAGTTTCCATACAAGGACGATGCTATGAGTCGTTTGGCCAAGTGGACTACTCTAGAGAAAGGCATCCAGTCTCTGAGGGAATCAGCCATTGTAGAGGGGATCTATCAGAGGCCGGATGCCAGGAATGCACCCATAGATCAAGATGAAGTGGAATGTACACGACCCATGTGACGGAAACTTACACGGAATGCACCATCATTGTATGCCCATTCATTGGCAGCATTAACCTGGAATGACGCAGCCCACACCAACAGTGGATGAAACCATTCCGCGACTCCGAGAGTTCGAAGACAATCTTACCCATTCTGTCTTTTCAGCTGTGGAAAAACTGTCTCAAAAGTTCAAAAAATTGAGAGATGATCTATCTGATCTATCCAGCTCCCCACGTGTACCAATCCATGCTTCAGCTATTAACAAAAGGTGTCCTACTGCTCGAGAGAGAAGATACAGGAGGTATAGGCCATTTGGCATCCTATGGTTTTACCTGCAGGATCACAGAGAAGACATGAGGAAGTGGGATGGAAAACCGACCTCAGATCTGGAGGACTGGGTGTGTGAATTGAAGAGGAGAACAAAGGTCAAGGATGATCATCCCATGAAAACTGTGCCTTCAGTCTCTGGTGAGCAGGTTCCCAGATGGAGTGGAAGAGCTGATTTTACTTCGGCTTGTGTGATAAAGAAGACTAAACCCTGACTAAAATACGTAAGTGTCCAATGTTGTGATGACTATTAGAGGGGCCCTGCCTCCAGCCAGGTGGAGGCAGGGGACAATCGGACGTACTGGACTGTGTGGATCAGATGGCCAGGCACATCAGTCCCACAGAGGTATAAGGCTCTAGTAGACACCGGTGCACAGTGTACCTTGATGCCATCAAGCTGTCAAGGGGTGGAACCCATTTATATTTCTGGAGTGACAAGAGGATCCCAAGAGCTGAATGTACTGGAGGCTGAAACCAGCCTGACTGGGAGGAAATGGCAAAAGCACCCCATTGTGACTGGTCCAGAGGCTCCATGCATCCTTGGCATAGACTACCTCAAGAGAGAGTACTTCAAAGACCCAAAAGGGTACCGATGGGCTTTTGGTATTGCTGCTTTGGAGACTGAGGAAATTGAGCAGCTGTCCACCTTGCCTGGTCTCTCAGAGGATCCTTCTGTTGTGGGGTTGCTGAAGGTCGAAGAACAGCAAGTGCCAATCGCGACCACAACAGTGCACCGGCGGCAATATCACACCAGCCGAGACTCCCTGATTCCCATCCATAAGCTAATCTGTAGACTGGAGAGGCAGGGAGTGATCAGCAGGACCCGCTCACCCTTTAATAGCCCCATATGGCCAGTGTGAAAGTCTAACGGAAGGTGGAGACTAACAGTAGACTATCGTGGCCTGAATGCAGCCACACCACCATTGAGTGCTGCCTTACCAGACATGCTAGAACTTCAGTACGAACAGCAGTCAGAGGCTGCCAAGTGGGATTCCACAATTGATACTGCCAATACATTGTTCTCACTTTCTTTGGCAGCGGAGTGCAGGCCACAGTTCGCTTTTACTTGGAGGGGCATCCAGTATACTTGGAATTGACTGCCCCAGGGGTGGAAACACAGCCCCACCATCTGCCATGGACTAATCCAGACTGCACTGGAACAGGGGCAAGCTCCAGAACACCTGCAATACATTGATGACGTTATCATGTGGGGTGATACAGCAGAAGAAGTTTTTGAGAAAGGGAGGGAAATAATCCAAATCCTGCTGAAAGCCGGTTTTGCCATAAAACGGAGTAAGGTCATGGGACCTGCACGGGAGATTCAATTTTCGGGAATAAAATGGCAAGATGGACGTAGACAGATCCCCACAGAAGTGATCAACAAGATAACAGCCATCTCTCCACCAACTGATAAGAAAGAAACACAAGCTTTCTTGGGTGCTGTGGGGTTCTGGAGAATGCACATCCCAAATTACAGTTTGATTGCAAGCCTCTCTATCATGTGACCCGGAAAAAGAATGACTTCAAATGGGGCCCTGAGCAACAACAAGCCTTTGAGCAAATTAAACAAGAGATAGTTCATGCAGTGGCCCTTGGACCAGTCCGGACCAGTCCAGATGTAAAAAATGTACTGTACACCGCAGCTGGGGAGAATGCTCCTACCTGGAGCCTCTGGCAGAAAACTCCAGGAGAGACTTGAGGTCGACCCCTTGGTTTTTGGAGTTGGGGATACAAAGGATCTGAGGGCAGCTATACCCCAATGGAGAAAGAGATACTGGCAGCCTATGAAGGGGTTCGTGCTGCTTCGCAAGTGATTGGCACTGAAGCACAGCTCCTCCTGGCACCCCCGCTTACCCGTGCTGGGCTGGATGTTCAAAGGCAGGGTCTCCTCTACACATCATGCAAACGATGCTACATAGAGTAAGTGGGCTGCACGAATTACACAACGAGCTTGAAAAGGAAATCCCAGTCATCCAAGAATTCTAGAAGTCATCATGGACTGGCCAGAGGGCAAAGATTTTGCAAAGTCACCAGAAGAGGTGGTGCTTGCTGAAGAGGCCCCACCATATAATGAGCTGTCGGAAAGTGAAAAGCAATATGCCTTGTTTACTGATGGGTCCTGCTGTCTTGTGGGAAAGCATCGGAGGTGGAAGGCAGCTGTATGGAGTCTGCAGTGAGAAGTTGCATTAACTGCTGAAGAAGAGGGTGAATCGAGTCAGTTTGCCGAAGTGAAAGCAATCCGCCTGGCCCTGGACATTGCTGAACGAGAAAAATATCTGGTACTTTATACTGACTCATGGACGGTGGCAAATGCCCTGTGGGGGTGGTTGCAGCAATGGAAGCAGAGCAACTGGCAGTGCAGAGGTAAAACCATCTGGGCTGCTTCACTGTGGCAAGATATCTCTGCCAGGGTGCAGAACCTGGTGGTGAAGGTACGCCACGTCGATAGTCGTACACCCAAGAGTCAGGCCACTGAGGAGCTCCAGAACAACCAACAAGTGGATCAAGCTGCTAAGATTGAAGTGGCTCAGATGGACTTAGATGGGCAACATAAGGTGAATTATTTTTTTGCCCAGCGGGCCCATGACACTTCAGGCCATCAGAGCAGAGATGCAACATACAGATGGGCTCGTGATCGAGGGGTGGACTTAACAATGGATACTATTGCCCAGGTTATTCACAACTGTGAAACATGTGCTGCAATTGAGCAAGCAAAGTGGTAAATCCTCTTTGGCATGGAGGATGATGGCTGAAGTATAAATATGGGGAGGCCTGCCAGACTGATTATATCACACTCCCACTAACCCGCCAAGGCAAGCGCCATGTGCTTACCATGTTGGAAGCAACCACCGGATGGCTGGAAACATACGCGGTGCCCCACACCACTGCCCGGAACACTTATCCTGGGCCTTGAGAAACAGATTTTATGATGACACAGCACCCCAGAGAGAACTGAGTCAGACAATGGGACCCATTTCCGGAACAACCCTATAGACAGTTGGACCAAAGAGCATGGTACTGAGTGGGTATATCACACCCCCTACCATGCACCAGCCTCTGAGAAAATCAAACGGTACAATGGGCTGTTAAAGAGTACACTGAGAGCAATGGGTGGTGGGACTTTCTAATATTGGGATACACATTTATCAAAGGCCAGTCAGACCTTTTACATACTGCAGAAGGGGATAAAGTTCCTGTGGTGCACATAAAGAATTTGCTGTTGAAGACAGTCAGGGTTATTACTGCTTCAGCTAAAGGAAAACCCACTTGTGGGATTGCTTTTGCTCAGGGACCCGGATGTACTTGGTGGGAAATGTGGGAAGATGGGGAGTCCAATGTGTACCTCAAGGGGACTTGATTTTAGGGGAAAACAGCCAGTGAGCTCAACTGTACGATGTTGCCTGCTATGTAGCACTTTTATAGCCCACCAATTAGATGTCTTCAGGTCACCACTGACTGCCCTGACTTCCCGCTGACCATCTTTCCAACAAAGAATGAACTCTGACAAAACCAGATGAGCTCAGCAGTGACCAGACGAGTTTGGTGGTGTCATCAGCAGGCAACAATTCAGCACTGCACACCATCTCTCCGGCTCTGAAAGACTGTTACAAGAGATGGAGCCCAACATTATGAACCGGATGGACTGAGCAGCTTTATTGGGATTGCTCCATGCACTAAGGAATGATAGTAGATATCTTTGTGTGTGTGTGTATGGATATATATATATAAGGCAAGAGTGATGGTATATTGAAAAATGTGGGATCTGAGCATGACATGAATGGTATGGAATAAGAGGTGGATACTGTCCTGGTTTCAGCAGTAGCAGTCATTTTTCTCCTCCTTTGTACCTGGTGCAGTGCTGTGGTTTTGACTTTCAGCCTGCAACAGTGCTGATAGCACCAATGTTTTTAGTTGTTGCTAAGTAATGTTTAGTCTGACCAAGGACTTTCTGAGTCTCATGCTGTGCCAGGGAGGAAGGGAAGTCGAGAGGAAGCAGAGAAAGGACACCTGACCCAAACTAGCCAAAGAGGTATTTCCATACCATATCACATCATGACCAGTACAGAAACTGGGGCAGTTACCCAGAAGGGCAAGATCACTGCTCGGGTCGAGCTGGGTATTGTTCAGGCGGTGGTGAGCAGTTGTATTCTCTTCCCTTGTTATTTCCCTTATCATTATTATTATTGATGGTTTTATGTTATACCTTAGTTAGTGGACTGTTCTTATCTCAGCCCGTGGAGTTCTTCCAATT